>NC_059157.1:18983731-19658290 GCF_019923935.1 Bubalus bubalis | reverse complement strand
TGCCTGATTCTGGGGACACCAGTCAATTTGGGCAGGAGGTGGTGTTGCAGCAGAATTGAGGAAGTGATGGGGGAGGCGGCTAGGTTTAATGAGAAATGAAATGTCAGATCTAGGAATGCCTGGCTTCTCCCCCATGGGCATGGCCAACCTGCATGGCTGGCCCTCTTGTCTCTGCTGTTTTCTATCTTGAGGTTTCTTGGGAAAGCATGTTTCTTTTATTATATAATAGTTTCCGGGGAGAAGGTGGGACAGAGTGGATGTCACGTGAAGATACAGCAAATGGGAACTGGACTTCTGGCCGGGTCACCACAAGTTGATGTAGAGGACATGGTGCCCAAGCTTCCTTCCAGCTCTGTGCCTGGTGTGTCCTAAGCACTCAAAGAAACTGTGTTATCGAGCATATTGAGCTAAATCTCCAGCCGCTCCAAGGACAGGTGCGGGCTGTTTCCTGAAGAGGCGGAGCAATCCCGCCCAGGTGAGCCGCCATATTTCTCCTGTACATCTGAGTCCGGGGAGCGGGTTTACTTGCAGGCAGGTGACACCGGAGCTCTGATTGCCTTTGGTCTCTCATGTGATCCTGACTCCTGTGGCACCTTCCTGTAACTTCCTGCAGCCAAGTCAACCTACAGGGCTGTGTTAGAACGTTCTCCCTTTGTTCCGGATCTTCTCAACGCCACCCATCCGGGGAACACACACCGTGCATCACGTCCAGAGCCTTCCGGGATGTTCTGGGTGTTGTGAAGGGGCCCTGGTGGGCGCTGAGGGACACTCGTCTCATCTCATGGACTTGGGCCTTTCGTCAGGCTGCCACCCTCTTCTTGCCTTGGCTCTTCTCAAACTCTCCCCCTTGAGGACCCTTCCCTTCCTCTCCCAGACCCTCCCCAGCCACTCATCCTGCACCAGGCTCGTCTCTCTCTTTGCTGAGGGTCCAGCTTGGGCTGCATGAATCTTAGGGAGCTTGTCCCCTCTTATGTTCTTCCCGCTGCTCCTCACTGCAGCCCCATCAGCCGTTGAGGGGAGTCAGGAGGTTGGAGGGGCCAGGCCATAGTTAATAGCAGGTGAGTCATCTTCGCAGGTGGACCTGGGGCAAAAAGGATGGGTGGATGTACTGGGAGGAAAAAAAACGACATTCAAGCAAAGAGTACAGCTGAATCAAGCATTAGTCATTGAACCCTGGGGAGAGGACGCCCTCTCTGCGAGGGGCATGTGTATAGGGGGGTGGGGCATGGTGAGGATCTGAGAAGAGACCCAAGAAGGCAGGGGGACCTACCACCTGAGGGGGCTGTTTATCGAGTATAGTGTGAGAATAAACGCTGGATCATTTAGATTCATGAAAGCCCATCAGTAAGCATCCATGAGGGTTTACCATGTGTGTAACTGTGTGTGTTGCCCCACGCTGCTTGATAATTCAGTTGCCTTTGAAAAGGGCACATGGGCAGAAGCTAAAGCACGCAGCTAGAGGGATGCTGGTATTAGACTTCACAGTGAAAGAAGCATCTATTTTTCTGGAACGTTTTTCAGAAAGATCATGAGTACCTTCTCTGTCTAAAACAGGTGAGGGCCAGTCTGAAGGTCAGGGTGATGCCAGTTTATCTGGGAACAGCCCTTGAAGATCTGTGGACCCACAGCCTCTCACTTTATCATCTGGCGACAGGAAGCCATGGTCCTCGGGCTTGGGGACTTGGTTTCAATCAGAAGGTTGGAGGTCAGTTAGCCTGCATCTCTCTCCTTGAATCTCCTCTTATTGCTTTTGCAAGACATTTGGTTTCTCCCCTCATTCCCTCTCCTCCCCCAGACTGGCTCCCTCAACCTGGCACCGATCACCCACATTTCTGCCACATGTACCATCCCTCTCTGGTCCTGAGGTCACAGACTCTGTAGTCCACTTGGATTTAGCGAATTCACTGAGCACTCTTTTACTCATTTTCTAATATCAATCCTGATCCCTCCTCCCCAATTCCAGTGTTCTTACTTCAACCTTCTTTTCTTCTGCAGACTACTGTCCTCAGACAGCTCTGGGCTATCATAACATCACATATGATCTCCAAGCTATCGATCCTCAGCTGGTATTTCCCCAAACCTCCCTGAGATGTGCTTGGGTGATGAAACAATGGACTGGGTCAAGAACATGCAACAGAGGCCTCTCCACTTGCACCAAAAATCCATTTTCTCTCCCAGGGAACATGGCTGGCCCACTTTTACCAGCATCCCATGTATTTAAATGTAGCAAACCACTGAGTTCCAAGCAGGGGAATCTGCACAAAAGGACCAACACATTAACAGAGCACCAGCTAGAAGAAAACAGCAAGGAGGCTTGGGTGATGGCAGCCTTAGAAATGGAAGATACCCAGGCCCTGAATTACACTGAGGAGGAGAGTCACCAACAACGAGACCGGACTTCCAGCCATAGCAGCAAGAAATAAGCTTGTTCCAATCTTACTGTATAGCACAGGGAACTCTGCTCAGTGTTATGTGGCAGCCTGGATGGTGGGGGTGGGGGGTGAGTTTGGGGGAGAATGGATACATGGATATGTATGGCTGAGTCTCTTGGCTGTGCACCAGAAAGGATCACAACATTGCTAATTGGCTATACTCCAATATACATTTTTAAATTAATTTATTTAATTGGAGGCTAATTACAATATTGTAGTGGTTTTTGCCTGGAGAAGGCAATGGCACCCCACTCCAGTACTCTTGCCTGGAAAATCCCATGGACGGAGGAGCCTGGTAGGCTGCAGTCCATGGGGTTGCTAAGAGTCGGACACAACTGAGCGACTTCACTTTCACTTTTCACTTTCACACATTGGAGAAGGAAATGGCAACCCACTCCAGTGTTCTTGCCTGGAGAATCCCAGGGACGGGGGAGCCTGGTGGGCCGCCATCTATGGGGTCGCACAGAGTCGGACACGACTGAAGTGACTTAGCAGCAGCGGCGGCGGCAGTGGTTTTTGCCATACATTGACATGAATCAGCCATCCAATATAAATTTTTTTTTTAAAAAGAAGAAGCTCGTTTTGTGCTTGAAAATATTTGGGTCAACTAAATATTGACCCAAATGGGTCAACCGTTTCAAGTCCAAGATCCTCTATATGATTTTTCGGGGCTCTCACTGTTACCCCATTCCCTATATGGCTTCATTTCCTACCGTTGCCTCCTCTGCCCTCTGCTCTGGTCACCCAGGTCTGTGTCAGCCTGCCTCCTGCTCTGAGCCTGCTGCTCCTCCTGTCTTCTGCCTCCTTCCCTCTGATGACCTCCATCTCAAATTCTTCTAGGAAGAACCTTGGAGAATTCCACCCCCCACTCACCTCTCTCTTCCCTGAATGAATAGGTCAGTCATTGCCTCACATGTGCTAGTTTTCCTTCTCACAGGCAAGAACTGTCTTGGTGTTTCTCCTCCCTGTTGGGTGTCAAATAGAAGTGAAATACAATGTTTTGTGAATTGACTGCAGTCTAGGGTCCTCAGACTTTATCCCTAGATGTGAAAAACATGAAGTATGCTCTCTAATAGATCATTTGTTCATTCAGGGAAAGATTTCCTGAGTGCGAACCTCTTTACAGTCCCCACCAACACAGTGAAAGTTGCAGGGAGCACATGATGAAGTTACTGACCTTCAGCATATATGTCAGAATGTGAGATGAGTTTGATGATATTTCTGTCCCGGTTAGTCCCTGAGGTTGCTCATGTATTTTCACTTTCCCTTGAAATCTTTGGTTCCCTATCAACACTGTACCTTTGACTTCAAACCTTGAGGCTGGACACACCCAAGGAAGTGCAGGGCAGGTCCCCACTTGACTTTGAATCTCAAAGTTGACTTTCTTTGCCTGTTTATCAGGATAATACTCGTGGAAGTCAGGTTTTGTAGAAAGAGGGGATTTTTTCTAAATCCCAAGTATTTCCCTTTGGCTTGTTAAGAGCCGAAAGCAGCTGGTTCTGTATCAGAGAGTGGAGGAGACAGCAGACACCCCCTCAACCTTTCCCTGTTCACTGCCCAGAAGGGGGTGAATGAGGGCAAAGGGAGTCACTGCCAATGAGAACAATAACGTGAAATGCCTTCTGGCTCTCTGGAATGTGGAACGGAGAGTGGGTTGAGATGAGTATGCCTCTCCCCAGCAGAGGGGCAATGTTCGTTGAGAGGGGGGCCAAGACGAGACGGACTTTTGCTCCCCATCTCGGGACTCTGGGAGGAGACCCCTAGGCGGACACCTCTCCGCTGTCATGGAGTTGCTGGAATGTAGGCTCCGCTAAGGCAGGGATCTTTGTTTTTGTTCACTGATCCCCCTTATCTAGAACAGTGCCTCGAACATAGTAGGTGCTCAATAAATATTTTGGGAGTGACTACATCAGAGTAAAATGGATGGGACGTAGCTTCCAGACAGAGCTCCCCCATGTGGTTTGGAAGACGTCCAGGAATTTCTATGAGCCCTGCAAGGGGGACTTGGCCAAGTGGAGAGGGCTGGATGGTGGCCTTGTGTGGGGTGTTGCCACACTAGAGGCTTCCAGAAGGACCCTGTGGGCTGGAAGCGCCATAGTGTTCTCAGCCAGGGTCAGGGGGACACTCAGCTCCAGTGAGAGCCCGAGGGGGCTGAGTCGGCAGCAGAGATCCTAGGCTTGGTTGACCGAGAGGGGCCACAGCACTGGCAGCATCAGGCAGACAGGGGGCGCTATGGCCCACAGGACAGAAGCACAAGGACAGAGGTACCAGGGCACCGTGAGTGTCAGTGACCACCTCTGCAAACACAAGGAAAGAAGAGAAGACTCAGTTAGTGTTAACAAGCCGATCTGAGTCTCCTTTCTTTCAAGTGCAGTGGATATTGGCACCTACTTCATAGGGTTGCTGGGAGAATTAGATAAAGAGCACGTAGAAAGCATTTGGTATCTGACAAGCTGTAATCCATGTCCTTGCTGGGACTGTTGTTCCCCAGAGAGGTGGCACTGCTGGGGACAGCTAGGTCAGTTATGAAAAATAAGATTTTATATCTATTTTGCAACATCTGAACACAGTGTGAAAAAAAATTGCTATCATGACACTTAATAACAACACGGTCTGGGAAGGGATTTGTGGCGTACAAAGCACTTTCAAATATTGTTCCCTTGAATCTTCTCAACAATGCCACAACAGGGGAGATCATTTCTACCCTGAATTTACAGATCTGGAAACTCAAACTCAGCGAATTTGACAGGCTCACCCAAGGCCAGATTTCTAGCAAATGCTGGAGCCAGCTCTGAAATCCAGGATTCCTGACCCCAAATCCCCTTCTCTTTCAACTCCAGCACTCCTGGAAATGGGCTCCCTGCCACCAAAGAGGGCAGGACCTTCCACCTACTCCTCCGATCACGAGACTTCCCTCCTACAAGGACGCTTTTGTTGAGTTGGGCCAGGGTGCTGAGAAAGGAACCGAATTACAGAGAGTCCCAAACATGCGGGGCTGAAAGAACAGTCTGCGGCTAATTTAATAAGCACTGGGTTCATTCGTGCAACAATCCTGCCTGTGGAAAATGGGTTTCAAGGATCCTGAGGTCTTACCAAGGGTTCCCACCAGCGTTGTGTGGTGGCTGAACCATCTGCAATCTTACAGATGAGCAGCTCAGACACGGAGAGGCCAGGCAGCCTTCAAAAGGTCACACAGAGGTGACTCACATGTGAGGAACCTCCATCATCAAAATGTGGAAGTGGCAGGTGGAGGCGGTCAATTTCGCATACAAAGGAAATGGAGTCAGACACCCATGGGTGAGATAAAGTGCAGATGAAGAAGAACTTTCTCTTCTATTTTTTCTATTCACTCTTTTATTTATTATTTTACAGTTCAGTTCAATCGCTCAGTCATGCCCGACTCTTTGCGAACCCATGAACCTCAGCATGCCAGGCCTCCCTGTCCATCACCAACTCCCGAAGTCCACCCAAACCCATGTCCATTGAGTCAGTGATGCCATTCAACCGTCTCCTCCTCTGTCGTCCCCTTCTCCTCCTGCCCACAATCCCTCCCAGCATCAGGGTCTTTTCCAATGAGTCAGCTCTTCGCATCAGGTGGCCAAAGTATTGGAGTTTCAGCTTCAACATCAGTCCTTCCAATGAACACCCAGGACTGATCTGCTTTAGGATGGACTGGATGGATCTCCTTGCAGTCCAAGGGACTCTCAAGAGTCTTCTCCAACATCATGGTTCAAAAGCATCAATTCTTTGGCGCTCAGCTTTCTTCACAGTCCAACTCTCACATCCATACATGACCACTGGAAAAACCATAGCCTTGACTAGACGGACCTTTGTTGGCAAAGTAATATCTCTGCTTTTCAATATGCTGTCTAGGTTGGTCATAACTTTCCTTCCAAGGAGTAAGCGTCTTTTAATTTCATGGCTGTAATCACCATCTGCAGTGATTTTGAAGCCCAGAAAAATAAAGTCAGCCACTGTTTCCATTGTTTCCCCATCTATTTCCCATGAAGTGATGGGACCAGATGCCATGATCTTAGTTATCTGAATGTTGAGCTTTAAGCCAACTTTTTCACTCTCCTCTTTCACTTTCATCAAGAGGCTCTTTAGTTCTTCACTTTCTGCCATAAGGGTGGTGTCATCTGCATATCTGAGGTGATTGATATTTCTCCTGGAAATCTTGATTCCAGCTTGTGCTTCCTCCAGTCCAGCGTTTCTCATGATGCATTCTGCATATAAGTTAAATAAGCAAGGTGACAATATACAGCCTTGACGTACTCCTTTTCCTATTTGAAACCAGTCTGTTGTTCCATGTCCAGTTCTAACTGTTGCTTCCTGACCTGCATACAGGTTTCTCAAGAGGCAGATCAGGTGGTCTGGTATTCCCATCCCTTGAAGAATTTCCCATGGCTTATTGTGATCCACACAGTCAAAGGCTTTGGCATAGTCAATGAAGCAGAAATAGATGTTTTTTTCTGGAACTCTCTTGCTTTTTCGATGATCCAGCGGATGTTGGCAATTTGATCTCTGGTTCCTGTGCCTTTTCTAAAACCAGCTTGAACATCTGGAAGTTCATGGTTCACGTTTTGCTGAAGCCTGGCTTGGAGAATTTTAAGCATTACTTCACTAGCGTGCACTGAGTCTTTGTTGCTGCTCACAGACTTATCCTACTTGCGGTGAGTGGGGGCTGCCCTCTAGTTACGGTGCTTGGCCTTCTCACTGCAGTGGCTTCTCTTGTTACAGAGCTGGGACTCAGTAGTTGTGGCACACAGGCTTAGTTGCCCTGTGGCATGTGGGATCCTCACCAACAAGGGATCAAACCACTGTTCCCTACATTGCAAGGTGGATTCTTAACCATTGGACCACTGGGGAAGCCCTCTATCTTAGTTTAGATCCTTTTCGTGGCAGTTAATGGAAGCCCGGGTAAAATTTCCTTTAATACCGAACAAGGGTTATTTGTTATTATTTTTTTAAGTATATTACTAAAACAGGGCATTATAAGGGTCCAGGGGTGATTTACAGAATGCATGTTATGGCAAGACTTGGGTCCAGGAACTAGAAAACCCTTGGTGCTGCACCTGAGTGGCATGTCTTCTGGTCAGTCTCCTCCTCTCTCCTGCAGGTTAGCTGGACTCTTTCTCTGGCCTCCTGGTTGTCTATAAAGCTAACTTCTGTTGGCAATTCCAGAATCCCAGCCTAGAGGGTGTGATCAACCTGGATGGGGTGTCTCCACACCTACCCAGGCTGGATTGGCTCTAGCTGTTCTCCTGAAGGGCTCACAGGGGCCATCACTGGGCCTGCCCCCCAGAGAAGTGGCCAAATGCGGGCAGGCCTTTGGACCATAGTGCAGGAAAAAACCATTTGCTTGTTGAGGAGGCTTAGTTTATTCTGTGTTCCATTTTCCATTTCAGAAGGCCTGAATTTTTCTTTCCATTTCAGCCTCTTCCTCGAAATCTGCTCTCAGGACAGCTCCCACTCTGGGCCTAGAAGTGGCTGCTGTATGTAAAAGGCAAAAGTCATTTTTCAATAAAAAGAAAATGAAGTCACTCAGTTGTGTCTGACTCTTTGTGATCCCATGGACTGTAGCCTACCAGGCTCCTCCGTCCATGGAATTTTCCAGGCAAGCATGCTAGAATGAGTTGCCATTCCCCTCTCCAGGGGATCTTCCCAACCCAGGATGGGCCAGGTCTCGTGCATTGCAGGTGGATTCTTTACCAGCTGAGCCACCAGACCACCTCCTAAGTGCTTGAAAATGTCCAATTTCCTCCACGTGTCCAAAAGTCACTCCTTGGTACCTGGGAGGAGATGCTCTCTGCCAGGGGAGCAGAGGTGAGAGACCAGCCAGCGATGGGGCCCCGGGTTCTCTGCACACACATAGAGCACTGAGATTTGTGGTCTTTGCCTCCTCTTACACCCAGTTTTGTCATCGGATAGATTCTCGCTTTGGGGCTCAACTTCTGAAGAAACCGAGTCAGAAAGAGGTGGCCCAACTTCACATGACATTTTGGTTTATGGACAGCGGGGGAAGGGTGTGTGTGACTGTCCCGTGTGGATGGTTTCCATTCTGAGAGAAAAATGTGAGGGTTTGTCTCTCTTCACATTCAGGACCCCTATTGTTGAACTTAGGGAATAACACAATGGGGACTTTATTGCAAACTCATTTCACAAGCAAGTTATAAAGCGGAGCATTTATATATGGCGCTTACAGGCTTAAGGGCTTCCCTGGTGGCTCAGACAGTAAAGAATCCACCTGCAATGCAGGAGACCCGGGTTCTATCCCTGGGTGGGGAAGAACCCCTGGAGAAGGAAATGATAACCCACTCCAGTATTCTTGCCTGGAAAATCCCATGGACAGAGGAGGCTGGCGGGCTACAGTCCATAGGGTCTCAAACAGTTGGACATGACTGAGTTGGTGACCAGCACACACTTTTACAGGCTTAAACTCTCTTTTCCTGTAAAGAGTGTAAACAAGTGGTCAGACCAGCCCCACGGGAGTGAAAGGCATACTCGGTTGAACTTCTGGCTGGAGCCAGGGCCGTGTTTTTGAAGCTGCATACAAACAATACTTTATTCTTAATATAGTGCTAGAATTTAGTAGCTATCACATGTTTTTTATTTTTATTTTTAAAGGTTACTTTCCATTTACAGTTATTATGAAATTATTGATGCTATTCCCCAGGTTGTACAATGCATCCTTGAGCCTATCTATCTTGCACCTTCCACACCGCCTGTGTTGTCCCTCCTCTCTCCTTCTCCCCACTGATAACCACCAGCTTGCTGTCCATATCTGTGAGTCTGCTGCTTTTTTGTTATTTCCCCTGGCTTGTGGTTCTCTTTTGTGGCCTCACTACCTGCTCCTCTGTACCCAAGTCACCATGTCAACCAAGGTCTCGCCCTCTGGCCGCCACTATGAGGCGTCCCTCCTCTGCACAGAGGCGTCCTTCTGATCCTCCCCCTGGCCCCTTCTCTGCTGGACCAGTCGCAACACAGGGAGGTCACCAAGGCACACGTTCCCCCCAGTGGGGCTAACATTCTATTAATAATAGAATGTTAGACACCAAATGAGACAAGCTGTCTCTACAATTTCATCCAGCATCCCTGGTGATTCTCCTCTTTGAGTAAAATTAGTCTTTGTGTTAATGATACCGTCCATCATAAAAGTCATGAGGAGAGAAGATGGGGATGGTGTTCATGATCATTTGCTAGAGGCGATTCACGGGGTCGCAAAGAGTCGGACACGACTGAGCGACTGAACTGAACTGAACTGATGGCATCACACAGCGGGCAGCTGCGGTGAAGGCTCTTTATGAGTACACTTTGGTGCCACCATCATCAACAAGACCAGGACGGGCCAGAGGCAGGAACTGCCTGACCCCAAGTGTGTCCTCTCTCCATTTAGTCATTTCCGTCTGGTGTTATTATAGCAGAGAGAGGTTCTGCCCTGTTCTTCTGGGTAGCATAGGAAGTTAAGACAGAAGTATGGAGGCGGGATTCAAGACTTTTCCCACCCAGTCCATAATGTTGTGTTTATTTTTTAAAGATTTTTTTTTTAATGTGAACCATTTGTCTTTATTGTATTTGTTACAATATTGCTTCTGTTTTATGTTTTGGGTTTTTGGCCCCGAGGCATGAGTGTTCTTAGCTCCCTGACCAGGGGTCGAAACTGCACCTGCTGCATTTGAAGGCCAAGTGGTGGGAAGTCCCCCATAAGGTCTTTATCATAGTCTATTCATGTTAGGTAACAATGGAAGTGGCAAAAATAATAGGCATTTCCTTTTTCTTAAGACTAGAATTTTTGTTTAATTAAAAGGAAATATTTATTATATTTAAGAAGCATATTCTGAATGAAATATCCATTTGAAATTTTAAATGAATACTATTTAAAACCTATATTTTAAGATGGTTTATGAAACTAAATCTCTCAAAAATCATATTTTGCTATTAAAAACTACTCAAAGAAGTCTATTTTCAAATGAATGTGTAACTCTTTGTATGTTAATGCTAAATATTATTTGTATATCTTAAACTTTTAGGGGCTGAATATGATTCTTCTAACAATAGGCATTTCTTTTAAAATATAATTTTATTTATTTTTATGTAATTTTATTTATATAAAATTTTATACAATTTATTTATTTATATAATTGTGCTGTGCTTAGTCGCTCAGTCATGTCTGACTCTTTGCTATCCCATGGAGTGTAGCCTGCCAGCCTCCTCTGTCCATGGGAATTCTCCAAGCAAAAATACTGGAGTGGGTTGCTATGCCCTCCTTCAGGGGATCTTCCCAACCCAGGGATCAAACCCAGGTCTCCCACATTGCAAGCAGATTCTTTACCCTCTGAGCCACCAGGGAGTGGGTAGCCTATCCCTTCTCCAGTGGATCTTCCCGACACAGGAATCGAACCAGGGTCTCCTGCATTGCGGGCGGATTCTTTACCAGCTGAGCTACCAGGGAAGCCTATTTATATTTATATAGCTAATCAATCAATTAGTTTCTGTGCTGAGTCTTTGTTGCTACACAGGCTTTTCTTTAGCTGTGACGAGCTACCCTGGTCTACTCTGTAGCTGTACGTGGGCTTCTTATTGCAGTGGCTTCCCTTGTTGTGGAACACCAGCTCTGGGGCGCACGTGCTTCAGTGGTTGTGGCGCTTGGTCTCAGTAGTTGTGGTTCCTGGTCTCTAGAGCACAGGCTCGATAGTTGTGGTGCATGGCCCTAGTTGCTCTGGGCATGTGAGATCTTCCCCAATCAAGGACTGAACCTGGGTCTCCTGATTGGCAGGTGGATTCTTATCCAGGGAAGCCCTAACAATAGACATTTCTAATATGCTCGATGAAAGTGAAAGTGGAGAGTGAAAAAGTTGGCTTAAAGCTCAACATTCAGAAAACGAAGATCATGGCATCCGGTCCCATCACTTCATGGGAAATAGATGGGGAAACAATGGAAACAGTGTCAGACTTTATTTTTGGGGGCTCCAAAATCACTGCAGATGGTGATTACAGCCATGAAATTAAAAGACACTTACTCCTTGGAAGGAAAGTTATGACCAACCTAGATAGCATATTCAAAAGCAGAGATATTACTTTGCCAACAAAGGTCCATCTAGTCAAGGCTATGGTTTTTCCTGTGGTCATGTATGGATGTGAGAGTTGGACTGTGAAGAAAGCTGAGCACCGAAGAATTGATGCTTTTGAACTGTGGTGTTGGAGAAGACTCTTGAGAGTCCCTTGGACTGCAAGGAGATCCAACCAGTCCATTCTGAAGGAGATCAGCCCTGGGATTTCTTTGGAAGGAATGATGCTAAAGCTGAAACTCCAGTACTTTGGCCACCTCATGCGAAGAGTTGACTCATTGGAAAAGACTCTGATGCTGGGAGGGATTGGGGGCAGGAGGAGAAGGGGACGACAGAGGATGAGATGGCTGGATGGCATCACCGACTCAATGGACGTGAGTCTGAGTCAACTCCAGGAGTTGATGATGGACAGGGAGGCCTAGCGTGCTGCGATTCATGGGGTCGCAAAGAGTCGGGCATGACTGAGCGACTGAACTGAACTGAATACCCCTTTATCATTGCAGAATCACTCCAGGCTGACCCCATGCTAATTACTAGGGTTCACAGTCTTAGGAATTGCAAAGGAGGGAAACAGACATCTGCACAGAGCCTTGGTGCCTGTATTCACCCAAGAATCTCCACATCCAGGTAAGCATCAGGTAAGCCCTTCACTCCCGCCGCCTTAAAGCAGTAGAGAAGGACAAGGCTGGACTTGGGATTTTATGTGCATTACTGAATTCCTTCGTGCCTTTCTTTTGAATCAGATTTTGTGATTTCCACTGTAGTGCTATGACCTCGAGGCTCACACCTCTGAAGAAGTGGCCAGGATTTTCTGGCACCAAAGACCGCTGTGGGCTCTTGCCTCGAGTTACCCAGCAGATCCTCAGAGGTGTGAACTTCCTTCAGTAAGGTGTGATAAGGGGTCCTGGGAGGCATGCGGAAGTCTCAGACAACAGTGAAACCAGTAAGGTCTGCATTTGAGTCCTTGTAGCAATCTCCACTTCTGACACCAGCGACAAGTGCCTTTCCCAGCCTTTCTGAATAAGAGGCACCATCACACTAATCAAAAAAAGCGGCAATAGTTATATTAATTATCACAAGGTAGAGTTCAGAATGAAGAATATTGTTAGAGATAAACAGGGACATTACTTAATGTAATGTAAAGAGGTCAGTTCACTAAGAAGGTATGTATGTTAAAGCTCTCTTGTTAGGTACGTTCCTACTAAGGATTTTATATCTTCTTGTTGAAGGTAAAACAGTGAAGCCTCAAAATACATGAGGCAAAATGTGATCGAGTTGAAAGGAAGAGTAGACAAATCCACAACTATCAAAAGAAAAATCTTTTTTCAATATTCCTGTAAATAATCGATAGAACAAATGGACAAAAACTCAGCAGATATAGAAAACTTGAACAATGTTATCTATTTATGGCAGAAGTTACCTTTCTCCTCTCACCCCACCAAATCCTACCTTCCTTCCCAGAGATAAACACTGTCAACTAGCTTGTGTGTATCTTTCTAGACTTGTAAAAACATACAAACACATGTAGACAGACACTTTATTTGTGTGTATAATCTAAACAAAATGGGACTACTCTGTGTCTATTTTCCTGCTGCTTGCTTCTTTTGTTTAATAATGTGCTGTGTGAAGTTGATTCAGTTGTGTCTGACTCTTTGCAACCCTATGGACTATAGCCCGCCAGGCTCCTCTGTCCTTGCGATTCTCCAGGCAAGAATACTGGAGTGGGTTGCCATGCCCTTCTCCAGGGGATCTTCCCGACCCAGGGATCCAACCTGCATCGGCAAGTGGATTCTTTACCACTAGCACCACCTGGGAAGCCCTGTTTAACTATATATATATATATATATATATATATATAATCTTTGTCATAGAGTACATCTGATTCTTTCCTATTCTTTTTAGAGAGTCTGACACCAAGCATGTCTCCTCAGAGAGCACAGTCTCTTCGTCCAGAAGTAAGGGCTGATGGAACACGTCTTGGTCACGTACCTCTAGAGCGCCATCTTCCAGTCTGAGGTGTTGTTTGTTGTAGGACATTTCTCCTTGTGGAAGGCTGTCTTTCTGTTTGAGAAATCATGCCAACCAGCAAGCATTTCTTCTCTTCCTGCACTGTCTCTTTGTTTCTCTGTCAAAAAAGGAGGGCCACCCCTCCAAGCATTTCTCCTCATGGAGCTCTGTCACTGTGCAGGCCAAGGAGGCCTGGGCATCTGGCATATCTCCTCAGGGAGCGCTCTCTCTCTCAGATGGAGCACAGACCATCTGGCATTTCTCCTCACAGGGCACCGTGTTTCTTTTTGAGATGAAGACCCTACCACCCAGCCTTTCTCCTCAGAGCGCTCTCTGTCTGAGGTGCTATTTATCTGTCTGCTTGTCTGTCATCAGGCATTTCTCCTCGTGGAGGGCTGTCTATCTGTTTGAGAAAGCACGCCGACCAGAAAACATTTCTCGTCTTCCAGCACTGTATCTCCGTTGCAGCATCTTCTCTGGCATTTCACATTATGGAGAATTGTTGGCCTGTCTGAAAAAGGCAGATAGACATCTGCCTTTTCTTCTCAGAGCCCTTTCTATGACTGAAAAAGAGGCTGACATTCAGAATTTCTCCTCATAAAGATCTGTCTCTCTTTCTCATTAGAGTGCTGTCTCTCTGTCTGAGTTGGAGAAGGTCACCCATCAGGCACTTCTAATCAGAGAGCTTTATCTCTCTGTCCAGAAAGTGAGCTGGGAATGGCTCCTTAGAGGTCGCGTCTCTGTCTGAAGAGGAAGGCTGGCTCACCAGCAACTGTCCTCCCAGAGTCTAGAGCGCTGTCCCTGAGTAGATGCGGGCTCCCAACTCCTGTCTTTTTCCTCTGAGGGCTCTGTTTCTATGAGATGGAGGGCTGGCCATCGGGCATTGCTCCCCCTAGAGGCTCTCTCTCTGTCTAAGGAGTAGGCTGAACCTCGGCCATTCCTCCTCATAGGGAGCTATCTGCCAGTTTAACAGAGAGTGTTTCTCCTCACCGACCATGCTGTATTTCTCTCTCCAGAGCTCTGTCTCTGTGTTGGAGGGGGAGGTTCGACCCACTGGCATTTCTCCTTATAAAGAGCTTTCTTCCTGTCTGACAAAGCAAGCCGGACATCCAGCATTTCTCCTCAGAGGGTTTTCTCTCTGTCTGAAAAAGGCCGGCCATTCAGAGTTTATCTTCATTGAGTACTGTCTCTATGTGAGAAGATGAGCTTTCCCTCCATAATGTTTCTTCATAGAGGGCTGATCCTTAGTCTGAGCTGGAAGGCCTGACAGCCAGCATTTCTCCCATCCAGCTGTCTCTTTGTCTGGAAAAAGTCAGCTGGCCATTGACTTTCTCCTCACAGGGTGCTGCCTCTGACTGAAAAGGAGGTCCAACCCTGCGGTATTTCTCCTCCCAGAGCGCTATTTCTCTGTCTAATGGAAAAGCCTGGGGGTAGTGTGACCATTAGGGAGGTTCTGCCACATACTAGCCTCCACACTCATGCCTCATCTTGTGAGGGCATGCCTGAGACCTAGGCAAAGCTGTTAACAATTGTGTTGGGCATGGGGCAAGCAAATCCTTGGAGATATTGATATGATACAGATGCCTGGGAATGCCTTCTTCTCACTTGTAACCACCCTGGAACCTCGTATATTTCTTAGGAGTTGTGTGGTCAGTAGCCAGTTCCTCTCCTTTTGAATCAGGCAACCCATCCTTCTCCTTGATTGGTGCTGATGCTCCAGGTCCACGTGGGAGGATCTTGTTAGTGACGTCAGCCAGAGGCATGAATGACTGCTTCAGCAGACAGTGGACTTTAGGAGGCCTGAATACTTGTCTCTCCTGACTTCATTACACCCTTTAAAATTAGTGCCTTTCTCTTGTCTGTGTTTCCTGTCATGGCCTCCAACCAGCTCTGATGTTGCTTCTACTCTTAGCACTTCATGCCAGTTCTTTTCTTGTTTACAAGGGTTGAGTCCCTGATTTTCAGGGTTGCCTTCTTGCTGAACGGGAGGAAGAATGGTTATAATAGTGTGTACTCAGAATGTATGCTGTTACAAGGATGTGGATGAACTGAGGGTCTCTTAGGAGGATGCTCTTTCTGAGCATCTTTTATGTATCAGGCACTATGATAAGTGCTTTATATCATAGTATTTGATTCTTCCAAATATCCCTTTAAATATAATGTGATAATCTCTATTTCCCACATGAGCAAACTGAGATTCATCGAAGTTGGGTAAATTCCTCCAAACTAGCATGTGTTTACATAGCAAGTATTTACACTGATGTCTCCCTGGAGCCGAATCTTACAACCTCTTCCTCTTGCCCAGGCAGCTCCTTGGGATGGGGAGGGTGAATCCAAGGATCCAATTTTTGGACTGTGTTTTATTCAAACGTGAACTACTTGCAGATAACCACTCTAACTGTGCTGCTGCCTCCACCAGAGCCCATGGGCATGTGCCAGAGGCTGGTGTCTGCATCAAAAGAAGCCTCTTTCTACATCATTCTGGAAGACAAGGGCCAAGACCTTGGCACACTCATCCCCTTGCCCTGACTCAGCTTTTGCGTGATCACAGACCTGCCCTTCAGTCTTCCTGGTTATTAATCACAATTTCAGTCCAGGAGATGGAGATGAAGGAAATCAGGAATTAGTTCAAAGAAATATCACGCAGTTTCTTAAACTCAGTACTCAGCACCGACACTTGGGGAGGAAATTCATTGCTTGTGAAGGATGCTACCATTATGATTTGGTTACTTTTAAAGCCTCATGAGGCATCCTTGCAGCAAGAGAAGAGATCTTGTCTTTAAAATAGGGTTGGGTTTTTCTTGAGAAAGAGAACATTACCCCAGCTCTCCCAGCATTGTTTTCTCCTCTGTTGTGGGATATATGAAAATAACATGAGGTCTGCTTACCCCTCCCTGTAGATCAGGAAATACCAAACCTTGAGGCTTCAGGTCGATGGCTAACCCTGCCTTTGGGTCCATGCCATGTCAGGATAAGATTTGAACTGCTCTCCTTATGGTACCTTACTGTTGGTTTGCTCCTATCAAACCCACGCCTTTTTTTTGAGCCACTCAACTAATGATTGAGGCTGGGAGCATGAATGGAAATTGTGGAAACTGAAGTTCAAAGGCTAGATTTTTCACCATTGTTTGGCCCTCATACTTGACCCTTTACTCAGGCCCTTTATTCTGACAAGTTATTCTTTCTGAACCTGAACTTGTGCTGAGGCAGTAGGGTGATTGTTGGCTGACTAGGAAACAATAGTCCCAGGCGTGCCAGCCTCCCTGCCCTCCCCAGCACTGTTTACTTTGCCTGGCACGTGCTTCCTTCCATGTCTGCATAGCCCAAAGCTGCCCACCCTCTTCAAGGCTCTGGATAAATATCTTCACATTCATGAATGCTTCCCTGGGGTTCTCCAGCTGCCAGTTAGAAGATTTCAGGGGGCTGGATGAGAACAAGGATTCTGGGACCAAACCACCACCCCAGTTCAAATCCCAGCTTGGTCACTTTCTAGCCACAGGATTTTCTTAAAATTTCTCACTGTGTCCTAGTTTCTCCGTCTGTAAAATGAGGATAATAATAGTAACTTCCTCAAAAATTACTGCTGCTGCTGCTGCGTTGCTTCAGTCGTGTCCGACTCTGTGTGACCCCATAGACGGCAGCCCACCAGGCTCCCCCGTCCCCTGGGATTCTCCAGGCAAGAACACTGGGGTGGGGTGCCACCTCCTTCTCCAATGCATGAAAGTGAAAAGTGAAAGCGAAGTACTAGGCACATTCAATAAGCTATTACACATTCAGTGCTTAAAACAGTACCTGGTACATAGTAAGGGTTAAAGAAGTGTTTACATAAAATAAAGAGTATTTCTTCTTCTGAGCTATTAATAGCATTTCAGAGATATCTTCTATAGTTCATATCAGTTTCTACTTTCTATTATACACATTTTCTTCTTTTTCTAGAGTGAAAGTGCCTGGCAGGAAAGCCGTTCCTGTCTCTGCTTGGTAGCCCTCACACTCTCTTGTGCATGGCAGGCACTTTGTAACTATCTAGTGAATGCTTCGGAGAAGGCAATGGCACCCCACTCCAGTACTCTTGCCTGGAAAACCCCATGGACGGAGGAACCTAGAAGGCTGCAGTCCATGGGGTCGCTGAGGGTTGGACCCGACTGAGCGACTTCACTTTCACTTTTCACTTTCATGCATTGGAGAAGGAAATGGCAACCCACTCCAGTGTTCTTGCCTGGAGAATCCCAGGGACGGGGGAGCCTGGTGGGCTTCCGTCTATGGGGTTGCACAGAGTCGGATACGACTGAAGCAACTTAGCAGCAGCAGTAACAGTGAATGCTTTCCAAGGTGATTGCTGTCACTTCATCACGAAAACTATGGGCTTCCCTGGTGGTTCAGTGGTAAAGAATCTGCCTGCAATGTAGGACACATGGGTCTGATCCCTGGGTTGGGAAGATCCCTTAGAGAAGGAAATGGCTACCCATTCCAGTATTCTTGCCTGCGAAATCTCATAGACAGAGGAGCCTGGTGGGCTACAGTCCATGGGGTCACAAAAGAGTTGGATACAACTTGGTGACTAAACAACAATAGCTCACAAAAAGCATCGTGAGTTGGGTGTTATCTTTCCTATCCATAAAGAGTTTGGTTTTTTTTCCAATTATCCTCTCGGATAATGTTCCAGAAAATGCACTTCCTCTCAGGGAAAATACATTGGAATGTACATCCTGCCAAGCATCCATTCATCCCACGGTCACTGGAAACTTGGTGTTGCAGTGAGGAAGTGTGTCAAGGCTGGCTTCCCCGGAGACCTGCTTCCTGGTGGCATCAAAAGATGCAGAAGTTTTTGTCAGCTCACTCAACGAGAGTCTATCTGTTCATGCTGGCCTGGTTCATTCATACTCAACTTCCAAGACATTGTTGTTAAAGACCAAAACGACAAATCATCCATTTTCCTTGAGAAAGATCTCGAGAGGAGGTACTTAAAAGCTCCCATTGGCAATTTGTTTTTTTTAATACGGAAACATATCTGAGAAGCCAAATCAATATCAGAATGCTGCCCTGTGGATAGACAGAGCTGAAGTAAAGTAAGACGTTGTTCATGTCATGACCGCTTGATACACCTGATTACACTAGATGGAGTGTAGACCAGAAGGAAGGGGGTCCTCTCTCAGCAACACTGGAAGTCAGTCTAACAAATGCCCATGGTTCTGCACCTCTTTCTCAGTATTCCTGGCCAGTCATGAAAACTCCTGCAATGGCATTATTTCCTCATAATGGATATGTTTCAGTGTTCCAAGATTACCACTCACTTTTCACTTTGAATTCTAAATAAAGGCTTTCCTTTTGAGGAGGGACTCTGTATGTCCTTGGCTTAGTATTTTTAAAATGTTCTAGCTTGCTGTGGTGCGGTGTCACGTGTCTGTGGGTTAGCTGTGCCGTGTCCTTGTCTTGGAGTGCCCTCCCCGCCCTGCTGTACCCACACCCCCAACCCCTCTGTCTGCTAAACTCTCAGTCATCCTTTTCATTCCGGGGACAAGTGTCATCCCCTTCAGAAGCTCCCACACCCAGAGCAGGCTTAGAAGGTCTTTGCTCTGTGTTCCTATGTTGGAGAAGGAAATGGCAACCCACTCCAGTATTCTTGCCTGGAGAATCCCATGGACAGAGGAGCGTGGCAGGCTACAGTCCATGGGGTTGCAAGAGTTGGACATGATTTAGCGACTAAACCACCACCTATGTTGTTTGTTTATCCTTTATTCTAGCCTTTGTCATAGGCTGCAAAGGCAGGCTTGTCTAGCTGTCTTCCCCACTAGATTGCAAACTCTCAGGAAACAGGAACTTTGTCCATCTCATGGACCCAGACACAGTGCCTGGTACAGGGCAGGTATTAGATAGGTGCTGATACTTGATAAAATCAGTGAGTGGCATCAACATTAGCCTACAGCTCTCCTAATGATGTCTCAAAAGCATGCAAACCCCATTTTATTCTTCAGATGACTTTTGACACCTCTCGTTTATAAAAGGCAATGTTCATAAAAACCTTAGGGTTGGCTTTCAAGGTGATGAGATGCGAACCTAGTCAGGTGAGCGAGCGTCACTATCCTTGGGGGCACATGGCTGCCAGACAGAGGCGCTCTCCATGCATCTCTTCACTACCAAGCTGGTCAAGGACGGAAACTGCAGGCTTCCCCTCGGTGTGTCCCAAAGCCCATGGTCCTCCCTGTGGAGAAGCCCGACTGTCCCAAGCTGTGTCCTGAGGGGTTGGACAGCGAGAACCAACTTCCCTCTCCCTTCTGGTGGTTTCTCTTGGTGCAGACCAAAATGAAAAGTTATCTGAAAATTCTGGAATCAGACACACGTTTGTGGGTAAGAAAGTGAGAAGAAAAAGATGAATTATCTTTGTGGAGACATGGAGAATGTACTTTGCTGCTGGGTGGGTTTGGTGACCCTGACTCCCTTAGGAATAAAGGAAAGCTCTTGGGAGCCTTTTGTGTTCTTGATTAGATTGTTCTATTAGCTAAATCTCCAGTGGTTCCCCCCCTCTCCCCCTGGAGAAGGAAATGTCAACCCACTCCAGTATTCTTGCCTGGAAAATTCCATGGACAGAGGAGCCTGGTGGGCTACAGTCCACGGGGTCGCAGAGTTGGCCATGACTGAGTGACTGAACACAAGTTTTTTTAAAAAAAACTTCTTTTTAACATTTAACTGGTATATTAGAACTAGTTTGACTCTTCTGGGGATTTTACCAGCTCCCAAAAGGACACAATCACCTACATTATCTTTGTTGGAATGAACTAGTTTCCCTGCTCATTCAGTTCTTATTCACATTAAGGGTTATCATTTCTATTTAAAAAATATCTACATTCACCGTGACTGTCCAGAACACTGATTTAAGTTTAGTCATACAAGAGATACAATACACTCCACTGGCAGACAGAGTCTCTGAAGCAAGAATTAGCTTAATTGGCTATTCTTAAACTGCTCTCAATTATAACCTGCTTTTGTCCACCATGTTGTATCTGCAGTAGAGAGACAGAAGTCTCCTCTCACTCTGGGCCGGTCTCTATATGAGATCATTTTTAACACTGCCCCACCTAAACCCTTAGTCCTTTCAGCAGATGGACTTATTATAAACATTTTTTAAAATGGACAGACTCAGATGCAGCAATGCAGCCTAGAGCTGGGAAGCACGTGAACATCAGGTGAGTGGTTATGAAACGTGTCACAAATACACTTACTTTACTAACTACTCTGGGCCTCAGTTTCCTCATCTCTCAAATAAAGACCTTGAGGGAGATAACTTCTGGAGTTATTTTCAGATTCCTATGGTCTTGGTTCTATCTAAACTTCGTGTCATCACTCCTGGAATGGGTGCAAATCTTGCGGTGGGGAAGCCCATACCTGGGAAGGGACAGAAAGGTCCCCAGAACACCCAACCGTCCGGGAGGCAAGGCGATGAGCTCGCCTGACTCACACCCCTGGTACAGGGCTGTGCGCCGCGCAGAGGATGTGCGCTGTTGAAGCGGGGATGGGCGCCCCCTGGAGGGCATGTGGGGAAGGTGCTCCCGCTCCTGAATCCCTGGGTAGGGGGGAGCAGTAGCCAGTGGGCTGCCCACTGCCCTTCCAGCTCTCCTTCTCCTCGCCCCAGTCCCTAAGGATGAGGAGACCTGGAGGGAGGATTGAACCAACTGGGCTGTAGGGGAGAGAAGAGCCTGTTCTGAGCGGAGAGGTGGTTCTATATGGGGAAACCGAGCAGAGCCTGTTTCTGGGCGCTGCTGCTGCAGAGGCAGTCCACGGCACTCAGAGCCTGGGACACCGGCAGGCAGTGGGAGAGAGAGTGACCTGGGTGTATGAGGGCCTTGCCTTGTGAGCGCTGGTGCTGAAGATGGAAAAGACAGGTTCGTACACGTCTTTGCCGTCTCCCCTCTATCATGGTGGATCGGGGCTGCATCAGGGCAAGTGGCCTGCTCCCGACTTGTCCCCTGTGTCAGACAAGATTCTGGAAAGGCAGGTGGATGCGGAGGGGAGGGAGGGAGTGGCTGGCAGTTCTCAGCTCCAGGTGCCCTCTAACCTGTGCCAGCCACACCCCAGGAAGTGGAGGGAGCCAGCCAGCCTCTGAGAGTCATGTGCACACCAGAAACCTAAGCTGAGCTTTAAAAGTGGCAAATAAATAAATACAGCCAAACTGGGGTTGCAGTGGCAGGGGGCAGGGGAGGTAGAGGCATTTTAGCAATGGTCATTTATTCAACAAGACAAACTAATTCACAGAAATCTGTATTAAAGTGCCTGTTGCATGTTTGAAAAATCAACCAAGATGCTTATAAAAAAAAAAAGCTTTTCAATGGATGCTAAATTGCTCTTTCTGGCTCTGTCTGCCTGATCCTACCTCATTAAAATTCCAGATGTCGGAAGGAGGCTATGCTCCTTCCATGATTTAAGGCCCCTTTGTTAGTTCAAAGCAACCTGGGCCGCCCTGATGCAGAATGCCAGGTTCATGCCCTTAGCCACACTTCATCAAGAAGAGTGCCAGGTGGGCCTGTCTCCAGAGAAGGGTGATTTTTCTTAAGACAGGAGTTCTTTGGAGTAACCAGCCCCCAAAGTATGTGTGAATCTCCAGAAAATAGTTGTTGTTTTTTTTTTAAACAATAGGGTCTGTAATTATTATCAGATTCTTTAAACAAAAACAAAAACTTTCCTTTGTATTGGCGTATAGCCAATTAGGTTCATGGGGTTGCAAAGAGTCCAACACGCTGAGCGACTGAACTGAACTGATAGCCAATTAACAATGTTGATAGTTTCAGGTGGACAGCAAAGGAACTCAGCCATACATATACATGTATCCATCCTCCCCCAAACTCCCTTCCTATCCACGCTGCCACATCACATTGAGCAGAGTTCCCTGTGATCTACAGGAAGTCCTAAACTCCCTATCTCTTCCCCCATTCTTCCCACCCCCCACCCCCAACCATAAATTCATTCTCTGAGTCTGTGAATCTGTTTCTGTTTTATAAATAAGTTCATTTGTTTCACTTCTTTTTAGATTCTTGAAAAAAAAAAAAAGAATAAACAGAAGACATGAATAAAGCAAGAGCCTGTCTCCCAGGACCACCATGGAGGTCAGGGGCTACATTAGGCCATCAACCCTTCTGTCATATGGAAATAAGCAAAGACCTTTCTGGTTAGGTGAAGAACTGGGCTTAGACCAACATAGCAGGCAAAGAAAAGTGCTGCTGTTGCTGGTGCTAAGTCGCGTCAGTCATGTCCGACTCTGTGTGACTCCATAGACGGCAGCCCACCAGGCTCCCCAGTCCCTGGGATTCTCCAGGCAAGAACACTGGAGTGGGTTGCCATTTCCTTCTCCAATGCATGAAAGTGAAAAGTGAAAGTGAAGTCGCTCAGTCGTGCCTGACTCTTAGCGACCCCATGGACTGCAGCCTTGTCTCTAAATATCCATCCAGCTAGTCTCAGTTTCTGAGGACTCTCTCAGGACTGTGTGGGGCTGCGTGGGGGCCATTCTCTGTACGGTCCAAACGTCTGCCTGCCTTTCTAAACGCAGGACACCGTCTCATGTCCCTTCCTGCTCCTTTAGTCATCTGAAGGCTCTTGCTTGGCTGCCCAGCCACTCTCTGCTCAGCCGGGAAAATGCTGGAAAATGACATCGCCAGGCACCTTCAGATCCACACTGTCCCTCCTCCACCAGGCACGTATTCCAGAACAACTTTAAAGTGATGGCTCCCAAAATGCACCCCCAACTCCAGGGTGAGGGGCTCTTTTGGCCGGTATGCCCACGGTGAACGCAGTGAGGCCCTCTCCCCCGAAAGGGGTTGGGGAGGAAGCAGGGGGTGGTCTGTGAGGCCGCTTTAATCCCTGTGAAAGAAACACCAAGCTCTAGAATGGATCTATCGCTTCTCCTAGGCTTTTTCCTGTTTTTTGTAAAACTCCAAAACCCATTGATTTTCTTTTACCACTGATGGATATGTTTGCTAATTTGCTAATAATATTGCCTTCCACTGACAGGAAGGACCTTGTATTTGGTTACTTAATTTTCTTTCTGATGCCATCCTGTGGGAGGTGGGGGTGTCTTGACAGTGATTAATGGGACATTTTCTTGCTAAAGAGTGCGACTTCTCATTTATGTCCGGGCTTTCTCTTTTGTTTACTCACTGCCCACCTCCTGAGACATTCCTCAGGGACTGACACCAGCTCTGATGGGGTATTTAGAGACCAGGAAAGCACTTTTCCTCACCTGCTGTGCTGGTCTAAGCCCCATTCTCCACCTAAACGGAAAGGTCTCATATGCCTATTTCCATATGATGGCAGGGTTGTGACCCACTAAAGGAAAAAGCAGTGAGTGGAAAAAAAAAAAAAAAGAGTTCTGCTCTTATTGGATTTAAATTGTGGTTGGGAAGACTGGGACATAGGATGGTTCTGGAAATGGAGATGTAGAAGCATTCAGATTGTGAAGCTGGGAGTCCCTTTCCAGGAATGAGGAGAAGCCAGAATCCTTAAGATGAGCATGGTTTTTTCCTAGAGAAGTAAAGGTATTCTACCCGTTAGGATTGGACAAAGGTGAGTTGGATGAGGCATTTGTATAATGAAATGAGGTTTGTATAATGAAATGAGCTAAAGGATTGAGTTTTAAATCTCAATCCTGCCACTTACTAGCTCTGTGACCTCAGGGAATAACTTTCTTGAGTTTCATTTTGTCATCCGTCCAATAGAAATAGTAATGTATTAGGATGGCTTTACTTCCAAAGAACTGAAAACCCAATTCAAAATGACTTAAACAATTGGAAGAAATAATTTAGCTCATGGCTCCTAGAAAGTATCAGATCAGATCAGTCGCTCAGTTGTGTCCGACTCTTTGCAACCCCATGAATCGCAGCACGCCAGGCCTCCCTGTTCACCACCAACTCCTGGAGTTCACTCAGACTCACATCCATCGAGTCAGTGATGCCATCCAGCCATCTCATCCTCTGTCGTCCCCTTCTCCTCCTGCCCCCAATCCCTCCCAGCATCAGAGTCTTTTCCAATGAGTCAACTCTTTGCATGAACTGGAGTTTCAGCTTTAGCATCATTCCTTCCAAAGAAATCCCAGGGCTGATCTCCTTTAGAATGGACTGGTTGGATCTTCTTGCAGTCCAAGGGACTCTCAAGAGTCTTCTCCAACACCACAGTTCAAAAGCATCAATTCTTCGGCACTCAGCCTTCTTCACAGTCCAACTCTCATATCCATACATGACCACAGGAAAAACCATAGCCTTGACTAGACGAACCTTTGTTGGCAAAGTAATGTCTCTGCTTTTGAATATGCTATCTAGGTTAGTGGCCAAAGCTTCAGGTATGGTTTGATCAAGGGTCCAGATGTATTTCTCTTGGAGTCTCTTATTATCATTTGCTTTTGTCTCAGGAGAAAAATGGCAGCAAAAGTCCCAGGCCTCCCAGTTTACACATCCTGTTGCCCAGAATAAGAAAGAACTTCTCTTACCCAATCGCTGAAAAAAATCGTTGGACTCTGACTCTGACTCCAGTATTCTTGCCTGGAGAATCCCATGGACAGAGGAGCCTGGCGGGCTACAGTCCATGGAGTCACAAAGAGTTGGACATGACTGAGTGACTAACACACACTGGGCTCGGACTGGACTGACTGACTTCATACACTCACTTCTGAACCAGTCATTCAGCTGAGTGAATGCTGTGCACTAATTACTCTAAGCCTGGGTCACACGTCTTTCTCTACACGAACCACCTGTCAACTAAAAATTGGCACCTGCCATGGGTGCTTGCCGTCTTCCTCCACAAGGATTAGATCATCTGCTGTTGCAGATGCTGAAGGAGTTCAGCTGGAGAGCAGAAATGAAGCACTCTCTACCCGGCCAAATACGGGCAGGAGACATCTTCAGATAGTTAGATATTCTCAGCAGCTGATTTTATGAGCCCAAATCTTATATCTCCTCATATTTAGAAAAGCACTGAAATCCTTCGTGGCGATGACTGTTTCTCGTGACTAACAACAGAAGCTTCATGAGACGAGTACAAATCTTTTGGGAAAATATGTGCCTGATTGAATGCATTCCCCTCTTTAACAAAATCGCATTATATACTGACCTTTGCTTGTTGCCTCTTTGGAATAGTTTCTCAGAGCTCTGAGGTGCCATCTCCTGGGCTGCAGTCCTCATATGGCCCCAAATAAAACTTAACTCACAACTCTCGTGTTGCGCATTTTTTCAGTCGACACACCATAACAAGAGGCATGGAATTGTTGTTTGATTGAGACTGTCTGTTTTGAGGATACCATCCAAACAGTACAACTGCTTTATGCTCCATGAAGGAGTAAAGAGAGGATTAGCTAATTTAACATAGAAAAGCTTTCCCAACACCACTCCTAGCTCCTCAAAGATGCTCAAACATGAGTCAAATCTGAATTTGTGGTGAAATGTCCTAAATTGGTTTTCCATCACTCTATAACAGTTTATCACAAACTTAGAAGCTTAAAACAATGCCCATTTTTTAGCTGACAGTTCTCTAGGGCAGAAGTCCGGGTTCTCTGCTCAGGGTCTCACAAGACCAAAATCAAAGCAGAGGCTATGCTGCAGTCTTATCTGGAGTGCAGGGTCCTTTTCTAAGCTCATGTGGGTTATCAAGAATTCAATTCCTGGAGATTGTTGGACTGAGGTTTCTTGTTGGCCGGCAGCAGGATGACCCTCTCAGCTCCCAACAGGCGACCTCCATTCAAAGCCAGCAGTAGAGACGCTCCATTGTACTGAATCCTTTTCATGTGTTCAATCTCTGTCTGAGTCTCTCAACCCAGATTTAATGAGCTCCTCTGATTGCATCAGGCCCACTCAGATAGTTTTCCTTTTGATGAATTTTGCTTTCACTTGTTTTCTCATCAGGTGAGAAGAACATAAGTTAAAGCACAGTAAACTGCAAAGGACCACACGACTAACAGACGCACGATGCTGTGTTAGGTTCTCGGTGTTACAACGGCATGTAAGTGCTTTCCGCTTTTCAACTAGGTTTTAGACGCACCAAATGCATATTCACCTTCCTGTTTACTATACAACCTGCAATCCTCCCTACAACGCTGGTAGTTATGGGGAAGTTATGAAGAAAAGTGTGCACCTTCTGAATTTTGCTTCCTGTTCGAAAGTCCATTTCCATGTCACAGAGAATGTGTTATTGGGAAGCAATAGACCATTCATGTTGAGAGTCAGAGCCGCAGGATGAGATTAGCGTGATTGAGACTTAGCAGGAAATCCTGAACTGAACTGTCTGTTTTAGTTGGTTTGTGAATTTGGATAAGTTCCATCTCAATCTTAGACACTCCGATAGGCTCTGGGGATTAAAAAAAAAAAAAAAAAAAGAAACAGTTCCTGTCTTTCTGGAGCTGCCAGTATGGGGGTAGAGACAGAAATGGCAGCAGAAAAATGACATCTGTCTTGGCATGTCTTAGAAGGTGGCACAGTTCAGAGGAAGGAGCTGGTGGTGGCAGCTGACGCTCATCAGAGTGGGGGTTTGCCGGGAGGAGTAGGACAAGGAGAGTCTAGCCGTGGGAAGAGTTTTGAGCAAAGGTAGAGAAAGGAAGGGGAGGAGGGCAGGCACAGCACTGGGTGAGGGCCCACAGCCAAAGGCTCTGCACAGACCGGGGTGTCCCTCGGAGCCGGGTGGAGATCCGAGCAGAGCAGCACATGATGCTGCTAATAAGGAATGGCTCTGCCTTCTCTTATTCTGCAAAATAAGAGAAGCATCTGGTTTAGGAACACCATGGGGATTGCCAGGGTAATCGCACGGGAGAGTTTTTCAGTGGGTTTCCCAGGTGGCTCGGTGGTAAAGAATCCACTTGCAATGCAGGAGACCTGAGTTTGATCCATGGGTCAGGAAGATCCTCTGGAGAAGGAAATGGTTACCCACTGCAGCATTCTTGCCTAGAGGATCCCCATGGACAGAGGAGCCTGGTGGGCTACAGTCCATGAGTTGCCCGGACATGACTAAGCGAATGAGCACGAACACACACACAGCCTGAGTTGCCTCCTCATATCCTCAGCTTCCTTACCACACTCTGTCCCTCTTGGGACAACCCACCTCACCTTGGTGCAGTAGAGTGAGAGGGCACAGTCTTACACCAGGGAGGTGTCACCAGGAACAACAGGGCCCTTGAGTGTGGCTTTAAGTCCTTAGAAAATGGCTGTCGAACCGATTGGCCCCAGCACCTCCACCCAACAGAGGAGCGAGCCAGGAGCACAAAGTCCCAGGTGTGGTGACAACCTGGCCTCGAGGGTTGCGGAGCTGGACCTTACGTCTTCTGGATGGAGCTGCCAGGCCCACACTGGATACAGGGATGGGCAGAGAACTGGTGTAGGTTTCGCAATCAGTACAGCACAGTCTGCCCACAAATGTTCACAGGAATAATGCTCACTCTCCTCCCAAAGACCTGCAAAAATTGCATGTAACTATGGCATCAGATGCTGTTCCATGTCCAGGATCTTGGGACTAACAACAGATCCAAATGGGGTTCCTCTTGATCCAAAGGCTTATGAACTAAAAGTACAAGCTATCTGCCTCCCACGCACTGAATACACAGTGAAGAAACAAGCACAGGATAACCACAGTGAACACAGACATCTAAAGAGGGGAAAGGCTGGACGGCACAGGCCACTGACAATTCTGAATTCGTTCAGCACGCACGCTGCCCCGTTTCCACACTCCGGGGCCGGGCAAAAGTCCTGGTCAAGGCGCTGGCTCTCCCATCCATGGGGATGGGAGCACTGGCTTTTGGCTCCACCTTCTGGGACATCTTCCTTTCCCATCACCCTCCTTCCCCACTTCTGATGAGTGCGCAGGAAAATGTGCAAAACCCTTGGCCTCTTGCCTGCTGTAAAGTTTTGGGGATTCAGAGGTCTTTTACAATTCTGAATAACTTTGATTTAGGACCTTTTAGTTCAGGCTGATGGCAATTTCACCTCCCAATTCCTTGACAAATTTTCTTGGGGTTACTTTGGATCTGATTGAAATCCACTCTATCTGACCAGATCTTTTTGAGACATGCCCAACTCTATAGACCTTTTCTCAGCTACTTCTGGCACTCAGGCTGCTCTGGGATAGCATCTTTAAAGCTCCTAGAAGCCCTTTTGTCCAGCCAAGAGAGTATTCTAGGCATTGCTTTAATTCCTTCAAGGGTCTTATAACTATAAACTTGATTTGTGTTTTATTCTAAGCTTCTATCTTACTGGCAGTGGCCCAAGTTTTATCTTTTACTGGTTTGATTCACTGGAGGTAAGAAAGTTTTCTTTTCCATCCTAGCCTGTTCTGTACCCTCTATGTTCCCTCTCAAATCAGCTTACAAACTAACCAGCAGTAGACATATTCAAGTTCTGCCTGGAAATTTCATTGCTCAAACCTCAAAGTTCACAAGGTACTGTCTTCCACAGGCAATGGCTTTACTAATTGTTTTGTACTATTTAACATGGGTCATCATTTTTTGAGATCTCTATAGTTTTCAGTTTTCTGCTTATCGTCTGGTCCCTAAGTCAAAGACACATATTTTAGGATTTTGTTACTGTAGTATTTCATTCACACATACTGCTTTTGTTTCAGGTACCTATTGCTGTGTAACAAACCTTCCCCAAACCGAGTTGCTTAAAACAATCATTTTTTCAAGGTCATGATTCTCCAGATCGGCACTTGCAGCTGGTCTCATCCATTTATCTGTGGTCTGTTGAGGATGAGTTAGGTGGCTCCATTTTTGGAGATTATCTGGCTGGGCAGATTGACTCTCCTTCACACATCTCACTGAGTATGTTTCTTTCATATCCTTCCAGCATGAGAACTGGGCTTCCTTTTTATGGTAAGGCCAAAGTTCAGATGCAACCCAGCCCAATGGTTCAAGAGAACAAAAGGAAGTGCACAAGGCCTCTTAAGGTCTAGACTTGAAACGGGCTTTCTGCCACTTCTGCTGCATCCTTTTGGCCAGAGCAAATCACAGGCTGACCGGTTCAGAGTGAAACTCTGAGGTCAGAAAGCAAAAGGTGCAGCTACAGGAAACTATTAATCGGGGACTTCAGTTGTAGTCAGTCAACCCCAGAGAGACAAACAACCTATTTTCCTAAAGTCACAGCACCATCATCTGTAACCTAAGAGTCCGCCTGGATGCCCAGCAGCATACCTGTGTCTCGCTCCTGTTTCCAAAACTAAAAGGAAGAAGCATTGTCCCCACGTAAACACATCCCCACCTCCATCCAGCCTCTCTGCTGCTTGAGCTGTTTTCCATCTTGGACCTGGCCTTTGGTGGAGAAAAGGATCCTGGCGAGCATGACTGTCTCTATACTGTATGTACAGGGAAGAGCATTTGGCAGTGGGGAAGTGTGACACTTGAGAGACTCCAAAATAAAAGCCATTGTACAATGTCCCTATTGACAATGCCATTTTTTTTTTTTTTTGGCAATGACATTTTTGAAAAAGCAATCATTTGTCTTCAGAAGACTCGCGAATGGTTTTCCATTCAAAGCCAAGTGAGTGTCCTAACTTGCCTTTAATTGAGAACATTTGAAAAACTGAAGATTTTTCGAAAAATTATATTGAGGCCTTCTGTTATGGGCTGAACGGTTCCCCCTCCCCTCCCCCCAATTTCATAGGCTGACGTCCTAACCCCCAGTACCTCTGAATGTGACTTTATTTGGAGATATGGTCTTTAAAGAGATAATTATTAACAAGTTAAAGGGAAGTCATTAGGGTGGGCCCTAATCTGATATGACCAGTGTGCTTATGGGGAGAGGAGATTAGGACACAGACGTGTATGGAGGAAAGACCACGTGAAGACATGGGCAGACAGAGGCGCTCTACAAGGCAAGGAGAGAAGTTTCAGGAGAAGCCGACGCTGTCAGCGTCTTCATCTCGGACTTCTAACCTTCAGAACTGTCAGGACATGAACTTCTTTTATTTAAACCACCGAGGCTGTGCTACATTATTATAGCAGTCCTAGCAAACTCATAGACTCTCTGAGATGTTGATGGCTTTAGGTTCTTTTTTTGACTAAAATGGCTCACTTTTGAGTGCACACACGCTTTCTTATCAAAGTAGATAGCAGATCTTACTAAGAACAAAATTGTATTGAGCACTTACTTTTGCTGAGGACTGAGCACTTACTTCTGCTGAGGACTGTGTTTACATGTATTTTCTCATCTCGTCCACAGAACATTCCTATAAGGCGTGTACTATGTTACGTCCGACTTTTAAGATGGGGAAACTGAGGGTTAGATGGCTAAGGGGTTAAATGACAAGGCCTGAGTCTCCCAACTGGCAGAACCAGGAATCCATTCCTCTCGGGTACAAAAACACCTGAGCTTTGATGTCAGATGGATTTGAGGTCAAATCCTTGTTCTGAAAATTACTAACTGTACTACCTTGAGTGGTTTACTTAACTCCTCTGAGCCTTAGTGTCCAAATAAAAAAAACAGTCCCAGTGCACAGGTTACTGTGACGGTTCAGTGATGTGATTCATGCCTACTAAAATCTTTCAAGGAGCCTAGCACAATTCTTACAGCACGTCAAGGGCTCGATGAATGCCGGTCTTTGTGTGTTAAGACAACATCAGGTCCGGTTGCCTTACAAGCGTCTCTAATCCAGTCAGTCTGTGGGTCAGGGCCAGAGGTCAAGGCTATTTCCTGCCTTACATTTTTTCCAGTTCCTTGTCCCATCTGCTCTGGTGTTTCCTCAAAGGATATGACCTTTACCCATGACCTCGGAGTGTAGATGGGCAAGTCACAAAAGGTCTCACGCAGACCAAAGAAGCTCGGGATTCAACACAAACTATTGCACAAAGAAATCAAAGGCCACTACAATATCCTCTGAATAAATGGCAGAACCCACATGCTCAACAAGAGGGCTGTAATGTGAAGAACAGGATATGTTCAAAATTGCAAACTGGAAGGTGTTTCTTTCTCTAGGTGAGATTTTATTGATTATGAGTATGAAGATGGTATCATACTGCACGTTAGGGGAGATAAACCCCGAAGCAGCCCAGCACCAGATCGAATGTGAGAAGTGCCTTTAAACACATTTATGTGTGTGAGAGGGTAGGGGGTGGAGAATTCACTTTTGGTGTGGAAACATACAAAGCGTCCATAGAGAGGGTGACATTTAGGTTGAACTTGAAGGAAGGGAGGAGAGAGATGGCTTTTTCAGCCAGGCACGCTCCATTCTCAGCCTGGTTGTGTGTTAAAGCGCATGGTCTGTATTTAATGGTGTGTTTGCTTGCCTATGTCCATGGTTGCTTCAGTCATGTTTGACTCTTTGCAATCCTATGGACTGTAGCCTGCCAGGCTCCTCTCTCCATGGAATTTTCCAGGCAAGGATACTGGAGTGGTTGCCATGCCCTCCTCCAGGGGACCTTCCTGACCCAGGGATCAAACCCGGGTCTCCTGCATTGCACGAAGATTCTTCACCATCTGAGCCAATAGACAAGCTGAATTCTATTTGTAAGGAAGTATAGCTTGTAATTTACTACTAACTAATATACTCCAAAAAGTTGGCAGCAAGAGGCTATTCCAGGAACAGCTAGTTAAAGCATAAGCAGTTGTCCAGTCTTTTTTGGCTATTTCAAGATCATTCCTGGGATTAAATCATGTGAACCGAGTGGGGCTCCCGGATGTCATGGCATGGATGGTACTATGAGGCCACTGGCTGACTCGCTTTCACAGCAGGTGCCTTGGGGTGATGGGCAGGATGTCCCATCATGTGGATGCTTTCTAGGCTGCCCGTTAGTGGAGAGTATCTGGACCTGCTTAGTTAGGGATCATCAGTCCCTCTGGTCCAATAGTTGTACTTTTCCTGAGGAATCCTTATCCTGAGAGGCACCAGCTTTTCCTTTCAGGGTTGATTCCTAGAAAGCTTAGTGTCCAGTCTGTGCTCCCTTGCAACAAGCATACACATCATTATGGGATATAGTCCTTAATGTCTTGCTCTTAGCTCCATTTGAAATCTCCACCCTTGTTTTCATTCCTTCTTAAATTCCTCTATTCAATTCATGCCTTTCTCCTCTGGCTTTTACATCCTCTCTCGTGAGCTACTTTCAGCCTTTTCTGGAAGGAGATGTGGTTGACTCACACTGTCTTTCCATTTCCAACAAGACTGCAGATCTTTACCCATGAGATTTCCTTTGCCTGGAAAACTCTTCCTTTCCTTTCCCTTTTTCCTCCTTTCACTTTTCCGCTCCTCCCCCTTGACATCCTGGTAGCTTTGCCCTCTTCTGAGTCTGTTTTGATATCACTTCCTTTATGGGTTAGAGGTCCCTGCGTGTGTTCCGAGGATTAAAGAGAATGATTCATGTAAAATTCCCAGCACAGAGCCTGCAGAATACTGAAGACGAGATGTCCTCTCACCTTCAACCCCACTTTCTGTAAGTGATTCATTTCTTAGCACATCATCCACAAGGAACCGAGTCCCTTCTGGGGAGCAGTGTACGTTTGTCTCCAGGAGGAAAAGACACAGATACAGAGAAAGTGATTGGGGGGGGGGCTTCCTGTCAAGGTGGGGTCTTAACATTTAAAAGAGTTAAGACTCAGAGTTTCCCTGGAGGCTCAGCGGATGAGAATCCGCCAGCCAATGCAGGAGACATGGGTTTGATCCCTGATTTGGGAAGATTCCGCATGCCAAGGGGCAACTAAGCCCATGTGCCACAACTACTAAGCCTGTACTCTAGAGCCTGTGAGCCGCAACTCCTGAGCCCACGAACCACAACTACTGAAGCCCGAGTGCCCTAGAGTCCATGCTCTGCAATAAGAGAAGCCACAGCCATGAAAAGCCAACACACCACATCTAGAGAGTAGCCCCCGCTTGCTGCAACTAGAGAAAAGCCCATGCAGCAATGAAGACCCAGCACAGCCTAAGAAATAAACAAAAACTGTATTAAAAAAAGGAGTTAAGACTCTAGACAATAGCCAGCCTCAGAGAGGGGTGGTAGAAGGTGGGCTGTGGGGCGGGACCAATCCTGGGGCCAGTAAACAGCCCCGACTCCATTTTTCTAGATCTCTACTCTGATTCTTCAGGCCACAAAAAATGCAAAAGACTTGGGGCCCCATGTTTAGGGACCTCAGTGAGCATGTCCTGGGGGTGTGAGCGCCTCTGTGCATATTTTCCCTCTTTGTGGTTCCAGAATCTAAAATACTTCCCCGTTCCAATGCCTGGGAAACTCAGTTGTCTAAGCCACTTCTCCCTGGGTCTTTCTTTCAGCCAACACCACAATGCATAGTGTCTGTTCTGTGCCCAGACCCCTTTTCCCCGCTTTGGTACTCAAAGCAACAGAGCTACCATGAGCTCAGAGATCATCTACACGTATGTCTCTGAAATTGCTCCATAGTGATGGAAGAAATGCTATCTTCACTCACGGGAGACATGATTCCTTCCACAAACATGGACTGAGTCACCTCTGAGTGCCAGGCACTGGGAATAGAGGTACCCAAGGATGAGTTGTTTAGTCGATAAAAGTCTGCAACTCTTTTGCGACCCTGTGGACTGTAGCCTGCCAGGCTCCTAGCTTGGTCCATTTCCCCCAGCCAGCAGGAGCTATTCTAAGAGGGGTCCCCAACCTTTCTGGCACCAGGGAGCGGCTTTATGGAAGACAATTTTTCCAGGGACTGGGACGGAGGGGGTGGTTTGGGGATGATTTAAACACATCATATTTATTGTGCACTTTATTTCTATTATTACATCAGCTCCACCTCAGATCGTCAGGCATTAGATCCCGAAGGCTGGGGACCCCTGTGCTAAGAGGTGACCTCAGCCTCTTTGATGCCTTCATAATTTGTTACTTCTCCCCCATCCTGACAAGTCAGCCCAAAACACATGATTCAAGGAGCTATCTTTATATCCCTAGGCAAAAGTGAAAGTGTTAGTCACTTAGTCGTGTCCGACTCTTTGGGACCCTATGGACTATAGCCCACCAGGCTCCTCTGTCCATGGACTTCTCCAGGCAAGAATACTGGAGTGAGTTGCCATTCCCTTCTCCAAGAGCAGCTTCCCAAATCTCATGTTTCCTAATAACCACTGTAGAGCCCTTTCTACAGGAAAATTCCTGAACTGCAGCTTGAGGATCTAGGAAGAGACAGCCTGCAATGCCAGTCTCAGGGGAGGAGAGGGAAGGTTTCCATTCCTTTCTGGTTCCCACCCCCCTGCCCCCCTCCATTTCAATGACTTTTTCTTCCCATTTGCCAATAGAATAAAGAATGAGGAGGGAGTGGAGGAGCCACCCTACCTTTTTCACCATCTTTGCTTTCCTGCTTCTTTTAATAAGATGGATATCTTTATAGAATATGGCTACTTAACAATGCTATTAATAGTTCAAGTTGAAAACATGGTATTTCAATATAGCCCTAGCTCAGGGCTGTGGCCATAGCAAAGCCTTCAGAATTACATGTGACTTACTGGGTTGTAAATCCTTGATCCCTGAAAAGAACTATGAGGCAAATTTGATCCTTGAATGCTTCTTATTTGGCATAAAACTGAGAGGCTTTGAGCAGCAAATCTTAGAACAAGGAACTCTCTCTTCTATGGCCAAAGTGAACCAGAAATGAGAGTCAGGAGGCTGTCCTTATAGTCCTCATGGAGTCCGAGATCTGAGTTATTCATCTTGAAAATGGAGAATATGCAGACATCAGAAATGATAGCACCAATTCACTGCCCACGATCAGCTGAACAAGTGTGGCACCAGCCAGAAAACTCCATTTATTAAAATAATAGTTCCTTAGGACACTATAGAATTTCCCTAATAACGGGCTGAATATATGTTTAAGCCCAGTAATAATGGCTAGCAAACTAAGAAGTACTTACACTTAATTATACCTCTAGCGTGTAGGTTGGCACAGAGGGAGGCCTTAATTATCAATGTGTTATGCCCTTGCTTTACATATAACAAATGACTTTAATGTGGCTATTCATGTTATAGTTTAAACATCTCGGTAATTAGGAAGTGGAAAATAGGTGTAGCGGAGGGAGTTGTCAGATTCTTGAGCTCTATCGTGACCTTTCGTGCTGTGTAACCTCTAAGCTGAAATTCTCAGCCAAGGGAGGCTGGACTAGTCTTGGGTCAGAGACGCAGAGTGCAGACATCCAGGCATAGGATGAGGCTAAGGAGAGGGTTACTCACAGAACTACATCCCTTTATGTAAAAAGTCTTTACTGAGTACCTACTATGTGCTGAGCACTGTTCTAATCACATGAAATGTCAGGAAAGAAAATGGGACTCAGGGAACTTCCCTGGTGGCCCAGTGGTTGAGACTCCACGCTTCCACTGCAGGAGGTGTGGGTTCAGTCCCTGGTCAGGGAACTAAGATCCCACTGGCTGGGATCTTCACTTTTTTTAAATAAAATTAACATGGTCAAAAAATAAAATTAAAATACAAATTAAAAAGGAAAATGGACTCAAAAACCTGCCTCTGTGGAGCTTGTATTCAAAACTGGTGCAGTTGTAGAACCCAAAGAGTTGATAACTGGCTCAGAGATGGTCACCGGTTGTGGGCTTGCCCTCGGCCCTGTCCCATCCTGTGCTTCTTTCAACAATTTGGGTGAAGACGTAAAAGGCGTGTGATCGAGTCTGCGGAGAGCAGTTGTGAGCATGCGCCAACGCTGAGGGTGGTCCCTGCTTGATTTCTCATCCCCTCCGCAATCTTGCAAGGCACAAATTATCATCACTACCAATTTAGATAACAGAATTCTGTCGGACTTTCTTGGATTTCCCATCCAAGCTGGTTTCCCTCCCTCTGAAGATGCAAGGCTGAAGATGGTGAAATTAATACAGGATGTTTGGACCAGGATTCCAAAAGTCTTTATTATCTGCATGTATGAGCTCAAACTAATAGTTTGCACTGAGGATATAATATAAAGCAGTAAGGTCTAAGACACAACATTTAGACACTTGAATCCTCTTGGCACTGTTTTTGATGTCTTATCTATTTCTGTGATTATTTCCTGCAGTTTATGAGATTTCTGCTTTTCCCTGGTACTCTGGAAGAAGTTGATGTTTAAAATGCAAGATTAATATATTTAATAGCCAAGTTTAAGGAGTGAGGGAATTTAGTGTTAGCGTTACTCCAGGGCACAAGCATCCTTGGCCAAGGTGATTTAGGGACTGATCTCTGTTCCAGCGATCTCTGTAGCAAACCAAGCCCAACCCAATGATGTAAAATAGCAGTCATTTTATTATACTCACTGATTCTGAGTCAGGAATTTGGACAAGGCATGTCAGGATCAATTTGTCTCTACTTCCAGAGTATTTGGGGCCTCATCTGGTAGGACTGCTATGGCTGGGGGTGACTCAGATGTCTGGGGGCTGGCATTGTCTAGAAGCTTCTTCACTCACTTGTTGAGGGTCTGGGCTGGGATGACCTGAAGGCTGGGGTCAGCTGGGACTGTTTGCTGGAACTTTTCCATATGGCTTGGGCGTCCTCACAGAGTGGCAGCTCAAGGTAGCTGGATGCCTTAAATGGGAGCCTGAAGCTCCAAGAGTAAGCATTCTAGCAAGCAAGGTGAAAGGTACATGGCATCATTTCACTAGAATCTATCAGTCAGAACAGTCACAAGCCTATCCAGATTCAAAGGCAGGAAACACAGACCCTATCTTTTAATAAGAGATATGTACACACCTTTATAGACAACCAACAAGGACCTACTGTATACCACAGGGAACTCTCTGCTCAATGTTATGTGGCAGCCTGGATGGGAGGGGAGTCTGGGGGACAATGGATACATGGATATGTATGGCTGAGTCCCTATGCTGTCCACCTGAAACTGTCACTGCATTGTTAATTGGCTATACACCAATACAAAATAAAAAGTTAACAAAAACTCTTCTGTTGTATCCTTATTTCTGCCCAAATAAGCTTAATAATAACAATAAAAGAGATATGTTAGTTAACTTGTTTAAAAACCATTGCATTCCTAAGAAGCATATCTTCCCTGTGGACCTTTTAACTCAATTTCCTTGCCCAGAGTAAGTCCCAGTTTGTAGAAGAAAAAACTGGGGAAGGAGGATGTGACTGTGGTCTTCAAGTCTTTGAAAGCATGTCACATGTAAGAGAGAACAGATTTAACCCACAAAGCTTTAAGCACAGAACTGAGAAGCAGTGAGTAAATGTCGGAGGAGAACTTCCTGATATTTAGGGATGTCTGTCAGTGGCCGGCTCAGCTAGGAAGACGGTAAATTCTGATTTTTGAACTATCAATTAAGCGCAAATCAAGAATGCTCTAGAAGAATTTCAGGCTTTGTCTGGGATGTTGGATTAGATGATTTTTTTAGGAAAGCAAGGGCTGTAAGTGACTGCCCATCAGACACACGGCCATAAACGTAGGGAATGATGCATAATACTGCAGGGCTTCACTGTCTTTTTCCAAGTCACCCTCTGAGGCCATGAATTCAGGGACACTCCTCTCCTTATGTCGGTGGCTGAAAATCCACCTAGGAGAGATGATTTCTTTTAAGATCTTGATCCTTGTCCAAATGTAATAAAATACCCTGCGAGAGGTGAGAGCTGATGCTCTTTTGGGTAATTTGTCATTTAACTTGAACATGTTTAACTTTCAAGCCCTATTCTTTGAGCATCATTTGGCAAGAAGAGACACGGCCTTGAGTGTCTGAAGGATGAAGGGAAGCCGCAGCACAAGGAGAGAAGGGAGATGCAGGAGTCGGGGGAGATGCACTAACATTTGGGAGAGCTGAGGCTTGACCGGGGCAGCCTTGGTGATGCTCTGACTTCTTCGGCTTAATATTGGCAGATAAGAAACCACAGTTTTCTGAGCAAACGAGTAGAAAGCAGGTGCCCTGTGTGCTATGCTTCCTGAACTTGAGAAATGCAACGATGACCACAGACCCCTCTTTCCTGGGGGGCAGTGGAAAGAGGTTCACCCCCGCCTCCATCACAGATGCCTATCCCCACACTCTGCTAAGACAGTGAGGCTCTGAGGCTGAACCCACTTCCTGAGAAGTCAGCCTCTGTCTAAACGAAGTAAAAACCGGAGCCACAAATCTCCGAAGCAAGAGAAATCCCAGAGGAAGACAGAGGCGGTGTGGGAGGCAGATGCAATCCAAAGGGTACACACTTGAGGTTGCGCACATTGGATCTAGTCATTTAAAAAGGACCTCTTTAGAAGAGCAAGGCATTGAAGAGTTTCAGAGGTTATAAAATGTAGAGCCTAAACAGAGCATTCCATAGAGTTCCATACAGGGAAGCATAAGTACCCGACAGACTCCTGCCTCCTCTCTCATCCGCACTACCCACACACCCCAAAGAATTTCTGCTTCACCCTCAGTTGAAGATCACTCCTCCCACTTCCATTTCTGTACTTCCCTCACCTTACATGGCCCGAGCCCACCCTTGCAAAACCAGCTGTCAGGAAAACCTTTTAAGTCAGCTGTTTGCATCTTAATATGATATAAAGACAATGGGCTGCCTCCCTCCAGTATTTCAATGTGAAGGCTGATTTTGGGGGCTGAGAGAGAGTGTTCTCTGAGGGAATTCAAGCTGGGGAAGGGCGATACAGCAGAGGCTGGGGAAGGGGAGGTGGCCAAGGAGTAACCCAGGGCCAGCACCTCCATTTCCGGGTATTTGGGGGTTGGTGGTGGTTGGAGGGTGGTGTTTCAGTTGCTGGTTCACTCAGAGGGTGTGGGCTTTGGACTGGATGCTGCTCCTGGAGAACTGGGGGTGAGTGGGCTCAGGCTGAGTGGATACGCCTTCAGTCTCAAGCTTTCTTCCTTGGTCCAGAGAGAAGCCAGCCCACCAAGGTCCCACCTTACAGAAGCAGGATGCTGAGCCTGTGGGATTTCAGGGCTTCCTCCCAGCTAAAATTCCCAGGAATTTTAATTGGATTGCAAATAGACGACCTTGAGACAAAAGGAGAAATCTTCCGATGGAAACTTTGTGGGTCCTAAGACTTCAGACCCACAGAGATCTTAGGACAAACAAGGCCTGAGTAACACCAAATGCTATTTATTTTCTCCAATATATATAAAATGAGCCTTGAGCCTGTCATGCACTGCTAATAAGCACTGTACAGGATCACAGACACGTCAATGGTCCCCAAGGCCCTGTAAGGCTCTTTTCCTAGCATTACACATCCTTCAAGTCATGGATGTCACAACATTGTTCCAGCAGAGATTGAATGCCATCCCATTATTAGAGGATGGAAAGTTAATTCAATATACAAGATCAAATGGAGACATTTCTTTTTCTTTTCTTTTTTTACTTCCTAAACCAGTAGATCTTGGTTGTGAGGAGCTTTTAAACTTTCACAAGGTTACAATGTGATGCTGAAAATCTCCACTTTAAAGTGGCCTTTTGATTGGACTGGGGGAAAAGAATCAGTGGCTGAACAGATTCATTTAGCATAGATCTTGTCCAAAGAAAGGAAAAATCTTGGAACTCGGTATGAATAAATTTAAATATGACTCAGGAGAGAGTGCATTTCTTATACACGAATTTGAGCTATGTGAAATCAGCAATAATAAACAAGACTTATAATACTATCCATGGCTAATAAACAAGAATGAAAGTCTGAAATAATATCACACACTAGGAACCAACTCAGACAGCCAATTCCCCCCTCAGTCAGATAATAACTCTTTATGGGTCTACATACCTAGGAGTTCAAACTGGCTATGTAGGGTGCAATCATGAGATTCTGCAGGGGTATATTCATGCGGCCTTCTGCTGCTCTGACATTGAGAAAAATAAAATTACTTACTCATTATTGGAGAAAACACTCAGAATCTTTCAACATTTGCATCAGTTAATCATAAAGCATTTTAGTTAGCTAGGCAATTTTCCTTGAAGATTTGTCATGCTTTGCATAAAAACTGGGACCACAACTCTTTGCCTGAGTTCTAAAGTATCTTTAGTGGGTCTGTAATCTTGATATTTCTGCTGTGGACTCAGGATATGAAAGTCTCTAGTACCTTGAATTTTCTCTTTTCTCATAGTAATTGAAGAAAAGAATGGTCAGTCAGACAGGGAGGGGCTTTGTTTGGCTTCCTAAGGAAGGAAGCTCTAGTGGTGTTTGCAGGACATGTACTTGCCACTGGGAAATTTACTTGATGCAACGGTAGCTTACAATTGTACTACCAGGCAAGATAACTCTGAGATCGTGGAATACAGGGGCTCACGCCAAACCAATATGCTTGAAACATATAGTTTATTGAAACCTTTCCAAAACACTGTGAGAATCAAGAGGGAACAGATGAGGGAGGGAAACACGCTTAAGATGGGGTGCAGGTAAGGGGAGGGCACACACTGCCCGATCCAGTTACCCAATATTCATGCATCCTGTCTCTCTCTCTCTAACTTATCAGCCTCCCTCACTGATGGAATGTTATGCAGATAACAGATGAGGTTTAAGCAAGAGAGCGCAGCCCGAAGCTGCCTGAAACCAACACAAGTGTGCTATTTCACAGACACACAGGGCAAGTCCCCCGACCAATAACTATGCCAATTAGCTTGATATGCAGCTTTGGATTTTATCCACATTCCTTAGGCAAATGGTGTGTGTCAAGTCACTTCAATTGTGTCCGATTCTTTGTGACCCCATGGACTGTAGCCCAATGGGATTCCCAGGCAAGAATACTGGAGTGGGTTGCCATTTCCTTCCCCAGGGTATCTTCCTTACCCAGGGATTGAACCTGCACTTCTTGCATCTCCTGCATTGTCAGGTGGGTTCTTTATCACTAGCGCCACCTGGGAAGCCCTTAGGCAAAAGGCACATGATGCCAGGATGGACATCACTTAATGAGTGGTCAATGTAAGACCACGTGAGTATTGAGTGTTTCATATTACTCCTGTATATTTATAGGTTCATGACTACTTGTTGCGTCTTGGTCCTTGGTCTCTGTTCAGCAATACATAACTTTGTTTATTGTTGCTGTTTTGTCGCTAAGTTTTGTCCTACTGTTTGCAACCCCATGGGCTGTAGGCCGCCAGGCTCCTCTCTCCATGGATTTTTCCCAGCAAGAATACTGGAGTGGGTTGCCATTTCCTTCTCCAGGGGCTCTTCCCAATCCAGGGATCAAGCCCAGGTCTCTTGCATTGGCAGAAGCTAACCTGTCTCCAGGGTTACTAATTTACTTATCTAACCCTAATACGCTAGTAAAATAATGCTCAAAATTCTCCAAGCCAGGCTTCAACAATACATGAACCGTGAACTTCCAGATGTTCAAGCTGGTTTGAAAAAAGGCAGAGGAACCAGAGATCAAATTGCCAAATCCGCTGGATCATCGAAAAAGCAAGAGAGTTCCAGAGAAACATCTATTTCTGCTTCATTGACTATGCCAAAGCCTTTCACTGTGTGGATCACAATAAGCCATGGGAAATTCTTCAAGAGATGGGAATACCAGACCACCTGACCTGCCTCTTGAGAAACCTATATGCAGGTCAGGAAGCAACAGTTAGAACTGGACATGGAACAACAGACTGGTTCCAAATAGGAAAAAGAGTCCGTCAAGGCTGTATATTGTCACCCTGCTTATTTAACTTATATGCAGAGTACATTATGAGAAATGCTGGGCTGGAAGAAGCACAAGCTGGAATCAAGATTGCTGGGAAAAATATCAATAACCTCAGATATGCAGATAACACCACCCTTATGGCAGAAAGTGAAAAGGAACTAAAAAGCCTTTTGATTAAAGTGAAAGAGAAGAGTGAAAAAGTTGGCTTAAAGCTCAACATTCAGAAAACTAAGATCATGGCATCTGGTCCCATCACTTCATGGGAAATAGATGGGGAAACAGTGGAAACAGTGTCAGACTATTTTTTTGGGCTCCAAAATCACTGCAGATGGTGACTGCAGCCATGAAATTAAAAGACGCTTACTCCTTAGAAGGAAAGTTATGACCAACCTAGATAGAAAATTCAAAAGCAGAGACATTACTTTGCCAACAAAGGTCCGTCTAGTCAAGGCTATGGTTTTTCCCGTGGTCATGTATGGATGTGAGAGTTGGACTGTGAAGAAAGCTGAGCATCAAAGAATTGATGCTTTTGAACTGTGGTGTTGGAGAAGACTCTTGAGAGTCCCTTGGACTGCAAGGAGATCCAACCAGTCCATTCTAAAGGAGATCAGTCTGGGGTGTTCATTGGAAGGACTGATGCTGAAGCTGAAACTCCAGTACTTTGGCCACCTCATGCGAAGAATTGACTCATTGGAAAAGACTCTGATGCTGGGAGGGATTGTGGGCAGGAGGAGAAGGGGACGACAGAGGATAAGATGGCTGGATGGCATCACTGACTCGATGGACGTGAGGTTGAGTGAACTCCGGGAGTTGGTGATGGACAGGGAGGCCTGGCGTGCTGTGATTCATGGGGTTGCAAAGCGTCGGACACGACTGAGCGACTGAACTGAACTGAACCCTAACACATTTAATCATTTTTTTCAGATGGTGGCATTTGTTCATCCTTAGAGCAAAACGAATTTACACTCATAACCTGAACAGGTAACCCTGTCCCTCAGCCCTACCATGAAGTTCCTTGGAAATAATAAGGATGGTACTGTCCTGTGATTTCATTCATTTGTCTGAAATGTAGAAAAATGCACAGCAGGAAAATTGGCATCTACATATTTCTAAGTTAACACCATGTAATATTGGAAATGCTTATGTCAAAAATATTGCTTAGCTGAGGCATTGTGGAACAATGCCATGAGTTCTTAGCTGCCCGGCTGGGTCAAGGCTGGGCTGGCGCTGACTTGCCTTTGTTTCGGGTTGACACAGGGACAAAGGGAAGTGTCCAGAGATGATTTCTGCTGAGAGCGTCTTTAAAAATGAGGGACAACGGAGGGAGAAACATTACCGTGGGCAGGGCTGGTGGTGCGAGGAAATGATGATTCAGTTCATCGCTCTGACCCGCGAAATGCTTTGTTTAAAATTGCACTGGGCAATTCCTTCAGCCTCAGGAAGAGAAACAAGTCTTGTCGATAAATTATAGCGGATGTGGGGAAATCACTCCCAGGGTGAGGTCTGGGACTGAATGAGTCCCACGAGGTCGGTGCCCACAAAAGCAGCTGCCAAAATTCACATTTTTCTGTTTGCCCGCTGGTTTGGAGTAGTTATAAATCCACATAAAGCAGCCTGAGAGTCCCCCCGTCTGCTGGCCGTGCACAGAGATAAAGGTGAGGGGAGGGCACACAACCCTGAGAGGCTAGACTTGCCTGAGAGACACAGACTGCTTCAGAAGAACCCTACGGGGCTTTGGGTATGCTTTCTAGATGTCTGGAATCTTCTAGAAAATGTCAGTCCCTCGTTAGAAATAATTAATCTGTACTTGGCTTCCCTGGTGGCTCAGTCGGTAAAGAATTAATTTGTAACGCAGGGGACTGCCTGCGATGCTAGAGACACCAGTTCCATCCCTGGGTAGGGAAAATCCCCTGGAAAAGGAATGGCAAATCTGTCCTTAATGCCCAAACTATACTGAGGACAACACTATTTAAATCTATAAAGGTGTATTTTTCATTATAAAAATGATACATATATATAGTAGGTATGTTGCAGAATTGTTAAGAGTACTTAAGTGCAGACAAAGTGAAAGCCCTTCTCTCTCTATTTCCCTATGAAGCCCAGGGCTGACACAAGTCTCCAAGAAGAGGAGAGAGACTGACCTTAGTCATGCTGGGGTGGTGGCTGAGTCACACACCAATTTTTGTCTATGACCTTTGCCAATCCATCTTTCTTGTGCTGGAATAGCATTTTCCAGTTGACAGGGCACTTTCTAACACACTCAACTTGGCCAATACCATATAGACTAGGAGGATAGGGGAAGTGTCATTCGTGTTGGATTAGTGTTAGTGATTAGTGTTAGCATTAGTGATTTCCACATAACAAAACTGAGGCTCAGAGATTGGAGAGCCTTGGGTCAAGGTCATGGGCACTAAGCAGAGCCAGGACTGGCATTCTGTGCTGTGACAGGCCTACCCCTCCAGTGCCCTTAGAAGGCCAGTTAGAGACCAGCCCGTGGTATACAGAGTGACTGGGCTGCACAGTCAGGGCTGGGGCCAGCGTCTGGCTCAGAGAAATCCCTCGACAAACAGGTTGCCGTTAGTCCTAGAGAATCTTTTTTAAAAAATTGTGTTTGTTAATTAACTTTAATAATTTAATGACTACATTAATAATTAATTTGGGGGTTTGTGCTGGGTCTTCGTTGCTGCCTGCAGGCCTTCCCTGGCTGTGGCGAGTGGGGGCTACTCTTTGGTGCTGTGCTCTGGCTCCTCATTGCAGTGGCTTCTCCTGTTGCAGGGCTCTGGAGTTGTGGCACACAGTTCTGCGGCATGTGAGATCTTCCCCGACTAGGGATCGAACCTGCATCGGCAGGCGGACTCTTAACCACTGTACCTCCAGGGGAGTCCACCGAGCATCTTTGGTTATCATCCCTTCTACCTTTACCACCATGACTGTATCTCAATCCAGATTTGTTTTTCTGGACCTGGCATGGCTGATGGAGCTAATAACACTCATTTTTTTTTCTCCCTTTATCAAAATGATCTACATTTGGTGGAAATGTGGCTCTTCTCTTCTATCCCTTTTTGTATATTTTGAGTCAGGAGTGATTTTTCTTGAGAAACACAGTCAGGCCAATTTCATCTGTAACTGCATTGGAAGGAAGAGGATAATGGAAATTTTAATGAAAACACCGACGCAGTGAGAATAGGAATCAGTTCTTTTGCAATAGGAAGCAGCGACTTTGCTCAACAGGCAACAAAACCTTTAGTTTGTGTTCCTGAAAATTATGATCAGCTCCACAGAGATTTAAACCAAGGGCAAAAAAAGAAGCAAAAAAAAAAAGAATTTTAAAAGTTCAGATGCAGTTCACTCGGAAGTCTGTCTCCAGACTTGGAGAACATTTCCATTTCTCACAAGGGCACACAAAGAAAGAGGCTGGCATCTCGTACGAAAGAACACAGATTCTCTAGATCACAAGGAAGCTAGTTGTCTGCGCTCTGCAGCTCGTGACTATGAAGTAGCAGGATTACAAATGACATGCGGGACTCACCATAATCAGCCTCAGGGCTGTGCCATGAACCCACGGCTCTGCAATGGCAGCGTTGCTTTTCCGTCCAACTGGAACTCATGTGCTCACTGGTCCTCGCTGAGGGAGGGGGCGGTAGACGTGAGGTATGTGATGTGTGTGTCTGGGGGACAGAAAGACCAAGCTCAATCACCTGTGATGCCCGAGCCAATCCGGTGACCCAATTACTAAAGACTCCAAGGAGTTACAAAGCTGTTGCTATGCCGTGGTAGGAGGAGACCATGGTGTCTGTCCACCACCCAGTCTTCTGTGGGAAAGAGAATGAAAATGCAGTTTCCCAGAAGTGTCTCCATTATAGCCCCTCATATTATGTATGGCAGACACCGCTAATATCCAACTTTCTGGAAGAAACACCCTGTGTTCCTCTACTTAAACAGAAAAATACCCTGTGACCAGAGATTCAGGTTTTCTGCACCAAACAATTCTGACACTAACTACCCGGAGTTAGTGCCCATTCCACAAGTGAAAGTCCCCTAAGACTGCCCCTCACTTCAGACATCAATAGCAAGTAGGTTACTCACAACTTCAGCCCAAGTTGGCTATACATGTGAGGTTCTCGTGACTCCCTCTAGAGTTCCACCATTGGCTAGAACAACTCACAGGACTCAGGGAAGCCCTTCCTGATGTTCATTGGTTTCTCATACAATAAGCGGTATGATAACGGATACAGATGAACAGTCAGATGAAGACAAACGCAGGGCGAGGTTTGGAAGGGTCCTGAGTGCAGGAGCCTCTGTTCTCATGGAGTTGGGGTGCACCACCCTCCCAAAACATAGATCTGTTCCCTGCTCAGAAACTCTCCAAATCCCATCCTTTGAGGTTTTTCTGGAGGCTTCATCATGTAAGCATGATAGATTATTAACTTATTTTCTAGCCTCTCTCCCATCTCTGGAGGATGGGGATGGGGGCGAGGGGAAGGGGGCTGAACATTCCAAGCTTCTTCTAATCATGGTTTGGTCTTTCTAGTGACCAGTCCTGTTCCAGGAGCCCCATAAGATTCACCTCGTTAGAACAAAAGACACTGCATCTCCCAGTCTCATTGGACAGTGCCTCCACCTTTGCATGATATTTATTCCTTCTGTAATGTAGACACAATCTAATCTAGACGTCCAGTAGCCTGGGGAATAAATAAATAGGGGGAAATTCTAAGTACAGACTCACACACTCTCACTCACTCACACATACATCAGAGAAAGAGAGAAAATACAGGGAGCTATTATAGAATCTTCTGCAGCTAGCAGCAGTGAGAAGAGGGTAGAGCTGTGTCCAGTAGAGGTGCCAGTGGTGCCAGGCAGACACGATAGTGCCAAATGGATACGGTGCCAGGCAGAGAGGCCTGGAGCAGAGAAGGGAGGAAAGGGGAGCCGAACAGACTGTACAGAAGAACACATGAGACCAGCCAGGGCTTCTGGAAATGCCAGAGGGAGAATTTTTGCTGGAGCCTGGGTCCCTGCATTATGAGACAAAACTTACAGAGGAAGAAATGCAAAACACGTGTTAATAAATTAAAGAGACATAATTGTGCCCCAAGAAATTAATGTCCAGTGGGAAGACAATTATTCAATGTTCAAAATACCTACAGAGGAAATAGACATAATGTAAGATTAAGGATGTCCTAGTTTTATATGGAGAAGGAAATGGCAACCCACTCCAGTGTTCTTGCCTGGAGAATCCCAGGGATGGGGGAGCCTGGTGGGCTGCCATCTATGGGGTCACACAGAATCAGACACGACTGAAGTGACTTAGCAGCAGTTTTATATGAAATGCTGAGACAAGGAAGGAAGGTAGGATGGGGCTGATCTGGGAAAGACAACGGATCACCGTGTGTCCAAAGGCCCGCACAGCGCCACTGCTGTGTCCTTGGAAGAGACAAGAGCAAGGCCCAGAGAAGTTAAGTGACTTGCTCTAGGTCACACAGGGCAAGAATTCAGCTGAGCAAGAATCCTTCAGTAAAGCACGCCACTGCAGACCATATAGGAAATAAATGTATGCTGGCTTCCCCTTGCACTTTTCACTCTCCTCTCAAAAAAAAAAAAAAAAGCTACTGTGTATTTTCGATTAAGTCATTGGATCTCCTCGTGCCTCCAGTAGGCAAACTTCCCCAACTAGTCATCTGTTTCTCAGCTGAACTTTTTCGGCCAATACTAAGGGAAAAAGTGATTTCTGTTATAACAGTATCTTCTGTGCTGGGTGATGGGAAGATGCATAACCGGAAGTCAGGAGCCCTGAATTCCTCTCCTGGCTTCATCAGCAACTGACGGGGGAGGGGCAGTGGTTTCCAAGTAAGTCGCTTCACTCCAGTGGGTCTCTGCTGCTTTATCTGCAAAATGATGGCTTTGCCTTCGATCAGTGGTTTTCCAGCGGTTCTTGAGCCCTAATATTACATGGTAGCCCCCAAGAAGTAGGTACAGGGGGAGCCCAAATAAACGAGACTTCAAGTCCCCCACTCCACTTCAATTTTACATTGTGAGGTTCCTAGGCTAAAAAAAAAATCATCTCGAGAATTGCCCAGGCACTAATAATCTGTGACTCCAAGGCATTTTGGTTGATGGTTCTAAAGATAGATCCATGTTCACACGCCTCAAGTGAGTAAAATTTTGGGTGGACTAAAAATAACGAAGGCTGGTTTGACTTCCGGATTTTTTTCAGAATGGCACAGAGACAGTGGACTGAGAAAAATGATTTGTGAGTGGGGAATTATTTTGCTTTCCTGCCAATTTTTATTATATAAGCACATTTTTTCCTTAGCAGCTCCAGCCCCTGTGTGAACACTACTTCACTGTAGGTACATAAACTGGAAGATTTGTATAAGCTGGGACCACACAGCATCCAGAGTGCAAATTAATCGTTAGAATTTTCAAAAAAAAAAAAAAAATGTCGGTGGGAAAGATGAGTTTCTTGTTTCCTCCCCTAGAATCTTAGCCATATTAGGAATTTATTTATTTAGTTATATTATAAATACTTTATTACTATGACAATGAAGACAATGACACTACAGATAACATTTAAAGAGAATTTCTAGGTGAATGAATATATACAACGTTAGTCCAGAACAGTTGTTCAATGGTCTGTTAATAGAAGAGCTGTAAGAAAACAGAGATTCTCAGACTACATTGATTGATACTAAAGAAAAACTGCTCCAGATGCTCAGACTTTTAGCTAATGAATAAAAACAGGGATACATGGAACACAAAGTGAAAGTTAGGAAATACAGGAGTCAAGATAATTGGAATTTTTGTTTGTTAGTTTGTTTACAGATGAAGGTGTCATTAGGATTGTCTTTAAGTAAATGAAGATGCTTTGTGAATTAAATCCTTCCTGGTCATTTCCCATATTCTTTTAGGAGGAAATGGACTTATATTTAAGGGAAAAGATCTTGATCTGTTGACAGAAGTGAATTGAATTTTTTTGGTAATAAAACACCAGGATGGTCAAAATAAGGTCACCCTCAGATCTCTTGCCATCTGGCCATCTGTCCTGGAGTTCTGTCCATTAAAAGGCAAATGGTTGGAGCAGAGAATTATGATTTTGATAACTGTATATGGAGTATGTCTAGGAAGTGAGCTGGCACAAGTACAGAAGTATGTGTGTGTTGTGTGCTAAGTTGCTTCGGTCATGCTCAACTCTTTGCGACCCCATGGACTGTAGCCCTCCAGGCTCCTCTGTCCATGGGATTCTCCAGGCAAAAGTACTGGAGTGGGTTGCCATGCCCTCCTTCAGCGGATCTTCCCGAGCCAGGAACTGAACTCACGTGTCTTACCTCTCCCGCGTTGACAGGTGGGTTCTTTATCACTAGCGCCACCATCACATCTGTAAAACGTTTGATGCTTTTGAACATCCTTTTCCTCTGAAAGTGTTAGTTGCTCAGTTGTGTCCGACTCTTTGCAACCCCCCTGGACGGTAGCCCACCAGGCTTTCCTGTCCAAGGAATTCTCCAGGCAAGAATACTGGGGTGGGTTGCCAGGCCCTTCTCCAGGAGATCTTCCCGACCCAGGCATCAAACTTGGGTCTCCTGCACTGTAGGCAGATGCTTTACCATCTGAGCTACCTGCTGTCATTTGGGCTGTGGGAGGGTTCAGAGGTAGCACTCCCTGGTGTGGGGGGATGAAGGGAAACAGGCCCATAAGAGGCAAACTGTCTTACAGCCACGCGAAAGTGAGAGACAAAGTCAGGACTAGCCCTGTGTCCCGCACCATCTGCATGGCCCCAGGCATCAACTCAGGAGAGAGACCAGCCAACAGCAGTACCTTTGAGGAGAATGTCGGACTTGGAGAAGCATTGGGATAGACAGAGGAAGAGCATCATCTGGTGAAGAAAGGCTGGACGCCAAGACGTGTCTAAGATGGTGATTACTACCCAAGAGAATTAATGGACTTTGGGACCCGCCTTCACCGATGAGGTCCACAGACTCTGGAAGGCACTCCTTCAATAACACACCACCTGCCTGGACAAAAAAGTACACCAGCAATTTACTTATAACCAGAGTAATTATTTTCCCCAGGGATTGGATGGCTTCTGTACACACAGGGCTGATGACTGTATGTGAGAGGGTAGAAGCTGAGAACAAATGAGTGGTTTGTTCTAGGTACCTAGAGTGGGTACCCTATCCCTTCTCCAGTGGATCTTCCCAACCCAGGAATTCAACCGGGATCGCCTACATTGCAGGTGGATTCTTTACCAGCTGAGCTACCAGGGAAGCCCAGTGTATTAATACATGCTCATATTCTATTCCTAGAATCAAGGTGTCTGGAAACTGGAGTATTTATAAGAAGGTTATTTAGGGACCATAGAATCAGATTGAACTTGGAGAACTAGATCACAGAAAATCCTATAAAATATATCTACACTCCAGTCCTCTATCTCTGGTGAATACCTCTACTAGCATCCCCCAGATGCCATATCCCTCTCTCCTGATAGGGCTGAAGGTACCAGACAATTCTGCCCTTTGGATTGTATATTGTAATGTTGACCCTATTACCCCTGTTTCCCTATTCAATGGCCCATTCATTCTTTAAGCACATTCGCATTGTTCTGATTCCTCTTCAGTCCAGGATATTTAATGATCTTCTTGGTGCCACTCAATCTTAAAAGGATCGCAAGGGACAGCCATATGTCTGAGGGCTGGGGGTCCCAAGTACAGGGGAAGAGGCCCCAGTTGACCAGATCAAGTCCTGGAGATGAATGACAGCCATAAATGACTCAATATACCTCAGCATGTGATCTTCTCCTTGATAGATTCATTTTCCTTTGCACAAAGCAATGAGTCGCGTTGCCAAGGAGCTGCTCTTCCACCCCACCTCCCATCTTCCTTACTGCCAGCAAATTTCTAGCCACAGTTTAGGGGCCCACAAGGGCTGTAGCTGTAGGACACAGATATACTTTCTCTTCTTTCCTTTCTCACTCATGGCTCACTTGGTATGACCTTGCTTTGACCTTGAGATGACTCCATTGAGCCTCACCGTCCCGTCTGCAGAAGGGGGCCTCAGACATGACCATCTGTAGATCCTCAGAAGTATTCCCTTGGGAAAAAGAATCCAAACTTTAGTAAGTTGGCATTGACTTTGGTTTCTGCTCTTTCTCTTTATTCTGTAGCTGCCAAGTCATTTTCTAGGTATTCGAAATTGAATGAAAAGATATCCCTCTGGGTTTAATTTCAGCTGCTCCCTGTGTATTTTTTTATTATTATTATTACACACTTACCCAGGGATCAGTCTCTAGAACTGTCCCCCAGGCATGAGTGTCCTTTTAATTCTTAGAGGCTTGGGAACCCATGTAAAGTACTCCAAAGTACTTTAAAAGCACATTAAAGATGTGCATTTTGAAAACAGTTTGAAGTCATCCCCTCTTATGGTGGAAGAAAATATCTTTGTTAAATTCTCCATGGACATGAAAATGAATCTCATTGTTAGAAAAAGACTTTCTACTCTTCCAGTCCTGACTCTGGACTTCAGAACCCACCCCAGGCACTGGAATCTCTGAGTATTAGCCTCATGGGCCCCAAGTATGAGCTTTATCTACCTTCAGTTGGATCCTTCACATGGGGACTCAGATCCATTTGCATGCCCTGGAAACCTTAGTAGGTGTCTGGCCCAATTCACTGAGGACCCAAAGGCAAGGGTTTTGGGATCAGGTTCTGGGTGAGTCAGATGTGGTTGGGTCCAGGTTCTAGACTGTATGACCTCCTTGAACTTTGGTGCTTTCATCTACAAAACAGATGGCACCTTCCAGGTGGGGTTTGTGTGAGAAGTCCAGGCAGTAACACAGGCCAAGCACCAGCGCAAGGTCCAGCCCCTGGGAAGCCCTTACATCAGTGGTAGACACTGTACTGATCACAGGAGGGAGAATGACAGATTCTTTATTCAACGGGAGTTAACCAAGAGTCTTATGTTCTGGGCTCTGCACTAGGACCCAGGCCAACTTCCTGTGTTTGCCTGGCAGCAGTCTTTTCAACTTCATCTCAGTCCTTAGTTACTTCATCTTGGGCTTCCTTGACCTTCTGAGTAGTATGGACAACTCCTTCCTGTGGGATCCTCTATACCTTGCCCACAGCTAGATTGTAGATTTTTGTAAGGGCAGGACCATATCTTATTCAACCTTGTACTACCAGCACTTAATCTGATGGCCATAAGAAGGAAAGAAATGTGCGAGGGAAGGAAAAGAGAAAGGGGAGGAGGAAGGAAAGAAGAAGGGAAGGAGGGAAGGAAGGAGGGAAGGAGGAAGACAGCATCGGTTAATAGCCAATGATGATATGAAAGCACCTTACCTCACAGCTGGTCACTGTGGCCCTTCTCACTGCCCCTACCTGGTAGAAACTGGAGCTGTGGGAGGGGCAGATGCCTGACCAAAAGTGATTATCATGGCTTGACAATAAACCATTTTCCAGGTGTTAGAAGATAGATGGGCTTCCCTGGTGGCTCAGACGGTAAAAAGTCCGCCTGCGATGCAAGATACCAGGGTTAGATCCCTGGGTCAGGAACATCCCCTGGAGAAGAGATGGGCTACCCACTCCAATATTCCTGCCTGGAGAATTCCATGGACAGAGGAGCCTGGTGGGCCACAGTTCATGAGGCCACAGAGTCGAGCACAACTGAGTGACTAACATGTTCACTTTTTCACTTTCAGAAGACAGATGTTCCCTTCTAACATGAGAATTTAACCTCCCTTTTTTTTCTCTTGAAAAACAAACAAGACAGAGTATTCCCAGAGTCGGAGCCTCTCACTGAGCAGAGAGAGCAGGACCAGGCGCCTGTTTCACTAACCTGGGGCACCTAGCTCCTCTTCTGTTGAAAAGAGCCAGTGGGAGCACTGGGAGGAGGGGAGGGCAGGCGATAGTCCCCTAAGGCAGAATGTAGCGGCCAGAGCTCTCTTGGAGACATCTGTCCTTCATTCCTGAGGTCACCTGCTTGACATTCAATACTCCTTTGGAGCTGGAGAGACCAATGGGGAATGATGAGGATGAGGTGAAAGTGTAAGTGGACAAAGAGCAAAGAACTTTCATTCATTCATTTATTCAACCATCCATCTATTCACCCATTCACTCTACAAATGTTCTCTTTTTTTGCCATCCTGCATGGCATGTGTGATCTTAATTCCTCAACCAGGGATCAAACCCATGCCCCCTGCAGTGGGTGCATGGAGTCTTAACCATTGGACCACCAGGGAAGTCCCTCTACAAATGTTCCTTGAGTGACTAATATGAGTTAGATATACATGGATGCAAAACAAAGCCTTTGATAAAGAGCTCAAATTTCTCTGTGTGTCAAGTTCTCATCCTAAATGAGAAATCTGGATAGTTTCAGGGTTAAAAAGTTCCCCATGACCCCAATTTCACAGTGTGATAAGTTCTCTCCATAAAAATAAACAACCACACAATTCTGCATGTTAATTGAGGAGATTCGTAGACATGTTGAAGCCCATTCATGAACACCAGGTTAAAAATCTTTGGACTAGAACGCTTTTCTAGTGTCTTCTTACCAAAAATTCAATTCTTGATTCTACAATAAAGCTATCCCAACAGAGACTCCTTGACACATGGTACTTTTTAACAGTCAGCAAAGATTTCAGTCTTTGAGGCAGGCACTTTGTTTCAAAGCAAAGCAAGGGAGCCATTGTGGAGGAGAAATATCAGATGCACAGTCTGCCCAGCTCATCACCTTCTCCATTCACCTCTGTCTGCAGCGTTAGCCACTCAGTCGCGTCCTATTCTTGTGACCCCATGGACTGTAGCCCAGCAGGCTCCTCTGTCCATGGAATTCTCTAGGCAAGAATACTGGAGTGGGTTGTCATTTCCTTCTCCAGGGGAATCTTCTCAACCCAGGAATTGAACCTGGGTCTCCCACATTGTGGGCAGACTATTTACCAACTGAGTCACCAGGAAAACCCCTGTCTACAGCTCATCTGGCTGAATCTGGAGTCAGTCTGGAGGCCGAAGTTTCTCTGATTGTCAGTTCCTAGTGCCTGGGCTCCTGCTTCAGGGATTTAGATTTTTCTATTTGTGGCTGGATCAGCCTTCCTAACACTATGTCTTCCTACCCAGACCTGTTCTTCCCCTTACTTCATCACTGTTCACCCAGATCTCAGACTCAGAACATCAGCTTAAGGGACCCATCGCCTTGCAGATCATTCCTTCTGGGCCCCATCTTCCGGTTGCAGATCAGAAGTCCCTTCACCCCTGTGTGTGGACTGCTAAGCAGGAGGACCTTGGCTGTTTGAGTGTTAGGTTCCCCAGCATCACCCCATCCAAGTTTCTCTGTTTGAAATGTCCCCTCTGTCTTGACTCTAGCCCATCCTGCTCTTCCCACCTACATCTAGGATCCTTGGAAGTCACACGGCAAGTGAAGACTGGGGACAAGACCAGAGCGAGGCAAGGGAGGCTCCCAGAAAACTGAGGAAGCACTCGTTCTTGGTGCTGACCTTGAACCCGCATGATCCAGAGAGGGAGTTCCGTCTTAGATTTTGCAGGCTAAGCACCTCTCTTGCCATGCTCTGATCTCAGTCTTGACAAGGAAACCTCCTCAACCCAGAACAGATCGAAGGCATCCTCGAGAGTTTCCTTAATATCTGTTTTTAATTTCTGGAAGGGACCACACAATCATATTATAATCCTACTGCCAAGAGGGAAAATTCATGGGGAAGAGGAAAGTACTTTATACCAAGTTCAGCAGGTTTTGTGGCTGGTGATTAATCCCTTTGTGAAAAATGGCAATTTTAACACTGACATGAGTAATCACACCTTTTCTTTCCACCGCAGTTTAGCATTTCCTGCTGTAATAATTCAGGCCTAATACCTCATTCAAGGAAGCAGAAGTGTCAGCAGGCTATTCGTTTTCTCCTCATTGACCCATTTGTGTCTTCATACTCAGTCTGAAGCTGCCACATTGTAGGAGCGCATTCGTGATTCATGCTGGACATCCACTGAAATTCTGAAAGGGCATTGCCAAGAAGGACCTCCTTCAAAGGACAGCTCCTCAACGTGGTGACAACTCAATGACCCAGCAACTTGGTCACGATCTCTTGAGCTGGGAAGTCCTCCGATCATAGATTTTCAAGGCCGCTGTCTATGGAAAGGTTGGAAGAAAGGAGAAGTCCAGGGTCCAGGGTCAAGTCTCTGGGGTTCTCATCCTAGTTCTGTTGTCTAATTTTGCTAAACTTTTTGACCTCCCTGGGCTTGCGTTTTCTCATCTGTGCTAAGAGAAGGCTGGATGGGGGCTGGATCAGGAAAGGCAGTTTCAGCTTTAGAATGTTATGGTGCTACTTGGTGTGACTCTTGGGGTTTTAAGTTATGTTTGAGAGTTCTTTGAACTCTTTCCCACCTCGACTCTCTGGAGGACTTGGACAGTAGCAGTGGGAGTCTCAGTTCATGCCCACAGTCCAATTCTGGTTTGCCATGGTGCTCAAGGGAGGTAGAGAGAAGGGTTCTGCTGTGCTTTGATCTCTTGACCTGTATTCCAAGCCTTTCTCTTGTTCCCTCAGGGAATCTTCAGGCTCTCAAACCAGCTTCCCCTCTGCCGAGCTGCCAACGCATGCTCCCTGATGGAGGCCTCTTAACCAGCCCACTAGCACCATCTCCTTCCCACTGAGGTTTCTGACTCACAGCTGCAGCAACGCCTGGCACCCTCAGAACACATCTTGCAAACTGCACTGGGGCTGCCTCTCTGGTTTGCCCCCCTGGACACCAGATCCAAGACGACAGCCAGAACTGAGTTCTTCGCAGGTTAGAGAGCATCTATTAATACTTGGGAGAGCTTTCTAACACAGACTTTGTTTTCTTTTAACATATATATTTTATATGTCTGTATATATATATATATATATTTCATGTATATGTTATATAATAGTCACATATGACTAATACTTAGAGTATTGTTTCAATTCTGTCAGTATAATTGGTTCATTCATATCTGAATGTCTAGATAATATTAAGATTTTGAACTTTTACTCTGAAGGATATATTCAGGATAAATTCTGACACTTTTCGCTGAACATGATTTTTATGACTATCTTTGGAAAACAACAAAGATAGGACTGGGTGGCAAGTATGTTCTTTTCTCTCATCTACCAACATCAATTGATTTATAGTGGCTTCCTTGTGGCGATGTTGAAAATAATCATGAGACAGTGATTCGACAAGGAGTGCCTAATGGATGAGCAATGTCTGCTCTGAGTAAGGAGGGGGGCCAGGCAGTGTGGGTATCACTTATGTGCCATCCTTGGGTGACATCTTTCCAGCCACTGCCTTAGCTCGTCCTCCTGCCTGAAGCTAGAGGTCAAAGCGTGATGCTCAATGAACATGACTGATGCCCAGGATGTCCAGAATGTCGCACAAAGTAGGATCATTTCAGTGATAAACATCAAAAGAGAATAAGCTATAGCCTTAATTCTGGGGCTTTGCTTCTATTATCAACATACCTGGTGAATCCAGTTAAAACTGAAGTCATTTTAGTGGAGAGAAAAAAATCTAATTGGGCTTCCCTGGTGGCTCAGTGGTAAAGAACTCACCTGCCAATTCAGGAGACCCAGGTTCAATCCCTGGGTCAGGAAGATCCCCTGGAGAAGGAAATGGCAACCTGCTCCAGTATTCTCTCCTGGAAAATCCCACAGACAGAGGTGCCTGGTGGGCTGCAGTCCATGGGGTTGCAAAAGAGCTGGACATGACTTAGCGACTAAAACAACAACAGTGAGGACAAGAAAGTTCACAGAGAAGGAAACTGAGGTCCTATACATTCTGCTGCACATTTATGATGCAAATCACCATATTCATGGTAAATAACAGATAACCACTCACTCACCTCCATTTACTCCTTACTAAGAAAATGGCAAACTCTAACCCAGGCAGGACTACAGTAAACCTCCCTGGCTAGTTCTGTGTGTGTCCTATTTAGATGTCTTTATCCTGCTCTTCCAACCCTCTCCCTCTTTGCCTCCCAGCACTCTCCCCATGTCTCTTCATGCTAGAATGGGTTCTTTCTTCCATAAGGGCTGAGCGCAGACCAAATGCTAAGAACTCTGTTTCTCCATCTGCTCTTGCTTTCAACTTTAAGGAGAGAGTTGTCAATTGTAATCCTAGAGCTGTAGGTATCTGCCTCTTTAACTGATAACTATTTGAAATTTAAAGAGATTTCTTTTGCCTCAGATACAGAAAAATGTCCCCTTTCCCCTCCTTTTCCCCACTTCCTCCAGTCTTGGAAATCCACCCACCATGGATGGATTTCATCATCGCAGTGCTTTGCCTTGGGTCTTTGCTCTGATCACTGTGTGACCTGGCTTATCCTGTGGCCCTGGGAGGGATTCACTGAGTGTGAGAAAGAACATTATTTTAAGTTAAACAGGAAGTGAAAAAGCCTCTAAAACGTAGAGATGTAATGATATTTTCCGGAGGTCAACATCAACTACTCAGCTCTTTCTGGCACTGCAGTAAAACAGTCAGTGGGTCCACTGTAGTGAGAATTTAAAATCCTCACCATTCTTAAGATCTTGCTTTAATGAAAAAGTAGGCTGGACACCTGAGCAGAGGTGCCAGGTTGCCTGGGGGGAAGACAATCCCAATTTTGACCTGGGTCATAAGTGGGCTCGTTTCAGGAAGCAAGGAATAGATAGAGGCTCATAAAGGCAAGTCAGAAAGAATAGGATGTATTTTGGCAAGCCTCACGAAGCAGGGGATGTTCATTGAATATTCAGTGCATTTCAAGCAAACTGAAACTCCTGTGCCCACTCGGATTTCGTGTTCGTGATGCTAGTAAGCCAGCGCTGCCTGACTCTGTGCCCACACCTCCCACACACGGAATTCCTCCAGTTCCTCTCCTTTTGTTTTCCTGTCTCCCAGTGCTTTCTGGAATGCATCCTCTTGTGCACCTCTCCACCTCGCTCAGCAGTGGCACACAAAAGCCGCGGTCCAAATGTCCTCTTTGGAAGTGACTGGGGAACGAACGATGCAGTGTGGACTCCAAAGGCTAGGGTCTTCCAGCTTTAGCCCTCCGTAAGAGCGTCTCTGTTTTTCAGCTTCTGCCTATCCTCTTCCTTGTCATGGTTCCCTGCTCTGGTTTATTTCACATCAGTTCCCTTTCAGTTTGGATTAGTCAGTCCTCTCTGCCGTGTGCTAAATTCATTAGTCATGAAACAAAGATAACATCATCTATTAACTCTATTACTGAACACCGTTCTGAGTCTTTTGGGGGTTAAACTACATACAACATAGCCCTCAATTTCACCCTCATACCCTCCATGAAACGTGTACCTGTGAAATAATAGGGAACCATGTATTTCATTAGAACTTCCCTGGTGGCTCAGACAGTAAGGAATTTGCCTGCAATGCAGGAGACCTGGGTTCTATCCCTGGGTCAGGAAGATCCCCTGGAGAAGGAAATGGCAACCTGCTCCAGTATTCTTGCCTGGAGAATTCCATGGACAGAGGAGCCTGGTGGGCTACAGTCACAAAGAGCCGATCATGACTGAGTGACTAACGTAACACACATGTAGTTCAACATATTTGCAAATGCTCAGCACAGAGTCTGGTACATTTTAGATGCTGTACAAGACGTATTTGTTAGACAAGTAGACAAATGTTTGATCGTGTCATTAAACAGAGGGGCTAGGGGAGTTCAGATAAAGCGTGATGATGTAGACTGGAGACGTCAGTGAGGGTTCGAATAAAGGCAGGCCCGGAAGGTGCTGGGAGGTCTGTTAGGCTCCACCTGAGCAGTCTGACAGAGGCAGGCCGAGCAGGCTAAACGGGAGCCTGTGGTTCTCTGGATGAAAGCTGCTTCTTAAGACTTGGCTGTTATGCTGCTGACTGCTGCTGTCATTACAGCTAAATTTACTCTAAATAGAAATCTATAACTATCTCAATGAGCGCTGAAGAGCAGCTTAGTCATCGCGGTCACCAAATGTCGTCATATACATTAAGGGCATCGATGGCACCCCACTCCAGTAGTCTTGCCTGGAAAATCCCATGGACAGAGGAGCCTGGTAGGCTGCAGTCCAAGGGGTTGCTAAGAGTCGGACATGACTGAGTGACTTCACTTTCACTTTTCACTTTCATGCATTGGAGAAGGAAATGGCAACCCACTCCAGTGTTCTTGCCTGGAGAATCCCAAGGACGGGGGAGCCTGTTGGGCTGCCATCTATGGGTCGCACAGAGTCCGACACAACTGAAGTGACTTACCTACCTTATGTGTCCAGAAACGTCCCAGCCACCCTTTTAAATGCACAGTCTCTGGTTAGCTTTGTCATTTGGGCTTTTAGATTTGACAACAGACATACAAAGGAAACAATCTGATCTTAGGGAAAAAGGAAAATTTACCCTTGACATCTCACTGAACTGGATTTTTGTTGTTACATGATATAGAGACTTGTAGTTGTGAAATGTCAATTCACTCATTTGACAATTACATAACATCAAGGCAACAGGCATAAAGCGGTGAGAAGAGGGAGGCAAATTTAAGAACTAATTGCAATTACTTATCTAAGTATAATTGCACAAAGTGCACAAAGGAGCAGGGCAGGGTACTAAGGAGCAGAGAATGGGGGATCTGACCTAGGATGGGGCAGAAATGGAGGTTTCCTTAAGTATTTGAATATTTAGAAGGAGGAGGGAGAGGCAGGCCAACGGTTGGGTGGGGATGATCCGGGGTTAAGCTGGGAAAAGACCCACTTTCCTCTGGCTTTGAAGTGCATATTTTACTGAGTTACAATTCCTTACAGTAAACTCCTGTGGCTTGAGAAGTTGGCTATGCAGATAATATGGTGATCACAGCGGCTGCCTCTGAAGTGGGAGGCAGCACACCAGCTTTTACAGTTGTCTTTCAGTGTTTGGGGAGGGTTGGTCCCAACTCCCATCTGCTGTGAATAGCAAACTCTGGGGGTGCTCAAGTCCCTTATATAATTAGGTATAATGCACCTCGCCCTTGGTGTCCTCTGGTTACCCATCTGAGGGTTTGGATCCGCAGTAGGTTGAATCCATAGATGCGAAACCCGTGGATGTAAAGGGTTGACTGCTCTATTCTTTTACTCTGGGTATGGCATCTGGTCCCATCACTTCATGGGAAATAGATGGGGAAACAGTATCAGAATTTATTTGGGGGGGGGGCTCCAAAATCACGGCAGATGGTGATTGCAGCCATGAAATTAAAAGACGCTTACTCCTTGGAAGAAAAGTTATGACCAACTTAGATAGCACATTGAAGAGCAGAGACATTACTTTGCCAACAAAGGTCCGTCTAGTCAAGGCTATGGTTTTTCCAGTGGTCATGTATGGATGTGAGAGTTGGACTGTGAAGAAAGCTGAGTGCCAAAGAATTGATGCTTTTGAACTGTGGTGTTGGAGAAGACTCTTGAGGAGAAGTCCCTTGGACTGCAAGGAGATCCAACTAGTCCATTCTAAAGGAGATCAGCCCTGGGATTTCTTTGGAAGGAATGATGCTAAAGCTGAAACTCCAGTACTTTGGCCACCTCATGCGAAGAGTTGACTCATTGGAAAAGACTCTGATGCTGGGAGGGATTGGGGGCAGGAGGAGAAGGGGACGACAGAGGATGAGATGGCTGGATGGCATCACTGACTCGATGGACGTGAGTTTGAGTGAACTCCGGGAGTTGGTGATGGACAGGGAGGCCTGGTGTGCTGCAATTCATGGGGTCGCAGAGTTGGACACGACTGAGCGACTGAACTGAACTGAACTGAACCAGGGTGGGACTCAGTAGCACAGTCTCCTATTGTTTTGCTCTGACTCTCAGAGTTGTGTCGAATAGAACACAGGCACACATGGACACACACACACACAGAGACACACAAAAGGCAGTGAGCATTCAAATCTCCTCTGCTGTTACTTTTCAAATGTCTGCACGCTCAAGGTTCTGAGTGTGGCTTCTTACTGCCTGCACTGAGCTATCTCACAGCAACCTCACTTCCTGCCTGGTCAGTGCCCCCCAGTTCCTCCGTTACCCCTATTCTCTCCTCCCAAGCAGTTTCATGCCACATGTCCTCCCTTCAACCCCAGAGTTCTGACTTCTCAATACAGATGTTGAGCTTATTGGCACTTACGCTTCATTCTATAACATGTGATGAAGCTAGTGGAGGCAGCGTTGACAGTATTTCTATTTTTCCAAAGCTGATGACCTGACCACGAACAGAGAAGGACTGATAGTAGCAATCTTGAATGTGAACTTGAACTTCAGAAGAACCGAGAGAAACCAAAAGGACTGAAATGTGTTTATAAGTGGCTTCCCAGGTGGCACCAGTGGTAAAGAGTCTGCCTGCCAATGCAAGAGACTCAAGAGATGTGGGTTCGATCCTTGGGTCAGGAAGATCCTCTGGAGGAGGAAATGGCAATTCACTGCAGTATTCTTTCCTGGAAAATTCCATGGACAGAGGGACCTGGTGAACTACAATCCATGGGGCCGCAGAGTTGGACACGACAGAGCATGCACACCAGATTAGATAGAAATAGGACACCAGAGTTCTGAGAATAAAGGGAAGAGGGCTGTTTCTGCTGACTCTTAACCAGCTCCGACCCAGCCTCCACAGGCTCCTTGGGAGGGTGTTGGGAGTGCGGTTGTTGCAGCCTGGGCAAGAGGAGGTGGGTGGGAGTCATGGAAATGTTGTCATGGGCTTCCACCAGGCATGGCTGTGAAAGTCATCTGACCACCTGATTCTCTCACCAAGGAGTAAAATGCCCATAAAAAGGAAACTGTAGAAGTAAACCTGGTGAGTGGAGAATGACCATCTGTGCCGTGCTGAGAGCAAGCTCAGGTGGAACTTTTCTCTGAGGAGAGATCTAGTGGAAATACATTATCTAGTCTCCCACCTCATCTATCACATTATCCAGGATCAACTGGAACAAATTGCACAGATGTCACATGGAGACATGAGCTTCCCTGATAGCTCAGTTGGTAAAGAATCCACCTGCAATGCAGGAGACCCCTGTTCAATTCCTGGGTAGGAAAGATCCCCTGGAGAAGAGCTAGGCTACCCACTCCAGTATTCTTGGGCTTCCCTTGTGATTCAGCTGGGAAAGAATCCACCTGCAATGTGGGAGACCTGGATTCAATCCCTGGGTTGGGAAGATCCCCTGGAGAAGGGAAAGATTACCCACTCCAGTATTCTGACCTGGAGAATTCCATGGACTGTATAGTCCAGGGGGTCACAAAGAGTCAGATATGACTGAGCAACTTTCACTTTCACTTTTTCACATGTAGAAGACAGACACCAGCCCTAGAAATGAGACTGCACTTTGCCTTCTGGGATTTTACACAAAATGGTAATATTCTCTAGGCTTTGGTTCTTCTCTTTGTAAAATGGGAACACGGATTTCTGACTCCTGAAAAGAGAGATGAAGTACTTTTTGTGATTCAGAAGACAAGGTTGTGAGACTGCATTTTTACAGCTACACATTCAAGAAGCTGTTGGTTGGCAAAGAGAGGGGGATGGGGTGAGGGCGGGGCTGGTTGACTTACCATTTCAGTCTCTCTGGAGTGGAACAGATTTTATTGCGGTGGGCAGAACATGCTAAGTCACTTCAGGCGTGTCCTACTCTGTGACTCCATGAACTGTAGCCCATCAGGCTCCTCCATCCATAGGATTCTCCAGGCAAGAATACTAGAGTGGGTTGCCATGCCCTTGTTCAGGGATCTTCCTGACCCAGGAATTGAACACGTATCTCTTATGTCTCCTGCACTGGCAGGCATGTTCTTCACCACAGTGAGACCTGGGAAGCCCCAGTAGGCAGAACAGTGTCCCCAAACACGTCCACACTGTAATACTGACAATAATGGGGCAGCATCCTTAAGAAGCAACAAATCCAGCAGGCAGATTGGGGCTCTGGAAGGATGTCTCCAAGGAAAAAAATGAAACTTATGGTGGATATGTTTGGGTGTCTTGAAAGGAGATCTGTACTTTCTGGCAGAGTACGGGGATACATTTGAGATACAGACATAGGAAACTGGGCAAGAAAAGAATAATATGAAAAATTATTAACTCTAGGAACATCGTATTAATAGTTGAACAAGAAAGCAAAGGCAGTTGTAAAGTATTAAATGGCCCATCTGAGAAGTTTCATGAAATCATAATAATGCAACGCCTAGGTATTGATGTAGCCATAATTCATGATATTGTTTCGGGAAAATGGGAGTGTGCACGCCAAGTGCCAAGGCAGGAGATGGGAGTTCGATCCCTGGGTCGGGAAGATCCCCTGGAGAAGGAAATGGCAACCCAGTCCAGTGTTATTCCTGGAAAGCCCCATGGACAGAGGAGCCTGGTGGGCTACAGTTCACAGGGTTGCGAAGAGTCGGATGCGACTTAGTGACTGAGAATGAGCAAAAACACAAGGAACTCCTTTGCTGAGCAAAGAGTAAAAGCCTTTCTGAGTCATCATCCAATGGCAAAGTGACCTTGGAGCCACTCAGTGGGACAGGCATGAATGGGGCGTCCAGAGTGGACCCAGGAGCCAGGCCGAAGCGCAGCACCAGGTGAAGCAGCGGCAGCTGTGCCCAGAGGCCAGGGGTCCAGGTGGGTGAGAGCCTCCCCAGCGCCCAGCGAGCAGGGGCAGGAGAAAGAGAAGCTTCTAGAGTCTGAGTCACATCACTCAGGGACCAGCCTAGTAGCCTTACCATTATAGTGACGAGGTCACTCCTTTAGACTTTGCCCTACTCCATCTTTTGGGGTCCAGAGGGTCAACATTACAGACATTTGTAATTACTGACTTCTCCGATCTCCCCATCTTCTGGATTCCCCACCCCCCCCACCCCCCAGCAGCTCAGTCTTCCAGGAGCCCTCCTCACCCTGAGACAGTTTGCACTAACCCCCTCCGTTCCGCGCCCATAGCACCCTGGGGTATCCCTGGGTGCTCTTTCCACACTGCCCTGTGACTGTTTTGCCCCTCTGTTCAGCTGTGAGCCTCACAGGAACGGGAAGCTGGTTTCACCCCAAGTCTTCCCTTGTGCCTATCTCACTTCCCCAGTAGATGGTTATGGAAAGAATGGATGGGTGGTTTGTGAATCGCTCCCCCTCCCCCCTTGTCAGACCCTCATACATGGGGCGGGTGCCACCCAGGCCGGGGTGCAGCACACCCTCTCCATCACCTCGCCCCTCTGGGCCCCAGTCTAAATCCATCCATGGACGAGAGTCATCAGAGCCTGGGCAACCGCGGACGGCCGGGAAGATATGTGGGCAGCATCAGAAGGAGAGAATGTCACATTCCCTTCTCACATTCCAGGAAACAGGAATAAATATAAACATCCTAGATGTTTGCCCTGTCGCTCTGTCTCTGATAACTGTCTTAGCAGAGAGAGAGCTGCATTTCTCTTGATTTCAAGAAGTCTTCCTGGCATTCTGTGCTGCTAAGATACTTATCTTATCAGACCACCCTCTTCACCCCAAAGCTTCCTTCAGCTTGAAAGTTTTGAGTGTTATGGTTTTTTTCAGGTACCTCAGGGAAGAGAGAAGCCAGGGAGAAATCGGTGGGTAACCCAACCACAGATCCCTGGAGCCTTGGGCTTACTGATCCCTAACTATCACTTCTGCCAGAAACGGAGGCAGGGCTCCAAGAATAATCTCGGAGGCAGGGGGCTGAGCTGGGATGGGAGCTGAGAAGCTAGCTCAGAATTCAGCCTCAGCCCAACCCTCGAGGGGAGAGGAAGCCCGCCCCCTCTGCCCTTGCTTCCCCTGGTCCAGTGGAGATTAACAAGGTTCACTATGACTCACCCTGTGAGTCAGACTGGGGGAGAAAAACAAGCACGTCAAAGTCTGAGTTTCAGATGTGAAAAGATTCAGCAGCCTGATCTGTGACCAAAATTGTTGATTTGAAGAGCTGGAGAGAAAATTGCCAAGTTTTCTCTCCTTTCCTTGTCCAAGGGCTGAGCTTTGTGGAGACCAGCTGGGTAAAGGCCTGGCTGAAAGGAGAAAGAATACGGAAAACCAACCTCCAGCCTCTCCAAACAGGAGGTACCAGGGAGGAAGACCCGCTCAGGCCTGGAGCTAGGGTGTGAAGGAGATGCTGTTTCTCTGGGCTCCTCACACCCCCGCTTCCTTTGGGCACTAACATCCCCATCCATTTCAGTTGACTGTGCTCTTGATTTCTACCTCCCTAGTTCCATGGTCCCCAAACTTGGCTGTACCTTGGAATCTTCTGGAGAGATTAAGATATGCTGACGCCGGGCTCTGCCCCTGGGGCCCTGGCATGTGGATTTTTCCAAGCAACCTGGGTGATTCTAATGCACAGCCAAGCTTAAGCATCTTGTCCCTCAGCCAGTGCATAAACAGTCCATAAGAATTTGCATTCAGACCTTTTATCTATAAGAGTCTAATGGCATGCTCTGTCCTAAATTAAAGAATTTCATGCTTCGGAGAGATTCTTCCGTGGGCTGTGAAGTCGTCTTTTAAATTCTGTTGCATCAGATATCGGTACTAAAGATAAACGGGTTATGGTTGACTGAAGATATTTTAGGTCTGAAAGCAGAGTGAAACGCACAGGGCAGCTCACTACTCTCTAGCGTTCTTCTCTTAATTCTCATTCTTCCCCATCCCTTTTTTCTTCCCCCAGACCCCCACCTGCCAGGGAACCAGAGCCCATTCTAACGGAGCCCTCTTTCCTTCCCTGAATGTCCCCACAACATCTCGCTACTTGAGACCCGGAAGGAAGTCACAGTGAGATCTTCCACTAGAGACCTCAACCTCATGATCCAGAAAGTTCCTTCCACACCGTCCATTCTGCCAGGCATCAGATGCTCAAGGGCTCTCAGTTCTGAAGCAGCAGCAAGAGTCAGGGGACATGGCTATGTGACACCTGGGTCCCTCAGGGGGGATAGCGGAGTAGCAGTTCTTCTCTTTTTTTAGGATCTCAGGACTCCTTGACATGCTTCAAAGGGAAACTTTTGTTGATGTGGGGTCTATATCGATTGATATGACATTAGAAATGAAATAGCAAACACTGTTCAATAGCATATAATAACATTTCAAATTAGTACATCTTACGAAAATAACTATATTTTCTTTTTAAAAAATGTAGTGAGAAGAGTGGCATTGCTCTACTTTGGGCAAATCTCTTTTCTACCTGGCTTAAGAGAAGACAGCTGGAGTCTCATACCTTCTCCTGTGTTCAGCCTGTTTCAATCTGCACATTATTCAGCAGCCTCTGGCAAACAACACTGGAAACTGATGAGAGAATAAGAGTGCAAAAGCAAACAATGTCTTCGTATTATGAATTTCATTTTGACCCTGTGGGTCCTCTAAATGTGTCTCAGGGACTCTCATGGGTATTTGGGCCAAAACTACGAGAACTCATTGTAGACAATCATCTATGATCAAGAAAGCTACTGCTGGGGTGATGATTGAATAGTTCACAGGGCCAGGAATAAGCATTAACTTGGTACCTGAGGGTAGATCCCAGAGGACAGGAAAAAATAAAACAGAAATTGAATTAACAGAGTGCAAGCAATGGGTGTCAATGTCATGTATATGTCTTTTGTAGCAATTTCTAAATCTCTGTTCGACATACTCTTGTGCACATTCACTTGGTCACAGGGCCATGTTGAACAGCTAACACTGAGGATGAAGCTCTGAGATAGATGTTCTAGAAATCCTGCTGTCCCAGCCCCGCCACTGGCTATGTGAACTGATGGTAAGCAGTTTTGGTTTCAGTTTCCACCTCTAAATAGTTGATTTCCAAAAACCTCTTCTCATTTTAACATCCTTTGGTTATCTGTTGACAACTTTTTAAAAAGCTAGGGGAGGGTCATGGCATTCTTGAAAAAATTTCAGCTGAATTAAACAAGTAAATAATTAGATGGTAGAAAAATAAGAAGGAAGTAAAACTGAATGTTTACCAAATTCTGGGTAGATAGTAACTTCTGAAAACTAAAAAGCATTTAGAAAGTGCAAAGCCTATTAAGAAGAAAGTAAAACTGACCCACAATATTTTGGTGTATTTCCTTCTGAGCATTCCTTTTCCAGATCGTACTACACACAGAATTTAATATTATGATTTCCTTAGGTAAACAGTTTTGCTAAATATTTAGGTAAAATTTGTTGTAATTTTCATTTAGATGCGTAACATTCAACCATATGAATATACTATATTTTACTTAACAATTCCCTTATGTTGTGAGATCTGAGAAGTTGTATTAGTGTCACGAAATTATGGGTGATTTTGTTTCTATTTTGTTTTAATTTTTTAATTTGCTCTAATGTGATTTGACATTATTCTTATCATCAAAAGTAACTTTAAGGCTTCCTAGGTGGCACTAGCAGTAAAGAACCCACCTACCAATGCAGGAGACATGAGAGACACAGATTCTATCCCCAGGTCAGGAAGATCCCCTGGAGGAGGGCATGGCAACCCACTCCAGTATTCTTGCCTGGAGAATGCCATGGACAGAGGAGCCCGGCAGGCTACAGTCCATGAGGTCTCAGAGTCCAACATGACTGAAGCGACTTGGCCCACAGGTGAGGGTGTATTTCCCCCCCGCCTCCGGGAGGTATAGTGATTGTTTATACAAGATATCTTATTCTTTGAAGAGTCTGGTTTTTTTGCAGATTTTTCTTGACTCTCAACAGACTCTCGACTTCACAGGACTGCAGTTGCAAAGGTGCGGCTAGAATTCCAGCTAGGACGGTCAGCCAGCTTACCCGCCTGTGGTGACTCACGCCGCTTGCCCCTACTCAGAGAACCGCTTGTCATTTCAGCCAGCACAGCCCCCAACTTGCAGCAACTTCACTGGAATTCACTTTTCCTGGTTTGTTTTTTTTTTTTTTTTTTTTTTAGGTGCTCCTCCTCGTTCCAGGAAGGTAACTCAGAAATCATCACCCTTTGCCTTTTCCCACAGCACCATTAAACAGGGGCAGGCAAGAAATGGCCAAGTCTGACAGGAGCCAGCCCAGGACAGAGAAATGTTCCCCTTGGCTACTCACCCCTGACAGCGCGGCCAGTGTCCCAGGAATGTCACGTGGGCCTCTCTCCAGACCTGGGGATGAGCTGAGCTGCGACAAGTGAAAATGTTATGGAACAAAATGGCCGACACACTGAGATTTATCTGTTAACACACGGATACTGGGCACCCTGGGGAGGCCGAAGAAAGAGTTCTGTCTGCTGAACTGTGCCCACAGCCGCCTTCAGCCCAACAGCACCGGGTGCCAACACGCTGTGTCTCTGATTCCTTTTCCCTTTCTGCAGTTTTTGCAACCCCGTAATTGCCTTGGTAGAACTTAGATGTTCTGACTGAAATGATCTTCCCAATAATTCTAGTCTCTTTTAGTGAGAAATACTATACAAAAATTTGGGCTTCCCTGGTGGCTCAGTTGGTGAAGAATCCACCTGCCATGCATGAGACCCAGGTTCGATCCCTGGGTTGGGAAGATCCCCTGGAGGAGGGCAAGGCAACCCACTCCAGTATCCTTTCCTGGAGAATCCCATGGACAGAGGAGCCTGGCGAGCTGCAGTCCATGGGGTCACAAAGGGTCAGAGACAACAGAGCGACTCAGCACATACACATATTTATGTCATGAAGTACCACAAACTGGATGGCTTAAGACAGTAAAAATCCACTGTTTCATGTTCTGGAGGCTGGAAGCCCAAAATCAAGGTGTCTGAAGGGCCTCTCTCCCTCGGAAGGAGACATTTTGGCTTGTTCCTCGCTCTGGAGATGTGAGTGTCCTGTGACTGGTGGACGACTGTCTTCATATCATCGTCCCTCTCTGCATGCCTCTCTTTGTCCAAATGTCCCCTTTTCATAAGGACACCAGTCACACTGGATTAGGGTTCACCCTAATGACCTCAGTTTAATTCAATTAGCTCTGTAAAAGCCTGGTTTCCAAACAAGGTCACATTCTGAGGGACTAATGGGTTTAGGACTTCAATATATCTCTTCAGAGACATAATTCAACACATACCAATACCTAAATCTCAGAACCAGAGTTGGAACTCAGAGCCACTATGTGGCTTGCTCAGGCCCACATTTTTCTCAGAGGAATTAAGAGCTGGGATGTGTGGAGTTTCTCTGGAAGCCAATCTGCCTCACAGTGGTAACAACTTGCAGCAGTAGGTTTAGCTCCAAATGAAGAGCGCTTCTTAGCCAAGTATTTTACTGGCTATTGCTAGTGTGGCCCAGTGCAGGCTGCAGAATAAACCTGAGGGCTTAGCGTGTTTTTTTCTCACAGGGCTCTGGAGCAGCGGGCTGACTTTTTCTCTCTGAGCCTGAGGAGAGGCAGGGTTTTTGGACAGGGCAAGCCCGTGACCACTCACCCTGCTAGGGAGACACCCCAGGCAGGGCCTCCTCTGCTCCAGGTCTCCAGCCCATGATGCAAAGACTCTCTGGGTTGAGGGAGTGACTGTGGCGGGGCTCCATGTGGCTGTGCTTGGCAGGAACAACCGTTCTCTTACCTTGGAGAGTTCTCACCACGCCTCAGGCAAGTGACTGGCCGGTGAACACAGCACTGCGTATCCAGCATCTACTTCAGTCTAAGTGAGTCTAACTAGCAACTGAAGGGTGCTTAACGTGGGATTAAGACAGCATTTCTGGGAGACTGGAAATCACTCATTTGAGATTCTGCTGTGATGTGAGCTCCACCAACCCACTGCTTCCTTCAGACTAGGACAAGCCAAATAAAATATTATTCCTTTTTATCTCTGCCCCCTTGATGCTATTTCTCACCAATTAAATCTTTATATAATGTGTTTATATATTTATTTATATGCTGTATAAATATTAATGTGTTAACTGTATATATGTTATAGGTACATACAATGGGGCTGTTATTATATGTATAAATATATAAATTCATAGTTATGTTAAACCATTATATAATGTGCCTATTAACATAGCTTTATGATTACTTTTTGTGCATTTTCATTTATTTGTTTTTGGCTTATAAACATCAGAAATTTATTCTTATGATCTGGAGGCTGGAAGTTGGAGGTCAGGGTGCCAGCATGGTAGGGTTCTAGTGAAGGCTTTTATTCAGGTTGCAGACTGCCAATGTCTCCTCGTATCCTCACATGGTGAAGGGTCAGGGAGCTTTCTGGGGCTTCTTTCATTTTATTTTGTTTAAACTTTGTAGTTGGAGGGTAATTGTTCATAATGTTGTGCTGGTTTCTGCAGTACAACAATGTGAATCAGCCATAAGTATGTATATATCCCATCTCTCTTGATCCTCCCTCTCACCACTTCCCCATCCCACCTCTCTAGGTCATTGAGTGAGTGAGTGAGTGAGTGAAGTTGCTCAGTCGTGTCCAACTCTGCGACCCCGTGGACTGTAGTCCCCCAGGCTCCTCCATCCATGGGATTCTCCAGGCAAGAATACTGGAGTGGCTTGCCATTTCCTTCTCCAGGGGATCTTTCTGACCCAGGGATCGAACCCAGGTCTCCCGCATTGCAGGCAGATGCTTTACCATCTGAACTGAAGGGTTTAGAGGCCGTCAAATGGACATGACCTATAAAGGCAATTTTGATGGTTTTACATAGAAATGACCTCTAATGGAAGAGAACACAAATGGGATCTATTTGAGATATATTTCTATTTAAAATGTAGTTTGCACATAATTCAGCATTTTAAATGAGCACTCTGCAACCGAGACCAAATATCAATCATCTCTTGAGGTTTTCTACTATGTACCAACATCAAATCTACATAGGAACAAATGTTACTCCTGCTTTTCTCTTCAATATCAAATGTCCTGAAGCCTTTGTATCTCTCTGGCGCGAGGCCAAGTTTCTGAAGGCATATTCCAGTATAAACATCATGGATGGGGTAGAGAAGGACCCAGTCAGTCACATTGTACAGTCTCAGGGCTAGGTGGCGGGAGTAGAGGAATCTGCTTCCTCCTGCATAAGGTGGGTAGATGCCAGTGTAAACAACTTCCGGGATGTAGTACTTGAGTTTCTTATCCCGATGAGGTCCAGCATTATTACAGAACACCAAGCTGAGCATGCTGTGATATACAGCAGGTTCCACCAGATACCTATTATATTTTACACACGGTGGTCTGTATATGTCAATGCTACTCAATTCGCCCCACCCTCTCCTTCTCCTCTTGTGTCCACAAGTCCCTTCTCTACGTCTGTGTCTCTATTCCTTCCCTGCAAATAGGTTCATCAGTACCATTTTTCTAGATTCCATTTTTGTTATCCTCTTTCAGAATTACTTCACTCTGTATAACAGGCTCTAGGTTCGTTCACCTCAGTTCAACTAACTCAAATTTGTTCCTTTTTACCGCTGAGTAATATTCCACTGTATATATGTACCATACCTTCTTTACCCATTCATCTGCCAGTGAACATCTAGGTTGCTTCCATGCATTTTCCTTTAAATCTGTAATATTTTACTATATTATTCTGCTGTTTTAGAAAGTAATTCCTGCTCCAGACAGAAAATGTGAGAAGTCACTATTCTTCATTTCCATGAGATGAGCATATCTATTATTAAATATTAACAAATGTGAGTAGTAGCATAAAATAAAACAAGGAAGGGACTCTGATATTCATTGGTGCCTCCTAAACACCCGGGCACCATCCCAGGAAACTGCTACTGAATTTTGTCCTTCCACAGCTCCTACAAGCTGTGTGTATTATATCCATTCTCTGGATGAGGAAATGGAATCTCAGAGGAGGTCAGCTGCCAGCCTGCCTCCACACACACTGTGATCTTTCCAGATCCAGTTCTAAGCACACCTCTTCTCAGAAATCTTCCCTGGCGAACCCTTTCTGTTTGCCTTTCCCAGGACATCTTTGTCCTCTTATGCATCATTCCCCATGTCTAGTGTACCATTTAAATGTGTGATTTTTAAAAACTTCTATTTTAATACATTGATTCATATCCCCACCTCTACTGAAAGTTTCCAAGCGTTTACTCTACAATGTTATGAATATAGCAAGATTATTAAATAAATATTGAAACACTGACGAGCTGACTCCTCAAGAGATGTTTATCTTGGAGCGTGTGCATCAGGTTTCTCTGGACTGGGCTTGAGGGTTCAGAGGCAGTAAATGAAGGCATTTCTTGCCCTTTCTGGTCATAGACTTCCTTCCCCAATAACAGGCTTGATTTGCCAAACTTTGGGGAAGAAAGCTCTATTTCACAAGGAAGTGATAGTGGTCTGGAGGCATGTGAAGCCTTCTTAAATAAAGAGGTAACAGCAGCCATCCTGGGAATTTTCACTGTGCTCAAAAAGGACAGGGGAATGGAGTGGGACTTCTCTGCAGCAGAAGTCCCAGCATTCTGGAAGGCCGTGAGCTGGCTTCTGGTCCCTCCCATATCTTTTCACCAGCTGTGCAGCGGGCAATAGCACACACCTGCTCCTCCATCCACAGGGAGTAACTAGGAGGCAGGGGCTGCACCCAATTCACCTCTGTGTCCCCAGTGCCTGGGAAGTGCCTGGCATGCAGTAGATGTTCAATAAATGCTTGATGAATAAAGGAAAAATGGGACTTCTCTGGTGGCGCAGTGAATAAGACTCTGCCTGCCAATGCAGGGGACATGGATTCGATCCCTGGCCCAGGAAGAAGCCCACACACCACGAAGCAACTAAGCCCACGTGCCACAACTACTTGGCCTGAGCTCTAGAGCCCAAGAGCTGCAACCCCGAAGCCCACACGCCCTGAAGCTGTGCGTCACAGCAAGAGAAGCCACCACGATGAGAAGCCCACACACCGCAATTAGAGAAAGCCTGTGTGCAGCAAAGAAGACCTAGTGTGGTCAAAAATAAAAATAAATAAGTGATTTTAAAAATGAATGAGCTGGGTTTTTAAAAATTCCTTGCAAAATATTGCACATAAGTCTTGTCTATTGCCCATAGGATTGCCTATTTATTGTGTGAATCCTTACCTGTCTGAGTCTCTGATTTCATCTCCAGGCCTGTGTTAATTTCCTCAGCTAGTCCAACCCTCAGGCGTGCCATCTATGGGAACTCTAGATCTGGAGAAAGGCATAGAGCACTCCTCTAGTGGAAATTCACTTGCTCGGTTATTTTGGTATGAACTTCCTTTCAAGCCTAATTTGGTAGGTACTAACATGCCTGATGCTGGGAAAGACTGAAGGCGGGAGGAGAAGGGGACAACAGAGGATGAGATGGTTGGATGGCATCACGGACTTCATGGACATGAGTTTGAGTAAGCTCCGGGAGTTGGTGATGGACAGGGAAGCCTGGTGTGTTGCAGTCCATGGGGTTGCAAAGAGTCGGACATGACTGAGCAACTGAACTGAACTGAATATGCATTTGTTGAGTGAACTGATGTATAATGGCAGAATTATCCATTAGAGGCCCCTATATTTGAAAGAGTGCAGTGGCTGAGAAAAAGGTCAGAGTACAAAACAAAAAATGAACACCTCCAACCCACATCCTTCCTTTGGTCAATATCCAAAGAAGAATATGAAAAACTGCAAACTTTCCCCTACTCATAAGCCTATTATTCCTCTATCCCAACCACTCCCAGGAAGACAAAAATCAAAGAGCTGGAATTTGTCAACCCTTCAATGCTTCACTTGTTTCCCATCTGTTTCCTCCACATATCTGACTCCGTGTATGTGTGTGTGTGTGTGTGCGTGCGCTAAGTCATGTCTGACTCTTTGTGACCCCATGGATTGTAGCCTGCCAGGCTCCATGGAATTTTCCAGGCAAGAATACTGGAGTGAAGTGCCATTTCCTTCTCCAGGGGATCTTCCTGACACAGGGATTGAACCCCAGTTTCTTGTGTTTCCTGCATTGGCAGGCTGACTCTTTACCACTGCCCTACCTGGGAAGCCCTTGGACTGTTTCAAATAACTGTTTCTCAACCCCAGAGGTGACGGACAGGCTCAGATAAAGTAAATATAACTTCCTCCTTTCATGTGGCATCTGTCTCACCACTGGATACAGTTGATTTACCTGTACTAAAAGGCACAGTAACCAGAAAAGAGGATTACAGTACATTCAGAGGCAATCAAGGGAGGAAAATAAACCTAGTGCCAAGAGGGTATTAAATAGCAGAGCTATCCATAAGACTAGAACAAGCTTAGAGAGAAAAAAAGAAAAAACAAATCTTCTCGGACAATCCCTGTTATTTCATAAATCTAGAATTTTGTCAGAAGCTTTAGAATTGATTTTCTATTTTAGGTAACTTAACATGTTGTTTATACTTTTGTCCAGGGCATCCCTGAAAGATTGTTTTTTATTGACAAAGTCATTCTTCCTTGAAGCAATCCAAGCAATGGAAAAAACATATTCTTAATTCCTTCGCTGCATACATACTGGGTGTGGGTCTGTGGGCGGGTGAGTGTGGGGGAGTTGTATAAAGCCAAAGGAAATGGGGAATTTCTTTGAATATAAATTGGACTTGAAAATCTGGGGAAGACATTATCTCTTTGTATTGAACAAATGTGCATTTGTCATGTAACATAATGGCATCTTTCTGCATGAATTTTAAAGATTAACATGAGACGTCACGTAATTGTCACACCAGTAGCAGCTGCTTCAGATCAGCAGATTTTCCTTTTCTCCCAAATCCTAGGGGTCCCCTTTGCTACTAAGCCTACTGACAAAGAGTTTGCCAAGAATACTCAGCCATGTGTATTGATATACACTCAAGACTTTACTTTGCAGTCCTCATCCTCTGTAATTATCATTTTTATTGTGGAATTTCAAAGGGATTCTTACTACTACTCCCATACTGTTTTTTCCCACTATTTCTCTCTTCTGGCCAAATCTGAAGGCCTATGACTCTGCTGGTCATCAAGGAAAGTTAATCAAATAAAGCAATAAAATCAAGTGCGTGGAGCATGACTCATTCCTCCTTCCAATCTCCCAATTTTCATACCACTCCCCAAAGAACGACATTTTCTGTAGTGAGTCATGGATGGTAGGTCTGAGAAATGACTCTGGCCCAGCCTTGGGTGAGGCTGGAGAAACCAGAAGAATGGACCTTAAGTGGGTGGTGGTGGGAATTGGAAAAAGATCAAAATTCAGTTTGTAATATCTTTGTGAAAGATTCATAAAAAAAGGTGAACTAAAACTACCTAGAAAAATTGAGGATGATTCATACCGTATGAATGTGAAAAACTGGGAAGTTCTCCTTCTCCTTTTCTGCCTTGGCAAAGATTGTGTAAAGTGAAAACTCAAGCTTAAGTGTGGAGGTGCAGTGACTTGTTGAAAAGATCTCAGCTTTGGAGGTAGACAGATATGAGTTCAAAGCCTGCTTGTGCCACTTAGTAGCTGTGACCAGGGCAAGTTACTCAGTCTCTCTGATCATTCATATCTGCATCTGTAAAGCAGGGATAACTTATTATCTTTAGAGGATGGTTAAAGACAGTAGATGCAAACTGTCTGACACCTAATGTAATATTCCTTAGTTTACTTTGTATTAGCCATCTATTTCTGTGTAACAAACTGCCCCAAACATAATGGCTTCAAACAACAAACATTTGTTATCTCATAGTTTCTATGGGTCAGGAAGCGGGGTCCACTTTGGCTGGGTGGCTCTGGCTCAGGGTCTCTTCAAGATTGCAGTGAAAGTGTTGATTAGGGCTGAGGTCTCATCTGAAGGTTCAGCTGAGGGAGGATCTGCTTTTATGCTCGTTCACGTATTGTTGGTGGATCTCGGTTTCTCACCGGCTATTGGCCAGAGACATGAGTTCCTTTCCAAGTGAACCTCTCTACAAGGTATCTTATACCACAGCAACTTATAACACTCGAGTTTATAACTTGTCATCCTTCAGAATGACAGGCAAGAGAGAGAGAGAGAAGGTATGAAAAACAAAGCAATGGTCTTTTTGTAACTAGTCTTGAAAGTGACAGCTCATTATTCTGTCACAATATGCAGCCCACAATCAAAAGGAGGGAATTTATATACAAGCATGAATGCCAGGATGCGGGATCATTAGGGCTTATCTTTGAGGCTCCTACTAAAATCTTGCATTTAACAGATATTTATTGAGAGTCTATTGTTGACCAGACATGGTCTTAGGTGGTAAAACATAAAAGTGAGCAAAATGAGACATGGTACCTACTCCCATGCACTTACAAAAGAGGACACAGGCATGAATTTATGTAAAATTACAACTTGTGGTGCTAAGAAAGCACATACCATGGAATGTATGCATGGGATGTATGCATGGGATGTATGCATCGGTCTAGTCAGCAGTCAGTAAATACCTTCCTGAGAAAGTGACACATTGAGACAAGATCTTATGATTATCCAGAAACATCACTCCAGAAAGAGAAAAGCATGTGCAAATGCCCCAATTTGGTAAGAAATTCTTAAAATACAAATCCCCAATTATTAATAGTAATAATTAATTTATTTATTTATCAACTTGGAAAGATATTTACTTAAAGTACCTGTTTAATTTCAAAACTGGCTTGGAACTCAACAATAAAAAACCAAAGATTATGGCATCCAGTCCCATCACTTCATGGCAAATAGATGGCGAAAAGGTGGAAACAGTGACAGATTTTATTTGCTTGGGCTCTAAAATTTCTGCAGACAGTGATTGCGCCCATGAAATAAAAAGACGCTTGCTTTTGGGAAGGAAAACTATGACAAACCTAGACAGCTGATTAAAAAGCAGAGACATCACTTGGCCGACAAAGGTCTGCATAGTCAAAGCTATGGTTTTTCCAGTAGTTATGTATGGATGTGAGAGTTCGACCATAAAGAATACTGAACACGAAAGAACTGATGCTTTTGAATTGTGGTGCTGGAGAAGACTCTTGGGAGTCCCTTAGACTGTAAGGAGATCCAACCAGTCAGTCCTAAAGGAAATCAACCCTGAATGTTCATTGGAAGGACTGATGCTGAAGCTGCAGCTCCTATACTTTGGCCACCTGATGTGAAGAGCTAACTCACTGGAAAAGACCCTGATGCTGGGAAAGATAGATGGCAGGAGGAGAAAGGGGTGGCAGAGGATGAGGTGGTTGGATGGCAACACCAACTCAATGGACATGAGTTTGAGCAAACTCTGGGAGATAGTGAAGGACAGGAAAGCCTGCCATACTGCAGTCCATGGAGTTGCAGAGTCAGACACAACTGAGCAACTGAGCAACAACAACCTGCTTAATTTCATTTCAATTGACTGCAAAGCAACTCAGAGGGGCATTTTGTTCTCTGGCTTTCTTCAAGGGCTGTGGATACAACTCTGAAGAGAGAGCACTTGGGCAGTGCCTCTCCAACTTTAATGGCCATCTGAGCCTTGTTGGATCTGATTAAAATGCAGATTCTGATTTGGGAGATCCCAGGTTTGATATGCAATTTGAAGTCTCTGGAGCCAGAGATTCAGAATCACTTGGGCATTTGATGGAAACGTAGGATCCCAGAACCCAGACCAAAGCACTAGAGCAGGTGAGGGCATGAATGCCTTGGAGAGCCTGGGACCCACCCCCAAATGCTGCTTCAGGTGGTTTGGGTGGGACTCAAGAACTGGCATTTCTAACAAGCTCCCAGGAATGCTGCTGCCATCCCTGTGCTTTGAATACTCCTGCTCTAGATTCTTAGAGCTCAAATTGTTACCCAGAACATTCCAGAAAGGGTCCTGAATGGTGGCTCCTGCCAGGGTAAATCTCAAGGAAAGGTCTCCTCTGCCCGAAGAGAGAAAGGGCTCATCCTTTTTCCTCTCTGGGTGAATCACTGATGGAGGGAGTAGGGAGGAGCTAGGCGATGCCTGCATCTTGGTGATGCTCTGGGTATATAAATCATGTATTTCTTTTAGGAAGCCTCAGGGACCACAAGGATCATCTGTGAGTCAGTAGCTGAAGCACATTTTTATTATGACAATTACATTCCTTGAAGATACATGTTTAACCTGAGTAATAATTTTCATTTCTTGGAATACCTACATGTCCATGAGGACATAGGCTATGTGATGTTGAGGTCAGAGAACTAGACCATCTTAATCAAGTGATCATAACGAATATCACCAGTAATGCTAAAGTGAGGTACCACCCAAAAGTAGTCAATGTGAGGGCCTCAGCATCAGTTCTCAGATATTCCAGCCAAAGAAGCATGACCTGAATCTCATCGTGAGGGACTAACTCCCTTCTCCAACAGTGAGAGCACATCTAAGGACATTCTACAACATAACCAGTTGAAAATCTTCAAAGGGTCAAGGTCATGAAGACAGGCAAAGCCCGAGGAACTGCTCCAGGCTGAAGGAGTCTTGAGACATGATAATGAAATGCAACATGTGATCCTGGACTGTGTCCTTTTTGTTCTAAATGACATGATGGGAAAATTAGAAAAATGTGAATGAGGTGTGAAGGTTAGACTGGTAATGCACCCACGTGCATTCTGACTTTGGGATTATATTGTGGTTCTGGAGGAAAATGCCCTGTGCACAGAAATACACTAGAGCTCAGAGTTGATGGAAGATTGTGTTGACAACTTACTCAAGTTCTTTCTTCTGTGTCTGCAATTTTTCTGTAACTTTGAGGATTGTTTCAAAAAGCAAACGGGCTACAACCCCCAAAATCCAAACAAAATAATGACATGCATCCATGTGTCCTGAGAGACATGAGCAATTTACAAAGGGCAGGTGGGATGACATTGTCCCCTGCTCCTCCATCTGCTGTTTGTTCCATGTAAAGCCGTCATCGCATCCTTCCATCTCTACTTGCAGACTCTTTCCGGGCTCTCTTCTTGTATCACTTTCAATATCACCGCCCGTGTCAGGGGCTCACTGCTACACAGCAGAACCAGACAGCAGCCTCCAAGCTGCTCTTCCTGCTCCTTCTCATGTCAACTTGTTATCCTTTATGCCCCACCCCACCCTCAACCTCTTAATGTCTTCCCCTGCTGCTGACAGAGAGGTTTTTCTAAAGCTTATGTCATTGTCCAGCTTAAAATTCTGAAGTCCTCCCCCCGCTGCCATTTCCTGTAGATGAAGTCCCACTTCCTTTCACATCCCAATTCTGGCTGTAGCCTGTCCATCAGTTTCTTCTAATTCTGTTCCCACCTTTCCTTGTGGCCTGAAAAATTCACCATCCCACAAACCCTTCCTGCCTCCATGTCTCAATGATAGCACGCCCTTGGTTCTCTCTGGAAAACTCCAGCTCATTCTTCAAGATCCAGCTCAGGGGGTCACCATCTCTGTGAAGCCTTCCCTGATCCCCACCACCCTACTCCAAGCAAAGATAACAATCCCATACGTTCTGTGCCAATAATTCTTTGTATAATTGCTCTCATGGCAACTATCATTGTTAGGGAACTGTTTGCTTTGTTGTATGAGTCCCTCCTCAGATTGTGAGCTCCTTGAGGGCAGAGATTGTGTCTTAATGTGGCTGTCACCAGCTCATTACCTGGCACTTCGTTGGGATTCAGTAAATGCCTGGTGGGCCACAGAGCCAACTGCTGCAGGGGGTGCTTGCTATTTGGATGCTCATCAGGCACTGGGTGGTATTGATGTTGAAACTCCTCCCTGTTCTGGACAGAAGAGCCTGCAGTCGCAGTGGAGGTGGCAGCGTGGATGGGAGAGTCATGAGATGCGACGGGTCTTGCCCACGCACAGTTACGGTTAAATAAGAAATTCTGCTCCCCAACACCCAGGTTTAGTTTCTTTTCTTCTCTAGGCAGTTCTGAAGCACCAAAAAACAGCATGTTCTTTGTCTATCTTTCCCCCCATTAAGGATGACTTTGATAAAGTCTCCTCCAGTCCCCCAGCCTCTGCAGAGTAGGGGAGCCTGTCCAGCGGGGGCCCCAGCCAGAGTGTGCAGATGTGGTTATGGTGGGGGGCAGAGTTGGGGGGGCGGTAGGCACTACTTATCTCTGTCTGTGGGAGATGCCAGCAAACAGAATGGCAGAGGCCAGAGGCTGGGTAGGAAGCCAAGGTCGAAAATGTGGATAGGAGAGCCAAGTGCTGCATCAAGCCTGGTGGGAACACCAGCACAAGAGCCCAGGGTCCAGAGGGAGAGCCGTGAGGCTGAGCATCAGCAGGGTGGAGGGAAGGGGCACCTCCCTTCCCTTTAGTTGGCCTCAGAGGGAGCTGGCACCAGCCTGGCATTTGAGGACTAACAGGGGTGTGAGGATACAAGGGTGGGTTAGTGGATTTGCATAAAGAATCCGGAGTGAGTCAGACGACAATTAACCGTAAGTGATCACAAAGGCTTCTCAAGTTATCACGAATATGATAATACTCCTCTGTCAAAGCTTCGTTGCTTTTCGTGGCATTTCAGTTAGCAGAGAGATGACTCTCTGGGGGAGAAACCTAATGTCATTCTCAGGCTGTGCTAATCATGAGTCTGGGGAGCTGGATGAGAAAACCTGGCTGAGCCCTGCAAATCAAGCCAGGAACAGCCACCAAGGCATCAAGTCAGTCTGCCCGAGGACCACTGAGAGCTACTGGGAAAAGTCAAATGAATTTCAAAGTTTTTCAAATATAAATGCATGCAGTTCAGGTATATCTGTCTTTAAGCTAGTCCAGAAGAAATCAGTGAATGAGTCATTCCATTTGCCAAAAAAAAAAAAAGATTCACAATAGAAAGTTCTTTTATAGAGCAAGCTGCCCACATGTATTTAAAAAGAGCTGGGAGTTGGGAAAACTGTAATAAGGACACAAATGACTAGAAGCACATCTATAGAAGTCGATTACCCCCTCCCACACATCCAGGAAAAAGAGGCAAGCCAATCTCACAAAAATCAAACAAGTCTACAATTGAAACTCATGGAGTTAAAGAAGCATTGATTCCAAGCCTGTGATTCAAGAGTACGATTTGACTTTTTTTTTTAAAAAAAGTCTTCAGTTTTTCATTAATTCAATATTTACTGAGCACCAACTACATTGCTTGGCATGGAACATATAATGGTGAACAAAGCAGAGATGATCTTTACTCTCATCAAATGTTATTCTAGTAAGAAAGACCAGACGAAATAGAAACAAATAGTCAAGTGATTTAAAAGGTAGCCAATTATGATAACCGCTTTGTAGGTTATCATACAAGTCGGGGAGGCTGAGTGTTGGGGAGGTGGTTTGGAGGACAGATTTACTTTAGATGAGTGGCTGAGAGGGAATCTCTGGAGGAAATATTTTAGTTGAAACAAAGTTGCTGGAAGAGTCAGCCTGAGATTCAGGAGTAAGTTCTCCGCAGCAGGAGCAGCATGTGCAAAGGCCTGAGATCAAAGAAAGGCCTAGAGGGTTTGGAGAACAAAAAGGAAAACAGAACGCAGTGTGTCTGGAGCTTAGTGATGAAGAGGCGTCATGAGGAAGAAGAAAGAGAGTCAATGGACAAGAGGAGAACTGGGCAGGACCATGGGGTCCACTGTAAGGATAACAGGGAGCCGCGGAAGAAGAATTTTAAGCTAGTGAATGTTATGCTGAAGTTTACATTTGTGCAGATTCCTCTTGATGGCAGCAGAGTCGACTGGGTGCTGGAGACCACTTGCACACTGGACCAGTTGTCCAGGGAAGCAACACTGATGGCAGGTCAAGGTGTCAGCAGGCAAGATGGAGACACGCGGACGAACTCGAGATATGCTTTGGAAACAGAATCGACAAAGTCTGCTTTAGGTTAGATGTGAGCTTCAGGTAAAGGAAAAGCCAAGAATGACTTCTAGGCTCCTGGATGAGCACCTGGAAGGTGCCACTTCCTGAGATGGGGAAGATGTGCAAGAACAACAGCTTTGGGAATTGTAAGTACAAGGAAAGCCAACCACTCAGATTAGGTGTTAGATGTTAGATGTCTCTATGACCTGCAGGTTGGGCTGTCAGATTGACAGGTGGATATATAGAGGTGAAGTCAGCTCTGAAGAAATTTCTAAAATCCATGTATATAACCAAACAGATGGTGAGCAAGCACCTCAGGGCAATTCACTTATGCTTCAAGTGTTTGAGCATCTTTCTCAAGACACTCTTAGATGTGACACGTCTACTGCATTGCGAATTACCGTGTTTACTGCCTGCAAGGTGTCTTACCCTGCTGCTGCTGCTGCCAAGTCGCTCAGTCGTGTCCGACTCTGTGCGACCCCATAGATGGCAGCCCAGCAGGCTCCCCCGTCCCTGGGATTCTCCAGGCAAGAACACTGGAGTGGGTTGCCATTTCCTTCTTCAAGTGAAAGTGAAGTCGCTCAGTCGTGTCTGACTCCTAGCGACCCCATGGACTGCAGCCCACCAGGCTCCACCATCCATGGGATTTTCCAGGCAAGAGTACTGGAGTGGGGTGCCATTGCCTTCTCCTGTCTTATCCTAGAAACTATAAATTGGTTAGCAATGACTGAATAGAAGTGGTGAGTCCTCTGCTCAACGTTATTTAATCTCCACAAGTTTAGAAAGGGTGGATTAGTGAATGGAAGCTGTGGCACAGAGAACAATGGAATGCAGCCTACTCACTGCAGGGTCATGCTCCTGCCCTCATGGGCTCCTCTCCTCTCAGTAAAAATCTCTTACCTCTTCCTCATTGGAGAGCAATTCCTATTGTACTGTAACAGTGTTGGATCTCCCAGGTGGCGCAGTGGTAGAGTCCACCTGCCAGTGCAGGAGACACAAGAGATGTGGGTTCAGTCTCCGGGTTGGGAAGATCCCAACCAGAGTAGGAAACGGCAATCCACTCTAGTATTTTTGCCTGGAAAAATTCATGGATAGAGTAGCCTGGTGGGCTATAGTCAATGGGGTCGCAAAGAGTCAGACATGACTGAGTGACTGAGTGAACACACACACGTATCAGTGTTGGCCCCGAAGGTGGGTGGCCCCAAAATATACCTCATAGCATATGGATTATTTTGAATTAAAATTACTTAAGAAACAGTCAGTGCAGAAGGAGCACTCTGACTCTCCTTTCTGTTTCTCTGAAAGCAGGAAATAAATCTCGTGAGAAACGTGCACTCCCTGAATCTGGCAGTAGAAAGACACCCTTATCACTAGAAATAGGGAATTCAAGCCAAGAAGCCTGTATAAACAAACCTTGTGATTTCCTTAATTGACTGCCTCAAGCCCAAACTCTTTAAATTCTTCACTAATTGAACACCCAAAACCTAAGTTTCTTTGTCCTGTCAGTTCTTCACAAATTTATTATTTCTCTGTCTAAAAAATATAAAAGCTGCCTGCTTTGGCCACTTTTTAGTTTCCATTTCTATAAGATCCCTATGCACATGAATTAAAATTTGTTTCTTTTTCTCCTGTTAATCCATCTTTTGTCAGTTTTATTACTAGTCCAGCTACAAAAACTCAAGAGAGGTAGAAGGGGAAATTCCCCCTCCTTGACAATAGTATATGGCTGTGAGAGTTGGAACTTCAGGCAAATCACTGAATTTCTCCAAGCTTCCTTTTCTTCAACTATTATGATAGTTAATTTTATACATCAAAGTGGCTGAGCCACGTTGCCCAGATATTTGGTCAAACACTATTCTGGATGTTTCAGTGACAGTGTTTTGGAAGAGATTACCATTTAAATCAGTAGGTGTTGAGTACAGCAGATAGCCCTCCATAACGTGGGTGGGCCTCATCCAATTAGTTGAAGGCCTGAATGGAACAAGACAGACTGCCCCAAGGAAGAAAATATTCTGCAGCAGACAATCTGAATTGCAACACAGACTCTTCTTGGGTCTCTGGCCAGTCTGCACATCTTATAAAAATTGGTGTTGCTGGTGTTCAAAATTGGGTGAGCCAATTCCTTAAAATGAATCTCTTTCTATATGATATACAGTTGACCCTTGAACTATGTGAGGATTAGGGGTATTGACACCCTGCACAGTTGAAAATCCACTTGTAACTTCGGATTCCTCCTAAATTAACTATTGCAAGCCTACTGTTGATCAGAAGCCTTACTGATAACATAAACAGTTGATTAACACATATTTTGAATGTTATATGTATCATATACTATATTCTTTACAATCAAGTAAGCTAGTGAAAAGAAAAGGTTGTTAGGAAAATCATAAGGAAGAGAAAATATAGTACTATACTGTATTTAATAATACCATTCATTTACATCTGTTTACAAGATGAATCATTGGTCAATATCTAAATAATATTGTCTTAAATGATACAAAACATAGATATAGATCATCCATCTGTATGTTTATCTATCTATCTATCTATCTACACACAAAAAGCACTCAGGAAAAAACAATTGCTCTTGAAGGAGCCATAATTAGACTGACAGCTAACTTCTCAACAGCAGTAACAGAAGGCTATAAACAATGGAGTGGTATCTTCAGCGGGCTGAAAGACAGTAGCTGCCAATGTAGAATTCTGTTCAAGATGAAACTGTCTTTCTTGAATGAGGACAAAGATAAAGACACTTCCAAAAACAAAGTGAAAAGGGTTTGCCACTGGCAGTACCGCTCTAAAGAAACCACTAAAGGAGGAACTTTAGGGTGAAAGACAGTGATCTTAATGGGAAGGTTTAAGATTGCAAGAAGGAATTAAATGTCAACAGGACACATAGATGTTTTTTTCCTGAGAAAATGTAGTCAATAAATGCCTGAGAAGATATTCAACATCACTGGAGATCAGGGAGGTAAAAATCAAGACCACAATGACCCATCCAATTTTCAAAAATCAGAATGTGTTGGACAATACCAAGTGTCAGAGGAGATGTGAATCCATGGGCTTTCTTTTACATTGCTGATAGGGCTGTCAACTGGAAAACAGGCTTTATCTCCTAAGTTAGCTGATTTTATTATCCAAAAATGCATCCTCAGCTTATATTGAGAAATTCTTTGCACATATACAGGAGACAGGTATAAACAATGCTCACAGAAGCATGATTTGGTAAAAACATGAAAACAATCCCAAATGCCATCAACAAAACAGATGAATAAACTGTAATATAGTCAGAGAGACAGATATTATGTAGCAGTCAAAACAAATGAACTACAGTAATATACAGCTAATTGGACAGTTAGGTTTCAAAAGATTACATGAAGAATGACATTCTTTTATCAACACAATTATGGCTGGCTTATAAGTGGGAAAAACTTGCAGCAATCATGCACATTCTTTCTGAGGAGAATCTGGCTCAGCATCTTTTGAGAGGGAGAGCAAAGGAAGGTGCTGACTTTATTTTGGACCATGGAGAAAAGATGTATATGTGCAGATGCTTAATATTACAAGCATGAATGTTTAGCACCTGGATAGCTGTACATAACTGAGTTGGTATATTGGATGTTGTGGTTACCACCCCCAAAGCCCCTTCAGGATCAGGACACTTATGTTCCCAGCTTCTATGAATGTGGAGTGCTGTGGTTTACAGCTGAGTCCCTTCCCAAGAACTGTCCTCTGCATAGGTCATGCTGCCCCTTCCTTGAGGGTAAAAATGTAGGATTCACATAGCCAGAGCTCTTATTTCAATGTAAGATACCTCAAGGGCCATTTGGGCTTCCTTAGTAGATCAGCTGGTAAAGAATCTGCCTGAAGTACAGGAGACCCTGGATGGATCCCTGAGTTGGGGAGATCCCCTGGAGAAGGGATACGCTACCCACTCCAGTATTCTTGCCTGGAGAATTCCATGGACAGAGAAGCCTAGCAGGCTACAGTCCATGGGGTTGCAAAGAGTCAGACACGACTGAGCGACCTTCACAAGGGCCATTCAAGTTTCAAAGTCCCTCATGGATCAGCTGATGCTCTTCTCACAATAGCATTACATTTCAACTTCCCCTCTGCCCAATCTTGCTTCCTCACTTCCTCACAGGTATTGCTGAGACACCTGCTCTCCCTTAAGACCCCATGGGTCCAGCATCAACTGAGTGTTCTGCTAAGCACCTAGAGTTAAGGGGACCCCAACAGGTTATGTGGGAAGTCCTCTGTATGACCCGCCCTAGCACACAAGTCTCCCCAAAGGCACAAGTCTTGGGAACCTCCTGACCACCACAATACTAACCAGCTGGCTACAAATTGGGGCTTCCCATGACCTCCTTGGGTTTGATAATTCACTAGAAGGATTCACAGAACTCAGGAAATCACTCTACTTAATTATTATAGTTTTATTACAAAAGATACACACAGGAAAACCAGCCAAATGAAGAGATGAATACGGTAAGGTTTGGAAGGTAAGACAGTTTCTATGCCCTCTCCTCACTCCACTGAGCTTTTAGAAGACTCCAGAGTGTTTAGGAAGTTTCCTTATATAGGTGTGATTGGTTAAACTATTGGGCACATGATTAAACTCATTCTCCAGCCTCCCTTTCCTCCTGTCAGTCTGGCTGGCTCAAAAACCCAGCCCTTTAATCACACATTTGGTCTTTCTCTTAACCAGCCCTTATCCAGTCCGCATCCTGAAATTCTAGGGCCCCATCCTGACTCACCTCGTTAGCATAACAAAGACACTCCTATCACTCCGGAAATTCCAAGGGTTTTTGAAGCTCTATGCCAGGAACCTGGGACAAAGACCAGGCAAATTTATATAACTCCTTAAAAACAATACTGCAGGGAAACAGACAAAACACACATACACACACACACACACACACACACACTCTTGCACACTCTAAAATCTCTGTCTTAGAGGCTGTTTCCAGGAAACCTGACCTAAGAGTTTTTTTGCCAGGGGTGGTTGTAGGACAAGCAAGTACTCTTTCAGTCCCCTTTGTGCTACCATTCAAGGAGAAATGAGGAACCAGAAGCAGAGGATATTAAGGAGAGGTGGCAAAAATACACAGAAGAACTATACAAAAGAGATCTTCATGACTCAGATAACCATGATGGTGTGATCAGTCACCTAGAGCCAGACATCCTGGAGTGCAAAGTCAAGTGGGCCTTAGGAAGCATCATTACGAACAAAGCTGGTGGAGGTGATGGAATTCCAGTTGAGCTACTTCAAATCCTAAAAGATGATGCTGTGAAAGGTGCTGCACTCAATATGTCAGCAAATTTGGAAATCTCAGCAGTGGCCACAGGACTGGAAAAGGTCAGTTTTCATTCCAATCCCAAAGAATGTTCAAACTACCACACTGTACTCATCTCACACGCTAGCAAAGTAATGCTCAAAATTCTCCAAGCGAGGCGTCAACAGTATGTGAACCGTGAACTTCCAGATGTTCAAGATGGATTTAGAAAAGGCAGAGAAACTGTTAGGGGAAGCACACTGATTGAAACCGCCCACCCTGGCCAGGCACCATAGTAACCATTTGCATGAGTTGTTTTATGACAGGAGATCCTGATAAGGAATAGGGAACTAATGAGCTACCACCAACCGGAAGAGTTCGGGAAAAGTCAAAAGGAGACACCGAGTGTCCGTCCATTTCCCAGAATCCCTCTCGTTAGCATCCATCTTGGCTGAGCAATGTGTGTGCCACCAGGAAAGACTCTGAATTAGAATTATTGGCCAAAGACCACCTGGAAACTAATCCCATCACAATAAAACCCGAGACTGTGAGCCACGCGGCAGAGCAGTTCTCCTGGGTTCCCTTACCCTACTGCTCTCCATCCGGGTGCCCTTTCCCAATAAAATCTCTTACTTTGTCAGCACATGTGTCTCCTCAGACAATTCATTTCCGAGTGTTAGACAAGAGCCCAGTTTTGGGCCCTGGAAGGGGTCCCCCTTCCTGCTACAAAACCAGAGATCAAATTGCCAACATCCATAAGATCACAGAAAAAGCAAAAGAATTCCAGATAAACATCTGCTTTATTGACTACGCTAAAGCCTTTGACTGTGTGGATCACAACAAACTGTGGAAAATTCTTAAAGAGATGGGAATACCAGACCACCTACCTGCCTCCTGAGAAATCTGTATGCAGGTCAAGAAGCAACAGTTAGAACTGGACATGGAACGATGGACTGGTTCCATTGGAATTCCAATGGACTGGAATTTTGAAAACTAATGGATCTGGTAGATTTCTTTCCCTCTAGTCAATAATAACAATACTGAAAGTCAAGGTGCTAGTTGCTCAGTCGTGTTCAACTCTTTGCCACCCCATGGACTGTAACTTGCCAGGCTCCTCGGTCCATGGAATGCTCCAGGCAAGAATACTGGAGTGGGTAGCCCTTCCCTTTTTCAGGGGATCTTCCTGACCCAGGGATCCAACCCAGGTCTCCTGCATTGCAAGCAGATTCTTTACCATCTGAGTCATCAGGAAAGCCGTAATAACAATACCACAAACACCAATACACTCACACACACACACCATAATACATAGATGAACGCATTGTTTTAGTTTTATATTTTCTTCTGATTGTCAAGTTATTTGCCCTAGTTAAGGTCTTCATTCTTGAAGACAATAATAATGGTAACCATAGCTATCATTTATGGTGTTCCTTGGATTAAGGATTTACCAGAACATCTCCAAGGGTAGTTTTAAATGGTAGGCACAATTATTTCTATTTCACAAATACTGAGCGTGAAAGGTTAATACCACAGCCATTATTACACGGCTTTAATTTTTTAAAAAAGAAAGAAAGAAAAGCTAGTCCTGTAATCTAGGTCTGTGAGAATTGAAAACCTATTCACTTTTCCTAATCAGGCTATTTCCCAGTATTTTTTGCTCATTGAAAAGGCTGGGGACTTAGGCTCCCTGGTACAAGATTCAAGACTCACAAATTGACAGCTAGTTGGGAATTGCAAACACTTTCTTTTCTTGATGCTATAATCAAAGAGGCTTTCACTTAAATATTAAGGTTTGACGGTAGAAGCATAAACAGAAACGGTTAATGAATATTCTAATTGTTCTTCTGTCCCCTCTTGCATTAACATGCATGAATTTTTAGCTGGGTCATGTTCCCTAAGGGCTATCATTCTATTTTATATACCTTTCTTCTAATTTCAATAATAAACTAATTTCCAACAATAACTGTCCATAGTTTAATGTTACCCCTAAGGAGTGTCTAATGTTCTGTATAAGCAAAACACACACAAAGTCTCCTCCTGGGGGTGGCTGTACTTTTCTTTTCACAATTGAGATTTATAAGCTGCAGTGATATGCTAAATTGCACCCCTCTTGAAAGGGATTTTTAAACTATACGTATCTGAGAAGTGTTTTTTCGTTTTGTTTTTAAGGTTGTACACTTATAATTCCAATGATTAAGTACTCTGGCTTTGGAGGCAATCAAACATGTCATCTAGTAGTTCCGTGATCTTGAGCAAGTTGCTTATCTTCTCTTGAGTCTTGGTTTCCTTTTCTGGATCAATATGAAGGGCTTTGTTTATTTATTTTTTACTATAAAGGCAATTATCTAGATTCAGAAAAGACTATTTTTTGCTATTTGAAAGTTTAATTAATAGTTAATTTATCTACAGTACAAATTCCAAAACCTAGCTTTCCTTTCAACAATCACATTTAAGATGGCCTTTGATTAATGTTTGCTCAACTCCAGTTGAACAATTTACAACTTACTTAATTAAACACCTTAAACTCTATTTATAAATTTAATATATTCAATTTCCTTTTCAAGCCCTTCAACTATCTCCCTTTTTAGTCAATCTTTCTAATAATTCAATTCTTATAAATTTAATAAGTGAAACATAATGAATTTCAATTTGTCTTAAACATTAAATGCAATAAGCACACAAAGATTATTTCAATTTTCTTAAACCTAACACAAGAGTAATACTACTGTGGATTCTACCTACCTCATCTTCTTTAAATTCAACTTTAAACCTTCTTGGAGTTAAAAGATTCTTGACTTCATGAGCAAGAGTCCCAGGCAAACTGTAGTAACTGTCCCAAGAGAACTGAGGTTACCATCTCAAGCAAGTAAAAAGGCTTAATGACCAGAGACCCAAAATCTGGGGGTTTTGTACATGCAGGAAGATTCTCTCATCCACCAGCGGACACATGGATTCATTTCTATGGCTACAATAATAAAGGATTCAAAGTCCTTACTTTTCAAATAGATTTGGTCTTGTGAACGTCTTCTGTGGGCAAGAAATCCATGACCTAATTATTTCATCTAAACATATCTACACTGTTTGGATCTAACTTCTTTAAATAATCTCTGTACTGTCTATCAGAATTATGCGTGTTTTTTTTTCTAAATTTTGTTTTAGCCATTGCAAAAACACCCAAAAAAGATGTCTTTTTCATTATAGGGGACTGGAGTGCAAAAGTAGGAAGTCAAGAGACACCTGGAGTAACAGGCAAGTTTGGCCTTGGAGTACAGAATGAAGCAAGGCAAAGGCTAACAGAGTTTTGTCAAAAGAACACACTGGTCATAGCAAACACCCTCCTCCAACAACACAAGAGAAGACTCTACACATGGACATCACCAGATGGTCAATATCGAAATCAGATTGATTATATTCTTTGCAGCCAAAGATGCAGAAGTTCTATACAGCAAAAACAAGACCGGGAGCTGACTGTGGCTCAGATCATGAACTCCTTATTGCCAAATTCAGACTTAAATTGAAGAAAGTAGAGAAAACCACTAGACCATTCAGGTATGACCTAAATCAAATCCCCTATGATTATACAGTGGAAATGACAAATAGATTCAAGGGATTAGATCTGATAGACAGAGTGCCTGAAGAACTATGGACGGGGGTTCCTGACATTGTACAGGAGGCAGGGATCAAGACCACCCCCAAGAAAAAGAAATGCAAAAAGACAAAATGGTTGTCTGAGGAGGCCTTACAAACAGCTGTGAAAAGAAGAGAAGCAAAAGGCAAAGGAGAAAAGGAAAGATATACCCATTTGAATACAGAGTTCCAAAGAATAGCAAGGAGAGATACGAAAGCCTTCCTCAGTGATCAATGCAAAGAAATAGAGGAAAACATCTCTTCAAAAAAATTAGAGATACCAAGGGAACATCTCATGCAAAGATGGGCACACTAAAGGACAGAAATGGTATGGATCTAACAGAAGCAGAAGATATTAAGAAGAGGTGGCAAGAATACACAGAAGAACTATACAAAAGAGATTTTCATGACTCAGATAACCATGATGGTGTGATCAGTCACCTAGGGCCAGACATCCTGAAGTGCAAAGTCAAGTGGGCCTTAGGAAGCATCATTATGAACAAAGCTAGTGGAAGTGATGGAATTCCAGTTGAGCTATCTCAAATCCTAAAAGATGATGCTGTGAAAGTGCTGCACTCAAAATGCCAGCAAATTTGGAAAACTCAGCAGTGGCCACAGGACTGGAAAAGGTCAGTTTTCATTCCAATCCCAAAGAAAGACAATGCCAAAGAATGCTCAAATTACCACACAATTGTACTCATCTCACACACTAGCAAAGTAATGCTCTAAATTCTCCAAGCCAGATTTCAACAGTATGTGAATTTGAACTTCCAGATATTCAAGCTGGATTTAGAAAAGGCAGAGGAACCAGACATCAAATTGCCAACATCTGTTGGATCATCAAAAAAGCAAGAGAGTTCCAGAAAAACATCTACTTCTGCTTTATTGACCATGCCAAAGCCTTTGACCATGTGGATCACAACAAACTGTGGAAAATTCTTAAAGAGATGGGAATACAAGACCACCTTACCTGCCTCCTGAGAAATCTGTGTGCAGGTCAGGAAGCAACAGTTAGAACTGGACATGGAACAACAGACTGGTTCCAAATAGGAAAAGGAGTTATGTCAAGGCTGTCTATATTGTCACCTTGCTTATTTAACTTACATGCAGAGTACATCATGAGAAATGCCGGCTGGATGAAGCACAAGCTGGAATCAAGATTGCCGGGAGAAATATCAATAACCTCAGATATGCAGATGACACCACCCTTATGGCAAAAAGTGAAGAAGAACTCAAAAGCCTCTTGATGAAGGTGAAAGAGGAGAATGAAAAAGTTGGCTTAAAGCTCAACATTCAGAAAACTAAGATCATGGCATCTAGTCCTATCACTTCATGGCAAAAGATGAGGAAACAATGGAAACAGTGAGAGACTTTATTTTGGGGTGCTCCCAAAGCACTTCAGATGGTGAATACAGCCATGAAAGTAAAAGATGCTTGCTCCTTGGAAGAAAAGTTATGACCAACATAGCATATTTAAAAGCAGAGACATTACTTGGCCAACAAAGGTCCGTCTCGTCAAAGCTATGTTTTTTTCAGTAGTCATGTATGGATGTGAGAATTGGACTATAAAGAAAGCTGAATGCTGAAGAATTGATGCTTTTAAACTGTGATGTTGGAGAAGACTCTTGAGAGTCCCTTGGACTGCAAGGAGATCCAACCAGTCCATCCTAAAGGACATCAGTCCTGAATATTCATTGGAAGGACTGATGCTGAAGCTCCAATACTTTGGCCACCTGATTCGAAGAGCTAACTCACTGGAAAAGATCCTGATGCTGGGAAAGATTGAAGGTGGGAGGAGAAGGGGATGACAGGATGAGATGGTTGGATGGCATCACCGACTCAATGGACATGAGTTTGGGTAAACTCTGGGAGTTGGTGATGGAAGCCTGATGTGCTGCAGTCCATGGGGTCACAAAGAGTTGGATCCGACTGAGTGACTGAACTACACTGAACTTTAGCCAATGCGTGTGACTGAGCACATCCTTTGGTTGGACGCTACGTTACCTCCCATACTGGTTTTTCAAGTAGTGAAGCCAAAGTCATGCTAATAACTATATAACTGTAGAACTCCATTTATATAACATCCTAAAAGGCAAAACTATAAGAAGAGAAAATGGTTCAATAGTTGCCAGAAACTCAGGGTAGAGGGAGGACATGATTGCCTGTGTGCATTAGGGAACTTTTAGGAAGTGGTGGACATAGTCTATATCTTGCTTAAGGTGATGTTGCACAACTATGTCCATTTACCAAAATTCGCCTATTATGCACTTAAAAAGGGCAACTTTTATTGTATGTATATTTCAATAAACCTGATTTTAAATGCATTAAAAAAAATCATGTCAGGGAATTTTGTTAAACGTGGTGGATTGAATCGATGTGTATCATCGCTCCTTCCTGAAATCCTGTGGAGATGACTGCAGATGAGAGATGGAAACTTTTGGGGGAGCCTGAAAGTGGATGGGCAACTGGTAACTGACTTCACAGAAAAGAGGGGAGTTAATATCGATAGTCAGCAGATAGGATGCCAAGGTAAAGCAGAAGACTATTCTCACTAGAACCCAAGAGAGCTGAAGAGCACTAACTGGTAGGTTCTGAAGGGCAGGGTGAGAAGCAGGGTGGATATGAATATGACTGGCTTAAAATTAGGCCTCCAGATCCATTCAGTCACCCTGTGTATTCAGAGCTCCCGTCCCCCAACACAGCAGGTAATAGGAGGCTTATCCTCATGAGTACCCGATCTGCAGAGACTCTGTACTTGGAGTCATCAAGATAGCTGAGGAGAAGAGTAAGGAAAGGGGTAAAACAAAGAATTAACCCAAAGTCTCTGTATAGAATAGTAGCACACTCAACCCCACGTTCCTCCACCACCCACCTTCCTGGATCCATTCCCAGACGCTAGCACCCAGGTCTATATCCACACCAGACAGGAGATACTTCAAGGTATTTCCTCTCTGGACCAACACACTTGAGATAAAATACATAGGAATACTGACAGGTTCACATTTGTCTAAGAAATGGATAGGAATGAACTAGAGTAAAGCCCACTAGTCAGCAAGTCACATCCACACAGTACTTTTATACCTTATTCTAATTATTACATGGGGTTGCAAAGAGTCAGACATGACTGAAGCGACTTAGCATGCACGCATGGACGCTGTTACAATCAACAGCTAAGAACAAACAAAATGTGGAAATCTCTCACCTGAAAGAAAAAAGACCAAAATATTTAAACTAGAAAGATAGAATAAAAAGAAGCAATTTAAAAAAATCAAAAAAGCAGAGCAAAATTTCCAAGGAATAAAAGAAGACCCTAAAATATCCTTGCCTGGAAAATCCCACGGACAGAGGAGCCTGGCGGGCTCAGTAAATGGGGTCACAAAGAGTCGGACACGACTTAGTGACTAAAATACTACCACCAAAATATCCTTAGAGAACTAAAAGAAGATATCCACTTAAAAGGAGAAACTGTTATTAAAATTATAATTCATTTTTATGTTAAAAATCACAGGGACTTCCCTGGTGGTCCAGTGGATAAGACTTCATGCCCCCAGTGCAGGGGGCCTGGGTTCCATCCCTGATTGAGGAACTAGAGTGTTTTGGTCCAATAACCAAATAGCAAGTGTTAGAGAAGGTAAAACAAGAGAAAAATTAAAAGAGGAAAGTGTGAGGAAAAGAATAAAAGGATACTACCCAGGAATGAAGTAGACAGATTTCTAGACTAAAAATATCCATGAAAAAGTTTCATCAGCCATTTCTCATCATAAAACTTCAGACATTTACAGATAGAGAGGATCCTTAAAAAGCTTGCAAAGAGGAAAAAGGAAAAACAGTTCTTGGCATGGAATGGGGCTTTTCCACAGCAAAATTTCTAGCAATGCTAGAAAGCAAAGGAGACATTTCTTCAAAATTCAGAGGGAAAACAGTCTTAAAATTAGAATTCAGTAGTCAGCCAAGCTATTAGCCAACCATATTTTCAAATATTCGAGGACTTAATATTTTTCTTTACCTCTCAAGCACTTTTTATCAGGCAGCTCCTGTGTTTGTCCAACAGCAAAACAAGAGAATAAACCAAGAAAAAAAGATGACAAAAAATTGAAGCAACAAAAGATGCAGTGTGGGAAGAAGTGAACTAGATTGTCAGCTATGCACGGGGCATGGCACAATCTTTCCAGAAGAGAACAGCAGAGGGTCCCAGGAGGAAAAGCTCCAGGAGAAAATGGAATCAACAGGATTCTCGATGTGTTTGAGCGTGTAGAGAATAAGATTTAGGAAGTTTTTCAAGCAAATCTATAGAGAAAGAGTCAAATTTGTCTTTACCAGAGACAGGGGGTTGGGGGGGAGAGGGTGAACTGAAAGAAGACATCCACGGTACAAACTCCCAGTTTTAAGATAAATATTCTAGGGATGTAACGTGGGTGTGTACTCGGTCACCTCAGTCGCGTCTGTCTCTTCGTGACCCCATGGACTGTAGCCCACCAGGCTCCTCTGTCCATGGGATTCTCCAGGCAAGAATACTGGAGTGGGTTGCCATTTCCTTCTCTAGGAAATATTCCCGAACCAGGGTGCAACCCAGGTCTCTTATGTCTCCTACATTGGCAGGTGGGTTCTTTATCACTAACACCACCAATGAACACATCTGTAAATTTTACATGAAAGTTGTTAATAGAGTAAATCTTAAGAGTTCTCATCACAAGGAAAAAACTTTTTCCATTTCTTTAATTTTGGATCCATATGAGATGGAAGATCTTCACTAAACATTGTAAGAAACATTTCATGAAGTACGTAAGTCAACTCATTATGCAGTACACCTTCAACTTACACAGTGTCGTATGTCAATTATACCTTAATTAAACTAGAAGAAAAAAGATTTAGTAAGTTTTTGCAAATCTGGTAGAGTTGATAAGAACCTATGAGAATCTGGGGTCTTGTTTTTCTTTACTGAACTTTCTATATTCTTATCACTACTCATTATGTCCTGGAGAAACCAGTAAGTCCATTACAAGGAGTTGTGGTTCAGTAATGAACAACAATTGTACAGTTACAATGATGTAAGAAAAGAATATTGATTCAACAAAAAAGTTTGGTTCGGCCTATGTAGGAAAGATAGATATATGTCAAGAGCAGTGAAGATTCCAAGGGCAGTGGGAAATGAGAGTACTTTGTTTCCTCCTTCCATAATAAAAATTCAAGTTTTGACTTTTGGTTTGGATGTAGACAGCTGAAAGACACCAATGTATCAACCTGACAATGAAACAAGTTGGATAAGCTACAAAATCTTCGTTTCATTAAACACATGGAGCTGAAAACACAAGGAAACCCGAATGAACAAAAACCCAGAAGAAAATAAAAAACTCTTTGCAGGAGTGAGGAGATTTATGCCTGTTTTCATTCCTGAAAGAGCATCAGAAGATGTAACCCACCGGAAACAGGAGGAGGAAATTAATAGTTGAGTGGGCTGCCATAATAGATTAGAATTTGAAAGAACCTGGTTGAAGACAAGACAGGAGTGCAGAAAGAAATTGCCTGTGAGGCATGCAAGTCTTCCCCCAAAGGTAAGGCAGCAGCTGCTGAAGGCTGGGGATGGGGAATAAGACACATTTAAAATATACTCACATAGGCTAAAGGTAAAGATACCATGCTAACTAGCTGGAGTGGTTATACAAATATCACGTAAAGTAGGCTGAGAGGAAAGAATTACCACCCAGGGATAAAGATGTACATTTTATAATGATTAAGGGATGAATTCATCAAGAAGGCACAGCATTCCTAAATGTTTATGTGCGTAATAACAGAGTTTTAGTACACCTGAAGCAAAAAACGGATACAACCGTAATAAGAAACAAACCCAGAATCACAGAGATTTCAACACTCATCTCTCAAAAAGTGAAAGATCAAGTACTCTGAAAATCAGTAAGGACTGAGAAAACATGAACAACAATAATGACCACCTTGAGGTAATTGCCACTTACAAAAAACACTCCATCCAGTAGTAAAATACATGTTATCTTCAAATACACATGGAACACTTACCAAGACAGACCATATTTAGGTTCATGAAACAAATTTCAGTAAACATAAAAGATTCAAGTCTTCAATATGTTCTCTAACCACAACGGAATTAATTTAGAAATCAGTAATTAAAAATGCCTGGAAAAAAACATGATTATTTGAAAATAAACAAACATACTTCTAAATAACCTGTGGGTCAAAGACAGGATTAAAAAGAAAATTAGAAAGTGTTTTGTAATATAATAGAAACACAATATAATAAAAATTGGTGGGATGCACCTAAAACAACGCTTAAAAGAAAATTTATAGCTTTTGATGCTTATATTAGAAAAATGTAAAGTGTTCTGACCTCCCACCATAAGAAACGAGAAAAAGAAGAACCAATAAGGAGGAGAAATAATAAGCAGAAAGCAATGAGATAGAAAATAGACAATAGAGAAAAATCAGCAAAGTAGTGAATTTTTTTAAAGAATATAATCAATTAATAAGCTCTTAGCTAGACTAATCAAGAAAAAGAGAAAGAAAACAAAGTAACCAGTATCAGGAATGAAAAAGAAGAATTACTACAGCTTCTGCAGATATTTAATGAGTAATAAGCAGGTATGTGGAATAATTTTATATCAATAATTTTAATAATTAGATGAAAATTAAAAATTTCTTGAAAACCACAGCTTATGAAAAGAGACACTAGAAGAAATAAAAACTATAGACAATCCTATAACTATTAAAGAAATTTGATTTATAATAAAATACCTCCTTCCTGAAAACCTCTGGACTCAAACTGAAATCTCTCAAGCATTTTAAAAAGAACTACTAGGAATCTTACCCAAAATCTTTCAGAAATAAAAAAGATAGGGATATTCCCCAATATACTTTATGAGGCCACCATAATCCTAATACCAAAATCCAGTAAAGATATCACATGAAAAGAAAACTAAAAACTGATATTGTGTGAACAAAGACACAGAAATTCTTTCCAAAGAATTAACAATTCAAATCCAAAATATTTAAAAAGAAACATGCATCATGGCCCAATGTTTACTTAAAAATTTTTAAATTAATCATTGTAATTCACCATATCAGCAGACAATATAGAAATCATGATATTTTTAAGAGATGCAGAAAAAAAATTGATGAAATTCAACACCCATGATGATCAAAATAAGCGAACAAACACAACTCAGCAAACAGAGAATAGAGGCAAACTTCCTCAACTTAACAAAGGGAATCTATTACCACAAAAGTCTACAAGTAACATCATACTTCAAAATGAAAAAAATGAATCTACTTTTACCCCTAAGATCAAGAACAAGGCAAAATTCTTTAAATGTCATACAGGAAGTCCTAACCAGTGAAATAAGCCAGGAATAAAAGATAAAAGGTACAAAAACTATAAAGAAAGAAGTAAATCTGTCTTTATTTTTAATTCAATTAAATGCTCCCTAAAATTGAAAAAAATTAGACACTGTAAGTATATGACTGAAAAATACAGATGTAAATTCAAAAAAATTAAGACATTAAATTATGTAGGAGTGGAGAGCATTGCGGTAATGTAGTGCTTTTTAGCTTTGTGGTGCTTTTTGAGTTTTTAAAAACTCTATTTTACTTTGATAAAAAAAAATTAAATTAAAAAGAAAAAGAAAAAAGGCCTCAGCAGGCATTAAGAACATTTATTCAACTACAACCACTTCTTCAAAGACAATTTCTCTATTTAATAAGGCCTTTTTCCTTGACTGTAAATTAAAGTGTTGACTGAGTTTTGCCCTCTTTGGCAACAAAGCTTGTGAAATCCAGAAGTACTTAAAAATGCAAGCACATTTTCATGTATTAATAGACTGCAATCAAAGCTTGGAATAAAAATAAAAATGTAAATTTCAGGCATAATTAATGAGCTTTAAAATTGCTTTTCCCGTGGAAAGAATTAATAGTTTTTGGCTGTTAGCCCCAAGGGCAAGCATCTATGCTAACATAAATGGGTCTGTAGACATATGAATGTATATTTTCATGGCTATTTGCATTAATATCTATAAATGTGTATACATTTATGTCCATCAACTAGTCAGCAAAAAGATAATTTTATGATACTTAATTACAATTTGTTTTAAGAATTTATTCTAACCAGAAAAATTCTACATTAGTTTCACACTTATGCTACTAACCTCCACTTTTAGTATCAGCTGTCTATTTTTAACTCACTTTTAATGGGTAGAGACTGTTCAAGCAACTTTCTGAGTCCAGACATTCGGTTCACTCAATCGCAGGCCAAAGGCAAAATCTAGGAAAGGGAAGAAATAACACATGTTCAATGAGGGACAGAATACTTCTTGGGTCTGCTTCCTCAGTCCCTCTAATTTGCCCTGCTGCTTATATTATGAATAAGTGAATTGCTTCATTCTGTGGACATAGCCCATGGTCTCTATTTTTCTTTGTATGTATGTATCTTGAAAAGTTTCTCCCAAATGAACTTATAATGTACATTTTACACAAGATGTCAAGAGATGGCAGTTACTCAATAACTACCAAGATTTCAAGAATTGCAAGAAACAGAATTATCCCTCCAGGGAAATGCATGTAAAGCATTTCCATTTCCATGGACTGCTTCTCAAGAGGAAAGGGCAGAAAATGCAATAAAGCAGAGCAGACATACTTTGGAAAGCCAACAGCGTCTGCACAGTGTTGACTGGTGCCAACTGTGAAAGAGGAGTATAACTCACATGAAACACATCAGGTAAATAACTATACCAGCCAGCTGACCTGTGCCTATCAGATTCAAAGTGGCCACAGGTGCCTTTAGGTAGGTTATATCCTCATGAACTTGTCTTGATTCCTTTCCGTAGACTCAAAGAATAGCTGGTTGTTTGTACCCTTTGGGGAATCACTTTTTCTTTGCCCTCCATCCTGGCCCAAACAGCCTCTTCATTTTACTTTTTCACTGGAAGACATTTATCTTTAAGTAATGTTTCCAGGGACTTCTGTTTCTGGGGAAATGGAGTAGACATATGTTTCCCTACCCCTCTCACTGTCAACAACTATCAACCTTGGACAGTGTACATGAAACAAACATAAGAAGACTCGGAAAACTGGAGAGCAGAAGGCAGATCAACTAGGGACCTTGCGACCCAAGGAACAATAAGATGATGAGTTCTCTGAGTTTTTTCATTTATTTGCTTGCTTCACAGCCCAGAGTCAGAGCTAAAACAGCTAGCAACTCAGAATCACCCACAAGGGTAGATTAGAAAGCCCCCAATAAAAAGGAAATGGCAACCCACTCCAGTATTCTTGCCTGGGGAATTCCATGGACAGAGGAGCCTGGGGTTCATGGGGTCACAAAGAGTTGGACATGACTAAGTGACTAAAACACACCCAGAATCACCCACAAAGGTAGATTAAAAAGCCCCCAACAAAAGTCTGCTTTCTCTAGCCGAAGGATCAGGGAAGGGGCAGCACTGCATGATAGAAAACTCTTAGACAATAACCAAGCCACTCCAGGCAAACACCTCCAAAAGAACTGTGGCCTCACCTCATCTGTGCCAGCAATGGCCAAGGAGGGAGCCTAAACTCCTCCCAGGCAGGGGGGTGATGAGGCCTAAAGCCGTAGCAGATGATGTTAGAGAAGACCAAGGAGGGGGTTGGGACTTTCATCTCTGCCAGACAGCGGCACTCCCCCTTCCCCAGAAGTATCAAGAGAGACTATGTGGGGAGCCCGGACTCTCACTTTCTCCTGGCAGTAATGAAAGAGCCCTCCTTCTCTTTGCTGGAATGATATCAAAAGAGGCCTATGGAGGGTCAGAACTTTCACTATCACCAAAGAGTAAAGGAGCTGTTTCCCTCTGGTGGGACCAATAGAGGTCACATGGGAGGCGATAATAAGTCATTCCTACTCCTACCAACTAGAGGGGTATTGGCAGATGAAAGTCAGAATTCCCAACTCTCCCCAGCAGAGGAGCCCTCCCTCATGGGTGTCAATGGAAAGCCAGTGGGGAGCTTAGACCTCCACCTCAACCTGGCAGAAATGAGGCAGCCTCCCTTGCTTCCTTTCCTGAGCAGAGTCACAGACACAATGAAAACAGAGTTTAAATAAGATGCAGAAATGTCAAAAACATCTAGTTTTCAAAAGAAAATCATTCATCACACGAAGAAATAGAAAAGATTTCAAACTGAGCGAAAAAAGGCAATGAATAATTGTCAACACCAAGATGACAAAAGTGTTAGAATTATTTGAAAAATAATCTTTACTGATAAAGATTTTAAAGCAGCTATCATAAAAATGCCTCCAATGAGCAATTATGAATACACCTGGGACCAATGCAAATGTAGAATGTTTCAAGGAAGAAACAAAAGCATTCAGCAAAGAGATGGAAAACATGACGAAGAACCAATTGGAAATTTTAGAACTGAAAAAGGCAATAACTACAAGTTTAAAATGCTACAGGTGGGTTCAAGAGCAGAATGGAGAACAGGGAGGAAAGAATCCATGAATTTAAAGATAGAACAAGAGATGTTTCTCAATCTGAACAACAGAGAGAAAACGGACTGGAAAAACAGATAAACAGAGCTTCAGGAATCTGTGGGTCTATAACAGAAGATGTACCATTTGTATCATCAGATTCCTAGAAGAAGAGAAAGAGGGCAGGGCTGAAAAAGCACTTAAAGGGTAACTCCTCAAAGCTGCCAAAATTTGGCAAAAAATAATAATTACCTACAGATTCAGTAAGCTGAACAAATTCCAAACAGGATAAACCTGAAGAAATCCATTCTAAGACACATCACAGTCAAATTTATGAAAACTAAAAACAAAGAACATATCTTGAGATCAGTGACAGAGAAACAACATCTTATATTTAGAGAAAACACTTTGAAAGCTTTCAACAGAAGCCGTGGAGTCCGGAAGGAAAGAATGAAGATAAAGAACTGTCAACCTGGCATCTCACTTAAGAGACAGGTGATGCTACGGGTTGAACTGGGTCCCTTTACAAAAGATTTGTTGGAGTCCGAATCCTCAGTCCCTCAGAATGGGGCCTTATTTGGAGATGGGTCTTTATAGAGGTAATCGAGTTAAAGCAAGGTCATTACAGTGGGCCCTAATCCAATATGACTAGCGTCTTTATAAAAGGGGGAAACTTGGTCACAGAGGTAGACACACAGAAAGGAAAGATGATGTGAAGAGACCACAGGGAGAAGACAGCCATCTGCAAGCCAAGGAGAGAGGCCTGGAACAGATCCTTCCCTCACAGCCCTCAGAAGAGAACAATTCTAATATCTAAACTAATATCTTTTGTTTCTGTTTGGTTATTTATTTAATTATTTTTTAAATTGAGGTACAGTTAATGTAGAATACTATATATGTTACAAGGGAGCAGCATAGTGATTCACAGCTTTGAAAGCGCATACTCCTTCTAAGTCACTCCGTCGTGTCCCACTCTTTGTGACCCCATGGACTGTAGCCCGCCAGGCTCCTCTGTCCAGGGGGATTCTCCAGGCAAGAATACTGGAATGGGTTGACATTTCCTACTTCAGGGGATCTTCCCAACCCAGGGATCAAACCCAGGTCTCTTGCATTGCAGGCGGATTCTTTACCAACTCAGCCACCAGGGAAGCCCAAGTATAGTGGAATGGGTAGCCTATCCCTTCTCCAGGGGAACTTCCCGACCCAGGACTCGAACAGGCCATCTATAATCATTATGAAATATTGTCTGTATTACAGCCCCCGTGTTGTACAATGCATCCTTGCAGCTTATTTGTTTTATACACAGTAGTTTGTACCCCTTAACCCCTCCACTCTTCCCTCTCCCCTTTGGAAACCACTGGTTTGTTCTCTATATCTGTGAATGTTTCCTTTTGTCATATCCACTCATTTATTTCACTTTTCAGATTCCAGCTAACATCTTGATTTCAGATTTCTAGCCCCTAGAACTGTGAGAAAATTTTTTTGTTTGTTTAAGCCATCAGTTTCTGGTACTTTGTTATAACAGCCCTATTAGCAAGCTAATACAGATGTAAATCTAAAATTGTATGTATAGAACTTGCATGTTACAAATTACAAAAAGCTCATGAAAGAAATTGAAGACACAAAATAAAGGGAGAAGGCACATCATGTTGATGTATTAGAAGACTCAACTGATAGAGTTAATGAAATTAATATCAAAATTCCAGGAAGATTTTCTTCATAGACATAAACAAGATTATTCTAAATTTACACGGAAAAGCAAAAGAACCACAATAGCTTAAACAACTTTTAAAAGAGAATAATAAAGGGGAGGAATTAGTCCATGTGTCTTCACAACTTATTTTATACTTACAGTAATCAAAACTATTTAGGGTCAGCAGAAAAATAGACACATAAATCAATGGAACAGAACACATAATCCCATAATCAGATCAGATCAGTCACTCAGTCGTGTCTGACTCTTTGCGACCCCATGAATCGTAGCACGCCAGGCCTCCCTGTCCATCACCAACTCCCAGAGTTCACTCAGACTCATGTCCATCGAGTCCGTGATGCCATCCAGCCATCTCATCCTCTGTCGTCCCCTTCTCTTCTTGCCCCCAATCCCTCCCAGCATCAGAGTCTTTTCCAATGAGTCAACTCTTCACATGAGGTGGCCAAAGTACTGGAGTTTCAGCTTTAGCATCATTCCTTCCAAAGAAATCCCAGGGCTGATCTCCTTCAGAATGGACTGGTTGGATCTCCTTGCAGTCCAAGGGACTCTCAAGAGTCTTCTCCAACACCACAGTTCAAAAGCATCAATTCTTTGGCACTCAGCTTTCTTCACAGTCCAACTCTCACATCCATACATGACCACAGGAAAAACCATAGCCTTGACTAGATGGACCTTTGTTGGCAAAGTAATGTCTCTGCTTTTGAATATGCTATCTAGGTTGGTCATAACTTTCCTTCCAAGGAGTAAGCATCTTTGAATATCATGGCTGCAATCATCATCTGCAGTGATTTTGGAGCCCAGAAAAATAAAGTCTGACACTGTTTCCACTGTTTCCCCATCTAGTTCCCATGAAGTGATGGGACCGGATGCCATGATCTTCGTTTTCTGAATGTTGAGCTTTAAGCCAACTTTTTCACTCTCCACTTTCACTTTCATCAAGAGGCTTTTGAGTTCCTCTTCACTTTCTGCCATAAGGGTGGTGTCATCTGCATATCTGAGGTTATTGATATTTCTCCCAGCAATCTTGATTCCAGCTTGTGTTTCTTGCAGTCCAGCGTTTCTCATGATGTACTCTGCATAGAAGTTAAATAAACAGGGTGACAATATACAGCCTTGACGAACTCCTTTTCCTATTTGGAACCAGTCTGTTGTTCCATGTCCAGTTCTAACTGTTGCTTCCTGACCTGCATATAGGTTTCTCAAGAGGCAGATCAGGTGGTCTGGTATTCCCATCTCTGTCAGAATTTTCCACAGTTTATTGTGATCCACAGAGTCAAAGGCTTTGGCATAGTCAATAAAGCAGAAATAGATGTTTTTCTGGAACTCTCTTGCTTTTTCCATGATCCAGCGGATGTTGGCAATTTGATGTCTGGTTCCTCTGCCTTTTCTAAAACCAGCTTGAACATCAGGAAGTTCACGGTTCACATATTGCTGAAGCCTGGCTTGGAGAATTTTGAGCATTACTTTTTTATGTCCTTTTTTGGATAGACTTTAGTGTTTTGTTTGGTTTGGTTTGGTTTGGTTAAATTTCATAAGCAAAACTAAGGTACTGTAGATACAGTTTTAAGCAAAGCTGAGGTACCAACCCCACGCCTGAGGCCAGGGGTGGTGGCCGGGAGGACCAACCCCACGTCCAAGGAGCCGTGGCTGTGCGGGCGCAGGAGGGCCTAGAGGAGCTATCCCACATTGAAGGTCAGGAAGGGCGGTGGTGAGGAGATACCCCTCGTCCAAGGTAAGGAGCAATGGCTGCGCTTTGCTGGAGCAGCCGTGAAGAGATACCCCACGCCCAAGGTACGAGAAACCCAAGTAAGATGGTAGGTGTTGCAAGAGGGCATCAGAGGGCAAACATACTGAAACCATACTCACAGAAAACTAGTCAATCTAATCACACTAGGACCACAGCCTTGTCTAACTCAACGAAACTAAGCCATGCCCGTGGGGCAACCCAAGACAGGCGGGTCATGGTGGAGACATCTGACAGAATGTGGTCCACTGGAGAAGGGAATGGCAAACCACTTCAGTATTCTTGCCTTGAGAACCCCATGAACAGTGTGAAAAGGCAAAATGATAGGATACTGAAAGAGAAACTCCCCAGGTCAGTAGGTGCCCAGTATGCTACTGGAGATCAGTGGAGAAATAACTCCAGAAAGAATGAAGGGATGGAGCTAAAACAAAAACAATACCCAGCTGTGGATGTGACTGGTGATAGAAGCAAGGTCTGATGCTGTAAAGAGCAATATTGCATAGGAACCTGGAATGTCAGGTCCATGAATCAAGGCAAATTGGAAGTGGTCAAACAAGAGATGGCAAGAGTGAATGTCAACATTCTAGGAATCAGCGAACTGAAATGGACTAGAATGGGTGAATTTAACTCTACTACTGTGGGCAGGAATCCCTTAGAAGAAATGGAGTGACCATCATGGTCAACAAAAGAGTCCGAAATGCAGTACTTGGATGCAATCTCAAAAACAACAGAATGATCTCTGTTCATTTCCAAGGCAAACCATTCAATATCACAGTAATCCAAGTCTATGCCCCAACCAGTAACGCTGAAGAAGCTGAAGTTGAACAGTTCTATGAAGACCTACAAGACCTTTCAGAACCCTGTAATAGACCCACACAAACATGCTAAACCAATTTTTGACAAATGCGTGAAAACAATGCAATTGGGGGGAAATAGCCTTTTTAGCAACTTGTGCGGGAGCAATTGGACATTCACAAGTTAAAAAAAAAAAAAAAAAAAAAACAAGAAACAAACAAAACAAAAAAGCCTTGACCTAAGTGTCCTATCTTATAAAGAAATTAACTAAAATATGGGTCACAAGTTAATCATAAAATGTAAAACTATAAAACTTTTAGAAGAAAATATAGGAAAAAAATCTTCACAGTCTTGGGTTAGGCAAAAAAAACAAAAAACAAAAAAAACTCACAGAGTTAACACCAAAAGCAAGATCTTTCTAGATCTGAGAAACTGACAAACTGGATTTGATCACAATTAAAAACTTTTACTCTCAAAGACCCTGTGAAGAGAATGAAAAGACAAGTTATATATAAGGAGAAAATATTCTCAAATCATATATCTGAAAAAAATTAGCATCTAGACTATATAAAGAACTCATAAAATTCAGCATTTGAAAAAGCATAAACCCAACTAAAAAATGGGCAAAAGACATAAAGAGACATTTCACTAAAAGGGGTGTACAGTTGGCAGATAGATATATGAGGAGAGGGTCAACATTATTCACCATTAAGGAAATGCAAACTAAAAACACACTGAAATATCACTACACACCTATCTGAAGGGCTAAATCAAAAATAATGACACCGCCAATGGGCGGTGAAGATCACTCATACAATACTAGTGGGAATGTAAAATGGTACAGCCTCTCTGAAAAATGGCTCAGTAGTTTCTTTAAAAACTAAACATGCAATTACCAAACAAACCAACAATTTCCCTCTGTTTATCCTAGAGAAATAAAAGCTTATGTTCACACAAAGACATGTACACTAACGTTTACAGCATCTCTGTAATTAGTCCCAAACTGGAAGCAACCTGCGTGTCCTTCAATATGTGACTAAACTGTGGTTCATCCGTTCCATGGAACACTCTTCCACAATGACGACGAACTATCGATATACACAACCTGGATGAATCTACACAGAATTGTGCTATTAGAAAAAGGACAATCCCAAAGCTTATATAATACATAATTTCATTTTATATAACATTCTTTTTTGTACTCGCAATTGAAATATATTTGACATGATATTGAGTAAATCTAAGGTGCACAACACGCTCATTCGATGCTTTCATATGTTGTGGAATGATTGCCGCTGGAGCGACACTTAGCACCTCTATCACGTCACGTGGTACCATTCATTTGTGCCGAGAATAATTAAGATCTAGTCTCTAAGGAAGTTTGATGATTATAATTCAATATGGTTGTTGTCTATAATCTATATACCATGCACTAGATTTCTGGAATTTATTTACCTACACCTTGCAAATTATTTATGCCACGTCCAAGGAGCGGTGGCTGTGCGGGCACAGGAGGGCCAAGAGGAGCTACTCCACATTCAAGGTCAGGAGGGGTGACTCGTCCAAGGTAAGGAGCAGCGGCTGCGCTTTGCTGGAGCAGCCGTGAAGAGATACCCCACATCCAAGGTAAGAGAAATCCAAATAAGACGGTAGGTGTTGAGAGAGGCATCAGAGGGCAGACACACTGAAACCATGCTCACAGAAAACTAGTCAATCTAATCACACTAGGACCACAGCCTTGTCTAACTCAGTGAAACGAAGCCATGCCCGTGGGGCAACCCAAGACGGGTGGGCCATGGTGGAGAGATCTGACAGAATGTGGTCCACTGGAGAAGGGAATGGCAAACCACTTCAGTATTCTTGCTTTGAGAACCCCATGAACAGTATGAAAAGGCAAAATGATAGGATACTGAAAGATGAACTCCCCAGGTTGGTAGGTTCCCAATATGCTACTGGAGATCAGTGGAGAAATAACTCCAGAAAGAATGAAGGGATGGAGCTAAAACAAAAACAATACCCAGCTGTGGATGTGACTGGTGATAGAAGCAAGGTCCGATGCTGTAAAGAGCAATAATGCATAGGAACCTGGAATGTCAGGTCCATGAATCAAGGCAAATTGTAAGTGGTCAAACAAGAGATGGCAAGAGTGAACGTCGACATTCTAGGAATCAGCGAACTGAAATGGACTGGAATGGGTGAATTTAACTCAGATGACCATTATATGTACTACTGCAGGCAGGAATCCCTTAGAAGAAATGGAGTAGCCATCATGGTCAACAAGAGTCCGAAATGCAGTACTTGGACGTAATCTCAAAAACGACAGAATGATCTCTGTTCATTTCCAAGGCAAACCATTCAATATCACAGTAATCCAAGTCTATGCCCCAACCAGTAACGCTGAAGAAGCTGAAGTTGACAGTTCTATGAAGACCTACAGGACCTTTTAGATCTAACACCCAAAAAAGATGCCCTTTTCATTATAGGGGACTGGAATGCAAAAGTCAAGAAACACCGGGGGTAACAGGCAAATTTGGCCTTGGAATATGCAATGAAGCAGGGCAAAGGCTAATAGAGTTTTGCCAAGAGAACGCACTGGTCATAGCAAACACCCTCTTCCAACAACACAAGAGAAGACTCTACACATGGACATCACCAGATGGTCAACACCGAAATCAGATTGATTATATTCTTTGCAGCCAAAGATGCAGAAACTCTATGCAGTCACCAAAAACAAGACCGGGAGCTGACTGTGGCTCAGATCATGAACTCCTTATTGCCAAATTCAGACTTAAATTGAAGAAAGTAGGGAAAACCACTAGACCATTCAGGTATGACCTAAATCAAATCCCTTATGATTATACAGTGGAAGTGAGAAATAGATTTAAGGGACTAGATCTGATAGATAGAGTGCCTGATGAACTATGTATGGAGGTTCATGTCATTGTACGGGAGACAGGGATCAAGACCATCCCCAAGGAAAAGAAATGCAAAAATGAAAAACGGCTGTCTGGGGAGGCCTTACAAATAGCTGTGAAAAGAAGAGAAGCGAAAAGCAAAGGAGAAAAGGAAAGATATAAGCATCTGAATGCAGAGTTCCAAAGAATAGCAAGGAGAGATAAGAAAGCCTTCCTCAGCGATCAATGCAAAGAAATAGAGGAAAACAACAGAATGGGAAAGACTAGAGATCTCTTCAAGAAAATTAGAGATACCAAGGGAACATTTCATGCAAAGATGGGCTCGATAAAGGACAGAAATGGTATGGACCTAACAGAAGCAGAAAATATTAAGATGAGGTGGCAAGAATACACAGAACTGTATAAAAAAGATCTTCACGACCCAGATAATCATGATGGTGTGATCACTCACCTAGAGCCAGACATCCTGGAATGTAAAGTCAAGTGGGCCTTAGAAAGCATCACTACGAACAAAGCTAGTGGAGGTGATGGAATTCCAGTTGAGCTATTTCAAATCCTGGAAGATGATGCTGTGAAAGTGCTGCACTCAATATGCCAGCAAATTTGGAAAACTCAGCAGTGGCCACAGGACTGGAAAAGGTGAGTTTTCATTCCAATCCCAAAGAAAGGCAATGCCAAAGAATGCTCAAACTACTGCACAATTGCACTCATCTCACACGCTAGTAAAGTAATGCTCAAAATTCTCCAAGCCAGGCTTCAGCAGTATGTGAACCATGAACTTCCAGATGTTCAAGCTGGTTTTAGAAAAGGTAGAGGAACCAGAGACCAAATTGCCAACATCCGCTGGATCATGGAAAAAGCAAGAGAGTTCCAGAAAAACATCTATTTCTGCTTTATTGACTATGCCAAAGCCTTTGACTGTGTGGATCACAGGAAACTGTGGAAAATTCTGACAGAGATGGGAATACCAGACCACTTGACGTGCCTCTTGAGAAACCTATATGCAGGTGAGGAAGCAACAGTTAGAACTGGACATGGAACAACAGACTAGTTCCAAATAGGAAAAGGAGTACATCAAGGCTGTATATTGTCACCCTGCTTATTTAACTTATATGCAGAGTACATCATGAGAAACACTGGGCTGGAAGAAACACAAGCTGGAATCAAGATTGCTGGGAGAAATATCAATAACCTCAGATATGCAGATGACACCACCCTTATGGCAGAAAGTGAAGAGGAACTCAAAAGCCTCTTGATGAAAGTGAAAGAGAAGAGTGAAAAAGTTGGCTTAAAGCTCAACATTCAGAAAACGAAGATCATGGCATCTGGTCCCATCACTTCATGGCAAATAGATGGGGAAACAGTGAAAACAGTGTCAGAATTTTTTTGGGCTCCAAAATCACTGCAGATGGTGATTGAAGCCATGAAATTAAAAGACACTTACTCCTTGGAAGGAAAGTTATGACCAATCTAGATGGCATATTCAAAAGCAGAGACATTACTTTGCCAATAAAGGTCTGTCTAGTCAAGTCTATTATTTTTCCAGTGGTCATGTATGGGTGTGAGAGTTGGACTGTGAAGAAAGCTGAGTGCCCAAGAATTGATGCTTTTGAACTGTGGTGTTGGAGAAGACTCTTGAGAGTCCCTTGGACTGCAAGGAGATCCAACCAGTCCATTCTGAAGGAGATCAGTCCTGGGTGTTCATTGCAAGGACTGATGTTGAAGTTGAAACTCCAATACTTTGGCCACCTCATGCAAAAAGTTGACTCATTGGAAAAGACTCTGATGCTGGGAGGGATTGGGGGCAGGAGGAGAAGGGGACGACAGAGGATGAGATGGCTGGATGGCATCACTGACTCGATGGACATGAGTCTGAGTGAACTCTGGGAGTTGGTGATGGACAGGGAGGCCTGGAGTGCTGCGATTCATGGGGTCGCAAAGAGTCGGACACAACAAGGCAACTGAACTGAACTGAACTGCAAATTATTTAATAATCTTGAATTGACAAAATTACAGAGATGGAGAAGAGTCGTTGCCAGGGATTAAGCAAAAGGTGAGGGCAGGAAAGAAGTGGATGTGGCAAATGAGGGCAACGCGAGGGATCTTTACAGTGGTGGAAACGTCCTGTATCTGGGTGGCATCAATGTCAGTGTCCTACTGCTGTGGGGACTGGGGAGAGCTACAAGATCTGTCTGTATTATTTCTTACACTCGGATGTGAATCCACAATTATCTCAAAATAAAATATTTAATAACAAAAATGCAAAACTCAGTAAAAATAACATTTTCCGATAATTAGGAAATTTCAGAGTTCCTATAAATATTTTTAAAGGAAATCAGCTCTAAATTCAATTCCTCGCTTCCATCAAATTCTAGAGCAGAGCAGATGTTAAGGCTGCTAAACCGAAACGAGTTGTGATTCAGTCAGCATCTAGTGGGTCTGTAAACTGTTCACAGCAGAGCGCTGGGTACTGTGCCTGCCCCAGACACTGTCCCTGTCCTCAGGCGGGCTAGGACAGGCAGCTTCAGGACGTGCCATTAGAGAAGCAGCAGCTGTGTCCTCAAGCCCAAGCCACTTTCTCCATTCCAGGCTCCCCAGGGAGCCCTATACTTTGGGGGTTAGTTAGTTTGCCCATTAATAATGCTGACAGTTGGACTTTCACTTGGCTCCCAACGTTTTCTGAGTACGCACCATCATTAAGGAGAAGGGTGAAGTTCATCTCTGCCAGCTTCACCCCTCACCACCATGAAGAGATACTGAAGTGGGAACAGTGGTGCCTCCCCAGCTGGTCTGGGGTACTAAGGGCCAGACACATGAGAGTATTACACTGCACACGTAAGAGAAGGTGCTGGGACACCCCGAAATAATGGGGAAGCTCCCTGGGTTTATCCTTATCCAGAAGAGATTATAAACTTGGACTGTTCAGTCTACATTTTTTCTTTCATGATCCCCGCCTTTACTGTGAGCTCTGCTTTGACTATACGGACAAAGGTCTGTATAGTCAAAGCTATGGTTTTTCCAGTAGTCATGTACAGATGTGAGAGCTGGACAATAAAAAAGACTGATGCTGAAGAATTGATGCCTTCCAATTGTGGTGCTGCAGAAGGCTCTTGAGAGTCCTTTGGACAGTCAATCTTAAAGAAAATTAACTCTGAATATTCATTGCAATGACTGATGATGAAGCTGAAGCCCCAATACTTTGACCACCTGAAGGTTACAATAACCTTCAGGATACGTAAGCCTCACTGTCTTCTACTGTAGAAGCTACCACCAAGATTGGATGCTTCTAAGGACAGCCCATGTCCAGTACTCGTCATGTTTCTGCAAATGTATTAGTGAAGACAAAATTTGGGGCAAAGAAACACAGTACCATTGGAGAACTGTGGAATTAAAAAAATCTGAATGCAAGTTTTTCTTTTTTTTTAAACCAAAGAGTAACTTAAAAAATAAAGAGAATATTTGTATTTCAATGCTACTCTCTCAATTCATCCCACACTCTCCTTCCTCCACTGAGTCCAGAAGTCTGTTTTCTACGGCCGCATCTCTATTACTGACCTAGAAATAGGTTCATCTGTACCATTTTTCTAGATTCCATATATGTGCATTAATACATGATATTTGTTTTTCTCTTTCTGACTTTCTTCACCCTGTATAATAGGCTATAGGTTCATCTACCTCAGTTCAACTAACCCAAACCCATTCCTTTTTAGGCAACTATATTTGATATCTTGTAGTAAGCCATAATGGAAAAGAAAAAATATAAAGAAAGTGATGAATTTGCAGTCTTCCAGCCAAGGCTGGACCTATGCCTTGTGATCTACTTCCTAGATGGTAATATTGATGAAAGATGGGGGGAACCAGAATACGATGGGCATAGAGGGAGGAAGAGACCTAAGGAAGGTTAAAGTCTTGGGAATAGTAACTCTCAGCTAATACCAGCCCCTTATATAAAACATACGAGGCTGTTGTTAGGCTTCTATATATTTGGATTCAATATATATTTTCCAGGAATCTGTTACCCCAAAGCAAAAAATGCCTTTAATTATTTATAATCTTTACTAATTTGATGAGTGGCCACCCTTTCTCACTGGTATCTTAGTCTGGCTTTCTTTTATTATATGTGTGCTGAATATTTTTTCATATGATTTTTTTTGCTATTTGCATTTCCTACATTATGAATCATCTGTTTATATTCTCTGCTCAATTGTCTGTTGGATTCTTGGCATTTTTTTCTTGCCAATTTTTGATGATTGAGATTTTATATAATGAGGACATTAAGATGTGTGTGTGTGTGTGTGTGTGAGTTTTGTTAACCAGTTGACATGAGCTCCTATGAATTTTCCAGCTAAATAGCTGTTCTATTTTGGTTTGAGGGAGAAAAAAAAGTCAAACCAAGATAAGCTTTTAAACTCGGCTTCATTTTCAGCAGAAAAGGAAGCAGGAATTGTAAAGCTGCTGAACAAGAGCAATTTTCATTCTCTCTTGGTTTGAATGAGATTTTTTTTTTCTCTCTCTCTTATGGAATAAGAACTTCTTTTCTGTTTATTCATACAGTTGTTATCTGCAATAATAAGGAACCTCTATTGAGAAACAGCTGTGGACTGGAGCGTGGGGCTCTTCAGATCGGGACCTGAAGGCCAATAGAGCAGTCTGATTTAGACAGGGCCCCTCAATTCTGTTTAGAAATATGTTTTCAATCACTTGGATGAAAAGAGTCAGGGCACCAGTGGGATCTTCAGAGACTCAACGTGACATAGCGGGCAAGCTCCACGGTCTTGACCTGCTGCTCCTGGTTCCGCGTGGTGAACACGGCAGTCAGTCCTAGTAAATTTTTGAGGAGCGCAGACCCGGAAAGAAGATGCTATGAAGTGCCCTCTGCTTGGCGGTCTCCACCGGGTGAACCGAAGCTCCAGTGGGGTGGAGGCGGCAGGGCAGAGCCTCTCCGGGATGGATACCGAGGAGCAGGAGGAGACAACAAAGGAATCCAGAACTCAGGCTGGAAAAACTCAGGGTGAGCGCCTGAGGCTTGGAGAGCTGTTGGCAGAGCCCTGAAACCCCGAGAAGGAATTTCGCTTTGGGGCCTTAGCGCCAGAGAAGGCAGCATGCGAGGACAGCCTAGGGTTCATCTCAACCCCCACATTTTTCTTTTGGGGAAACCAGCTGGGAAAGGTGAAGTGACCTGCTTCAAATCACGCCTGGGATGTGGGTGACAAGGGCTGTGACCTCACACCCCTTGCTAACAGCCTGCTCAGAGAGAGCGTATCATTTTTCTTAAACCATTTCCTTTTTGTATTCTCACTGTGGTTTGAGATGAGGATGTCTAGTGTGAGAACCAGCAAGACCTGACCAGTGCTTGGAAGGGTCTCAGTGCGTATTTACGGATTGCAGGCCTCATCCTAGGCTTTAAGAGGAAAGGTTTCAAAACCAGAAAGACTCAGGCCCACCTCCTGGGTCAGCTACTTATCAGCTGCAGGATCTTGAGAAAACTGGGTTTCTCTGAGTCTCAGTTTCTTTTACTGTCAAGTGAAGGATGGTAATTTCTCAAGGGGCTATTTTGAGGCCTGAGTAAGGTAACGCCCCCAGTCACTAAATGCTGTTAAGCCACTAGCTAGATCTTACAGAAAAGGAAGTAAAAGCCAGAAGAAAGTTAAGCAGTTTTGCCCAAAGTAACTCATCTTTTAAGATGCTGCTTGGATGCAAATCTGAGTCTCAGGTGCTAGAACAGTCCCTTTCATTCTCCTACATTAGTTCCTATTCACAGTGGCTCATTGTTCAAGGGCTCAAGAAAGTCACTGATTACAATTCAGTATCTTAGATTATTAAAGAAAAATCTATAATAATCCCGCGTATGTATAAACTACTCTAACCCAGTGTCTATCGATAAATATTACAAGGTCTAAGTTACATTGAATCCTGCCTGTGAGGTCAGAAAGGACTTTTTTAAAAGCCCATTGACAAAAAAAAAAAATAAATAAATTAAAAAAAAAAAAAAAAGCCCATTGACAAAATACACCATTTGGAAGCTGGAAAGGGCAGATTTAAGGAAGACATGGGTGTGTAGGGACTGAAGAAACTGGGGACATAGTATCAGAGGATATGCTCATCGCCCCTGCTGAGCGCTGTGCGGCCTGGACAAACTGCTCCATCTCTCTGCACCTGTGTCCATGTCATGTGGGGTTTTTTTAGTTTAAGGTTTGAGCTCTGTCATATTCGACTCTTGGCAACCCCATGGACTGTAACCCACCAGGATCCTACATCCATGGGATTTTCCAGGCAAGAATACTGGAGTGGGTTGCCATTTCCTTTTCCAGGGATCTTCCTGACCCAGGGATCGAACCCAGGTCTCCCACATCGCAGGCGGATTCTTTACCACTGAGCCATTCCCCCATGTCATGTGGGATTAGGAGCAGCTAATGTTGAGGTCTCACCTGGCTTAAAACAAGCCTGGGAGGAACCCTACAAAAACGATTGACTCAGACCATAGTTTGCCATTATTGGGAAGAATCCCTTGGCTGCAGGTTGAATTTAGCAAAAAAAATTTGCCAGTTGACAACTGGGATAGGAAGGGATCTCATGAAAATCAGTACATTAGGAATGTCATAGCTCCCACTAGCTCCACTGTAAATCGATGTTATGTCTATGATATTGGGCGAATTTGCTGCTAAAACTGGCTTTTTTTTGCAACTGGCTTCATATCCTTAATGTTCACCTCCCCAAAGCTGTGTTCAATAGCACTTACTTCCAAAAGGAAACCAACATTTCTGTTGTTACTATTGCCATAGAATTTTTGGCATCTAAAGGGAACAGTGCCCCCTAGTGGAAGTATAATCCAATCAGGCACCAGGCCCACCATTAAAGCTTGGTGGATAGCGCTCATGTTTGGAAAATAGTCCCTACAACCCCCTTCCCAAAGTCATTTGTGTTGGCAAAAAAATGCACATTGGGTTTAAAGTTCTACTAAGGAGATGTACCTTGTTATTATTGTTTTTTTTAAAGACGGAAACCAGATTCATGACTTTGGGTTAGGACAAAGAGAAGACAGAACAAGAAAGGGATCAAGAGTTAGGAACGTGAAAAAGGGGCAGAGAACAAGGAGGAGGGAGGAGGGTTCAGGATGGGGAACACATGTATACCTGTGGCGGATTCATTTTGATATTTGGCAAAACTAATACAATTATGTAAAGTTTAAAAATAAAATAAAATTAAAAAAAAAAAAACAGACGAAAGAAGGATGATAGGAAAACACAAATTACATGCAAATACATTTTCCCTTAACCTTACGGAACTGTGTTCTTGACACAAAACGCTTCAGATGGAGAGAAAGGCCTTATTCTATAGAACAATCCCAACCAGAGGCCCTATTTTATGAGGAGCACCTTGTATGGCATTAGATGGGCAATGACTCTATTCCTAGTAATGCAACAAGCCACCACCATGCCACCCCTGATTTAACAGAACAGACATTCTGTCTTTTTTGTTTTTTTCTGTATGTTCTCTCCCTCTTGAACCTCCCTCCCACCTCCCACCCCACTCCTCTAGGTGGTCACAGAGCCCTGGTTTGAGCTCCCTGAGTCATACAGCAAATTCCCACGGGCTGTCTGCTTTATATATGGCAGTGTATGCTTCCATGTTACTCTCTCCATTCATCGCCCTCCCTCCTTCCCCCACTGTGTTCTCTGTACCTGAGAGGTTCTGTCTTGTTCATGTTGTGCATGAGGACTTTGAAAAGGGAAAAAAAAATGTGCCTGATGCCAAATGAGAGCTTTGACAAGTATGTGACTTGGGTGGGTCAGTGGGAGGCAGGTGCCTCGTACAGCTTCATTCCCAGTGACTTCCATGCTCAGGGAGACTGCTCCTCCCATCGAGGGGCAGGCGGTGGCCCCCAGGGTAGATGAATGAAGACTTTCTCTTTTAATAGTCATGTGTCTATAATAATGTGTATTAGGAAAAAAACTCAACTGGTATATCAAAGCTGTGAATTTAAGGATATGATCTTAACCAAGAGGCTGCATTTTTTCCTAAAGTGAATTATTTTAAAGACAAATAATAAACAATGAAACGGGTGGAAAGGAGAGGGGGTGAAAACCATGAGCGAGTATGCAGAATCCCTGAGGTTCGGAAACACTACTGGAAGTAAACAGATACTATTTAAATATTTTCCTCTCCTTTCTCTGGAGAGACAATAGGCTGATTTTCTCTCATATTCATCTCCTCTGTCTTGCTTCTTCAGTTTGCCTGGCTCTTGTCTTTCCCTGACACATTTCCTGCTGCTCAGAACCAACGGCAGTGTTGATATGGAGACAGTTCTCCTTCAGGTCTGTGTTATTGTTGTTCAGTAGCTAAGTCGTGTCTGAGTCTTTGCAACCTCATGGACTGCAGCAAGCCAGGTTTCCCTGTCTATCACCATCTCTCAGAGCTTGTTCAAACTTATGTCCATCGAGTTGGTGATGCCATGCAACCATCTCATCCTCTGTCGTCCCCTTCTTCTCCCTCCTTCAATCTTTCTCAGCATCAGGCTCTTTTCCAATGAGTCGGCTCTTGGCATCAGGTGGCCAAAGTACTGGAGCTTCAGCTTCATCATCAGTCCTTCCAATGAATATTCAGGGTTGATTTCCTTTAGGATTGACTCATTCAATCTCCTTTCTGTCCAAGGGACTCTTAAAGAGTCTTCTCCAGGACCACAGTTTGAAGGTATCAATTCTTTGGCACTCAGCCTTTTTTATGTCCAACTCTCACGTCCGTACATGACTACTGAAAAACCATGGCTTTGACTACATGGATGCGGAGGAAAGTTCTCCTTCTGCAGGCCTATCAAGCAGTTGTTCCAAAACTGAGATCCAGCTAAGGAGGCATCACTAGACTGTCCCCAGCACCTTGTCTCCACATCGGGTATACTCTCTGGTCCTTCCTGCCCTCTCCATCAGCTTCCCTCAGCTCCCTCCTCACCCCAACAGAAGGGCCATGTGCCAGTGACATGGCCAACAGCTCCTTCAGTAGGAAAGATAGATTTCTGCCCTGAGGACATGAAGGAATCAGCTGCTTTTCTCACACGTGATCCCTGAGAACACTCCGCCGTCGACACCATGGTTAGGCAGAGGGGTAAAGGGTGCAATGAGAACCTTTCATCTGAGCCACCTTGGGGCATTCCCCTTGCCAGCACCCTACCAGTGTGGGCCTGGGCATGTCCTCCAGGGCTCCTCCCAGTTCAGTTAAGAAGCTTTCTTCATTTATGGGATGACCTAAGAGTGGGTTCTTGAGTCATTTTCCCCTTCAAAATGTCCTTGCAGGAATGTAACTCGCTACCTACCCCAGGATCTCAGAGCCAGTAAGAGCCCCTGGTGTGCACGGCTGACCTTTTTCAAGTCTGTGTTTTGGCTAAGGCCATTCTTCCACTCTGATGCCCCGGTGAACGTCTGAGGAGTCAACCAATCACAGCCCAGAATCCTGAAACGGTCAGCAACCCACTGACCACAAGGAGCTTCCCAATCCTGCCGCTCCATCCCAACGAACAAGACCTAAGATTGAGGACAGATTAGCCCATTTGGGGTAACATACAGAGGGGCCCTTTAATGCTTTCATCCCCCTTTACACCAGAGTTTGGGGGCGTCTACTCAGTGATGCGCTAGTCCTGGGCAGGGGAGTGGGAGGGGTATAGTCCTCGTTTGTAGCCTTTGCCAATTTCTGCAGTGTAAAGACTCCCATCATAGCCAATTTCAAGCTACCAGCATCATGTCAACTGACTGGCAAACTTCCTGAAAATTTAACAATCAGCTCTTGGAAGTCTGTTCAAGCCTGCGGTGGCATAGTACCGCGTGTACTTCTTAGGCGTATGTGCTACAGAGTTCCTTAATAGCATGCAGTGTTGCGTGTTTGGGAACATTTCTACAGCTCTTGGCTGATGCTAAGGATCTTGGATATATTTCCTCATCTTCCCCAGCATCCTTCCTTTTCCTTCTCCATTTCTCAACTGAAAAAACCCAAAACCCTCACATTCTCTCTTCTTCCTGAATGAGTCCTCATCCTGTGCGTATCTTCAGCCATAGAGAACTGAAATGATACATTCCTATTATACCATGTCATTCACTCTGTGAGAGCTGAAATTTAGGCAGAGCTGGGGATGAGCAGGATGGGGATTGAAGTTTCCGCAGTTGATACAGGCACAGTTCAAATGTAAAAATGATTGAAGGCTAGTAATTAGAGACCCAAGGCTGAATAAAACAGTTTCCACCTTCTAAAAACTCATGGACAAATGGGAAGATGGCAAATAATGTCTCCATAGCAAATGTTAAGAATCACAGAACTCACATGCAGGTGTTTTTTAAAATTTATCTTGATAGAGTGGTCTAGGCAGTTCCTGGGACTTCCCTGGTGACTCAGTGGTAAAGAATCCCCCTGCCAGTACAGGAGATGCAGGAGACTCAGGTTCGATTCCTAGGTCGGGAAGACCACCTGCAGGAGGGAATGGCAATCCACTCCAGCATTCTTGCCTGGGAAATCCCATGGACAGAGGAGCCCAGCGAGCTACAGTCCATAGGGTCTCAAAGAGTCGGACACAACTGAGCGACTGAACACACACACACAGTACCTAATAATTAATCAGAGTTGACATGTAAAATTCAATGCATTTTCCATCCTTGACCTAGTAGAATAAATACAGTAAGTGCAGGGGAGAAAAGATTGGAAAAGTATAAATGAAGCAAAGTGTATATAGGGGAGGAGAGGAGAGGTTGCCATAGACAAGCTTAATTACCATTCATGCCCAAAGCTGTCCTGTCTGTGGACTTACCTCTGAGTGAGTGCATCTCAGGGTCACCGTGAAAACCTCTTCTGTCCCTGAGGACTGTCCCTGGCAGGATCTAGCGAGAGGGTACCGGCATGCCCTCCTCCAGGGGTGCAAGGATGATGGGAGGGGCTGGGTTGATTGCATGGGGAACAGAAGGCTGGAGCTGTGATGGAAAGGGTCACAAGAATAGTGGAAGCCAAGCTCTGAGTTTAGAAACAGTCCCAAGCATGGGATTCCAGCCACGATCTCCTTCCTTAAAGGTGGGTAGCTACCTGCTCTGGGGGCCCCTTAAGAAGGAGATTTATACTCCGCCTATAGGGAATCTGATGACTACTCCCTGCATCATTGGAGACCTGGGATTTTATATTCACATGTGGTCTGGGCAGGGGGTGGTCTACAGTTGGCTACAGAAGTGAGTTCTTTTCAAAGGAAGAGAAGGAAATTGAGTTTCAATACATACACTGTTCAGAGCCCCCATCTGAATTCCAAATCCATGCTCCCAGAGGGAAAACAGAGCCCCAGGGACCAATAAGCAGCACGAGCAAGACTGCAGGCACTTTGGGGACTTCAGGACCTGGGACTGCTGCTTGTTGTCACACACAGGGTTCCTAGATTCTGGATTTTTCTTGTTGCAAACTCTAGGACCAAGTGGCTCCCTGAATTTCCTGACCCGCATACCTCCAACCTGGAGTAACACAGCCTTGCCACATCTGAATTTGAATCTATGTGGCCCTTTATAAAACTTTACCTTCTTTCAAAAGAACCTTTGGAGTGGATCTCAGTGAGTGATATCCAATCGAGTGGATCTTTACTGGCGATCCAGTGGTTCCACGCTCATCCCTCGTCTGTAACACAGTCTGAACCACCCCTCTGCTGAAAGATGGGTCTTGTCCACATAACTGATATATAGAAAAGGTCCAAGAGATAGACAGCCAAGCTCAATATGAAATGATACAACTGAAAATGCTGGATCAAAAAGGTTCTCCTGAGCCCTTAACCCCACGGGAGGAATGCAGAGAAGTTCAGGGATTTGGTAGTGACATTACTCACAATCCACTCGGAGGTGTTGCCTTTTCTAGATTCTGATTAAAAGGGTATAAACTATCTCTGCTAGATCAGAAGCTGGGTGGTGGTGCTTGGCTTTATTACTAGGAATGGAGTCATTGCCCGTCTGCAACGTGTCACACAAGGTTGTTGTTATTGTTGCTCAGTCGCCAAGTCCTGTCCAACTTTTTGCAACCCCATGGACTGCAGCATCCCAGGCTTCCCTGTCCCTCACCATCTCCTGGAGTTTGCTCAAGTTCACGCCCATTGCATCGATGATGCCATCCAACCATCTCATAAAGAGCCCCTCTTAAAACAGGGTCTCTGGTGGGGGTTATTCTAGAATAAGGCATTTCCCATCATCTAAGCGTTTTGTGTCAAGAATAAAGTTCAATAAAATTCAGTAAGAAAAATAGCAGAAGTAAAATGTATTTTCATGCCGTCTTTCTTTCTTTGTGTCCTCTGCCTCTTTTTTACGTCAGCTCTCTTGAGCCTCAGTCACCTCAGTCACAGCATCCCTAAGGAACAGGAGAGGAACATGGATCTAACCCTTGCTATTTTTATTTTTGGAGACACAAATGAGGCAGTCGGTTCTGGAGGAAGTCACGAAAGACTTTCTGAATCAGATGGTATTTCACCCACCACCACAGGCCAGATGTCTTTGCTCTCATCTCCCAAATCAAAGAGTTCTCCAGGCTTGCTAAATGGGACACGAAATGGCCTGGTGCAGCTCCAGCACTGAAAATGCGAGCACTGTGGTACAAGCCAAGCTGCAGACACAGGCTTTCCTCGACCTAGAGCCTCAGCTTTCTCGAAGGGAGGAGGGGAGTGCAGGAGGAGGGTTCATACCCTGTGTCAACCACCGCCCCAAGGAGCCAAGGCCTTAGCACCAGCGACAGAGAGGATGGATGTGACATGATTTCCTCCCAAAGCTGAAATCAGGTCTGGTAGGCAGGGGGGAGGGCTTCTGTGTCTGTGAACCAGAGCAGCTGATGTCAGCCCTCGCCCCGGCCCACCCCTTTGTTCGCTGTGACTCCCTACCTCCTGTGTGCATGCATGCTCAAGTCGCTCAGTCGTGTCCGACTCTTTGTTACCCTTTGGACTCCAGCCCACCAGGCTCCACTGTTCATGGGATTCTCCAGGCATGAATACTGGAGTGGGTTGCCATGCCTTCCTCCAGGGGATCTTCCTGACCCAGGGATTGAACCCACATGTCTCCTGCATTGGCAGGCGGATTCCTTACCACTAGCGCCATCTGAGAAGCTCTCTATTTCCTATCTCAAGTCCAATTCCAGATTCCCCTGCCATTTCTTCCTCTAACCTTGCCTTCTGACAGTTTCTCAAGTTTACACTATTAAAAACAAGAAGAATAAGTTTGACCTCTCAGTTCCCTATGTCCCCACTAGCTATAAGCTCCTTTGGGAATACCAGTTGGACCTTACCTCACTCAATTTCCCTCAGCATCCAGCCATGTACTTGTAATATACTATGCACACTTGATAGAGATCTTTTGATTTGATCCCCTCACTAATGATTAACTTGAATACTAAAACCAATCCTTCCCCCTCCACCCCCCGCCCCGCCCCATTTAAGGAATCCCAGAGATTATTGTCATGAACCAGCTGTTTGGAGCAACTTGAAAAATTTTATGGTAGATTTTTTTCAGCTTTATTGAGGTATAATTGATAAAAATTGTTAAGGTATTGAAAGTGTATGTTGTGACTTGATACACATACACATTGTGAGAGGATTTTCCCAGCTAGTTAACTAACACGCCTATCACCTCACCTTTGTCTTCTGTGTGTGTGTGAGAATGTTTAACTTCTACTCTCTTAGCAAATTTCAATTATATAGTAAGTATTATCAACCACAGTCACCATGTTATACACTAGATCATCATCTTGAAAAATTGCACCCTTTTACCAAACTCTCCCAATTTCCCCACCCCTCTAGCCCCTGGCATCCATTTTTCTACTCTCTGTTTCTATGAGTTTGATTTTTTTTTTTTTTTTTCGATTCCACATATAGGTGATACCAAGCAGTATGTGTCCTTCACTTCCTGACTTATCTCACTTAGCATATGCCCTCAGGGTCCATCCATGCTGTTGAAAATGGCAGGATTTCCTTCTTTCTCAGGGCTGAATAATAACATGTAAATAACTAGATCTTCTTTATCCATTCATCCATCAACAGGCACTTAGGCTGTTTCCATATCTTGGCTATTACGAATAATGCTGCAATGAACATTAGGGCGGGTAAGTCTCAGATACCCTGCTTTCAGTTCCTTTGGATATATACCCAGAAGTGGGAATGCTGGATCATAGTGTATTTCTATTTTCAATTTTTTTGAAGATCTTCCACACTATTTTCCATAATGGTTGCACCAATTTACATCCCCACCAACATTATACAAGGGTTCTCTTTTCATTACAACCCTGTATGGCAGATATTTTGACTGAAGACACCACAGAGAGAATGCCCACTATTTTGAAAGAAGCCTCTTCCATTATTACAAAATTATTATTTTAAAATTGGACCTCCTCTATGGGAAGTGGTTACCCTGCATTGGGTGAAACTTCTTCAGGGACTGGGAACTTATTCCATCAAAAGGCAGCCCATCTTATCTTTTGATTTTCAAGCCATGAGAAATTTCTACTTATCAAGAGCTGAAATATATTTCTAGAATATCCTTCCATCAGTATTACTGCACACCTTTGGAACATTTTCAGACAAGCTGATTCTTCTTCTACACCATAGCCCTTCTTATATTAAGATTATAATATAGGATGTGGGAGGGGTCCCTTCTCCCTTCGTCTCATTTTTTCCCCTCAGAAAAGGAATTTTTGTCCCCCCCTCATAGATAATCTTATGATGAGATCCTGATGCCTATTGCGTGTCATTTCCTTGTCAGCCTGATTACTGGGCATCCAAGCCAAGTCTTGGGCTGGTGGTCTCCTCTTTTCCTCTTTGGGAGCCAGGGGACTCTCTCCTGCTCTTGGCGCCTCCTGAGAGCTGAGTGCCCTGAGGTACCTGCCTCCATGGAAAGGGGTTCAGGTAGGGCTTTGCAATGGCTGCACGTTGGCCACGCCCTACCCATTCTTCTGGGAGCTGGTCTCCAGCCACGCTGAAGCTGATTGGGTGCCTGGGCGTGGACTTTGCTCTGTAGACCTACCTCCATCCTCCAGGCTCTGTCTCTTCCTTTCTCTGTCTCTTTGACTCTCACACACAATCTCCCCCTCACTCCCCTTCCTTCCCTCTTTCTCTCTCTCCCCGTTCACCCCTGAGTGTGCGGTTGTGGGGAGCTCCACAGTTCCACAAGTCTTATCTTTAATTTTGGAATCAAAAAGGCTTTGAAAACTGTGTCATAAGACTGAAACAAACTCATCTGGTGGTGAAACTTGACGTGAGCTGACAGGAAGCTATTCAGTAGTAGACTTTATTTATCCCACTTGGTGGGACTATCCAGGCATTATTCCTACAGAAATACTAATGTATCTGATCACAGGATGTGCCCTCTAACCCACTGGGGTATGTGTAGCTTCTTAAAATTCAACACATTCTGAATTTCAGCCTTACGCTATGTTCCCCCACTGTTGCTGTTGTTGTTTTTACCTTTGAATTTTGCATGATATAAATTCCTGATTAAAAGCGTGGTATGGTGCTGCAGCTACTGAAACCTGCACACCTTACAGCCCATGCTCTGCAACAAGAGAAGCCACTGGAATGAGAGGCTCGTGCGCCACAGTGAAGAGGAGCCCTGCCTGCTGCAACAAGAGAAAGGCTGCACAGCAACAAAGACCCAGCACAGCCACAAATAAATAAAACACACCTTTAAAAAAAATCATGGTATAATATTTCTCACTTGCCGAGTAATCCTTGCCTTTATACTTCATTAGTAAGAATTTTGGATGATATAAATTCCTGGGACCTAGCTGCGGGCCCTTTGCAGTGATTGGAGGTGGCCCTGTCTTTAACACACCCACCCATGATTTAAAAGAAGAAATGGGAGGTCAGTGATCAGCTCTGCATGTGACTTGAAGCCCAGAAGGACACTAAACAAACTGAATAACAAAATTAGGATCCACAAATATCTTAATCTGACTGGAGGAACTAATTCAAAAAGAAGCAATTTTTAAAAAGCAGTTGTTTGCCTTTATCCATGAATTAGAGTGTTTGATTTACGGTCATGTAATGCATTAAGAATCCACCTAATTTGACATGAGTAAAGTTTATACATGCTTTTCTACAATCCAGACACACTATTTCCCCTACTTCGCTGAGGCATTTGTCTACCCACTTCCAGATCTTGGACTATGGCTTTCACCTGATGACGTCCGTGAATTCAGCTAGAATCATGGCTTCCTGTCACGCCATCATGTGATCACACCTCCCGTGTGACAGTCACTAACTGACCCCAAGCTCTTTCCCTGTCACATTCACCCTTCTGTCCCAAATATGGTAAATTTAATTCTTGTGTTAACTGCAGTGGTTTTTATTTTGAAAATAGCCAGAAAGTCTGCCTACATCTTTTCCAATTTAAATTTCCTTTGTTGGCAGTTAAAAATTAAAACGATAACTGAATGGTGAAAATGTTTCTTTAGTTACTGCTGGGATCAGTAATTCTTTCTCACAATATAAAATCTTCAGATTTTTAACTTCTTTTTGTCTTTTGAACCCCTTCCCATGGAGTAATAAATAAATATGCAGGATTACAGGCAAATTTGATTTCTTCCTTTTGCTTATATGAATAATGTAAACTTATTTCCTTATAAGGAACATGTATTTTGGTTGAAGAAAAACATCAGACAGATCCTAACAGCCCCCCTCCCCCAGCCTTGATGAACAGCAGCAGTTTGGTTAGTTGGGACATGCAGGGCTTCCCAGGTGGCTCAGTGGTAAAGAATTGACCTGCCAATGTAGGAGATGCAAGAGACACAGGTTTGATCCCTGGGTTAGAAAAGATCCCTGGAGAAGGAAATGGCAACCCATTGCAGTATTCTTGCCTGGGAAATCCCACGGACAGAGGAGCCTGGGGGGCTACAGTCCATGGGGTCGCAAAGAGACAGGCATGACAGCAACTGAGCACGTACACATGAGTAGGGGCCTCCCTTGGCTACAGGGAGGAGGGACCACCATCACTTCCTTTGCCTCAACATCCTGAGAATCAGCACTAGTTGATTCTGTTGACTGTGAACTTGGGGGGCTGTCCAGGGGTAAGGGGTCCCCTGGACACAGGCAAGTGTGAGGACTCCAAGTTTAAGGAGACTTTCTGGAAAAGCCCATTGGAGTCTTCAGGTGTGGTCCTTTAGCTGAAAAGGCCAGCTGTGTTTTAAAGGTAGAGAGGACCTCTGACATGATGAGAAACCCACTGTGCATCAGGTAGTCACAAGGGTTGACAATAAGATGAGCTAGGTCAGTGAAGGTGCTGGATTTCTACTGTTACCAGAGTTATGGACTCAGGTTTACCTCGGAAATACTGCGGATCTGACTCGGGACCACCACGATAAAGCAAATAAGAGAATAAAATGAATCACATGACTTTTTTAGGTTTCCTAGTGCCTATAAAAGTTATATTTACACTATACTGTGGCTTATTGAGTATGCAATACCATTACGTCTAGAAAAACAATGTACATGCTTTATTACTAAAAATGCTAACCAACATCTGAGCCTCTAGCAAGTTGTAGTAATAATAACAAAGATCACTGATCACAGGTCACCATAACAAATATAATAATAATTTAAAAAATGGAAATATTGTGAGAATTACTAAAATATGACCGGTACACAAAGTGAGCTAATGTTGACAAACAGTTTTGTCAACAACAAAACTGCTCGATGCAGGGTGACCACAAACCAAGATTTAAAAAAATAAAAATCTGTGAAGGGCCTTCATTAAATGGGGTCTGCCAATATAAAGGAATTGGGATAAATTGATACTCTTTACTCCTAGCTTTTCATTGATAAAAAGAGATAATAACAAACTCTTACCTGGTGGTCTCTGAGATGTCTAAGGAAATTCATGTCAGGCTGTCACATTACTCTGAGAAAAAAAGACTGACTTACAAGCACAATTACCAACCCTCAAAGTGTCCATCTGGAGACATGGTCTGAGATTGAGCTAATTGCCTATAAATAATAAGAACCGATTAGCAGTTCATATTTTAAGTTTTTACTGTGTGCCAGGCAGGGCTCTAGGCACTTTACATGAATTAGGACATTTTGTCCTCAAAATAACCCTATGAAACAGGTACTATAATTATTCCTAACCTATATCTGGGAAAGAGAGGCACAAAGAGATATCACCATGACATATATCTAAGGAGTGTTAGCACCAGACCGGATGCCCTGCCATCTGGTGTCAACAATCCACACTCCCAAGCCCTCCACCCTCTTGGTAAAGTGGTCCTGCAGGATACTCGACTGGGTTCACAGCAAATCAGATTCATGACTTGCATACAAATGGGTACTTTTAGATTGACACTGACTGTTTTATCTTTTTAATCTGGTTTATTTACAAGCACAAGGTGGTTCAGACAGTAAAGGATCTGCCTGCCAATGCAGGAAATGCAAGAGATGCAGGTTCAATCCTTGGGTGGGGAAGATCCCCTGGAAGAGGAAATGGTGACCCACTTCAGATTCTTGCCTGGAAAACTCCATGGACAGAGGAGCCACACAGCACAGCAGCAAAGATTAAAATAGCAAGGACAGATTGGGGAAACTGACTCATGATCTACCTGCTGTCCCCCATAGGAGACATAGGCTGAAAAGAGGCTGAAGAATGTCCCTAACAGCAAGCTTGTTGGGCAGAAGATGGTGCTGGCTTTAAAATAATGCCCTGATAAGCAATCTGATGGGAATCCTAATATTTTCCCCCTCGTGCCCCCGCCTCCTCATGATTTTAGAAACATAGAGGCAAAATCATCTTCCAAAGCCCACTCTCTAACTCTGTCAGCCAGAGAAAACTGGTGTCTCTTGCCCAAGACCTCTGCATCTAAAGCTCACACATCTTCGACCCAGCTGGAGCCCGGGCAAAGGCTCCAATGTTCTCCTATAACAGAACAGGAGGACAGAAACCTGGGCACCGAATCCTAGCACATGTAGAAATGCAAGGATCTACTGACCTACAAAATGGGGTCCCCTTCTTTTTAAAGGGGATATAACAGAAGCCAGGTTGGTAAAGTTAAGTACTTTTTTTTTTTTTCTTTTCATTTTGCAGTCTTTAATGAAGTTAGGATGAACCTTAAAAATACAGCACTCTGAGACAGTGAACATTACATTAAAAATAAAATATCCCCCAAAGGCATAACTCTAGTGTTCAGCCTAAAAGTACATCATGCCCTTAAGCCCATCATTATTTTTCACCAGCAAGTAAATGTGAGGTGAGCTCACAAACACGTCCAAAGGGGCAACATTTTTATTGAACTGAGAGATAGTTCAGCCAAGATTCAAAAAGTCTGAATGCAATAGTAAAAGTCCAAATGAATATATCATGTCAGGTTAAATTCTGTTAAGTCTTCATCTAACATACTCTTATTCCAGTTATTGATGACCTAAGTCAAATGACCTTTCTCAGCAGCCCTAGCCCCAACACTGCATGTACCAAAAAAACACCCTTCTAAAAATGTCACTTCTGAACTCCCCTTTCCTGATACTCCTCCATTTTGCTCCTCTATTATATATGGCTTTTCTGACCAACCTAGACAGTATTTTAAAAAGCAGACATTACTTTGCCAACAAAGGTCTATCTAGTCAAAGCTATGGTTTTTCCAGAGTCATGTATGTGTGTGAGAGTTGGACTATAAAAAAAGCTGAGCACCGAAGAATTGATGCTTTTGAACTGTGGTGTTGGAGGAGACTCTTGAGAGTCCCTTAGACTGCAAGGAGATCAAACCAGTCCATCCTAAAGGAAATCAGTCCTGAATATTCATTGGAAGGACTGATGCTGAAGCTGAAATTCCAATACTTTAGCCACTTGATGTGAAGAACTGACCCATTTGAAAAGACCCTGATGCTGGGAAAGATTGAAGGCGGGAGGAAAAGGGGATGACAGAGGATGAGATGGTTGGATGGCATCACCAACTTGATGGACATGAGTTTGAGTAGACTCCGGGAGTTGGTGATGGGAAGCCTGGAGTGCTGCAGTCCAGGGGGTCACAAAGAGTTGGACAAGACTGAGTGACTGAACTGAACTGACCTGAGAACAGAAGTTATGTACTTTTTTAAACATATTGATAAGCCCTTTAGTTATTAAAGTAATTAAATTTCCAAGTACAAAACTTTCTCACAAAGACATTCTAGTATCAGATAGTTTCACTTTTTGAACTTATTCAAACTTCAAGGAAGACATTTTCTAATGAAAAATATTCTTCAGAAAAATGAGGAAGAGGAAATATTTTCCAATGAGTTTCATAAGGCAATATATCCCTCTTACATAATCATGACAAAGACATTACAAGAATAGAAAGCCATGGTGAAGTCATTTACTTTAGATCATGCAGCCAGTCAACAACTTATCCTCTTTGTTTCTCTGAAAATTGAGCAGAGAAGGTGTTCACTAAATGCTTAATGAGTTATCTGTGTGAGTTTAGGGAAGTGTCTTCACCTCTCTGGTCTCAGTTTTATCAACTATAGAATATGGAAAATAATACGTGGTCTATACACCACACAGAATTATTGTGAGATGAGGATCCAATGAAATTTATCCTCCTTCCCTTCCCTACATGGCTTCCTTGGTGGCTCAGTGATAAAGAATCTGCCTGCCAATGCAAGAGATGAGTTCAGTCCCTGGTCTGGGAAGACCTCCTGGAGAAGGGAAGGGCAACCCACTGCAGTATTCTTGCCTGGGAAAGCCCATGGAGAGAGGAGCCTGGAGGGCTACAATCCAAGGGGTCACAAAGAGTCAGACACAACTTAGCAACTAAGCGTGGGTACACCCCTTACATACAAATACACTCAGATAACCTTTCCTCCAAATCAATGCACATGCAGGAGAGGAAAGAGGCGCAATGTTATTACTCTTCCCCCCTCTTCCTCCATCTTCGAGATTTTGAAACAAAGCCTCATGGTGACTGAGGCAAGGCCAGACACTGACTTAGGCTGGGCAAGGAAACAAGAGAGGAAAACTAGTTGACTTGGTGGGGTTTTGGCTTCTTGATGTCTTTTTAAATAATGAATTGAAGTTTTCCTTACAATAGGGAGATACTTGAGTTCGAACTAGTCATACTCTACGCAAACATCTTAGAGATGACCTGGATCAGTCCTGACACTTCAGAGATGAGGGTCTAAAAGTAAAATCAAGATTTGCACCACGTCACACAGAGGGTCAGGACTGAGACTGCTGACTCCCCATCCTCTCGTGTAACAACCACCGTTACATCTGGCTTCCAGAAGGGCAAGACACAGACCTGCTCTAACGCTGCAGGTACACAGGTTGGCCACTGTGTGTTCAGTCACATCTGGGAACGTGACTAATTTCTGGACCCAGACCTCCTCCCACTCCTTAACTTTCCACCCTTGCATGTCTTTAGCAGATGCTGCAAAGGGCAGTCCCAGGGGCCTCCTTCTTACCGATCCAGCAGCCTGGACTCTGTCCTCCTCCCCAGCTTGCAGCACGTGGCTGCTTGGCCAATTCATCCTCGCCTAATGCTCCCCACCTCCCTTTTCCCTCTGGTCCCGTTATGACCACTCTTTCCCTGGAGCCTCTTCTCCCTCCTAACCTGAATACAGACAGAGAATCTCAGGCTTCAGTAATAACCCTGAGTCAGAGAATTCTCTTCCTTTCTTTCAAGCTCTGCCCTCTTTTCTGAGCTCTACATAAGCATTCTCACATTAATATCCATCCACCAACCCCACGCTTCAAACCCAATAACCCAAATGAACATGTGGTCTTCCATTCCCACCTCCCTCCACCCCTGATTTCCCATTTCCACACCAGCATTGCCTTTTCACCACACCTGACCTAGAAACCTGACACTCGTCTTCACTCCTTCTATTTCGGCCCCGGCTCCAATTAGCTTCAGAATGCTTCCTGTAGGTCCTACCTTTGTCGTGCTTCTCAAAGCAGCCCACTCTTTCTATTCTTGCTGCCACGATTCTATTTCTGGCACGATAGCCATAATTTTCCTGCATCCAGACATCCTCCCACTCAATCTATTCTGCAGACTGTTCTAGAATTGTCTTCCCTAAAACCCATATATGATCAGAAACTCTATTCCTCAGTAATCATCAATGACTTGATAGTATTCACCAGAGCCAGTTTGAATTACTGAGGATGGTTGTGTTAGTCAAGATTCTCCAGAGAAACAAAATCAATAGGATTTATGTATATATATATATATATAGAGAGAGAGAGAGAGAGAGAGAGAAAGAAATTTATTATAAGGAATTCTCAGATAACTCAGTGGTAAAGAATCCCCCTGCCAATACAGGAGATGTAAGAGACTCAGGTTCGACCCATGGGTCAGGAAGATCCCCTGCAGGAGGAAATGGCAACCCACTCCAGTATTCTTGCCTGGACAGTGTAGCCTGGCAGGCTACTGTCTATGGGATCACAAAGAGTTGGACATGACTGAGCACACACATATACACCCATGCAGGCTTCTAGAACACTCTGTCTGTGCTAGGCACTGTGCTATACGCTTTCACATTACTACATGCATACTAAGTTCAGCAACTTCAAAGTCATAAATAGAAATGGTAACATGTGTGCATTTGTGTTCTAATATTTTCAACCTACAGCAAAAGAAAACCAGAACTAAGTGGATTTTCTTTAAGTTGCATATTTAAAAGGAACACTAAGCAATTAAGAATCAAACAGCTTATGGGAATTATTCATAACTAATATTTTTGAGCACTTGCTGTGTGCCCGTCACTGGGGTGAGCGTTTACAAGCATTGGCTTACTTAAATGTCACAAGAAACCCATGAGTCATTGTTATGGTTCATTTACAAAAGACAAACCTAAAGGCTAAAGAGGTCAAATGACTTGTCCAGTGTCAGAGACTCTGAGGCCACAAGACTGAACAGGAGCTCAAGTAGGTCCAATCTTCAAGCCCCTGCTCTTGCTCTTCACGCTCTACTGCTTATTGGCAACAGCCTGCAAGAGAGGACAGGGAGAGCATGACTCCATCTCCTTCTCCCCACACAACTTCATTCTCCTATTTGCATGACACCAAGGGACTAGAAATCACATACCTTAAGTATAAAGCATGGGGTTCTTATTTAAATGTCAAGTTTTGCTTTGATAGTGTTTATGGAAGACATCATAAGTCTCATGACAAGCTAGTACCAAGGTGTTTGGATGTACTTGAGCGGGCAGGGATCCTGGTCTAATCTGAAGCCATGAGGGGTCTCCCCTCAGATCTCAGAATTCTTCCTCTCATTCTCTCCCTCAACTCTCACCATGACCTTGAAAGCTATTACCATACTTATCGTTAAAAATAAGTAAACTGCTTTACATATAGTAGTGTGTAAACATTAATCCTAATGTATCCCTCCCCACCTTCCCCCTTTGGTAACTATAAGTTTGTTTTCTCTGTCTTTCTGAGTCTCTGTTTTGCAAATAAGTTCACTTATATCTTTTTTTTTTTTAGACTTCTCACATAAATGACATTATACACTATTTCTCTTTCTCTGGCTTACTTCACTGAGTATGAAAATCTCTGTGTTCATCCATGTTGCTGCAAATGGCATTATTTCATTCTTTTTTAAGGCTGAGTAATAGCACAGGGGACTATACTCAATATTTTGTTATAACCTATAAGGAAAAGAATCTGAATAAGAATATATATGTATGTCTGTATAGCTGAATCACTGTACACCTGAAACTAACAACACTGTAAATCAACTCTGCACCAATAAGATAAGCAAAGAAGTAAACTGCAGTTCATAGAGTTAGGGACTGTCCAAGGTCATACTCCCTGTAAGTCGTCCATTTTTGACAGCTCCATGTTGCCTCTTAATAACACCACTTATTCTTGAATACAAGTCATTCTTTGACAGATCTCACTGTCCAGAGCTTTTCACGGTATTGCTCACAGTTACTGGACTAGAACCACATAAAATGGTCACCGCACAGGATCGTTAATAGCAGAGGATTTGCTGAATCCAGGGGTCTTCCCAGGATACAGGATAGCTTTGCTGAGGCATTTCTGCATGAAAGGATTTGCTGTCATATGATTTCACCTGAACATGTAGTCATTCCTGCAAATTCTGCTTCAAAGAGAGGGTCTAACTTAACAAGCTGCTGTGGCAGCTGCTCCTCCGCTAGCATTCCAGAGAAAACCAGAGATGAGAGAAGCCGCTCTTTGGATTTAAAGATAGAGAAGGCAAGCTCGGGACCCAGACAGCAATCTCCCTGCCCTATCCCAGAGGGTGATGTGTGGGCAAACAGGCAGCCTCTGTGATCCCTGGTCACTCACACCCACCTGGCTGTCATAACACGGGGTGAGAGTCACTGCCTGGGAGGACAGACTGGACTTTCCAGGAACCGAAGTCACCCCGGGGCTGCAGCAGTCAGGTGTGATGGGACAACCACAGTCCACATCAGGAGAGCTGCGGAGGGGACTGAGAAGGGCTGGGAGCCTCTAATCACACTCTTGATGCCCTTGGGCAAACTTCCAGACACCCCATCCATCAAAACTGCTCACCCAGGGAAAATGGCCAATGACAAGCAGCCCACAGTTAGACCTCATGACAGCAAAATGATTCCAGATGCAGGAGGGGCAATGGCTGTGCAAACAGGGGCAGGACTCAGCGCCACACGATGAGGCACAGGGTGGAAGTGGCAAAGGATTCCCCACCAGCGTGCGTGCACACACACACACACACACACTCTCTCTCTCCTTCTGTCATGGTTACCAAGGCAACCCAACATGAGTCATCAAATCTCAAGGTGGATTAGCAGAGTGGAGAGAGGCTTTTGTTTGTTAAAAGCTTTTCCCTTCTTTCCTCTTAATAGCTTGCTCTGATGTTGATGATATCCGACTAACTCTTTTACTCTCAGAAATCCTAAAATCACTACATTGAGCCTGTTTCATCTTAGAAAGCAATCAACATTATTATTTTTTTTTTTCATATGGGGTCAGGTTGGGCAAGCCAGGGCTTAGTAATGATGCTGCAATTGGCAGATTTGAAATGATTACTGGACCTATTAGGGTGGCGACTTAGAAATCGAATCCCCTCTGCCCTGAGGGTCAGCACTCCTGCCCTGGAGGGCCACGAGGCATCTGGCCTTCTCAGAGAAGCCCACCCTCCTAGCATCTGAGCCCGCAGGCTCTTCCAGGGCACAGAATGGCCCCTAGGGACACAGCTTGCCTGCGGACTTTCTATTTTGGACCCTGAACGTCTGCACAGTTCATTTTCTATGCTTGCTCAACAGGAAGGTCTTCCCAGGAACACATCCTGACTTTATCAAGAGCAGAAATAAGTCAGCGGAGAAAACGAGATGACAAGTTGTGAGGGTAAAGCATGGTGTAGGAGAATATGTCCTCTGTCCTGGCCCGATATTCTGTCTGGATCTACTCAGAAAGCCCTGGAGAAGCATCTTGTGACTGATTTGGAGGCAGGCCCTTTGCCAAGTGGGAAAGACAGGTACAAGTTACTGGACGTGCCCCATACAATAAGCCTTCCCCCCAATTCGCTATGGTTCAAATCACCCATGAGTAATTCTTGGGTGAAAGCAAGGGTATTGAACTCAATGATGGAAGAAAGATGGCGGCCAAAGTGTCAGGAAACTCATCTTTTGCCTCTCTTCCTCCTTAGCTCAAAGATCCTCTGGGCCTTCCTCCCACATGGGTCTTAATTCAAGGCCTGAGTTAGGTTTTGTTAAAGTAGAGGTCCCTGACCTGGTGAAGTTGAGCTGAAGGTAACTAACTGCTCTTTGATGACATGACAAAAGAAGCCCAAACAATTTCATGTCAGCTCACCTCTCCCCACCTACGATGTAAACACCAGCCATCGAGACTTTCCATCTAGCGAAAGCCTAAATGGGACCAGGAAAAGTACTTCTTGAGCAAGGATTCCTGCTGTGGAATCTGTAGGCACTAGAGGAGTAAAGTATTGTTTCCGCAGGACTGGGGTGAGGGGTGAGCTTTATTTTAGAGAATGTTTCAGATAGTATTCATTTTTATAAACTTTCATCCCTAGCTTCCAAGGATATCACAGGCCAGCAAATATTTCCCTGGGTCCACATACAGCAGAGCTGTCTCCCGGGGTATGTGATGAGAGATGGCAAACCTTTGCTTACATAAATATCCATGACGCCTACAAGCACATTCCTATGCAGTCTAGGTGGGAGTGATGGGCTCTGTAATGATTCTCATCAGCTGCCCCTGTGCCGGTCTCACCAGCCCTGCCCTAGGTCTCTTGCAGACCCAACAGCAAAGTAACTGCTCAATCCTTGGGCTGTTCTGTGAAGCTGGACCAAAGCCATGCTAACTGACCTAGTTTTACTCACAGGTAGCATCTGGAAGATTTTTTTTTAATTAACTAATTAATTTTTATTTTTGGTTGCTCTGGGTCTTTGTTTCTGTGCTTGAGCTTTCTCCAGTTGCAGCCAGTAGGGGCTACTCTTCATTGAGGTTCACGGGCTTCTTCTTGCCGTGGCTTCTCTTGTTGCTGAGCACAGGCTCTAGGGCCCGTGGGCTTCAGTAGCTGTGGCTCAGTGGCTGTGGAATGCAAACTTCGATGTTCCACTGCACATGGCATCTTCCTGGACCAAGGATTGAACCCGTGTCCCCTGCACTGGTAGGCAGATTCTTTTTTTTTTTAATTTATTTATTTTAATTAGAGGCTAATTACTTTACAATATTGTGGTGGTTTTTGCCATACATTGACATGAATCAGCCACGGGTGTACATGTGACCCCCATCCAGAACCCCCCTCCCACCTCCGTCTCCATCCCATCCCTCTGGGTCATCCCAGTGCACCAGCCCTGAGCACCCTGTTTCATGCATCAAACTTGGAGTGGTCATCTATTTCACATATGTTAATATACGTTTCAATGCTATTCACTCAAATCATCCACCCTCACCTTCTCCCACAGAGTCCAAAAGTCTGTTTTTTACATCTGTGTCGGAGATCAGCCCTGGGATTTCTTTGGAAGGAATGATGCTAAAGCTGAAACTCCAGTACTTTGGCCACCTCATGCGAAGAGTTGACTCATTGGAAAAGGCTCTGATGCCGGGAGGGATTGGGGGCAGGAGGAGAAGGGGACGACAGAGGATGAGATGGCTGGATGGCATCACTGACTTGATGGACGTGAGTCTGAGTGAACTCCAGGAGTTGGTGATGGACAGGGAGGCCTGGTGTGCTGCAGTTCATGGGGTCGCAAAGAGTCGGACACGACTGAGCACCTGAACTGAACTGAACTGAACTCTTTTGCTGTCTTGCATTGTCATTACCTTCTTTCTAAATTCCATATATATGCGTTAATATACTGTATTGGTGTTTCTCTTTCTGACTTACTTCACTCTGTATAATAGGCTCCAGTTTCATCCACCTCATCAGAACTGACTCAAATGTGCTCTTTTTTATAGCTGAGTAATATTTCATTGTGTATATGTACCACAACTTCGTTATGCATTCATCTGCCAATGGACACCTAGGTTGCTTCCATGTCCTAGCTATTGTAAACAGTGCTGGCAGGCAGATTCTTATCCACTGTACCACCAGGGAAGTCCTGGAAGATTTTATAAATGGATTTTTAGAGATGAACCCATCCCATCTCAATTCAGATGAGGAAAATGGGGCCCTGAGAGGTGAACTGACTTGCCCCAGGTCATACAGCACCCTGGTGGCAGAGACTAGAAGTTGAGCTTCTTGATTTCAAATAGCGGTTCTTAGCACTCCACCTTAGTGAGGTCTAAAGGGAGAGAGGCTTCTTCAAATCCCCTCCTCTAATCTTCTCCACCTGATTTTTTTCCTCCTTTTTTCTATTGAATTATAGTTGATGTAAAGTATTATATAGGTTACAAGTGTATTAACAAATGTAATAATTAAAGTATTATATAGTTTACAACATAGTGATTCACAATTTTTAAAGATTATACTCCATCTATAGTTCTTATAAAATATTGGCTATATTCCCTGTGTTGTACAATATATCCTTGTAGCTTATTTTATACCTAATGGTTTGTTATCCCCTCACCAAAGTTGCCCCTCCTCCTTCTGATTTAATATCTATTAATTTAAAAACCTACTTGATTATTATTAACAACAACAGATATATTTGGGGATAGGAGAGCAATATTTTCAACCACCAAACCTTGAGTATAAATTAAGAGATCTTAAGAGAATGGAGGTCCCTGGATGGTGGGAGATCCCGGGGTACAGAGATAGCCGTGGGCCCCATAAGGAGCCTAAAAAGAAAGGGCAAAGATCCCCGAAGACAAGTACCACCGATATCATAGGTAGCTTCCCAACGCTGAAGAAAGGGAGTGCTGGAAAACATCCAGACTACATCCATAGCGCCGGCTCCTCATCTCCAAGGAGACTGAATGATCAGTCTTTGTTTCGCCTCCTGTTGACCTTGGACTGACCCTCAGGAAGTGTGACTGCAAGCCTCCGGTCTGCTGAAGGGCACTGTCACACCACCGAGGGGGGAAGTTAGATGACCTGAGTCATTTGAAGCTACCTGCTGCTGCCCTTGTCTTCTGTTTCATTCACACTGGCTCCCAGTGTCCTGACATTTCCCATTCATAGCTGTTCTCACCAGCCTCATTCCCTCCGTCTTTGAAAAGGTCTGTTATAACCACCCCTGAATCAAAAATAAAAACGCTTATCTTATGCTTATCCTAACATGGTGAAAAACCGCAATTAATCTGAGCCCAATTATCTGAAGGCTGGAATAGGTGGATTTTTGTGGTTATTATCACATTCAATTTTCAGAAGAGGAATCATTCCATCTTGTGAATCATCTGAAACTATTCTGCCCTGCAAAAACCCCACTAAGTCACAAAACAATGTCAATGGTACATTTTCATCCCTTCCCATCTGTGTCAGAATTAGGCGACCTGCTAGCATTCCACTCACATAGAACATCAGATTCCTAAGGCCAAGTTGCTTGGCTACTTAATTTCCAAACTCATTGGCAATGCCCTTGACATTGGTGTAGCTGGAATAATTCCAACAGGGAGGTTCCTGGTTGGGAAACTTACTTCCTGTTGGAGTGGATGTGATTTCCTTGACCTGCCTTTCTTCCTAGCCCGCCTGCTTCCAACTTCTAAGTGTGATGCTCAGAAACTGGTACTTGGCACAGATATTCTTAGCTTTGCTGCAGGCCCTCAACCCAACTGGTTCCTCCCACTTACATGATTTATCTCACTTTGGTGGATTCCTGTAACTTCCGACTGTTTTTCTCTTCTATACCTTAAAGAGCCTCGTCTCATGCTGAACCTGCCTCCAGGCTCTTTCTGGAATTTCCTATTTCTTTCTCAACTCTGTCCATCAGCACACTGCTAAGTGATTCTTCCCCAAAAGGCAGCTTGGCCAGGGGGGGTCCTTTTTGAATGCCTCTCTCTCAAAGCCAAGACAGAAGAGTAAGGATGTTTAAACATTCGTAGGGGCACTGGGGAGCAGAAAGGAGACTCAGTGCTTGGCAGAGCCTAAGGGGAAAGGTTGAATGAAGCTCAGTTAGTTCTAGAAGGAAGTCAGAACTGGGTGCTGAGTTGAGAAATAATTATAGTGTCACTCTCTCAGTGTTTACATGCCTGCTGATGACCTTGTGTTATAGACTCCACTCCAATACTCAGCTCTGGTTTCTGGAAAGTTCTCTAGCAGCCAGAGTTTGTAGCCCACATGCAGCCTACATTCCAAAAAAGAATGCCTTCGTACTGGTATCAGACCATGCAGGTGTAACTCTGTGTATTAGCTATGATGCTATGATTTTTTTAAAGGTATCATAGATTCAATTTTTGGCTGTGGATAGATGGCATAAATGGCAAAAAGATGGGGAAACAATGGAAACAGTGAGATACTTCATTTTCTGGGGCTCCAAAATCACTGCAGATGGTGACTGAAGCCATGAAATTAAAAGAAGCTTGCTCTTTGGAAGGAAAGCTCTGGCCAATCTAGACAGCATATTAAAAAGCAAAGACATTACTCTGCCAACAAAGGTCCATCTAGTCAAAGCTATGGTTTTTCCAGTAGTCAAGTATGGATGTGAGAGTTGGACTATAAAGAAAGCTGAGTGCCGAAGAATTGATGCTTTTGAACTGTGGTGTTGGATGAGACTCCTGAGAGTCCCTTGGACTGCAAGGAGATCCATCCAGTCCATCCTAAAGGAGATCAGTCCTGGGTGTTCATTGGAAGGACTGATGCTAAAGCCGAAACTCCAATACTTTGGCCACCTGATTCAAAGAACTGACCCATTGGAAAAGACCCTGATGCTGGGAAAGATTGAAGGCAGGAAGAGAAGTGGACAACAGAGGATGAGATGGTTGGATGGCATCACTGACTTGATGGACGTGAGTTTGAGAAAGCTCCAGGAGTTGGTGATGGACAGGGAAATGTGGCATGCTGCAGTCCAAGGGGTCACAAAGAGTCAGACACGACTGAGCTACTGAACTGAATTGAACTGAAGGCTGTGGAGCATATAATAAAATGGGCAGGCCTCAGAGTCAGGTTAAACTGGATTCTGGAGCAGACACTGAATAAATATATGTGTGGCTCTGGACCAATTATTTTAATTATCTGAAATTTCAACTCCCCTATCAGTAAAATGTGATTAAAAATTAAAAAGTGATTTATACAGTTGTGTAAATTAAAGTTAACAACAACAACAGGAGAAAAGAATTAAGGTCTGAAGAGCTGTGTGTGTGTGTGTGTGTGTGTGCGTGTGTGTGTATGTTACGCTCTATTTTCAGGCACCTTCCCTGGTGGCTCAGATGGTAAAGAATCCGCCTGCAATGTGGAAGATCCTGGGCTGGAAGATCCTCTGGAGGAGGGCATGGCAACCCATTCCAGTAGTCTTGCCTGGAGAATTCCATGGACAGAGGAGCCTGGCAGGCTACAGTTCATGGAGTCACAAAGAGTAGGACATGACTGAAGTGACCTAGCATGCACTCATCACTAACCTTAAAATGTTATTATTAACTATTATTAAAATCAGTGCTATGACTTGCCCAATGTCTAGCAATGCCCTTAGGTCCTGGTGATCTGGGAAGGGAGAAGCACACAGGGGAAACCTGCTCTTGATTGAGGCTGGGGTACTGGGTTCCAGACTATCAGGCTTTTCCCTGAGAGGAGAAAGGCAATCAAGTGCTTGTGAGGCTTTGCCTGGATACTTGTGAAGAGGAACTTTCCAAGACGCGGGGGAGTTTATGCTATCCATGGTGGGTCCCTGGGACCACACCCGAGTTTCTGCTCACAGGATGACTCCTGGTGAACCTCTAGCTAGTTTCAGGACAGGGGTTGGCCATGCCGGAAAGACCACCCATGAGATTAGAGGATTGGGGTGGCGTGGGGGGGATCTGGAGATTTGAGTTCAATCACACAGCCAATGATTCAACCAATCATGCCAACATAATAAAAACCCCCATGAACATTCTGGACACCAAGGCTTGTTAGTAATTCTACAATGATGTGTCAGGAGGGTGATGCATCTTGGGGACCTGGAAGCTTCACTTTAAGGACTCTCCAGACTTCCTCATACACATCTGTTCTTTTGGCTGGTCTTAATCTGCATCTTTTATAAAAAGACTACAGTCATAAAAATAGCACTTCCCTGAGTTTGATGAGTCATTCTCCAGAACTATCAAACCTGAGAGGGGAGTGGGAAGCCCCCAGATTTGTAGCCAGTTGTTCAGAAGTGGGGGTGGCCTGGGAAACCCAGAGCTTTGACTCAGTCTCAAGTGAGGGGCAGTTGACTAGCGGACTGTGCCCCCAGACTATGAATTCTGTATTAGTTCTGGTACTTAGTGTCAGAATTGCACTGTGGCAGGAAAAGGCATGCCCAGCCCGACGAGGCTATGCCGGGGCAGGGAGGGGGTGAAAGGGCAGGGGGACAACGGGATCTCATGTTTTGTTTTTTAGGGATCCTCTCCCCCATCTTGGCCTCTCTAAGCATTGTCCTGTCCTGTATCCGCCACTTAACAGCTGTCCGCTTCCACTGCCACAGTTTAGAGGACCCGTCTGACACATAGACACAGCCTCTCACAAACATCTAAGCCTTTTCTTATTCATAAACCTCAGTTATCTGCTGACCAATGAAGAAAAAAAAGAAATGGAGCAGATTAAATTGTTCACCATGATCCATCCCATACCTGCCTTTATCCTCTCTTCCACGGACCTCACATACCTGACACACAAGGCTTTTCAAACAGGACAAAGTTCTCTCTCCTGAGTTTGGACAAGGTGTGTTTCTGCCCAGTGGTCTTTCACAGTCCTTAGAGTTTCATGATAAAGCAGAAAGAGCATCAAGTTGGAGACAAGCACCTTGCATCTGGTCATCTCTGGGGCCATGTGTCCCCTGGAGGAAGGGGTAGGTGAGTGGGGCCAGGGGATTGTCAGGTCCCAGCCTAATCATCCAGGGTTCAAAGCCAGTGGGGAAATAAATGAAATATAAACCTGGAATTGGAGAAACCCAACCAAACAGACTGAAGAAGGCTCAGGTCTGAAGGGCACACCGTTGCCAAGGCCCACTGCCGGTGTCCAAGAGAGCAAAGCTTGATAGCTCCTACTTCTCTGGGCTTCTCACATGCATCCCACAGAACCTATCTGGGTGGATTGGGAAGGGAGGAGAAGCAAGCACTTCCTTGCTTGGGAAAGCCTGTGGTGGAGGAGATCGGACAGGAGGGTCCCTGTGCTGACGTCTCTCTCACCAGTCACTTGTGTCAATCACTGCACCCTCTGAGGTGTCAGTGTGCAGACACTCCAAACTAACTGCTGACTTGAAACAACAGAAGGCATCTGAACCAACTGGCAAAACACACACAGGGTATCTAAGGAGCCGAGTCACAACGATGCCTTCTAGTTCTGGACTGATGAGGGGAGAAATAATAAAGGAGAGACCTGTGCTTCCCTGGTGGCTCAGAGGTAAAGAATCCACTTGCCAAGGCAGGAGACACAGGTTTGATCCCTGGTCTGGGAAGATCCCACGTGCCATGGAGCAACTAAGCCCATATGTCACAGCTATTGAGCCTGTGCTCTAGAGCTTGGGAACCGAAACTACTGAAGCCCACACACCCTAGAGGCCTTGCTGCACGACAAGAGAAGCCCACACACCACAATGAGAGTGTAGCCCCCACTTTCCACAACTAGAGAAAAGCCCCAGTAGCAACAAAGACTCAGCACAGGCAAAAATAAATAAATGAAATTTTAAATTATTTTCAAAAAAGAAGGAAAAACCTACTGTCTCTTTCACCTCCCTCCTTCTTCCCTCAAACCCTACTCTCTTGTCTATTTGTTATTAAAGCTCTCGTTTAAAATTATTCTTTTCTCCACATTGTTTGCCAATAAACCAAACATATTAGGGCGCTGTGATCTTTGAATGTTCTTCCAAAGCCTGCTATGGACCTGTATTTGCCAACATTCATGAAGCCAGTAAATCTTAGCTCCTCCAAAGCAGGATTTTGCTGTTGTTTAGTTGCGAAGTCATGCCTGACTCTTTGTGACCCCATGGACCGTAGCCTGCTAGGCTCCTCTGTCCATGGGCTTCTCCAGGCAAAAATACTGGAGTGGGTTGCCATTCCCTTCTCCAGGGGATCTTCCTGATCCAGGGATTGAGCCTGCCTCTCCTGTAGCTCCTGCATTGGCAGGTAGATTTTCTACCACTGAGCCACGGGGGAGGCCCAAAGCAGGTTTGAGTTAGTCCAAAAATGAAGATTAACAGTGAGCAGATCTCACTAAAATGTTACCACAACCCCAAATTTAAGCCAAACAGACACAACCCTCGTGCCCTTGTCCCACAAATCTAAGCCTTCTGTGGAAGCAAACGTCTATTTCAGGAGAAATTATGGAAGCAAGAGAGAGATGGATGGCAGCTGCTGAAAATCATATCAGAGCCATTTCCAAGTGTCCGTGATGCCCACTGGCTGTATCGATTAGATAATGACAAGGAGATCTGGTTTGAGTCCAAAAAGCAAAGCTACTCAGAGTAGACAGAGGGAAGAAGGAGTACTTAATTTTTATGAACCTATTGGCTGGTGCTTGATATTCATATTTCAGGTTGTCAATCTTCTTCTTTATTTTAAACTCAAAATGAAGAACTATCCCTGGCTATGGGCCCAGTAAGAGTGTGTGGCATTTTCATCTACTGCCCTCTCCGCCACACGCGTCTAGTTACTGGCAGCCCAGCATCTGAACTGCTCTTGTCAAGCCACTGCAAGTTAAATTTTGGAAACGTGTACTCATGTCAAGGACTAAACCAAATCACCGCATTGCTAAATACCAGTGCTCTTTTTCTTAGGCAACAGTACGTGGGGTCTACGTTAGGGGCCATGAATAGGTCTGGACGACAGCCCTGCCTGAAGCAATCTTCTGTTTTCCCCTCTATCTTGCCTCACCACCCCCAGTTTCTCGGTTGAGTTTATGGTTTGGTTGCTAGGTCAGCAGAAGGTGAATGGCTTCCTGTGTGGGTGAGACAGAGCGATTGCAAAATGTGTATCTCGCCTCAACTCAGCAAATGGTGCCCCAGCTGCCAGGGGTACACGGCATATTGGAGGCTCTGATTCAGGAGGGAGCTCGAGGTGAATTGCATTGTCAGGCACAGGATTAAACGATTGTGGGGGGGTCGGGTTGGCAGCTCCCTCGCCACCCTGTCTTTCTCTCAAAGTGAATCTATTCCACTGGCAGGCATTAGAGCAAATGTTTCCTAGTGGAATCATGGGTGTTAACTCGGAAGGCGTTGTACGGACTAGCCTTTACTCTTTAGAGACAAGGGATCTGAGATCCAGAGAATGCAGGGCAGTGTGGTGGTGGTGGTGTGTTTTTTTTTTGGTGGTGGTGGTGGTGTGTGTGTGAGGTGGCTACTGCATGAAAAGGATCTAACAAAATAGTGCTGACATTTCTCAAGAAAACGGCTAATTGAATTGTGAACATAAAAGAGTCTTCACAGTGCATGAGAGAGGAAGAGTCAAACCTGACAGGTCTAATATTCAGAGAAATGCAAAGTACTGAAATAACTTGGATTAGTCGCCTAACAATGCCAACGACCTTACTCTGGTCATGAAGCAATGTGCTCGGGTGGAGCAATATTGATAGCTCCCTCTCCACCTAGAAGCTTGCAACTTTAGCTCATCTTGAACCATATGCAATCAGTAATTCATCTGATAAAAGCATATTAACCAGTCTTCCCTGGTGGTCCAGGGGTTAGGAATCTGCCTGCCAATGCAGGCGACACGGGTTTGATCCCTTGTCTGGGAAGATCCCTTGCCTGGGAAGATTCTACATGCTGTGGAGCAAATAAGTCCCTGCCCCTCAACTACTGAGACTGTGCTGTAGCGCTGGGGAGCCAAGGCCACTAAGCCCACGTGCTGTAACTACTGAAGCCTGACACCCCAGAGCCTGTGCTCTGCAACAAGAGAAGCTGCTCAATGAGAAGTCCACACATCCCAACTAGAGAGCAAGCCCCACTCACTGCAACTAGAGAAAATAAAAAATACTAAAACTTTTTTTAAACTAAAAAATAAAAATATCAACACAAAGTCTATTAGACAAATAGCCCTGATTTTTTAAAAAAAAAATAATCACCTACTATGTGACAGAGTCTAGGGATAAAAATGTCAGTAAAACATTATATCTACCTTCAAAACCTTCCAGACATGCCAACATTTTTTATTCAATGTCAGAAACTCAAAGAAATTTATTACAATAAAGAAAGTTCACCTACAAGACAATCAGTGACTTCCAGATATGGCTCAGTTTTCTCCTTCCATGTTTGATAAGAGCCAATAGCTATCAAAGTCACATAAAATTATTATAAATGGTAGACATTTATTTTCAGACCTTAAATGATGGGAAGCAGTAGTAAGTATCAGTTGTGTAGCATTTTATGTGTGCAAAGTGCTTTGCTGTCATATTTTATGGCTTGTTCTACATAATAGCTGTGTGTGAGATGGGTTGAAACAGCCTCTATTTGAGAGTTAGCAGAGAGCAGTCATCACCAAATAGATCAATGTCCTCTTTGAATGCTATTTGCCTTGGGCCTTGAAAAAAGGTCATCATATGTTTTAATTTCTTGAGTTTGCATTCTGCATGTTTAGATTCGGTTCGCACGGTCTTTTTATAACAGTTCAGATTCAGAGCTCAGATTCTGAACTGCACAGGTCACACTGTGTGCAGCGGTCAAGATGAGCCATGGCAGGCCTGACCCAACCCTCTCAGCCTTCATCATGATCAATAGCTTTTACTGTACTTCCACTGGAGCTCCATTTCATTCTCCCCATCACTTACCCTCCAAGGTCACAGGAACTATCCCTGGTCTCCACCCCTTCTCCTTCCGAGTAAGTGGTCCTTGGGGTAGCTCTTATTGGCCTCTCACCACCCAGCTTTTTGTCCATCTTCCTCAGGCATTGCACTCACAACAGAGCCACTGTGGACCGGCTGGGTGGTGGGGGTGGGGTGGAGGAGTGGGGAGTGGGATCCAGATCATTCTTTTTTTTTTCCAAGTCCATCCTTCGCATTGTTGAGGAGGCAGGAGAATGCCCCCTTCCCAAGCCTTTAGTATGTGCTGAGCTTTCTTTCTGAGGCAAGAGGGTAAGGCCTGGGATGATGAGTGAGTTCCCTATATTTTACCGTTTGGTGGGCACAAGACTGAGTGCTTGGTTTTAGGTTTTATTTTTCTATGAATGTCCAGATCTGTTTACTCCCGCCCTCCCAGACTTCTGCAGCCAGTTGGAAATGTCTGGACCAGCTCTGGTAAAGAATGATCGGTTCCGTTCTCAATCCCTATGACTAGAGTAGAACTTTAGGAAACAGGTTTAGACTGTTTACAAGTCTTGAAAACTCTTATTAACTCTTTTGTTTCCTCTTTCCATTCCTAGCCGTGTGATCACCTTGGGGACAGATCTGCTGGTCAAGAGGGACCATCCCCTGCCTGTGAGAAGCATACAGTCTGGTGGGGATTTCAGAAAGACCAATGGGCAATTGTCAATCAAGGATATTGATGCCACAAGAGTGCTGGGAGCAATGGAGCAGAAGAGATGGACACCTGCCTCAGGTCTGGGAGATCAAGGAGGACTTCCAAGAGGAAGTAGCCCCAGGGCTCTGTGTTTTGGAGTTAGACTGGAAAGGCTGTCTTTGGCTTGGGAAAAACTTTGAATCTAGGGAGCCAAAAAGGGCCAAGAGTGTGGTCCAGGGGAAAGGGAGTGGAGACTGTCTTTACGCCCCAGGCATTAAGGAAGGGGTGGGAGGACTAGCTTTTGTTTGCTTTGCCATGACCCAGACACGTTCAGAGACAAGAGGTACCTTCGGTTCACCCCCTGCAGCGTTTCTCTTGACATATGATGGGCAAGGTTCAGATCCAGCAAAAATACTTTCCCCCACAAAGCCTAAAAGGACAGGCTGGGCTCCTTTTCAATCACTGCTGACAAACACCACAGCTAATCTTGGTGCTGAGGGGGGAGGACTTCAGGAAAGGGAATCAGGAAACAGCTCTTGTTTTGCCAGGTGCGTGGCCTCAGTCTGTCACTGGGCCACTCTGGACCTCACTGCCTCATTTAACTTATTGGATCAATAGTACCTGACCTGCTCATTCAACAGTTTGTTGGGAACATCAAGTCATAATAAATAAGAATAAAAGTCAAGCCCAGGAGTGTGTCCAGTGTTGTTCTGCGATGTTCATTTGCTTCTGCTTCCAGGTCAGTATTCTCCTCACCCACCTGAGGGTCTTGGGTGCCCCCTCACCTAGCTCACCCACTGCCAGACACCACCCTCCACTCATCCGACTCCATCAACAGCTGCTAATCACGTGGCCATGGCTGAGTCATTCCAGACCCTGACCCAGGTCATCACTGACACCATCAAAGTATTCAAGCAGCCCCTTCACTTCAAAGCCCATGAGCCCATATTCCCCAAGTCTCCTGTGAGTCCAGGGCCAGGGACGTGCACCCCAAGGGGAAAACCCTCATCTCAGATACCACAGCCCAAGATTCTCCCCCCAGGCCCAGCAGCCGTCTTCCAGCTGGAGCACATATGTGTGCTTAGTCGCTCATTTGTGTCTGACTCTTTGCAACCCTACGGACTATGGCCCGCCAGGCTCCACCGTCCATGGGACTCTCCAGGCAAGAATACTGGAGTGGGTTGCCATGCCCTCCTCCAGGGGATCTTCCACCTGTCTTTATCTCTGAAGAACGAAGCTTAGGGCTCTTTCGGCAATAACAACAGAAGCCCCATTGCTTTCGCACTCTTCTCTGTCTCTGGTCATAGACAGGCACAACATCTTAACCAACTGATCTATTAACATGTCAAAATGACCTTGACTGTGCCCTGGCTGGCTGAGCTAACTGCCCAGCACACAGCAAGGGTTCAGTAAATACTTGTCAAATGAATGATTAGACCTTGTTATGGAACGAACTGTGTCTCCCCCGGCCTGCTCCAAATGTGTGTGCTCAAGTCCTAACACTTAGTATCTCAGAATAGAATCATATTTGGAGATAAGGTCTTAAAAGAGATGATTAAGTTAAAATGAGACCTTCAGAGTAGGCCCTAATCTACTACGACCAGTTTCCTCACAAAAAGAAATTTGGTATAGGATATGCATGCACACACAGAGGTGAGACCACATGAGGACCGTCTATGAGATCTCAGAAGACACCCAACCTGCCAGATACTTGCTTTCAGACTTTCAGCTTCCAAACTGAGAAAATGAATGCTAGCTGCTTAAGCTACCCAGCTGGTGGAATTTTATTATGGCAGCCCTAGCAGACTAATACAGACCTACTTAAGAAAACTAGCAATTATACCACAGAACAGAGTTGGGGTGTGGAGCTTACAGTCTCATCAGTAAGGAAGTGATTTGCCCATAGTGGGGAAACTGTTTGGGGATTCATCGTTGTTTCTTGGAAACTTCACAGGCCCACAGGAGACCCTCAGAAACAAAATGGCCAATAGGGTAGAGGACAGAGACTTTCCTAACAGTAAGGCAGGGGCTGCTCTGGATATATATGAGCTCTCTCTGTGTTTGATGAGCAGCAGGTGTTATTTTTCCATTTTACAGAAAGGTGACCCAGATTAGACAATGAATCTGGAGTCAGTTTAGAGTGGAATCCCAGCTACATTTTCCATCTACAATGTGTCCTGGCTCATCTTGGCTCCGTTTCTCTCTCCTCATCTCTACCAGCTTGTCGGCAAACCTTAAGGCGTATACATAAGTATACAGATATTTGGAAAGTGGGGGAGAATTTGAGGGAAAGGCCAATATTTAGCAATAGCAAAAAATTGCACAACATCTTTGCCTACATAGCCTTGGCAGCTGGGACTCAAACTGAGAGCCCAACTGATGAATTATACCCTGCCTGAATTCTACCAGCTCTGAAGCTGAATTAAAGAGAAGTAAAACTGTAATGAGCATCAGACAGACTGTCCCCAGGGGTACAGATGACAGAACGAAGCAAGCGAATTGGGGAGATGATCAGAAGAGGCACGGAGACTCCCCGAGGGGTCCAGGGCTTCTTTCTACTGAGATGCAGGCTCTGCAGGCTGCCCTCCCTTCTGCATAGGGAGCCGGTGCCCGTGTTTGCTGTCTGTCTCCTTCCTGGTCTCTCTCCTGGGGGGAGGACACCAGCTGCCCCTTCCCGTGCCTGCCTGTCTGGGCCTCCTTCACCAGGATCCTCCTTGTTCTCTTTCTGGTTCTCTGTTCATCTACGAGCCTTTCTGCGGGGCCACGTTGTGCATGACTGAATCAAGCTCAAGTCCCCTCCTCCAAAGTTTGCACTACGCGATCCAAAATCTTCCTGAGTTTTCCCAAACCCTAAGGAGCTCACAAGACCCTGCCTGGTGTGTCTTCCCTGCGTTCTCTTTGGTTTCTGCTCCTTGGACACTCCAGGCACACTCCTGCCACAGGCCCTTTGCACCTGCTGTTCCTCTGCCTGAAACACCTCTTGCCAGGTAGCCTCATGACTCCCCCCCTCACCTCCCTCGGGACTGTGCTCAAATTGTCAATGAGATCCATTCTGCCCCCTAGTATTTAAACTTCACCCCTCATTGCTGGGGGCTTCTCTGGTGGCTCAGTAGTAAAGAATCTGCCTGCCTATGCAGGAGACACAGGTTCAATCCCTGGGTTGGGAAGATCCCTTGGAGAAAGAAATGGCAACCCACTCTAGTATTCTTGCCTGGGAAATCTCATGGATAGAGGAGCCTGGCTGGCTACAATCAATGGGCTTGCAGAGTCAGATATGACTTAGTGACTAAACAATGACAACCTCATTGCTGGCACCCCGAGTCCTCTTCTCTACTTAATGTTGTCCATTACATGCTCTTTACAGAGGATGAGATGGTTGGATGGTTGGATGGCATCACCAACTTGATGGACATGTGTTTGAGTAAGCTCCAAGAGTTGGTGATGGACAGGGAAGCCCGACATGCTGCAGTCCATGGGGTTGCAAAGAATCAGACACAACTGAACGACTGAACTGAACTAACTCATGCTCTTTACCAACTGAAGCTATCAAGCATTTTATTTATTCTTTGCCTCCTGCAACAAGAAGATAAACTCAAAGATGGTGGGAAATCTTTCTGCTCTGTTAGTGACATCAGCACCTAGATCAGTATCTGCCATGGTTGAATGAGTGAATGAATTCAAAGGACAGCTCGTTAATTGAAAAACAAAATCCACGATGGGACAGGAGTATGGAAATGGACTCATGTGTTCTTTCCTAAGAATCTCATTTTATTTTAAGTACTTTGAACACAGCTTGGTTGCCCTCTCCTACGATGGATGGTTCTTCTCGCAGTGTCTCTATCGGGCCTCATTCCTCTTTCTCAGGTATCAGAGGAATGGTTTCCATTGGCAGCTGTGGCCTCATGAAGCATTTGCCTGGCTTTCTGCAGACTCTGCAAGTCAGTGAGCATGAAATGTAAAGTGACCTTCCTGACAGAGGAATAGCATCCGCTTCCCTCTCTCACTCCCACACACAGCTCTCACTATATCTGGGAAAAAAAAAATGCTTCTTTACATTTTGTTTGTTTCTATTATTTTTGCCAAAAAGAGAGACTGTCTTGGCATTTTTGAATTTGTAATGCTTGAGGTTACCAAACACAATGTGCAGTGGAATCCTATTTTTATAGTGTTTATATATATATATATATGTTTGTATATATATAGTTACATATCCTTAATGTTTATATATTTTTGTATTTTACATTTACATATTTTACATGTTTCTACATACACAAAGCTTCCCTCGTGGCTCAGATGGTAAAGAATCTGCCTGCAATGCAGGAGACCCAGGTTTGATCCCTGGGTGGGGAAGATCTCCTGGAGAAGGGCATGGCAACCCACTCCAGTATTCTTGCCTGGAGAATCCCATGAACAAAGGAGCCTTGTGGGCTACAGTCCATGTGGTCACAAAGAGTTGAATACAACTGAATGACTAAACACATACACATATATTTCTAAAGACTGGAAAAACATACCAATATGCTAATAGTTGAAGTTGGTGAAAATACTATGATTTTTATTTTACTGTATTCCTTACAATGAGCATATATTATGTCTATGATAAGAAAAATAACAGTACCTTTTCTTATTTTTTTAAAGTAAAAGTGCTTGTATTACTTGGGCACCTGCTTATTGCTAAAGGTCAGTTTTCTGGTACAAGGAGACGTCAAAAGGATCCCCTTGGGGTGTGGCCATTCCTTTCACCTTGTGATTTTAGCTTGAAGGAAATGGCAGCCCACTCCAGTACTCTTGCCTAGAAAATTCCATGGATGGAGGAGGCTGGTGGGCTACCGTCCACGGGGTCACAAAGAGTCGGACACGACTGAGCGACTTCACGAATAACAAACTAAATGAAGGCAAACTGAAGCAGCAGTGCTGGGTTCTCATGTTTCCATTTACGCTGAGCCTACGCCAAGCCCAGGTCTCATGTTTCCATTTACGCTGAGTGTACGCCAAGCCCCGGGCTAACGTGGAAATGGCTGATTAAGGATGACAGTTTTCGTCATCACTTCCTTGAGAAGTTGCTTGTGACGTCAGAGCTGGCTGTGGAGTCTTAGGACTCTCATCGCACTGGATGCCTGCCTTGGAGCAGCTGCATTTCCCTTCGTGGCTTCCTCTCTGCTTTCCTCTGGTGGGGGTGTCTGCGTTTGCCATCTGCCCCTTTTCCTGACTCCTTCCTTTTTTGCTCTGAATATCAGGGTAATGTGCTTCATGCTGCTTGGTAAACCCATGTCCACTTCTCCTCACCACCAGTAAGTGAATTCTTGAGATCCAGGCTACAGCAGTCTCCTTCATTCCCTGATACTCCCCAAGGGATTCATCTTCTGTCCAAAAGGTCTATTTTTCCTGGTCAGGCTTTCTGTGTTTGTGCACTGGCTTGGGTGTTTATTCAGGGAGTTGTGCAGGGACCAGCCCTTCCGCGAGTGCCCTGACCTGGCTTTCTTCAGAACTGGTAAGACAGTTTCTTCCCTTTAAGGGTTGCTCTCAGTCCTTCTGGAACACGTCTTTCAACATGTGAGACTTCCGGTTGATGTGATTTACAAAACATAAAACTCCTTTTCTTGATCTTGAGGACCCACAGTCATTTGGTCCCTGCCTGTCTTTCCAAACTAATCTACCATGAATGTTCCCTATGAGTCCTCCCCAGGAGCAAAAACCTTCTTTTTACTGTATTCAGACTCAACTGATGTCACTGTACATCTCTGTGCTTTTGCCCAACTCAGGAGTCTCCTCCATAATCTGCTCTAACGACCTGAATCCCATCCATCCTTTAAGTCTTCATTCAGAGATTATTTATCCTGTGAGTCCCTGTGACCCCAGTTCACAGCAACCTTTCCCACTCATTTGGAAATCCTTACGTAATGTGAATATATGCATAAATAAAAATAATAATCTCACACTACTACCTAAGAAGAGATGAAAGCAAATGTGTGATAGTCTGCTTTATATACTCTAAGGAAAGTGACAAAAGGAATATAAAAATAGGAAGAAACTTCCATTGAGACCGGAACCTAGGAACAGAGGTTATTTACATGCCAGAAACTATATATGATTACCATGTTCTCAGATCCATCAGACATGGTGTAGGTACAGAGCCAGACTTAGCAAAGGCAACCTCAGATCTTGCCCCTCATAAGTCAGAGAGGAGCCTTGGAGAAGTGGAGACATCAATAGAAACCCTTATTAGACAAAGGAAGAGCTGGTAACAATATAAGTTTATATCAACCATCATTCATTAGTAAGAAATGAGAGAAGAGTTCTAAGCATAACCAGATGGAGAGAATTTACCTGCTTTCTTCATGGGGAAAAAAACAAAACCAATATTTAGTCAAGAAAGGGTTTAGGCAACAAGAGAGAAATAGAATATAACCCTCAAGACAGGCATCAAGCCGATAACCTTTGGAAAAGATTTGCCTTGAGAAACAGAAGTCAACTGTAGAAAGAATCCCCGAGCACCCCCACAGACACACCAGTTTCTCCGGACAATGTGTGTAATTACGTAGGAAAGAAGCTTCTGTTTTTCCTGGGCCTAAGTGTCTGGCCGTGGGCTCTTCTCCCTGTGGAGGTTAGGAAAGGACACAGGAGGCATCTGTTCTACATATGCAATTTCATCTAATCTCCTGTTTTCAGCCCCAATTCTCACTCCAGCCCTGACACATTTGCCCTTTCCTAGACCAGCGATTCTCTGGGGTCATGTTAGCTCTATCCTTGACACATGGTGCAGGCTGCACTTCCTTTTGCTTTGCATCCTCTAAGAATTTGATGCAATTTCATGTCGTCGGCGTTCCCTTTCCATTATCTGAAGTGCTATAGGCTCTATTTTTTCTATTGCTTTACTGTCATATCCTGGGGCATCGAAAAACCATAGATGTATGTTCAATCTGTCAATTTCACCTGAAAGGCTCTCAAAGTTTTACTCAGTTATTCCCAAGATATTTTATAGATATAATGAAATTTCATTCTGATGACAAGTGGAATATTTTAATGAAATAATTTAAAGTTTATTTGGAAGGCTAATATGGTAGACCAAATAAGAAATTCTGAAAGATAAGAATTATGGGAAAGGACAGATACTGGAGTATTCGGTTATGAAAAATAAAACAGAATGACAAGTGGAACAGAAAAGAAGAACACAACCCAGACCTAAATATATGCATGAATTCAATATGTGATTAAAATAGTACTTCAAACTAGCTGAGGGAAAAATTAAAGATGAAGATGGCAAATGGAGTGAATCATTTGGAATGAAGATAAAAAACCACCTTTATTCTGTATAAGAGATATATTAGAACACATTCCAAACAAAGTAAAGAATTAAATCTTTAAGAGAGAATGAAACAAATATGACAGAACAAGATAAAAATATATATTAAAATGTAGCCAATCCTGGTGGTGGCAAAGAAGGCATTAATAACACAAAAAAAGGAGCAGGGACTTCAAAAGAAAAGACTTGAGAGCACCGATTACATAAAAATTGAAAAGTTCTGAAAGCTTAAAAAAAAACTTTTAAAAGACGTAGACAAATCAGGTAAAATATTTGCAACATATGAGCCAGAAAGAATAAAAGTATTAGTATACACAGACTTTTAAAAGTCAATAAGAAAGTATGAACACCCCATGAGAAGAGAGAGCTAAAAACACGAGAACACAATGTACAAAAAAGAAGAAATGATCAATAAACAAGCAACCATGTTCAAATTCTCTAGTAAGCAAAGAAACATTAATTAAAATATCATTTTTAACCACCATCCTGTGCTTAGTTGCTCAGTCGTGTCCAACTTTTGCGACCCCATGGACCATAGCCCACCAGGCTCCTCTGTCCATGGGGATTCTCCAAGCAAGAATACTGGGCTGGGCTGCCATGCCCTCCTCCAGGGGAATCTTCCCAACCCAGGAATCAAATCTAGGTCTTCCACATTGCAGGCAGATTCTTTACCATCTGAGCCACCAGGGAAGGTAGCTTCCATAAACCTCTCATCCTTATTCATCAGCGGGCAGACAGAATGAAAACCACAATCACAGAAAACTCACCAAACTGATCACACAGACCACAGCCTTGAAACTCAGTGGAACTATGAGCCACGACATGTAGGGCCACCCAAGACAGATGCGTGAAAAAGAGTGAAAAAAGGAGTGGGAAAAGCTGGCTTAAAACTCAACATTTGAAAAACAAAAATCATAGCATCCAGTCCCATCACTTCACAGCAAATAGATATGGAAACAGTGAGAGAATTTATTTTCTTGGGCTTCAAAATCACTGAAGATGATGACTGCAGCCATGAAATTAAAAGACGCTTGCTCCTTGGGAGAAAAGCTATGACCAAACTAGACAGCATATTAAAAAGCAAAGACATTACTCTGCCAACAAAGGTCCATCTAATCAAGCTATGGTTTTTCCAGTAGTCATATATGGATGTGAGAGTTGGTCTATAAAGAAAGCTGAGTGCCGAAGAATTTATGCTTTTGAACTGTGGTGTTGGAGAAGACTCTTGAGAGTCCCTTGGACTGCAAGGAGATCCAACCAGTCCATCCTAAAGGAAATCAGTCCTGAATATTCATTGGAAGGATGGATGCTGAAGCTGAAGCTCCAATACTTTAGCCACTTGATGCAAAGAACTGACTCATTGGAAAAGACCCTGATGCTGGGAAAGATTGAAGGCAGGAGAAAAAGGGGACAACAGAGGACAAGATGGTTGCATGACATCACCAACTCAATGGACATGAGTTTGAGTAAGCTCCAGGAGATGGTGGTGGACAGGGAAGACTGGAGTGCTGCAGTCCATGGAGTCGCAAAGAGTCAGACACAACTGAGCAACTGAATTGAACTTTTAACCACCAAATTGGCAAAACATTTAAATAATTATAACGTCCAGGTTACCCTTATTCATTGTTGGGGTGTATGTAAATTCCTACAGCTTTTTCGATAAGTAAAACCATATTGGCCCAAACTTCGCATGTGTATTTTTTAAACCCTGTAATATATTTATGTTTTTCTGTCCATTAAATTTACATATAGGAAATTTTCCTAGGGAACTATTTTTAGATAGCAACAAAAATGTACACTGCAATATTTGTAATAGTCAATGGCTTTAATCTACATAATGCCCAAAAAAGATTTGTTTAATTATTGTGCATCCAAACGATGGAATATCTCATACCCATAATTTTTAATCATATTTAATGACTTTGGGAAATGGTATCATTCTAGTAGGTGAAAAAGACACCTTTACATGTCTATACTATGATCCCAGGGCTTCCCAGGTGGCGCTGGTGGTAAAGAATCCACCTGCCAATGCAAGAGACATAAGGGACGCAGGTTCGATCCTTGGGTCAGGAAGATGCCCTGGAGGAGGGCATGGCAACCCACTCCAGCATTCTTACATGGAGAATCCCCCCATGAACAGAGGAGCCTATCGGGCTACAGTCCATAGGGTCACAAAGAGTTGGGTACAACTGAAGTGACTTAGCACGCATGCACACATGATATGATCCCAAATTTGTAAAAAGGAATTTAAACATATACACATTATAAAAAACTATACCAAATGTTACTAATGATTATCTCTGGGTAGTGGCATATGGGTGATTTAAATTTTCTTCCTTATATTTTTACATATTTTCCAAATTTTCTACAATAAACATATGTCATCTTTATAAGCAGAAAACATTTTTTTTTAATATAATGCTTTTCTTAACCAGATTTTAAATTGCTTAAGGGTTTGTTTTTTTTTTATTGAACACATCATCATAATTCCTACAGGGTGCAGACCCGGGATGTTATTTTTTTTAGCTTTTTATTTTGCATTGGGATATAGCCAATTAACAATGCTGTGATAGTTTCAGGTGGATGAAAGGACTCGGCCATACATATACATGTATCCATTCTCCCCCAAACTCCCTTCCCATTCAAGCTGCCACATAGCATTGAGCAGAGTTCCACATGCTTGTTGGTTATCCATTTTAAATACAGCAATGTGTATATAACCATCCCAAACTCCTTAACTATCCCTTCTCCCCATCCTTCTCCCCCACCAATGATGTTTGAAATGATACAAATGAACTTATTTACAAAACAGAAAGAGACTCACAGACCCAGGATGTTATTTTAAATGCTCAGTTCAGTTCAGTCGCTCAGTCATGTCCGACTCTTTGCAACCCCATGAACTGCAGCACGCCAGGCCTCTCTGTCCATCACCAACTCCCGGAATCCACCCAAACCCATGTCCATCGAGTCAGTGATGCCATCCAACCATCTCATCCTCTGTCGTTCCCTTCTTCTGCCCTCAATCTTTCCCAGCACCAGGGTCTTTTCATTTTAAATGTAGTGGATAATAAAGAAATATTTATCTGATTAACAAAGTTCCTTCTTGGGTTTTTTGTATTCCTTTTCAAATGACTCTAAGGCATATTTTAAGAACATGAAACCATCATCTAAAACCTGTTTTTCACGCGGGCATGTGATAAATACTGCTTCCTGCTCTGTCGGTAGCAGAGTGCAAACTCACTGCCTGCAAGGGTTAATTTCAGGCACTCCTGACCACCTGTTCAGCATCTGCCACATGTCATTCATTTCAAAGGCCTCTGAGGCTCACCAACTCAGGAAAAGGATTTTTGCTTTGCAGTAGGTATATACACAAAGACAGCGCCAATGCAAATAAGAAATTCCCGGTCCAGAAATAAACATTTCTTAAGCAACCTAGACAATGAAATGAATGCTAGCCTTTTCTCCCAGAACTTTTTTGTAATTACATTTTTATTGACTTTGCAGAGGAAATGAAAAAGGCTAACATATAATTGACTAAAAGAAATAGAAGTAATAAACCGAGCCAGAAGTCTTGAGGAAACATGTATATAAGGTAAAATAACTCTAATAGGAAAATCTATTCTAGGATGTTGAAGTTATATAATTACCTCCGCATGCTGCTTTGGCTGTGAAAAGAGCTGGGTGGGGTGCTGTGACAAGGAACACCGTGAGGAGGGCTCAAATCTCTTACCAAATTTGTCTATGCTCTGGGTAATTTAAATTCTATGTTTCAAAAGCAACTACCGGTATTGGATTCTGAATTTTACATGAAACAAACTTGGAGGAGGGGGCGTGTGTGAGTGTGTCTATTGGATTCAAGAGGCATTTAACAAGTTGTCTTATGATAACCTTGTAGCCAGGAGGATTAGTTACTTGGTGAATACACATACATGTTGTTGTTTAGTTGCTAACTCATGTCTGACTCTTTGGGACCCCATGGACTGTAGCTCACCAGGCTCCTCTGTCCATGGGATTCTCCAGGCAAGAATATTGGAGTGGGTTGCCGTTTCCTTCTCCAGAAGATCTTCCCAAACCAGGGACTGAATTCACATCTCCTGCATTGGCAGGCAGATTCTTTACCACTGAGCCACCTGGGAAGTCCCATATACATGCTGCTGCGGCTGTTAAGTCGCTTCAGTCGTGTCCAACTCTGTGCGACCCCATAGACGGTAGCCCACCAGGCTCTGCCGTCCCTGGGATTCTCCAGGCAAGAACACTGGAGTGGGTTGCCATTTCCTTCTCCATTGCGTGAAAGTGAAAACTGAAAGTGAAGTCGCTCAGTCATGACCAACTCGTAGTGACCCCATGGACTGTAGCCCACCAGGCTCCTCCATCCATGGGATTTTCTAGGCAAGAGTACTGGAGTGGCTTGCCATTGCCTTCTCCGCCCATATACATACATAAATACATATTCTGCAAATGATCAGGAGATGGAAGCCACTCTGCATTGAAGTGGTGAACCATATACCACTGTATTTTCAACATAATCATTACTGTAGTTTGAATTAGCTGATCAGAATTAAGAGCAGAGGTCAGAAAGGAAGGTGGTGAAGCTTCAGCTGACACATGCCCTGCACCCTAATACTTAGGCAGTCCTGCTCCTCACCCCCTCTTTACACCTACACTTTGAGTCATTCATGTTCTTGATGAGAGAGAATCATACCCCTCTGATGCTGGGGTAGAAAAAAAGATTAAAACCTGCTGACATTAATAAACATAGAAAAGGCAAGCTCAGCCAATTTGTGAGTCAATTACAGCTAACATTTTGATGACAGAATCAGGCTATAAACTGATCTTGACAGGAGGAAATGAAGAGATGAATGTAACAAGAAGATATTTAGTAGGGATAAAAGTTAGGCTCTGACCTTGGGGCTGAAAGATCAATGGCAAAACACAGGGAGAGGTGATCTACTTAAGGAATGTGCACGCTTAGTCACTTCAGTTGTGTCCGACTTACTGCAACCCCATGGACTGTAGCCCACCAGGCTGCTCTGTTCATGGGACTTCCCAGGCAAGAATACCGGAGTGGGTTGCCATTTCCTTCTCCAACCTAAGGAGTGGTTCCTTTGACAAGACTAAGGGGTTTCAGGCACCACTCTGGATGCCAACCAGAAATTCAGTCCTAAGCTCTATATATGCTGCTGCTGCTGCTAAGTCGCTTCAGTCGTGTCCGACTCTGTGCGACCCCAGAGATGGCAGCCCACCAGGCTCCTCCGTCCCTGGGATTCTCCAGGCAAGAATACTGGAGTGGGTTGCCATTTCCTTCTCCAATGCATGCATGCATGCTAAGTCACTTCAGTCGTGTCTGACTCTGTGCAACCCCATGGACAGCAGCCCACCAGGCTCCTCTGTCCACAGAATTCTCCAGGCAAGAGTACTGGAGTGGAGCTCTATATATGGACATGTAGACTTTGGAATGAAGAGGATGGCATACTCTTTTTTGCCCTGGTCACAGCATACCCAAAGGGCTATGTCTGGTTCTCTCTTGTGCCATCTTTCAGGAGGGCATAGACCAACAGGACTGGGTTCAGAGACAGTGAGGGAAGGCTTGGGGGAGGGTGTCTTAAGGCTCAGCAGAGGAGAAAAGAGATGTGATGCCTAGAGAAAGAATGACTTGCGAATGAGTGGGAGAGAGGGCACGGATTGATCCCAAGTTTAGAAGAACACAGAGGGATCTCTACCCAGAATGGCCAGGAGCCCCGTCTCTGTGTGTCTGCAGCACTGTGTGCCTATTTCTAATACGGGAGAAATTTGTTTTCATATTAATTTCCACTCACAAGACTCTAAGCTCTGTGAGGACAGAGGCTGCATCGTAGTTTCTTTGTTCTCTCAGAATATAGCAGACTCTCACTAATGTTTGTTTGGACCAGAAAGAAGAGGCATTAGACTTATGTCTGGCTCCTAGAGGTAGGGAGCACTGCGGCCAATAGCTAGGAGCTGTAGCAAGACAAAATGACGACTCACCATAAAGAACTATTAAGCGATTGGGTTGAACAAGGTGAAATAGTTGACCTCAGGAAGGAATGCCTTCAACGCCAGACTGAATGGCCATCCAACATCCAAACAGATAGTTGGAGCAGATGATCTTTAAGATGGCATCTTTCAAAGCCTGGATCTGTGATTCTACCCAAGGGCACACACCATCTTTGTTTAAACAGACAATCTCATGCTAAGAAGAAGTGCTCCCAGAGACATTTGAAGGCCTGTTCTGGTTTCCTTTACCAGAACCTCAGGGAAAAGCTATAGGTCAAAGTCCTCAGGTCCAAGGTCAAATGAAGAAGGACTGCCATATAATAAAAGACCTTACAATGACATGTCAGGTCATGGACAGGTTTTCATTCCACTGAGCAGTCTGCCCAGCTCCCCCTTTGACTTCATGTGTTCCCAACTCGACTTGCCTAACTTACTCTCATCTCCCTTCTCTTCCCTTCCCTGGGTCTCAGTCACAGCATTTCCCAACTGGGTTGATAATTTGATCTTGACTTGTGATTCTTCTGTGCCTGCCAGCTTCGTGTTTCCATTCTGGATGCTTCACAGGGCCCCCTGGACCAGGTCACAGGGGGAAGGACCACTAGGGGGCTACTTTACTTAGCACAGTGATCTCAAGTGTAGTGCGGGGGGTACAGGAAGTGGCCAAGCAGAGGGGGCAGGCTGGCTTGTAGTTCCCAGCTCCCTCAGGACTGGGCAACAGGACCACCCCCTCTGCAGCACCATCCGCGTACACGCTGCAGGGGTGATGCTGTGTGACAACCCTGGTGGCCTTGTGTGGGGCAGTAGCCCAAGGGCAAAGGGGCCTAGTGTGGACAAGCCACCAGGCAGCAGGAAGCGATCCCCAGGCTCCTGCTGGGTCATGGTGGGCCCTTCAGGGACATGCCTGCATTTCCTTGGGGGGCTTCTGCTTTTATAAGTCTCCTTGGGCTGCCCCAAAGAGAAAGAGTTATAGTGAATTGTCATGGATTCAGGTCTCAAGAAACTCGACACCTGTAACCACCCCTATCCATTCCCTACCCAGTTCCCTCTGGACTTGGGATTTAGATGAGGAACGTCGGTGGGGTGGGGGTAGGGGGGGCGGGGGGGGACCTACTGTCCAGTTACCAGAGGTGGGGGGCTTCAGGAGCCCCCAGAGTCACAAGGCAGGTCGGGATCCCTCTTGCCTTCTGTGTCTGGCAGAATTCGGCTTCTGCAAGGGGCATTGAACCCTTAAACACCCGGTAATGGATTAGTTCTGGCTGAAGGGAAAATTCAAAGATGAGCTGGAAGGAGAGTTTACAGGACTAGGATCCAAGTAGGAAGGAAATTAATTGCTCAATTCTCACATTTTAAGTCCAGCAGTTAACTTCTAAAAGACATCTATTCTCTCTAGACAGGACTATTTCAAAAGTCCCATTACCTGATTTCTTGAATGGCCCAATGCTTCTTGGCCAGTTCACAGACTCTCTCCTTCTCTATATCAAAAGGGAAAAGTGCCCCCAAGGCAGCCACTTCAGGCTTGGGTGGACAGCAGAGATAAATCCTAATTCATTTTAAATTGGTTGCAGGCGCATTCCCAGACAGACAGCGGCCAGACATGGGGCAGTGCGTCTGTGCGTGTATTAGGAGGGGAGGCTAACAGGCAGAAAGGCAGAGGGATCAGAAGGGTTTGAGGGTTTCTGAAATAACCTGCCAGACCATTTAACTGTGACTCTAGGCTGCTCCCCTAACAGCTGCTGGACCGGGTAACCGTCCATCCTCCGGCCCCCATCCCACCCAGAACTACCTTTTCACCGAGTGGCAGGTGAACAGATGCCACGCTGCCCTTAGTCACTAAAGGAGAGAGACTACATCTTCCTCATGTTTTGTGGAGATGAAGCTACTCTAAACGGAGACCCCCCAAGCACTCCCAGCTCTCTCGGAACGCACATGGGGGCCACCATGTGTCCTGAGCAGCCTAGCTCTGGGTCCTATGTGAAGTTGGCATGGTGATGCCCATCTCACGAGGCTGCTATAAAGATGAGATCATGTGAACACTACCTAAGACACAGTGATAGTCCCTCCCCCCGCCCCAGGACAGATATAGCAGGTATCTAAGACCCTACAGACTCACACTCTGCGTTCTCTTCTTGTTTTTGGAATAATTTCTCATCTAGGATCCAAAGCCTTGAACCTGGGGAAATCTGTTTGTCCTTCCCATCTAACTCCTCCCAAATTTGCCTGAAGCACCCTCTGTCTCTGGCTGAGAACTGATATCATCTCTGCCGTTTAATGCTTGGGCCTGGGTGTAATGACAGAAAGCAAATGGAACTAATGACGGCAGAGTGCGTTTTTGGTTGCTGGGGTTATTTTATGTACCTCTCTATACATTCTCTTCTTTAGACTCTTGGGCACCCAAAATCCATATGGATTTTGCTCAACTATGAACCTCCCTCTTCTAGTTGCAAATCAGACCTCATTCCATATCCATCTCAGGGAAAGAACTGTTAATTCATTCATTTGCCTACTTGCTCACTCACTCACTCATTAATTCAACTCACATCTAGTGGGGACTTAACATTTGCCAGACATGGGTCAAGAGCTGGTGACACAGAGATGAATCAGGCATGATCACCACTCCTGAGAAGCTTCTGGTTGGCTGGATGGCCAGGGAAGAGGTACACTTTGACCAGAGCAGGAGGGCATGCCGGGCGCTCCCACAGAGGTGTGGGAGGGAGCATCCTAAAGGGAGGCACACTGAATCCTTCCTGCAGACGGTCATAAAAGCTCCCATAGAGATCTGGAAGCTAACTGTGGAGGTCAAAGTTCAAGCTGGTCAAGCATGCAGGTTTGGTAAAGGGCATATCACAGGGTCAGGATCCCCTGAGGAAAATCAGAAGGGCATGGACGTACTTTCGGAACATTCCACGCATTTGCCTGAATGAAGAACAAGCGGCTTCCTCCAGATTCATTTCCAGGAACGGCCAACAGCATCGGCCTCCTTAAGAAATAGGGTGCAAAATATACCAGCTCAGCAGGACTTCTAATAGATTTTTCACATATATGTTAACATGGAATTTAAAGCTGAAGATGACCAGAAGGAAAATCTTGAAGTAATTCTACTAGAAGCCCAGCAATTATCCTAGAATCCCAGCACACAGTTGGCCATGACCAATGGCATATAGGTGAGGACCTTGCAGATGGTGCCTCTTAAGTACTCACACACCCTCTAGGAGATGAGCGGGGAGGGAATCTGGAAGTAAAAATAAAAACAAACATGAGACCATAGTGCAACCACCTCCTGTCGCAGGTGAGGGGCAAAACCCAGCAAGGTAAGGGACTTACCCAAGCCCACTTGGCAGAACCAAGCCTGGAGCCCAAGTAGACCAGTTCCCTATCAGATCACCTTGCGCACATGGTGGATGAGGTCTTCTCCCACCCGAGGCTGCTCATCCCTCCAGACGCCTCTCTCGCCATCCTCACTATACACTCGATTCCCACCATTCTGACCCACTTACAATTTGAAACATACCAGTCTCTCTCTCCCTTCTGGCTGGTGTTTATGCAACTTTCAGCACCCGGACTGCTCTCCTCCAACCCTCCCACCCCACCACTTGGCTAATACCCACTCATTTCTGCACTAGAATTAGAAGCCCTCTCATATCCCCACACTTCCCTCATCACAGCAGTTAGTACACTGCCCTGCAGCACATAACTGCCAGGTCACCACCACTCTGCCTCCCCAAGAACAAAGCAGTCTCCTTAATGACAGATCTTACTCCTTTCTCATCTCCATGCCTGGACATCTAGCCCAGCACCTGGAGCAGGTCTCAATGAATGAACAAACTCTCTTACTGCAGAACAAGGGTTAAAGGCAGCCCCACTCTCTCCTCTTGGCCCAGAGATACCCACTGAGCAGAAAGAGCCAAGGCGCACCATATATTTGTAGAAAACATACAAATGTATATTACGCATGGGCTTCCCAGGCGGCGCTAGTGGTAAAGAACCCTCCTGCCAGAGATGCAGGAGGTGCCAGAGACACAGGTTGGATACCTGGGTCAGGAAGATCCCCTGGAGGGGGGCATGGCAACCCACTCCAGTATTCTTGCCTGGAGAATCCCATGGACAGAGGAGCCTGGCGGGCTACAGTCCATGTGGTCACAGAGAGTCAGACACGACTGAAGTGACTTAGCATGCACGCACATATATTACACAGCCACCACATTGTAGCCAGTTACAATGGGTCACACACATATACTGGACCACTTAGACCAGGCAGCTAACCTGCAAAATAGATATCAGCCCCCCATCTCATTTTACAGCTGAGTTTCCTCCAGTCACCCAGACAGTAAGCAGTAGAGCCAGGCTCTTCCATACTGAGGCGTCCAAGCTCCAGAGCCTTCCACTTGCACCCCTGTCAGAAACAGGTGCTCAGCATTCGCCTTTGTACTGTCTTTGCAATGCAGGTTTTTCTGTTTATGTAAGCTGATGCCAGAACAGACAGCTTCAAGCAAAATACCATTGTGGTTCTGCTCAACAATGCCAAGGTGAAATTAACAGCATTCAGTCTGCTCAGACAGAAGCGAAAAAGACTAGAACACGATTTTTGTGGGCAGAGGGAAATGTGCAACTTCAGTAATTAACCCCAAAGAGCAAATTTTGGATGACAATTAAATTCTCATTTGAAGCAACACATTTCTCATGAAAACAGGAAATTATCTCCTTTCAGGTTTCCCACAAAGCAAACTGGCCATACAACAAGGATGTTGGGGTTCTCTGAAAACAGCAACTCTGAAATCAACAAAATTAAGATCCCCACCTGCGTGGGAAGACCAGCAGGCTTCTGAAGGTTGCTGCCAGATATGATGTTTACCTGTATTTCTCATGGATATGGATAGAACAGGTGTGGACTTATATACTCAGTATACAGATACAGGTCAGAGAACTGGAAGGACATCATGAGGCATCTAGATGGATGATCTAGATGGACAGGCTCCGTGGCAGGGAAGACTGCTGAAAGCTTATGAGGGACCCAGTAGGTCATATCTTAGGACATATCAGAAACATTTAACTGTTCAGCCATGACAAGGTACAGAGGCTAGGGGCCAGGATAGGGCCCACCTAGTTTCTCATAGGGACCAGCTTACATACATTTTGTATCTTGGGCTCCTAGTGACATTTGCCTCCCCAGTCTTCCTTTGAGTCCAAGTATTTTATCAAAGAATTTTCCTAAACAAAGATAGCTATTTCCCTAAGAGAAAACCTAGAGCCACGTCTTAAAATAATAAGACCCACAGAAGTGGGGGGAAAGGTGCAATACTTAACAGGTCAACTCACAGGTGACCTAGAGCAGCCTACAGACAGAGCTTTAGGCTTCAGGAGGGACGCTGAGAGGAGCTATTAACTTAGGTCTTGGATCAAGCAGAAGCCTAATAATAGGCTTAGATTTGAAAACCAAGGCATAGGTGAGGCCCTATTCCTGGAGAGCACTGCTGGGGAAGAATGGAAGATGAAACTGTCAAACCACACAAGAGGCCCATGGTCAGCCTTGGAGTCTTGTTCTGGCCAGATGAACCCAGGGCCGCAATGGCACTGAGGCCAGCCCCTGCTCAAGCTGAGTCAGGGTTTGTCTGGGAATTTGAGCCTGACAATGGACCACCCATTATGGGAGCTGGAGAAACCAAGATGGAAGAAGTGAAAGAGGGGCTGACCTATAGCACCCTTCCATTAAGACATGAAGTTGTTTATGTTCGTAGCACCAAAGAAACTAAATTAGGGTATCCAAGACTAAAGTAAGAATAAACCATGACCAAAATATACTTAACACAAATAGGCAGGGAGTGCAGGGGAAGAAAAGCTTTGACATGAATAACCTACCCTAAATTACTGATGTTTTTTCCCATTTTAATAGTACAATTGAATACAAAAGAAACAAAACAAAGTTAAGTGCATTCATTCCTTTGAAAACTGTAATTGAAGAAAAACTTCCCGTGGATGTTAGTAATCTTTAAAACAACAAAAATAAAAATTTGTATAATACCTTGCCTTTTCTGAAATATTTCCAGATGTATAACCTCATTTCAAATATATTACAGAGACAAAATCAAGCATTGGGTAGGTTTTGTGACTTAAAGCACAGAAATAAGTAGTGTTATAAGGACAAACACCCTAGTCTCTGAAACTAGGGCTATGGTTTTACAACCGTGTCATGTCCCACCAGCCCTGTGTGGGAGTTGAAAGCCCCCAAAACTGAGCATTCGTTGATCCTGGATTTGGCAGTTAGGACAGAAATAAGGTCGGGCTGCCCCTCGCTCCCAGCCACCTCCTGCTCTCCAGTCTTCCTTGGATTTTCTCAGTAGAACCACCCACAGCCATGTGGGGGGAAAATCATCCCAAATTGTAACAGACTGGACTTGGTAATGTAGCAGACATGATTAACTTACTGGCTGATGACATTACAATTTACTTATCAAACTTACCATATGAAAAAACCAGACTTGTATAAATGATCTAATTATTTACTAGCAAATATCCATCTTCAAAATTAACTAAACCAAATGAATTGCTGTAGTCAGGCATCTAAGTAATGTCCTACTCTGCTCAGTCTTTCCAAATTTAAATTAAATCAATGATAGACTTCTGGCAACCAATGGGAATAAATATGTACTCATTAATCTCTAACTTAATCACAGATAATTAAATACAGTCATGTTATACAGTTTAAATATCATCTGTTACATTGGTCAACTCTCCCAACATCATGGCTAGCAAATAGTCAGATAATGAACATGGTTAAGTTGCCATCATTTTTATTCCCTTATAATTAATTCAACTCTGTATTAATTAAGGGGCAAACAAACAAAGATACATTGGGTGGATGAGCAGCAAAGTGGCAGAATAATCACAAATATTTTGGATTCTGCTCAAACAAAGAGCTCAGACCTAGGACTTCCCTGTTGGTCCAGTGGTGAAGAATCTGCCTTCCAATGCAGGGGATATGGGTTCAAACCCTGGTCAGGGAAGTAAGAATAATTAGAACTCATCTTTGGGGGAGACGTTGTTTATTTTGTCTTTTTTTTTTTAAGATTTTTTGATGTGTACCGTTTTTAAAGTCTTTTTTGAATTTGTTATATATCCAAACTATATTGCTTCCCCTCTATGCCTTGACTCTTTGGCTGCAGGCATGTGAGAGCCCAGCTCCCAAACCAGGGATGTAACCCAGACCTCCCACATTGGAAGGTGAAGTCCCAACCACTGGACCACCAGGGAAGTCCCTGGAACTCATCATTGGATATGGTCTAAGAATTCTAGAATATGCCATTGGAGGAAGTTCTAAGAAGAGGGTGGGGTAAGATGGGCCTCCCACTACCTGGGAGCTTTAGAACCTACTGTGTTTTGAGATATTACTTTGGAATGACACTGTTTATGCTCCAAGTTGGTGATAGGAGCCTTAACAGGAATCCCAACTAGAAGTATGGCATTAGGTAAGACATTTTTTAGAGAAGCACTAAGTCATGGGAAGACATCCTCTGGATATTCCTGGGACAAAAATGGGTCCAACTTACTTTAATAACCTTTTAAATTTTGCAGAAATATAATCACCTTATCAAATGGTGGAAAATTGTGAATTAAGAAGGCGCTATTAGAAACTCTAAGAATTTTCCACAGTTTGTTGTGACCCACACAGTCAAAGGTTTTAGCATAGTCAATGAAGCAGAAGTAGATATTCTTCTGGAATTCTCTTGTTTTTTCTATGATCCAGCGGATGGCGGCAATTTGATCTCTGGTTCCTCTGCCTTTTTAAAATTCAGCTTGAACATCTGGAATTTCTCAGTTCACATATTGTTGAAGCCTAGCTTCGAGAATTTTGAGCATTACTTTGCTCAAAATGATTGAAATGAGTGCAATTGTGCTGCAGTTTGAATAGTCTTTGGCCTTGCCCTTCTTTGGGACTGGAATGAAAACTGACGTTTTCCAGCCCTGTGGCCACTGCTGAGTTTTCCAAATTTGCTGGCATATTGAGTGCAGCACTTTAACAGCATCATCCGTTAGGATTTGAAATGGCTCAGCTGGAATTCCATCACCTCCACCAGCTTCCTAAGGCCCACTTGACTTCACACTCCAAGATGTCTGGCTCTAGGTGAATGATTACACCATGGTGGTTATCTGGGTCATGAAGATCTTTTTTGTATAGTTCTGTGTATTCTTGCCACCTCTTCTTAATATCTTCTGCTTCTGTTAGATCCATATCATTTCTGTCCTTTATTGTGCCCATCCTTGCATGAAATGTTCCCTTGGTATTTCTAATTTTCATGAAGAGATCTCTGGTCTTTCCCATTCTATTGTTTTCCTCTATTTCTTTGCATTGTTCACTTAGGAAGGCTTTCTTATCTCTCCGTGTTATTCTTTGGAACTCTGCATTTAGATGGGTATATCTTTCTCTTCTTTGCCTTTAACTTCTCTTCTTTTCTCAGCTATTTGTAAGGCCTCCTCAGACAATCATTGTGCCTTTTTGCATTTCTTTTTCTTGGGGATGGTTTTATTCACCACTTCCCGTACAATGTTACAAGCTTCCATCCATAGTTCTTCAGGTACTCTATCAGATCTAATCTCTTGAATCTACTTGTCACTTCCATTGTGTAATCGTAAGGTACTTGATTTAGGTCATACCTGAATTGGCTTCCCTGATGGCTCAGACAGAAAAGAATTTGCCTGCAATGTAGGAGACCTGGGTTTGGAAGATCCCCTGAAGGAGTGCATGGCAACCCACTGCAATATTCTTGCCTGCAGAATCCCCATGGACAGAGGAGCCCAGTGGGCTACAGTCCATGGGGTCGCAAAGAGCAGAACACAACTGAGCAACTAAGCACAGCACAGCACAGTACATACCTGAATGGCCTAGTGGTTTTCCCTACTTTCTTCAATTTAAGTCTGAATTTTGCAATAAGGAGTTCATGATCTGAGCCACAGTCAACTCCCAATCTTGTTTTTGCTGATTGTATAGAATTAGAACCAGACATGGAACAACAGATTGGTTCAAAATTGGGAAAGGAGTATGTCAGGGCTGTATATTGTCACCCTGCATTTAACTTATATGCAGAATACATCATGTGAAATGCTGGGCTGGATGAAGCACAAGCTGGAATCAAGATTGCTGGAAGAAATATCAATAACTTCAGATATGAAGATGACACCATCCTTATAGCAGAAAGTGAAGAGTAACTAAAGAGCCTCTTGATGAAGGTGAAAGAGGAGAGTGAAAAAGCTGGCTTAAAACTCAACATCCAAAAAATGAAGATCATGGCATCTGGTCCCATCACTTCATGGTAAATAGATGAGGGAACAATGGAAACAGTGACAGATTTTATTTTCTTGGGCTCTAAAATCACTACAGATGGTCACTGCAGCCATGGAACTAAAAGATGCTTGCTCCTTGGAAGAAAAGCTATGACAAACCTAGATAGCATATTAAAAGCAGAGACATTACTTTGCTGACAAAGGTCTGAATGATCAAAGTTATGATTTTTCCAGTAGACATTTATGGATGTGAGAGTTGGACCATAAAGGCTGACTGTCGAAGAACTGACTCATTGAAAAACACCCTGATGCTGGGAAAGATTGAAGGTGGAAGGAGAAGGGGACAACAAAGGATGAGATGGTTGGATGACATCACCAACTCAATGGACATGAGTTTGAGTAAGCTCCGGGAGATGGTGAAGGACAGGGAAGCCTGGTGTGCTGCAGTCCATGGGGTTACAAAGAGTCGAAGAGAACAGAGAGACTGAAAAACAACAAATTAGGAACTCTGGCAAACTGAGGACAACTTTTGATGTAAGCACAACCTGAAGAACTCCCTCACTTTGAGGAGTGCCTGGGTTCTTGAGTCTGGTCAGATGTGAGACAGAATCCCAGCCCACCACTCATCTGTTCTCTGACCTTGAGCCATGACTCCATGTTTTCTTGGTCTCACTTTCTTCTTTTGTAAGATGGAGAGGATCATGCCTGCTGCATAGGGTTCTTGATCAGTTAAATAAGATTCTACACGAATGTGGCTAATACAGTTCCAGACAGTCAATAAATGCTCACGCTCATTGGGCTAATTTTGTTCTCATAAGATATTAATTGCCAGGAGATACAGCCAGCCAAGCAGGAGAGGAAAATAATTTTCATTTCACCAATCATACTGATAATGCAAAATCAAATAACACTGATGCTGTTAACTGGAGATGAGTCATGTCATTTGCATTAGTTGGCAACTGGCAATTTCCTCTCAGGTACTTTGCACTGGGGACCCGCCTATACTACGTAAGTGGTGTCTTGCTGATGACTGTGTAGCTTTGGTGTAGTGAAGAGAAGAAAATAACCACTTGTTTTTCTATCCAGTTATTCTTTTATAAACAAAATTAGGACATTTAAACAACAGCTCATAAGAAGAGTGGAATTAATAGTTCCACTAAAAAAAGTATCGAAACATAAGTAAAATAAGATTTTTAAAAATAAGCACACAAGAACAAATTTGCACCTGTCTTAGTGACCCTTACACTTAGTCTCTTTAGTCTTTGTATTTCTTCTGATCTGATTAGAATGTCCCTTTCTAACTCACCAGAACACACCTATGGCATCCAAGGTTTCAAGGATTACTCTGAGATTTCCAGCCCGCTAGCATCTCTCTTGTGGAAACATGGTTTACCTACAACGCGGTACTGCATGTCCTGTCGACTGACAGAGCTTGTAAAGGGGCATCTATCTCCCCTGCTTATTTAGCTTACCCTACATGCAACCCTCTTCACGTAACAGAGGCAGAGAGAAAGAAGAAAATCACACAAAAAACAATTGTAATTTTGGTAATGACTTTTTTTCATTCAGACGGGAAACATTTTTCACTAAAGGAATCAAGAAACCTCTCTAAACAAGAATAATCTACAGGCAGGCTTCGAAGATATTGTGGGTTCGGTTTCAAATCACTACAAGAAAGCTAGTATTGCAATAAAGCCAGTCACATGAATTTTTGCTTTCCCAGTTCATATAAAAGTTATATGTTTACACTATGTTGTAAGTCTATTAAGTGTGTGATAGCATCATGTCTAAAACCATGTACGTATCATAATTTTTAAATACTGCTAAAAAATCCAAAATCACTGCAGATGGTGACTGTAGCCACAAAATTAAAATATGCTTGCTCCTTGGAAGAAAAGCTATGACCAAACTAGACAGCATATTAAAAAGCAGAGACATTACTCTGTCAACAAAGGTCCATCTAGTCAAGCCTACGGTTTTTCCAGTGGTCATGTATGGATGTGAGAGTTGGACTGTAAAGAAAGCTGAGCACCAAAGAATTGATGCTTTTGAACTGTGGTGCTGGAGAAGACTCTTGAGAGTCCCTTGGACTGCAAGGAGATCCAACCAATCCATCCTAAAGGAAATCAGTCCTGAATATTCATTGGAAGGACTGATGATGAAGCTGAAGCTCCAATACTTTGGCCACCTGATGTGAAGAATGGACTCATTGGAAAAACCCTGATGCTGGGAAAGATTGAAGGCAGAAGGAGAAGGGAACAACAGAGGATGAGATGGTTGGATGGCATCACCGACTCAATGGACATGAGTTTGAGTAAGCTCTTGGAGTTGATGATGGACAGGGAAGCCTGGTGTGCTGCAATCCATGGGGTCGCAAAAAGTCAGACACGACTAAGTGACTGAACTGAACTGAACTGAAAAAATGCTAACCATCGTCTAAGCCTTCAGAGAGTCAGAGCAGTGAGATCAAAAGATCATGTATTACAAATCACCATAATAAATAAAATAATAATGAAAAAGTTTGAAATATCGCGAGAATCACCAAAATGTATCACAGAGACACAAAGCAAGCCAATGCCATTGAAAAAAATGGCGCCAATACGCCTGCTTACAGCAAGGTTGCCACAAAAACTTCAATTTGGAAAAAACACAGTATCTGCAGAGCACAGTGAAGTGAAGTGCAATAAAACAAGTCTGCCTGTACAGATAGGCTTCCTCTATAGTAACTAAGGACTTGGTCCACTGGAATTCATCAGTGATCGGCTTATTTCCACAGGATATAACAGCCTCTGGGGGCCAGGGAGCTATAACTGTTCCTTGACCTTTGGGGCAAAGGACCAACAGGAGCACACAGCGTGTAGGCGGTGAGAGTCAAGGAGACTGAGCATGGTCCTGGGACCCTGGCCTGGGTCTGAAGGAGGGACAATGCTGAGTGAGCAAAGCCCAGCATCACTTAAGTCCCGCTTGGGCCATCCACACAGACAGGCTGGTAGCAGAACCCCCAGCAGAAAGAAGGGAGGAAGAGAGAAGAGGTGAGGCAAAAGGCCAGAAAGAGCTCTAATGAAAGAGCACTAACCCCCCCACCCCAGGCATTCGATTTTGTGATTTTATGTCCCAGGAAAACTGGCATGGGAACCTATGAGGCTCCTAGACACCACTCGGGGCCTCTCCAACCAGAATGGAACTCCAGAGACTTTGCTCCTGGGAGTTAAGCCAGACACCAGCGTAGTATTTCCATCCATTCTACTCAGACATCTTTTGGCTGCCCTAGGCCAGTGCACTTGCGAGAGCACATGAGGACAAAGGTAACTATAACCAGCAAGGACCTGCCTGAGCCTGGGAGGATTTAGGGGAGACAGAGCTGGGCAGAGCCAAGGATTTATTTCAACTGTCCCTGGATCCTCCACAAGTGCAGCCGGAAGAGCTGGAGTCACTGAACTCTGGGGGCTTTGGGTATCCTGTGTGATATCCCACCTTCCTGACACGATCATGGCAAGAAAAACAAATGACCCAGCCACCGAAGAGTCAGGCCAGTAGACTTGCTGTTTGTCTAAGAGTGTCCCTTATCTCATGCCTTGTTCCCTGACCTTGAACTCCTATTTCCTGGTTTGGCAGATGAGGAAGTCAGTCTCTACAGCTGAATGGAAGAGAGGGCCTTGGCAAGACACTCTGTCTGGTCACTGTTGCTGTGGGGTCTTCCACCCCCACCCCCCGCTTAAAGCTCACAGACGAGTGTCAGGTGGTGGGACACACACAGGAGAAGGCAGCTGGGACAGCTGTCCCTGGCCTGTCGTCAGGCCCCATCCATCTGTTCCTCTGTTTGTCTTGCAAAGCAGAACAGGGCCACCTCCGTGCTGGGCGGCCAGGGAGCAGGTGGCCAGATACACAGGGCCAGTGACATGGGTCCAAGAGATGGGGCGCAGGGCAGAGACAGGGAGTGAGATCGGGGTCTCTGCTCCAGGGAAGCGGGGCTCCCAGCTGGATCTGGTTCCCTCAATGTCACAGTGGGCAGAACTGACACCCTGGGTTGGCTTATCATGTCCTATCAGAGATCCACTCCTGGGACGTCCCTGATGGCTAAGACTCCATGCTCCCAGTGCACAGGGCCCGGATTTGACCCCTGAGTAGGGGGCTAGATCCCACGTGCTGCAACTAAGACCCGGCGTAGCCAAATAAGGGAAGCCTGACGTGCTGCAGTCCATGGGGTTGCAGAGTCAGACTGAGCAATTGACCAACAACAGCAAAAGAAAAAGATCTACTCCTGCAGGGGTGGAGCTGAGTCTTTCTTGCTTTTGAGAGGAGGGCAGGTGGAAAAGCCACAAGCAAATCAAGAGAAGGTTGTCCGACAGCCCCCTCTAAATCTGCTTCCTGTGATCCACACTCCCTTTTTACACCACCGCATGCCCATTCACACCCAGGCCCTGAAGTCCCTCCCCTTCCCAGCTGCGCCCTGTCTACAGGGTCCTCACGATGTGAAATGTTCAACCACATCCCCAAGGATCCTCCCTTGGTCTCCATGCGGGGAAAGCTGTCAGACAGGTGCTTTTGAGCACATCTCTCTGTCTGGGGTTATATTAACTGCACTTCCCTCCCCCGGGCCCCTCGGCTCCTCGCCCTGGCATCAAGCCCTCACATTTGCCTGCTCCCAAGCTGCTTATTTTGCCAGCGGGAAGTATCACCTGTCCATTTGCCTGCTAATGAACTGTGTGCTCATAACCGTCACTCACTCCAGCTCCAGAGAGGAAAAGGAAAGGAATGCCTGTGGCCCAGGCCGCCCCTCCAGGGCAGGCTGGAGGGGATGGGCAGGAGGAGGAGGGGCTGTGGTTACAGCGGAGGCAAAGAGACAGAACGGAAAAAAACACGTTCTCCACCAGCAATGTACAAAGCACAGGGGTGCGTAATTTGCATAGTTTATCCCAGTTTAACAGTGAGGAAACTGGAGCCAGGGAGGGTGAATGGCTTTCCAAGGTCACACAGCTAAAGAGGAGAGTGAGCCATAGAACAGGGATTTGAACCCTGGTTTATCTGAGGCCAGAGCTATGGCCTGTGGGAGCTGCTGCGTGGCTCACAGGCTGCCCCCGGAGTGGGAGACGCACACACAGGTGTCCCAGGCACCTCAGCAGAGTCACTGGGCTCTCCCGGTACAGGACGGAGTCCGCAGCACTGACCCCATGGCCCGGGGCTCAGTGTGGCTCTCGAGGGAACTCGCAACAGCCATTCCTAAGGTCAGAGCAGAGCTCGGGGGCCCCCACTGCAGGCAGGAAGCCAGTGTCAGCTCCCCCATTCCCTCCCACTGGGGAGGAGGAAGCCCAATGTCCTTCCAGAACCATCTGACACCACAAGCGTATGGCTGGCTGGGAAAGGGAAACAGCACAGTTTTTGAGCCACTTACAATAAAGCCTAATATGCACAAAAAGCAATTCTAGGACTTCGCGGTGGTCCAGTGGTTAAGAATACGCCTGCCAATGCAGGGGACACGAGTTTGATCCCTGGTTCCAGAAGATTCCACATGTCACACAGCGACTAAGCCCATGTGTCACGACTACTGTGCTCTGCAACAAGAGAAGCCACAATGAGAGGCCCGGGCACCTCAACTACAGAAAGCCCATGAACAGCAACAGAGACCCAGCACAATCAAAAAGAAATAAATTAAAAAATTAATACGAAACAATTCTGAGAATTCATTAGTTCCTATCACATAAATTATATTAAAAAATTAAAAAGAATTCTGAAAATTCATTAGTTCCTATCATGACAAATAGATATTTATCAATAGTAAGCCCTGCACATCAAGGTTTATATCTTGGTTTGTGGACCCCATGAGATGGTCATCCACTCACCATTTTAAAAATTAGGAGCATCAAGTTGGAATGAGGTGGACAAGGAAGCAGAATAAACAAGGACACCATGGCTGAGGGGGCTCGATGGCTCAGGCAGAGATGCTTTAGATGGGAAGTCAAGGGGGAAAGGAAAGGGAGAGGATGAAGAAACAGGCTTCCATAAAGGTTCACAGAGGAGGAGGGGGGAGGAGGGGAAGAGGGGGAGGAGGGGGAGGAGGTGAGGAGGGGGGAGAGAGGAACTTCCTGTTCTACCACATTGCAAAAAAATGTGCCTTTTGATGTCTAGGAGCCTCTTCAGAAATGCAGGGACACGAGTTCTTGGGCACAGAGATGTGAAGCGATCATTCAGGTGATGCTGTCTGGGGCTGGCTAGAGGCCAGCCACGGAAACAGAGATGCTCCAGTAACATGGAGAATGCACCCAGAAACTGACGGAAGCCCGCAGAGGTTATATCAGTCCTGGGTGTGTCCTACCACCCTGAGTCACCCAATCCGAGCACAGGCCTCCGAGGGAGCCAGGAGCCCTGCATCCGGCAGATGAGGCTGGGTCAGTCCCAGTCCTGGGTGGCCAGCGTGCATCCAGGCTGTGTCAAGGAGATTCTATTATGGTTGGAGACATAAGAGACACGGGTTCGATCCCTGGGTTGGGAAGATCCCCTGGAGGAGGGTATGGTAACCCACTCCAGTATTCTGGCCTGGAGAATCCCATGGACAGAGGAGCCTGGCAGGCTATGGTCCATAGGATTGCAAAGAGTCAGACACAACTGAAGCGATTCAGCATGCACTCATGTGATGATCAGATCTCAGGCTCGCCCTGCTCCCCTTCTCTGCTCCCAGGTCAGTGCCTGTCCTCCAGTTCCAGGCCATGTGACACCCATTTCCTCTATGAACCCCTGGAACCGAATTCAGTGCCTTCTCAGGCGACTGTGGGAACGTGGGCTGGTCCACAGCTCCCACCCCAAAATTAATCCCTTAAGTGTGAATCGGTCAACAAGGGCAAAGAGAAAGAATTCTTTGAACAGTCCTTCAGAGAGGAAGCTGCAAAGAAGACCGTATATCTCCCTCAATCCATCCGTGTCCTGAGTTTTTGGGGCCGAAGATTGAGAAGAAAGAAGGTTAAATTATATTTGTCCTTAAAATGGATCTTGGCCCATTTCTGGTGAGTCCCACTTTTTTAAAGAGTGGCACATAAAAATCTAAGCTTAGTGAAATGGACACATTAGGCAATGCTTATTCACTGTGTCAAAGGATCTTTTATTCTGCATAAGCATTTACAGCAGAATATCTTTGACACTAAACATCTTTTGAGAGAGTCCTTCTGTACCCCAGGTATTAAGACAGCTTTGAAATGCAAAATACTGCATCTTGCTGTCAAAAAGCAGCAGAGGAGAGCGAGCCATCAGCTGAGGTCACCCTGTCCATGAAGGTTTACATAAAATTAGCCGCAACTCCCTAGGCCATGTCTAGTAGGCAGCCCTATGCCCACATCAAAGCTTCTGCGTGTTTCCAAGGCTCTCTGTCTTAAAGGCTCCTTCTGGCCTGAATGGAACCCTTGGTCTCACTTGCTTTCTGCTCCCCCACCCTCAAGCTCTTCTTTGCCAGCAGTGGCACTGACTCACCCAAGTGCATAATTGTTATGCTCAGGGTCATGCTCACTACCATGAAACGAAGTCTATAGATGAGGATTTATTTTTCGCTCAAGTAATAGTCAAAGGTGAATGTTTCCAACTGGCAGGTGGTTTTTCTCCGTGATAAGCAAGGACTCCTTCCCTCTCCCAGGTTCAAGGAGACATCTACATCCAGTTGGGGGGGCAGGTAGTGGAGCAGAGAAGGAACAACTGCTTTCTAGCTGCTTTCTGGGAATTGACACGCCTCACTTTTGCTCACTCAATGGACATGAGTTTGAGCAAACTCCATGAGATGGTGAAGGACAGGGAAGCCTGGCTGTGGTCCAAGAGTCGGACACGACTGAACGACAACAACAGCTTTTGCTTACCTTCCTTTGGTGACCATCAGCCAACCACACTGTCCTACCTAGAATCAAGAGGGGCTGAGAAATGGACTCCTGGTGGAGCAACTGATTCTCAGCAATAGCACTGTGCTATGGAAGGGTGAGCAGGATTCTTTATTGGACAGTTTGCCATCTGAGACACACACACACACACACACACACACACAAATCACTACTTTTCCTTGATTTTCCCCCTCACACAAGGATGGCAAGTGAGGAAAGCTTTTTACAGAAGGATGGTGGATGAGAAAGGGGTAGTGATAAAACCTATTTTGACGATGTCCTGTTAAAAATAGCAAAATGGCTTCAAATTAAATTTTAGATGTACCCTTAACAATCTTTTGTCTTTCTAAGAATTTCTTACTGGGCAGTTTTCATGGCAGGTCTTTCAAACGTCTTCAGCCCCCCAAATCTTGTTCATTTTACACGTTCAGAAGTTGGAGTTAGATCTATGCATGTGCAGCTCAGGGTTGAGCCAGAGGTTCATACACAACTTTATAGGATTGCTACCTTGACCTCCCTGGAACTTTCCAGCTCCCAAGCACCACCCTTTCTGGTCCACTGGCTAGAAATCCAGCTTTCATCTCCCTGTTCTGTCACGCTCTTCTTGTGACTGCATCTGCTCCCGGTTCCGTGATACTTGGAGTACTGCTTTATTTTCCCCTAGTCTGCTTGCTATCATTTTACTTCTGTATCTCCTCCAGGAGCTACTTGATCCATTTTCTCCAGGGACTTTTAACTGTAGTTGCTGGGAGACATGGAGGTGGTGTGCACTTAACCCACCTTTGCAAGAACCGGAACCCATTGAAGGCTGTTAAACAGTCCAATGGCATGTAGCTTTGTATTCTAGAAAGCTCTGCTTGGCTGGAGAACAGGTAAAGCCAGCAAAGCTAGAGCAGGGACTGCAGAGTAAAGGCGCAAGCTGGCTGCTCGAGCTGAGGAAGAGATGTCACAGGCCAGGTCTAAGGCCACATCAGGTGAGGTGGGAAGGAGGGGGTTACTGAGAGGTGGATTCTACAGGTTCTGTTGGCCAATTAGAGGTAGAGATGAAGACTTGTGGAAGTGTCCAGAATGACTCCCTAGGAGGGAACAGGAAAAAGGGCCATTAGCTCCAGGATATCTGTCTGTGATCAAATTCATAAGCAGATGCTCCTCTCATAGACCAGGACAGACAGAGCTGAAGTCTCTCTCCACCTTCCTTCTCTCCACTTCAGGATCACTGGCTTCTATGTGATCAGCTATCCTCCACTCTGACAGGATGTATATGAGCCAGCTTGAAGGCGTGCTGTGTTTACTATTGGCCTGTTTGCGGTTTTCAGCAGAATCAATTCAAAATCAATTTTATTTGTATAACAAGCCACCACCTTCAGTTGGGAAGTGGTCACAGGTAGAGCTTTTATTTTGTACACATTGCACCATGGGACTTTTTTGGAGCTGTGTTTAAGAGATTTTCCATTTGTTTCTATGATCTGTTAGCAAAATACCTTTGGGTGACATTTCAAGGGTATATAACAGTGTAAAAGAAACTAAGAAAACCTGAGTTTACCTGGATTGTTTGTTAAAGAAACTAATAACAGAGAAGTTACTGTGGCTGCAGATAGGGTAATGTTTTCCCGATATATTTTTACAGAGTAGCTGTGACTTTAGATGTTCCACACACAGACTCACCATGGAAATATATTCATTTTTCGCAGGCTCCCACCTCACCTGCTAACATATAATTCAACCTTTCAGCTGCCTTCAAATTCTGCTTCCTAGCCCCATCATTTTTCATAAACCGGGAGGTGATTAATCATTCCGACTACGGACGACTTGTCCTTAACCTTAAGTAAATACCTTTTCCTCTGCTGTGCATGCTTACAAACAGCGAGGCCTGGAACCCGTTTGTCTTGGTCACAGAATCGAGATGGTACAATCTTCCTCTCATTGTAAGTAAGCCATGTGCTTAACTTTGGGTAGGTAGGGGGAAAAAAAACCTAAAAATGGAAAGAAATTACCAAGATAAACAGCACAAAGGACGGAGAATGAAAGCCCTTACATTTGAGAAAGAATTGGATGATTTCTTGGAAAGGCTTCTGAGGCAGGAATCTGTGGGCAGAAGGAGAAATAGGTTCCTTTTGTGCAGCTTGTGGCAAGTCGACAGAAGAAATAAAAGGAGGAAAAGCTTTGGCAATCTGCTGCTAACAAAGTCCTTAATTTGGGCTGAATCTTTTAGGGTTTGGGAGAGTTTTTAGAGGCTTTCTTGTACCACTGAGAGCATCGCTGCAAGACACTGCCCACCACCTCCCTGTGACCTGGGTGGGCAATTGTTTCTCCTTCCCTGGGCCTGGGATATTATCATGTCAGAAGGCTTCGTTGCATCAACTGGAAGAGCAGAGTGAGTGGGGTCTGAGCCTCGGGTTTTTTGTTCACACTCAAGCATTAGGCTGTCACACCACACCACTGTGCAGCTTGACAAGAGTATCCTTTAATCAGCACAGAAGGACCAGGCTTTGGGTTTAAAAAAAAATTCTACATTGCTCAGGAACTCTAGGCAATGCTTTTAATCATGTACATTTGTGCTGTATTCTTCCAATTAAAACTTTTCTGAGAACCCCCTTTCTAGCATCCACATTTAATTTGTGTGGCTCACCCACTAATAGAGACCTGCCGCTGCTGGTGGGATCGGGTGATCCTGAACTGGATTTGTTCCTTGGCCCAAGTTTTCCAGAAAGGTGTGGTCAGCACAGCCCAGGCTGGAGATTATGCAGGGAATGGGGACTGAGCTGGAGGGTGATCCTGAACTGGATTTGTTCCTTGGCCCAAGTTTTCCAAAAAGGTGTGGTCAGCACAGCCCAGGCTGGAGATTATGCAGGGAATGGGGACTGAGCCGGAGGGTCAGCTGGACCTGAGTGCTCAAGAAAGCACATGCAAGAATCTGTTAATACACTACAGTTGGTTCCGTGAAAACATGTGCAAATACCCCCGGGTGCTCGTGCGAGTGCTAAGAATAGGAATAAATTCCACGTGTGAGGGAATTCAAAATAGCATCAAACAATAGGCTCAGAAATATTTGGAGTAGACTGTCTGCCAAACTCACCGAACGACAAGCAAAAAATTCCCAGTGGACCTTGGCTTAGTTTCACCACTCAGACACCTTGGTCAATTGCACCAAGGAGTGGATTCCTTGTGAGATATTTCAGATTTGGTCCATTTCTTCATGAATACTCAATGGCTGGTTCCTGTTTGGATTTATAATTCAAAAATGCTAAAATATTTTTCCATAAAAAGACATTAGGCAGCTATAGGGGCTTCCCAGGTGGTGCTAGTGGTAAAGAAGTGAAAGTGAAAGTGAAGTTGCTCAGTCGTGTCCGACTCTTAGACCCCATGGACAGCAGCCTACCAGGCTCCTCTGTCCGTGGGATTTTCCAGGCAAGAGTACTGGAGTGGGGTGCCATTGCCTTCTCCTACTCTAAGTGGTAAAGAACCTGCCTGTCAAAGCCAGAGACATAAGAGATGTGGGTTTGATCCCTGAGTCAGGAAGGTCCCCTAGAGGAGGAAATGGCAAGCCACTCCAGTATTCTTGCCTGGGAAATTCCATGGACAGAGGAGCCTGGTGGACTACTGCCCACTAGGTCACAAAGAGCAGGATGCAACTGAAGTGACTTGGCATGCACAAAGGCACAGCAACTATAGAGAAGGTTGGTGATGAGTTTTATGAAAAGAAATTCCTATGCCCTGTATCAAATAACTAAGAACAAGCTGAGGTGGAAAGGGGAGAAAGGTCAGGAGATGCATCTTGGAGCCAGAAATGTGCCACTGCATCCGGAGGGAGAACTAGAACCACAAACATGGGGTCAAAGACGAGGACGAGATTACCATGGCAGTAAGAGCAGTAGTGATGAACTAGCTTATACTTCTTAAACACTTACTATATTTTATTTGAGTCTGGGTGAACTCCGGAAGTTGGTGATGGACAGGGAGGCCTGGCACGCTGAGATTCATGGGGTCGCAAAGAGTCGGACATGACTGAGCGACTGAACTGAACTGAAAGCCCCATTGCTGAGAAGTGGCAAACCCAGAGTTTCATCAAACCCAGAGTCTCTGACCCAAATCCCTGGCTCATAACCTTTACTGGCCAGGATGGTGGGGGTCCTGGATTTCCTAGACTGCAGTGAGAATTCTTAGCAACATTTTGCATTTAGAATTCTGGTACCAAGTGGGCCACTGCCAGGGCCATTTTGCATGCGTGTACAGGTGTGCATTACACAGTTTTGTACACATCATAGTTTAGGTCACTGCCACTTCCACTCAAGAAACTGCACAGCAGACCACCTGGCAACTGTATACTCTGGCTGTGCCATTTCTATTCTTCCACTTTTACAAGGGAGAGACCTCAACTGGTGGAGGGATAAAGGACTCTGCCTTAGGCTGGCTCAAGAGAGAGGAAGAATGAGAATAAGAAATCTCAGTTTGGGGACTTCCCTAGTGGCCTGGTGGCTAAAACTCCAAGATCCCAATGCAGGGGGCCCAGGGTTCAATTCCTGGTCAAGGAACTGGATTCCACATGCCACAGCTAAGACCTGGTGAAGCCAAATAAATACTAAGAAAAAGAAGAAGAAGAGAAAAAATTCTCCATTTCTAAAGGTTTTAAGATCCTGGTTCCAGTCTCTTCTGAAGCCCTGTGCACTTCCTGCCCTGCAGCCTTAGCCTTGTCATAACTCCAGCCTTGTCCCAGTGGGTTTCTCCTGTAAACAACCAAATAATTCTTGATAACCCTTATCTCTCTGTGTGACTCTCTCTCGCTGCCTCTGTTTCTTCATCTGTTAAACTGTGGCAGCCAGCGTGTGTATTTCACAGCTTCTTTCTCAGCCCTCTGATGCTTCTGCAAAGCAAAGCAGGATGTGGTCCTGGAGGCCCCACTCCATCCCCACAACCAACCAGATCCAAGTCCACAACGAAGCCCACATCCGCCACGTGAACAGCCCCCACCGCTGTTGAATCGGCAGAGACCACCATCCCTTCTAGACACCAGGGGAGCACAATGGAAATAGGGACCTCAGACTCCCCCTGTACAAAGTCAACCCTCCAGCACTCAGTTCTGCCAAAGACGAGGCAGGGAGCTGGCCCAAGCAGAGCTCGCCAGGCACCCATACAGCTCCCACCCACCCGTGCTGTCGCTGCGGCCTTGCACGTATTTATAGCAGCCCAGGCCTGTTGGAAAACGACACTCAGGCTTTTTCTTCCTCCTCTCTCTTCCAGCCCCATGAAGTAAGTAGAATGTTCATGATCCTGTGTGATTTCAGTTGGAGTTTCCATTGCACAGGCTCCTCAGACAATCCGCGTCTGCTTCTAATGCGTGTGGCATTTCCCAAGTGCCATTGTCTGCCACAAAGGAACGCTGCACGGGTGGCCAGCTAGTGTCTCTTTATAGCTGCTGAACTACAAGAAAAAAACAGAAGAAACTGCAGATGTAAGGAATTAGATTAGACAAAAGGAAAAAAAAAAAAAAAAACCTTCCCTAGGGTGATAGTAAGACAGTGGTGTATATTAAAAGGGACAATGTGTTAATGAAATCTCAAGATATTTTTAGAAAGAGCAGACCGCTTCCTCCTAGGGATAGGTGTATGGCTGGTAATGCAATCCTGCTTAGAAGCCTTGGAATAGATTTGATGAAATCTCTGTGTCCCTTCCAGGCCTAGACTGATGACACGATCTATCAGAGCAGAGGGTCCCTTTGCCCCTATAATTACCTGAAGAGGCCCACATTTTAGCCAGCTGTGACTTGACTCTTTCCTATCCAGTCCTCCCTACCATCCCATTTCACCACCAACCCCAATCCTTGCTAAGGTGAGACTCTGAAGCAAGAGTTGGGATGGTGTGAACAAGTGTGGGTGAGTCTCTTCCAGAGGATGAACTGATTGCTGTCTGATAACTGAGGCCCCGTGGCCCAGATGTCTCATTCAAAGTGTTGGTATCACCCACCCTCCCTAACTGCATCCTTAAAGGCACCTTCAGATACACAGCAAACCAAAGCTTCCAGAAAAGCAGTCCTTCCCACCATAGGAAGGAGGAAGCCTCTGACCAGTAGAACCAGTTGACCAATAGATAAGTCAACCTCAGGTCTCAAAATCCTGAAGAAACTTGACCTATATGATCAATATTTGTGTTGGTTCTGACTTCACTCATGAATCAGCAGCTCATTCCATTGGCCTCTTGTGGACATCTGCATTTCAAAGGGCTTTTGGCGGAGGGAAGGACGTGGACAAAGGTTTGCCCATCACTATGCATCCACAGTACAAATCACCATGCTTGGCACATACTCAAAAATGTGCACAAGGAAAAATAAAAATAAATGTATCAGGTGATTAGTCAGTAAATTATGTCTTCTTGGATTCCTTCTGAGTTTGATATTATATCCTTTTATTAATTAGTTGCTTAGGGAATTCTCTGGTGGTCTCAGGACTCAGCACTTTCACTACCATGGCCCAGGTTCAATCCCTGGTCAGGGAACTAAGATCTGGCAAGCCATGTGGCATGGTCAAAAAGAAATTACTTATTTATAATGATTGTATTAATCACAGTAGATAGCCTGTCAGATGAGGCAGTTTTTTCTTCTATTTACATAAAGATACTATGCCCAAGATTTAAATTGTTCTCCTTTATGGAAAAAAAAAAAAAAAAGATTCAGGACAATTTCGTGAGCTAGTCTAGGTTCATACTTCTTATTCAAGATGACTGGGGATTCATCCTGGTATCTAAAAATAATGACAGCCCATTTGCAGAAATGAGGAGCCAGAGAAGGGAGCTATGAAACAGGAGTGCAGAGTGCATGCCAGAAAGGGCTCCGATTAGGACCAGGAGGCAGGGCCAGTCCAGCTCTGCCCTTTGCCCGCAGCCTGACCAGGAGGAAATCCTTCCCTTCCCTGGACCCGGGTTTATTCACCTGGGAGACGAGAGGGTTGTTCTCTGTGGGGACCTTCTGCCTTCAGCATGTAATACGATTCATGAGTGCAAACATCCCACTGCCTGCCATCTTCCTGTAAAACCAGAAATCTTGTGGGGAGAAGGCCAGAGCCAGAGATCTTTCCTTCTCCATGGCTAAAGTTTTTTTTTTTTTTTTTTCGGGTAGCTCTTGGCCTGCCATTTATAATGGGGAAGTACTGAGAAATACTGCACTTAGGGTACCTCTCTGTCATTCTGCCTGACACCCATCTTTCCATAGTCAGGAAGGAGAAGAATGCCAACATTTCATGTCTAGAAACGATTTCATTCAGAAGAGCAGGTGCCATGTTCTGGCCATGCATGGAAAGAAAAACTTCAGGGTCGGACGTTAGAACACATGTTCCAAGTCCTCCCTTGACTGGCTGAGAGAGCTGGGTATGATCTCACAGACAGATACATAGATAGGCAGATGTATACACACATATAAAGCTATAGATAGACAGACCTAACTGGCTTACTTCATAGGGTGGTCATAAAAGCCATATAAGACATCATTTGTGTAAACAATCTAAAAACTTCAAAGTACAACAAACATGGATTTTCAGATGCCCAAAATATACCCCCAAGGAGTAAAGCCATATGCAGTCATCATGACATCAATGTCATAGAAAGTACATTTACAGCAGAGCCATTTGGTGTCAACTTCCAACAGAACAAGGCGTTAGCTGCTCTATGCCTCCTTCTCCGCCACAGTCCAAGGTCACAGTTTTACAAAAATCCTAGACCCTTCCAAGTACTCATCTGAAAATTTCAGGATTATTCCATGAAGAAGTCACAATTTACCTTGCAGGGAGATAAAGGATTTAAATGTAAAATGAAAGCTGCTGCTGCTGCTGCTAAGTTGCTTCAGTCGTGTCCAACTCTGTGCAACCCCATAGACGGCAGCCCAACAGGCTCCCCTGTCCCTGGGATTCTCCAGGCAAGAACACTGGAGTGGGTTGCCATTTCCTTCTCCAATGCATGAAAGTGAAAAGTGAAAGTGAAGGCACTCAGTCATGTCCGACTCTTAGCGACCCCAAGGACTGCAGCCTACCAGGCTCCTCCATCCATGCACCATTAACAAATAAATATCAATAACAAGTGGATAAAAGTATATTAGAGATATTCTCACTCAGAGTAAATAGACTGAAAAATAATACTTACTCAAGAAAATATGTTTGCTGCTCTAGGTAATAATTTTTCAGCACTATCAGAGATTAATTCTTTCAAGCCAACTGATGCTCAGAAATAGAATGGAAAGGTTTTTCTATGTGATCAGTTGATTTTTCACAAAAGTGTCAAGACCATTCAATGGGGAAAGGTCAGCCTTTTCAACAAGTAGTTCTAGGAAAACTGGATATCTGCATGTAAAAGAATGAATTTAACAAAGAACTAAAACAACAAAACTCTTAGAAGCAAAACATGGGGTAAAGTTTTCATAACACTGCATTTGGCAGCGATTTATTGGATATGATACTAGAAACACTGGCAGCAAAAGAAAAAAACAGATGAATTTGACTTCATCAAAATTAAAAACTTGTGTGTGTCACTATCAAGAGAGTGAAAAGGAAATCCACAGAATGAGGAAAAATATTGAAAATCATACATCAGGTAAGGAATTAATAATCAAAATATATAAAGAATTCCTACAGCTCAAAAACAAACAAACAAAACCAATTTAAAATGAACAAAGAACTTAACTAGACATTTCTTTAAAAAGGTATACAAATGGCCAATGAAAAGTACAGTAAATGATGCTCAACATCACTAACCATGGAAATGCAATTCAAAAAACAATAAGATACCACTTCACACCCATCAAGATGGCTATTATAAAAACAAAACAAAATGAACACTGTAATTCAACTATACATCAATAACAGATTTAACAAAGTAACTGAAATAAAATGGTGCATAAAGGAGCATAAAATGGTGTAACTACTATGGAAAATGCTTTGGTTGTTACTCAAAAAATTAAACACAGAATTACTACGTAATCCAGCAATTCCACTTGTAGGTATGTACCCAAAAGAATTGAAAGAAGGGGCTCAAACGACACTAATCCTGAAGGCAGCATTATTTATAGCAGCCAAAAGGTGGAAACCACCCAAATGTCCATCAACAGATAAATGGATAAACAAAATGTCATATACACAATGGGATTTACTCAGCCTTAAAAAGGAATGACATTGTGACACATGCTACCACATGGGTGAACACTGACGACATTAAGTTAAATGTCAGATACAAAAGGACAAATATTAGGTAAATCCACTTATATGAGAGCCTAAGACGGGCAAATTCAAACAGACAGAAAGTAGAATAGAGATTACCAGTGTCTGTGGGAGGTGGGAATGGGAAGTTACTGTTTCTGGATGCAGAGTTTGTTTGGGATGAAGAAAAGTTCTGGAGATGGATATTGGTGAAGGTTGCAGAACCCTGGGGATGTACTTAATACCACCAAATCGTACATTTAAAAATGTCTAAAACCGTAAATTTCACATTATGTATATTTTATCATAACTAAGAAAAACAATGGAACATCATGGGGAATTGTTCTTCGGTCATTTTTTATAGATGGTGGGTATATTCTATTTACTTCAGGGTCTGAAAACCCAGGAGAAGGCGAAATCGTTGGAAAAGAGCCAGCGCCTGAATGTCCCTGTGCCTCCTGCAGCCCGTGCTCACACTCAGCAATCTAAGGTTCTCAGCAATCAGTCAACCTTCTTCTTTCCTCCTTTCAAATACTTTTCACGATGGCAAACAAGATTTCAAGCCGCAGCACCCTCAGGTATCCGGATGAACAGGATGTCACCTCAGCCTGCAGCCACAGCCCAGACCTGCACATCAAGCCACAAAGCAGAGGGCGGCGGCACCGCGTTGACTCAAGGCTTGGAATCTGCAGCCTGTTCAGCTAAAGGACATGCTTTTGGAGTTGGGGAGGGGCAGTAGACAGCTCAGGGAGAAGAGCAGGAACGTGAACACTAAGAACTCCCACAATGGCCATTTCTCTTCGCCTCGCTCCCAAGAGAGATTGAAAATAATGCACAGGTTCAAATGGGGCAGATTAGGAAAGGTAGAACTGGGGAGGTTAAGAGAGAGGGCTTCGAGGTCAAAGAGTCTGGTCTCAAATCCTCCGTCTACCACTCACACCCTGTGAGACCACATCAAACTGACTCACCTCGCTGTGCATTTCTTTCTCTATAGGGACAAAGAATATCCTACTATAGAACCTAATTTACTGGATTGCGGTGAAGATTTTGAAGTGTTAATTGATGTCAGCTCTTATTATCAGAGATGGAGAAGGCAATGGCACCCCACTCCAGTACTCTTGCCTGGAAAATTCCATGGATGGAGGAGCCTAGTAGGCTGCAGTCCATGGGGTCGCTAAGAGTTGGACACGACTGAGCGACTTCACTTTCACTTTCCACTTTCATGCATTGGAGAAGGAAATGGTAACCCACTCCAGTACTCTTGCCTGGAGAATCCCAGGGACAGGGGAGCCTGTTGGGCTGCCGTCTATGGGGTCGCACAGAGTCGGACACGACTGAAGTGACTTAGCAGCAGTAGCAGCAGTATTATCAGAGAACACAATAAAAAGTCAAATCTAGAACTAAGAGTCACAGTAATGAGCAAACAGAAGAAAAGATTGCTTTGGGGGTATACTGTGTACATATAAAGGTATATTGTGTCTATGTATGTGTGTTAGTCGCTCAGTCATATCTGACTCTTCGCAACCCCATGGACTATAGCCCGCCAGGCTCCTCTGTCCATGGAATTCTCCAGGCAAGAATACCAGAGTGGGTTGCCATGCCCTTCTCCAGGGGATCTTCCCAACTCAGGAATCAAACCTGGGTCCTCCACACTGCAAGCAGATTTTTTACCATTTGAGCTACCTGGGAAGCCCTGTGTCTATGTATATGGTTTGTGTATAACATCAGGGTCATGTGAATATTAGCCTGAAACCCTCTCCCAAGCTGCTCCCTAACTTCTACCTGTAATATCCTTCCAAGAACAAAGTTTCTTGGCAGGCAGAAAAGGTCAATGACTTTAAAATCAGAATCAGTGGAGTGGGCTTTTTTCTTGAGTTTCCCTACATGGTGGAAACAATGCCGCATCCAAGCTAGCTGGGCTCAAGTTACAGGAGCTGGAGCTGGCCAGCTCCTCCTAGCTATTCTCTGTCCTCCTCCCAGGATGTGGCGGGGACCACATGCCACGTTGATTCAAGCTTTGCTGGACTCTTCCTTCACGTTTCTATGACATTGAGATAAATTATGTTGTTTTTTTTCCTGGGTGGGCAGAATCAGGTTTATGCCCCTTTTCCAGAAGTCTCCTCCTTGTTAGGGTACCGCCCAACCTCTTCTAAAGAAGGGCATGTATCCCTCTGTTTCCCTGATCACAGCAACTGAAATTTCATACAATAACTAAAGTCTCATCAAATGCTGGCAAAGAGGCTAGAGGTTCCTTAGTAATACTGGACAATCTAGTGTTACTTGGGGATTCCCTAGTGGCTCAGATGGTAAAGAATCTGCCTGCAATGCCAGAGACCTGGGCTTGATCCCTGGGTCAGGAAGATCCCCTGGAGAAGGAAATGGCAACCCACCCAGTATTCTTGCCTGGGGAATTGTATGGGCAGAGGAGCCTGGTGGGCTATAGTCCATGGGGTCACAAAGAGTCTCACATGACTGATCGATTAACACAGGGTTACTTAAGGGTCAGGAAGTCTATGGTCCAAAAAATGTAATTAGGAACCATTAATATTCTTCAGAATCATATGGAGAAAAGATAAGGAAAAATAAAGATAAGAGAGGTATAAAGAAGGCATATGTTTCATGATAACAGAGGAATCTACAAAGTCACACTATCTCATACACATATGTGCTCAATCGTGTCTGACTCTTTGCAAACCCATGGACTGTAGCCCACCAGGCTCCTCTGTCCATGGAATTCTCCAGGCAAGAATACTGGAGTGGGTTGTCATTTCCTTCTCCAGGGGATCTTCCTGACCCAGGAACTGAACATATGTCTCTCGTATCTCCTGCATTGGTAGGCGAATTCTTTACTACTGCACCACCTGAGAAGCCCTATCTAGTAGAATACCATTTATCACCATCCATCTCAAAGGAAAGGAAGAAATCTAAGCCTAGATGCTAACAGTTGTACCAGCAATAAATTCTCATCCTCCAACACAGGAGCACAGCTCCCATTCTCCATGGCAGGACAACAGCCATAGAAGATATAAGGCAGGGCTCCATTCCAGACTCACATCTACAAGATGATGATTCTCACCATCTGTGATCATGACCATGACAGACCCAAGAGACCGGACAGCTTCATGACAAGCTTCTGCTTTGAGAGAAAGGCATCAGTCTGAGGGACATAATGCTACAACCCATAAAGAGCTAAGTGTTATAGCCTTGCTGTGCCTCATTGAACTCAATGATCCTTTTTTTTTCTTGGTAATTAACAAGAGCTATCTTTATTTAGGCTTCCTTTCATTTCCCCATGGTGTCTGTCAAGGGATCTGGTGGGGAGGGGAGAGAGGATGGCTGTGGGGAAGGCATTAAGCAGAGGAGGGCATGCTATCTGAGGATTCAGTGCTATACAAGAAAAATACAGGAGAGAGAAAATTGTTTTTTCCTAAATTTTTCCATTTGCTTACCCTTCCTCATCACATAGACTCCCAAGAGTTAGAACCTTAGTTTCAAAATCTTCCCAGCTGATTGCTCATCTTCAATTGATGAATATGGCCTAGTTCAGTTCAGTCGCTCGGTCTTGTCCGACTCTTTGCGACCCCATGAATTGCAGCACTCCAGGCCTCCCTGTCCATCACCAACTCCCGGAGTTCACTCAGACTCATGTACATCGAGTCGGTGATGCCATCCAGCCATCTCATCCTCTGTTGTCCCCTTCTCCTCCTGCCCCCAATCCCTCCCAGCATCAGAGTCTTTTCCAATGAGTCAACTCTTTGCATGAGGTGGCCAAAGTATTGGAGTTTCAGCTTCAGCATCAGTCCTTCCAATGAACACCCAGGACTGATCTCCTTTAGAATGGACTGGTTGGACCTCCTGCTGTCCAAGGGACTCTCAAGAGTCTTCTCCAACACCACAGTTCAAAAGCATCAATTCTTCGGCTCTCAGCTTTCTTCACAGTCCAACTTTCACATCCATACATGACCACCGGAAAAACCATAGCCTTTACTACGTGGCCCAGTGGTTTGTAGAAAGCAAAACTGAATATTTTAAATACACCAAATCTTCCCCAGTTCTAATTAAAATATCAAGAGGAACTCTTTTGGAACTTAACAAAGCAGTTCTAAAGTTCATCTGCAAAAATAAATGTATAAGTATACTGATGAAAACTTTGACAAAATAAAAGGAATGAGCAGACACTTTCCCTTCTGCTCATTAAAATATATTTTAAAATTATAATATATGAAACAGCATAGTACTGACTCTAGAATTGACAAGTCCAGTTGAAGAGAATAGACATGCTGGATATATAAAGTTATAAAATTTAATTATTTAAAAGATAGTATCAACACTCTGTGGCTTTCCCTGGTGGCTCGGCGGTAAAGAATCCACCTGCCAACGCAGAAGACACAGGTTCCATCCCTGTGTCAGGAAGATCCCCTGGAGAAGGAAACGGCAACCCACTCCAGTATTCTTACCTGGGAAATCCCATGGATGGAGGAGACTGGTGGCCTACAGTCCATGGGATCACAAATAGTCAGACACAACTTCACAACTAAACGATAACAACAAATCAAAACTCTGTAGAGAAAGGTAAGGATTCCTCAACAAATGGTTTTGATGCAATTGGTTATGTTTTCATACTTGCTCTAAGGCTTCTTTCTTCAAATCTCCCCCGTTTTGAGTCCCCCAGAATTATGTCACCAGGGCTCGAGAACTGTCATCTCGCTTTCTTCCACTCTGCTCCTCTCATCCTGGTCTCCCACCACTGTCTCTGTTGCACGTGATCTTCCTGAGATAACAACTGCCATGGGTATCATTATGCTCCACTCACGAGTGAGGACTGCTCCCCCTCCCACGCACTTCTTAGGCTAAACGTTCTTGATCACAGGTCTCCTTAACTCTCACAGCACATCCAGAATCAGGGCATGTCTGAAGACTTGGGACTAATTATAAAGAAATCTTCAGAAGTCTTCGGGGGTTGCCAGGGAACAGAGGGATGGACAGGTAGACCACAGAGGACTTTTAGGGCAGTGAAACTCTTCCATATGATGCTGTAATGGTGGATACCTGTCATACATTTGTCAAAACCCATAGAATGTACTGTTAAAGAAAAAATTATTCTAGTACTTGTTGGAAGACTTTATTCAGGATTATTACAACAAGAGTCAGGACTATCACAAGAGGGAAGAGAGATCAGACTCAACTCCAAATACAGAAAAGACAGCTGGGGAGTTGGAGTCAATGAGCGGAGGGAGAGGGTCAGTGGATGAAAAATTACTAAGAGGAGACATCAAGGTTAGAGATTCTTGTTGATCTGGCTTAACAGGACTCTTGACGAGGGTGGGCCAGGGTGATTGGACAGATAGGAGGAATTGATTCAATACCAAGAGCAATCAGATATCAAGGGTGGGGGACTCTTGCTAAATTGACTTAGCAAGATTCTTGCAAAGACTGAATGGAACAGGTCTGGCAGGGACAGGACAGTGGCCGAGGTCAAAGCTTTATCCACCAAGAGTGAATCTAAATTATGGACTTTGGGTGAGGATGACGTGTCAGTGTGGATTCATCAGCTGTAACAAACGTACCGCCGTGCTGTGGGATGGTGACAGTGGGGAGTTTTGTGTGTGTGGGAACAGAGAGTGTACAGGAACTAGCTGTACTTTCCACTCTGTTCTGCTGTGACTCTAAAACTGCTCAAAAAATAAAGTCTATTAAAAATTTTTAATTAAAAAAGAAATATGAAATTGAATAACTCCTGATTCTGTCAAGGTAGCAGGAACAACCCTAGGCCCTTCGTTAGGCAAGAAGTTTCCAGTGAGGTTACCACCTATGGCAACCGACTGATCCCTGGGAGAGTCAGTCCTTTCCGCTGTGCCAAACAATGGGGTGGTCGGCTGTTCCATGCAGGTCCCCTCTGTCCTGTGGTCTCTCTTTACCTCTTCCCTGTTCTTGTTGTGGACACTGTGGATTGTACCCAAGAGCCACTCACAACCCCCTCCCATTTGCTGTAATAAAAAGCTATAGGGAGGGCATCCTGGGAATGCTTTCACAGGCAACAGATTGAGTCGGTATAGCTCCTTCAGTCTATTGCCCCTTTTCCATTCAGCATGCCTGGAATGCGGATATAATGTCTAATGCAGCCGTCTTGTGACTATGAGGATGAAAGCCACAACCCAGGGATAGCACAGTGAAAAGAGAGAAAGACCCTGGCGTATGATGTCATGTGGACCCTGGACTGCCTATCTCCAAAAGTGTTTTGCCTGAAACAAACAAATCCCTTATTTGCCTAAGTCCCTGAGAGTTAGGTTTTTATTACTTCCAGACAAACACGATGATGACTGGTAACCTGCTCTGCTCCCCCAGCTAGGCACAAGAGATGGATCGGCCACCTACTGCATAACTGCGCAGACAAATGTCCAACTGGAATGCAGGGACCTCTAACTTTTTAATATGATTTTAAGTGTAAAAGCATTCCCTCTCTACACAGCACTTCCTCCTAAGTCAAAACTCATGATCTTCCTCTTCCCTGGAGTTCTAACTTTATTCTAACTCTGTCTTTAGACAGAGACTAGTGGGAGAGGGTATTAATTGTGGTGAAGAACAAAGAATGCAACACATTGCATCTAAAGAAAGGCTATTGTGCAATCATAGTTTAGACTACTGATGATCTGTCTGCTCTAGAAGTGATCTTTTTAACATATAAACCAGTTGACTCCTCTACTCAAAATCCGCCTGCAGTCGGTTGTACTACTTTCTTGCCCATTCATATTGGGCTAGGTTGAATGACTTGCTTTGGCCAGTGGAATGTAAGCAGATATGATGTGAGCAGAGGTTTTAAGTGTGCTTCTTTAAAAAAAAATATTTCTTTTAATTGGAGTATAATTGCTTTACAATATTGTGTTGGTTTCTGCCATATATTAACATGAATCAGCCATAGGTATATTATGTCCCCTCCCTCTTGGGCCTTCCTCCCACCTCCCACCCCAACCCTAGTTATCACAGAGCACCAGATCTGAGCTCCCTTAAGCATGCTTCTTGGTTTGGCTTTTTTTTTTTCTTGCCTTCCTGCTATCTGTCACAAGACCCATGCTCTGGCAGCTACTGTCTCAAAACCAAGAAGCAACTGAAGCAGTCAGTGATCCAATCTGCAGCTTAAAGCAGAGCCTCCACAACAGATCCACAGATATAAGAGTGAAAAATAAAGTTTGTTCTTATAAACGATTGAAAAGTTGGGATTGCTTGTTACGCAGCAGTGATAGCTGACCAATATACTTCCAATGGCTTTCCAGCTCATTTGGAGTAAAATGTCAAAGTTATCCAAGTGATTTAAAAATATCCTTATATTCTAAATCATTTTACCGCTCTGACTCATCTTCAACTACTTACCTGCTTTCTTACTCTGCTCCAGATATGCCAGATTCTGTTTCTCCTCTAATATCCCAGACATGTTTCTCCCTTAGGACTTTGTACCTGCTGCTCCTCCTGCCTGGAACGCTCTTCATTCCTGCCTGGTTCATTTGCTAATTCCTCCCAGATCTGTAAGAAGTTCATCTCTGTGCAGACTTGTCTGACCATCTGATTTCTGATTTTAAACTGCGTTCCCCAGTACTCCTTTGTCCCTTCCTTGCTTTACTTTTCTATGTGGCACTTATCAGCCATCTGTCCTCTTCTTGCCACTCTGTTTGATGTACTGCAATGCTCCCAGAATCAAGTTAGAGCACTGCCGGGCACTTAGTAGGCATTTTATAATTATTCACAAATGAACAAACAATAAAAAATAAATAAAACAAAATCAAAAACTAAAAATACACAAACACAATTTTATTACTTAGTAAAATAAATATTAAATTTTCATTATATAAATAAAAACATATAGATGATATTTAATGAAGGAAGAAATCTACATGGTTAAGAAAAAGAAACATAGATGATCCTCACTTGTAATTAAAGGATTAGGAATCAATATTACAGAAAACTACCCCTTCTCCTTTAAAATAAGCTAATGTTTTGAAGAAGCATAAAATTCCTGTTGGTAAGAATTCTCTTTTGCTGGCACAGGTATCCTCATACCCTGAATGTGGAAACTGAGTGATTCATTTCTGGGGGTAAGCAATCAAATATCTTTATAGTTCACATTTATGGTTCAGTAATTTCCTATCTAGGAATCTTTCCCAAAGAAGAAATTACTGCTTAAGGCAAGGAATTTTATACCAGAAAGTTCCTTATAGCATTGTTTGTAGGTGCAAATTTAGAAACAACCTAAGCAATCTATTAACGGAAGAACAGTTAATGATTCATACATAGTATGAAGATCCCCTGGAGGAGGAAATGGCAACCCACTCCAGTATTCTTCCCTAGGAAATCCCATGGACAGAGGAACCTGGAGGACTATAGTCCATGGGGTCACAAAACAGTCAGACACAACTTAGCTATTAAACAACAGGTTCATAGTTTAGTATACAACGTTTGCAAATATTATTTAATGATATGAGAAATTGCTTACACATAATATTAAGTGAAAAAGGCAAAACACAAAACTACATACTTAGAATAACACCAATCATGTAAAGACAAGAATACATATGCAAGTGGAAAGTCTAGAAGGAAATTAGTATATGAAAATTTCAGCCGTGGTTATCTCTGTGACATGGAATTCTGAATGATTTTTACCTTTTTATATACTTTCCTGCATTTTTAAGACTTTCTAGGATGATCACATATTGCTTTTACAAATAGATTTCTTTTAACATAAAAGGAAATAAGATGCAAATTTGAGACCAACCTCTCTGGTAACAGAAAGTCCACCCACAGTTCAAGGAAATGATGCTGCAGAATGCCAGAGCCTTTCTTGCCCATATTTGGGAAGGAAAACACTTGAATCGGAAGATGGTCCAAGCAAGAGAGATGGAGAGAGAATGAAATAAAGTCTCTCTTGGCTTCCGTTTTCACGTGTTTCATACAGCACTATTTTTTTCCTCTACTAGTTTATAGTTCCTTCAAGACAGAGACCCTTCAAGACAGAGACCATAGCTTCTCTTTTAGTTTCCCACAGATCCAACCTGGATTAAAACAAAAAAAAAGGCAACCCACTCCAGTATTCTTGCCTGGAAAATTCCATGGACCAGAAGAGCCTGGGGAGGCTACAGTCATGGGGTCACAAAGCGTCGGACACGGCTGAGCGGCTGAGCACAGCACAGATACAGCCTAGGCTTGGCATACTGCATGGGGAACATGGAAGGGGACTGAAATGAATGAAACAGAGCAACTGCACTGGGGGTCAGCAGAATGCAACATACAGAAAGATGGGAGGTCAGGCCAAGGAGAAAGAGAAATAGAAGATACAAAGGAAGAAAGGACCTAAGAGAATGGAGGGAGAGACAAGCCGGTGTGGATGGGGGTAGAGACAGGTGGGGACAGGATCTTCTGTGAGGACTGCCTTCTAGCTCATCCTCCAGGAAGGCTCTGGGCTAAACCAAATCTAGAGTTGACCCCAAAGGGGAGGTTCTCACTGGTTTTTCATCAGCCCCATATGATTCCTGAGAAGATCACGACTAGCCACTGCGGGAGTTCCTGACCTTGCAGTCCAGCCTGCTCAGTGGCTGGCTCACAACCAGCATTGAGTGACTCACCAGCCACTGGATACTTTGGAAAAACACAGAGACACCAAAGGCTTCCTTGGGGGTCACTTGCAGCATCCAAGGTACATTACGGCTCCACCCTGGCTAAGAGAGGTGGGGGGAGTGGATACAGAGGTGGCAAGAGATTATCAATGATAAAGCGGGCACATACGTTGGAAAAGTAGGTCACCCCCAAATGGCAATCTCAGTGTCTCTAGCCCCCCTACAGAGCACAGTCCAATATGAGCTTCCTGGCTGTGGATCTGGCAGGGTTGGGGGCGGGGGGGGTCACTTAACTTCTCTGAGATTCACTTCCTAATTTCACCTGGTGAATCTGAGAATTAGAGTTCATTTAAGGTGTCTAGGACAAACTAGAAACTCAGAAACGGTTTTTATTGTTACTAAGGTGCTATGTTAATTGCTAAAGGGTACAAAGATGAGTAAGATATTGCCTTCTTTTAAAATCTTTAATGCAAAGCATAAAATAAATAAGCTACAAGGATATACTGTACAACATAGGGAATATAGCCAACATTTCACAATACCTGTCAGTGGAATATGACCTATAAAAGTTGTGAATCACTGTGTTGTACATCTGAAACTTATATAATATTGTACATCAACTATGCAGCAATTAAAACTAAATAAATAAAAAATATAATCCAAAGAGAAAGAATAAGATAGATGTACAGTAACTATCACATGAGATAAGATTATAAGACAGGTGTACATTCCTGTGCAAACCCGGAAGGGGAAAGGTCACGGCCCTTGGTGATTGGGGTGGGGAGGGAGCTGGCGGGAACTGACGCCCTCCCAGATGAGTAGGATTCGAAAGGGGCAGGTATATGACGCACGGAGCCAAGTGTTCAGGCAGAAGGAGCAGAAGCAGCAAGAGACCCAAGGCAGGATGATGGAGGCCGGGTGAGAAACAGCAAGTCATAAAGTTCAAGTACGGGAAGGGCAGAGATGCGATTAGGTGTGTGTTCTGGGGCCAGGCTGTGGAAAGCTCAGATGCCAGGCCAAGGAGTTCGGGCTTAATTCAGTGGTCAGTGGGGAGTCATTGGAGGCTGTGGAGCGGGAGAGTTGCTTTCCTTACAGCTGTGCCGGGCTAAATTAAGCATAAACAGTGCTTTATAATTGGAAAGGGAAGGCCCAGAAATAGCTCTTGACTCAGAAACAGGCTTAGGGAAAGGTAATGACAAACATGGCTCTGATCAAAGCAGAGAGGTTAATTAAGTTTCTAATTATTGTGAAAGGCCATTAACAAACCCTAGTTCACTAGGGATAACTGCTGTACAGGGGCTTGAAAGAATAAACCTCCTCTTAACCCTTGGGTAACTGCAGCATAGGGGGACCTTTGCTTTTCCATGGAGAGAAAGTGTTTGAAGTACTAAGGAAACGGTAAGTAGACATGTACACATGTTCTCTGTAAATCACACCCCCAAAATATCCATGCGTCCATGTACAGGATTCGCCAAAAGGAATCTACACAGTAAATGATGGCTCTCTAATTTGACCCTGAATCCATACAGCAGGTGCTGAGATAACCTGTTCTGTTATTGGCAAGGTTCCCCGTGAATTGCTTAAACTGTATTCCTATTATGAAGTATTTCACCATTACTTGAATAATTAGTAATTTATCAATAGGTCATTTGTGCCATTAACCATTGGGGATTAGCAGACAGCTGAATATGGACATCATTGGTGGAACTGACCCCAGATGCCTTCATCACATTGATTACCCTGGTGTATGCAGCACGGTCATCAGTGGGGGAAAAAACAGTGCTATCACCTTAGGATTGTATATTAGTTCGTGGCTGACAAAATATCTTCACATCTCCTGTCTCATGAGAGATGCAGTTTCTATTCCCTTTAAGCAGCTGAGAACCCTACGGCTCAGAACGAATAAGAAGAGCACCCAAATATACACTGTTAACCACGAAAGGCCAGAACCTAGGTCTTCTAACTTCTGGCTCAGTGTCCTCTCACCTGTGCCAAACTGTGTGCAGGTCTAATTCACGGTCCATGTGCAACCAGCAGCCTGGCTGGGAAGAGAAAGTGAACAAGGGAATAAAGGGAAAACAAAGACGCACCAGACTTCGTGGTGACAGTGAGAGTTTAAGAAGAGCCAGGAAGTCTTCTTGGAGGAGTTCTGCTGCTATAACAGAAACCCCCACTTTAAAAAGCTTAAACCAGACAGAAGTTATTTCCTCCCCACGGGTCTAAGTGCCAGCATCCAGGGCTGCCCGGTCACAGAGCCTGGATGACGACTCCATGCTGTGGGGGATGCAGATGCCCTCCCTCATTGTGTTCTGCCCTCTCAATGGACATCCATCCAGTGCAGACAGCTCACACACTCTCCACATCGCAGCCACAGGAAGGGCGAGCAGAGAGCATGCCCTTCCCTTTTAGAAGATGATCCACCGCTTGCACACACTTGCTCGTGAATCATCTTGCTCTTTGACCCAGCGCCACTACAAATGAGCCTGGGACGTGCGATCTTTGTTCTGGGTGGCCACATCCCCAGCTAAACTCCTAAGACTGTGGAGGAGGAGAGACTGAAGGTTGGGGAATAACCAGCAGTCTTCATCATAAGCAGGAGGCTGCCCTGGGGTTTGGGAGAGGAGTGGGTGGGTGTGGGGCTGGGGGCGCAGGGCCAGCAATGCAGGTGGGTAAAGGGGGGAAAAGACGGCATCCTGAGCAAGCACACCTGGGGGGCGCATTCAGGACACAAGGAAGAAATGAACCTGTGGTTGGGAGTGGCAACTGCAGTAGGAAGAGAAAATCAGATGTGTTCACTGGAGCCAGGTGGACAATGGACTTTGAAAGTCAAGCAGAGAGCCTAGATTTTAGCTCCTGTAGGTGCTCAGGGAAACAGTGCCAAAGGATAACTTGTTGGTCAGGACCGCACAGGATGGGTTAGGTGGGTTAGCCTGCAAGCCAGGAAGACACATTGGGAGGCTCTTTCAACAATTTGACCATACTCTGATAAAAGACCTGCCCAATGCAGGAGCCCAGGCTCCAGAGATGGGGTTGTGTGAGAAGCATTTTCCTGGGCTTGGTCTCCGGTGGGCTGTGCAGGGAAGAGTCAGAGATGCCTCAGAAGCTTCTCTCATGGGAGGCTGTCCCCCTCACACATGCTCTTTGGGGCTCCCCAGGTACACATTCATCCTTCCTGCTTGTGCTTGGAGCACACGATGCTGAAACTTCCTTCAACAACATGTTATCTGTAAAACAGAAGCTTCGCGTGGACACAGAGCCTAGCACACAGTAAATGCTCGGTAAATATCTGCTGAATAAATGGCTGAATAAATAAATGAATAAGTCAACAAAATGTAGGCACAGCTAGCAATGACTTTAAATGGAATGGTGACAGATGGTAATTAGACTTATCACGGTGATCATCTTAAAATGTATGTAAATGTCACTATATTATGAAATTACTATAATATGGTATGTCAATTATACTTCGATTTTTTTAAATGTAGGTACAGACCACACTGGGGGTTCCCAGGTGGCACTAATGGTAAAGAACCCACCTGCCAATGCAGGAGATACAAGAGACTAGGGTTCGATCACTTGGTGGGGAAGATCCCCTGGAGGAGGGCATGGAAACCCACTCCAGTATTCTGGCCTGGAGAATCCCATGGACAGAGGAGCCTGGTGGACTACAGACCACAGAGTTGCAAAGAATCAGAGACAACTGAGCAACTCTGCATGCACAGACCACACTGGGTTCTGTGTCCAGAGAGGTCATGAAAATCTTCTGGGAAAAGTCACCTATCACATGTTCAGGATTTTACATAGAAGAGATTTAGATGAAGTGTTTTCTGCAAACTGTCATAGCAACAGTGGCAATTTGTAACATTTTTGAGTGAAGTGGGAATATTAAAACATTCTCTTAGTCAAACTATTTCTTAAGATCAAGCCCAGAGGATAAAATGCAGATACCAGTTATGCCTGATTATCTATATTTTCATCCTGGTTTCCTTTAAGAGCTCAGATCTTCTGAACTAGCTAGATGTGGGTAGTTCATTCAACCATTATTTATGGTTCTTTCTTGTTTTCTTCAACTTCCATTCCATGAATGAAGCAAAAGGAGGTTGCCTTGACAACACTCACCTCTCTCTAATTAAGCACCCTGAACAGCCTCCAGTGCTTCTTTGAGATTAAAGCCTCTACAGCTCCAGGATTCATGACCTCAGACAACACACAGAGGTTAACCTGAACTGGGCCGCTCCGGAATAAAAGCCCAGGAAACCCTTCCCATCTCGCTGTGTTCCAGCTCCTGCAGCCCCTCACACTGGCCAGTGAGCAGGAGATGCAACCCCACAAACAGAAACCACACTAACAGGCTCTCTTCCACTGGGCCCAAGGACTGTGTGGGGTTTTTTTCCCCCAGTTAATGAAGACATTGTGTGACTGGGTGACAGACTCATCAAATCCTCTCTGTGCTGTGTATCTGGGCAGCATCTTGTTGAATGAGGCAGACAGCGGTTCTATCACAGGTCTTGGATATTCTGTTCTGGCCCAAGACGGAAGGAGAAGACTCCCATCAGGGCCATGTGTACACCCCGAGCTCTGAATCCAAGATTACAACTAAAACATCCAAACCAAACCCCAACCTTACACTTCTTAGAAGTCCACAAGATGAACCCAAGTAAAGCCTGTATATTTGCTACAATAATTAAACCAGAATAAAACCGGATGAAGGGTTTTCCTGGTGGCTCAATGGTAAAGAATCTGCCTGCCAATGCAGGGGACACGGGTTCGATCCCTGCTCCGAGAAGATCCCGCACGCTGTGGAGCAACTAAGCCGGTGTGCCACAACTACTGAAGTTGTGCCCTAGGGCCTGTACTGAAGCTACTGAGCCCACGTGTCCTACAGCCGGCGCCCTGCAGGAAGAGACGCGACCGCAATCAGAAGCCTGCACACCGCAACTACAGACTAGCTCCTGCTCGCTGCAAGTAGAGAAAAGCCCACGCAGCAATGAAGAGCCAGCACAGCCAACATTAAAACCAATATATAAATTTTAAAAATTATTTAAAATATGCTTGTTAAAAAAAAACTGGATGAAAATATTCTCTGAACCAAACTAATAGCTTATTCTGTTCAAATATTCCAAAGACCTGAAAGATGGAGCCATAGCATAAATATTGCCAATATTTCCTAGAGTGGCAGAGCCACTTTTCAGCAGCATCGATTGAATTGGGGAGGTGGGGGTATGTGAAAATGTTAGACATTATTGTCATTGTTCTGAATGTATTTATTCTGCGATGAGTACATCCCAAGCCCTGTACTAAGTATTTCTCATGCACAGTTTTGTTTAACTCTCATAACCAGCTAGGTAGTCTTCTCCATATGATAGAAGAAGAAATGGTTAAAGAACCTGTGTCCATTTCTCCAGGTCCTACAGTCAGCCAGGTAGGGGTGTGAACCTAAATTATTTCAACTTCATAGTCATCCCCTCCTAGAAGAAATGGTTAACGAACCTGTGTCCATTTCTCCAGGTCCTACAGTCAGCCAGGGAGGGGTGTGAACCTAAATTATTTCACCTTCATAGTCATCCCCTCCTAGGTGAAAGGAAGAGAGAGACAGAGATGGAGAGAGACGGAGAGACAAAGAAGACGAGGGAAAAGAGGGCAGAGGGAGAGAGGAAGGGGAAGGAGAGGAAGGAGGGGGACCTCCCTGATGGTCCAGCAATTAAGATTCCCGAGCTTCCACTGCAGGAGGCGTGACTTCAATCCCTGGTCAGGGAACTAAGATCCTGCATGCCATGCTGCGAGCGGCCATACATAAATAAGTAAATGAGAGGAGGGAGAAACAGGTGGAAAAATAAGGGTAGGATGGAAGAGAGGCCAGACGTCATCTCGAAATCTAAATTGCTTTTCTTACTGAGATAATGATCTGGCTAATTCAGAAGCAAGAAGGATGCATCTGGTTCCTTATTGGCATCGGTGGTTTGGGAATAAAGATGAAGACGTGGGTATCAAAGACAGGTCTTCCTTACCCACGTCTTCTGTCCTAGCCTTTAGGATCCCTTTGGGTTAAGGCTCACCATGGATGCCACTTTGCCTTTTGAAATTCTAAGCTGAAGTCCATGTAATCCTCACTTCGGAGAGGACTGTGGGAAAGGTACTGAAGACCATGGTTCCCAGAGTGATCTTATACATTTTCAAAACAGCAAAACAGCACGCAGGCACAAGCCATGGGATGTCAGTCCTGGACAACAGCAGCAGGTACCTCAAATAGGACATGTATATCAAAGGAGTTTAATTCTCGGTTTAGCTCTGACTTCTTTAGAATGAAAAGATGAGGTATGCGTGGGCTGAGAGGAGGCTGGCAGGCAGGATGCATCTGCTTTTATACTTGTAAGACTTAGTTTTCTGTTTTATTCAGATACGTCTTACACCGAAAAGTTCTCACAGCTGTTAGAGGCTGGCGAACCCTCCAAAACATGTATTTCAGCACTGAAAGAGTAATATCCGAATTTAGACCAATTCCATTTAGAAATATACCTCTGGGAGCCCTACCAACTGGTTTGGGCTCATGGAACTCTCAGAGAAAAACACTAAAATTCTTATCCCTCACCTGACAAAAGAAGACCGAGGAAAGAGATTTACTTTTTTTTAAGGTGAAATCAATGGAATATGTCATGTGTTTGAAAGTCCTGAGAGTGTGCAGCTGGAGGGGAGTCAGGTTGACTGAGCAATAAGTCACAGAATGTCAAGTGCAGACGCACACGCGTGCACACACGAGCACCCAAGCTAATTACTAACTCCGAGAAAGTAGAAAACTGTGCGTCAGAGGAAAGTAATCATAGTTTACCCCATGGCTGAGTTGCGCAGAGCATTTACATATTCATAAAATGAAGACAACTGTTATACCATTCAAAATTACAATAAAACCATATTTAAAGTATGGAGGTCTGGGAAAGTGTGGGTCTTGTGTTTGTGTGTCTTGAGGGTAAATCAATTTGCAGAATAAAAAGTCCTGATAAATTATGTAGCCGGATGAGCATATAAGATCTATGAGATAAACACTGAGATAATATATGGATCCTAATACTCAACAACATCCACTAAGGGAGCTGAAAATGGCTACCTCTGGAGAATGGAATATTTGAGAAGAGTGGGGATGGATATTTTTCCCAACAAACCTTGGAAGATAATTTGACCTATCAAACTATGTGTATTACTCTGACGGAAGAAAAAATTAACTTTTAAAAATCATTCACATATCATGGCAGTATACACAATTTAGAGCTCAATGTGCTGAGTTCTTTAGGAGCTCAATACATGTGAACTATTCCTCCTAACCATGGGAGTGTTAAACAGCTTTAAAATGGAACCAATAACAAGAGACTCCTTGACTTTGACTGTGACAACCTCACAAGAAAGCTCTCAAAAGAGCCCAAATCCCCTGACAGAACTTTCTCTCTGCCGTGCCCCACAGGAGGCCCTGAAAACACAGCAGCCAACAAATCCGTGTGTATGTGTGTTAGTCGCTAGCTTGACATGTTCCTTGTCCGTGGGATTCTCCAGGCAAGAATACTGGAGTGGGTTGCCTTCCCTTCTCCAGCGGATCTTCCCAACCCAGGTCTTTTGCACTGCAGGCAGATTCTTTAACATCTGAGCCAGGGGGATTCCCAGGTGTTTTTTTTCTTCTCAGGGTTCAGGCTATCAGAAAAGATGGAAGAGCCAAGAGTTACCTGCATTTGGTGCTATGTTGGGGAAAGGACCAAGTGTAATAGAGGAAGGTCCCTATTCAGATTTGGGGTTGGTCAAGGAGGCTTCCCAGGAAAGGGGGGTCACTTTGGAGACAGTCCAGCAATTATATCCACTTTTCTCTTCATCGAGGCTACCTACCCACCTCTTAGGCAGTCACTGTGACAAGATATAAAATAGAAAGTGATATTCACCCTCAAAGGATGCCCCCTGACTTCAGTTAAAGAAGTTACCAAGTTCCAAGATCAAATGCCCTTACCAGGCACAGACTGGAGATGAGAAGAAAGTCCAAGAAAATCACAGACAGAGGAAACATGTAAACAAGGAACCTCTGGACATTAAAGGGTCCCTGACATTCAGAAGCCCCATACAAACAAATCAGCCCATTCGGCATTGAACTGACGTGGTTTATTTCTCCAGGGATTTGCTCATTTCCAGTAGCACGGCCCTCACGTCATCATCTAGGAAAAGGTCAATGCGTAAATCCATCTTGTTGATAAAATACCCCAGTTGCATCGGATATGAGCATCCAGACCACGTGCACTATGGCCCCCGTATTGCCCTGCAAGTCTCAGGGGTCAGCATCCCAAGCAAAGGTCATCTGAGCTTTGGAAAAACCAAGTTCCTCAGAAAACCTTGGTCATTCCCCAGGAGTGCATTCATTATGTAATTGACACTGAATTATCTGAATTCTCCAAAACTAACCTCCGGGCAGAGAAGGAAGAGCAACAGAAGCAACTGGAAATTGTGGTCCAGTAACTGAGAGGTGATTCAGGGTAGGTCCATGGAAATTTGGATAGTGAAGGTGGCCAATATTTTCCCAATTGGTTATAGCAGGTTGGTTCAATGAAAATGTACTAAAACCTCCCTTTTGTGACTTTTTTCCAAGCACAATCTCATTCTAAATGTCAGAGAGCTTTTTTCAATCTATACGCTTGCTTGCTCGCTTGTCTGTTTTTAACCAGAGACCAAAACTGATGGAAATATCTGTTTGATTCACTTCAGAGGATATTTTGGTGTTCAAATTAAATACTTTTCAAAAATATAAAAAACCAGCCTGGTTTTAACTAGTCTTTCAAAAAGTGGCTTGCTTTATTTTTAAAAATACACATTTGGTTCTTGGTTTCTAAGTTCAGATCTTTTTTTTTTTTTTAATGTAATTTGGGAGCTGAGCCCTGGGTTCAGTTTATTCTAGGTTTTGGCACCCGGGTTTGGTTTGAGTTCTGGCTGGCGCTGACAAGGCAGCTTGCTTAGCTTGGTTCCGCATGTTCTTGGCAGTGGAAGGCAGGACAGGTGCTGTGCTTTTAAACTGACTGTGGTTAGGCAAGGAGAAGCCTGACAGGTCCACAAAATGCTGGAGCTGGAAGGGCTCTCGGTGGACAGGTAGCCTGGTGCCTGCATGCAGAGAGGAGTTGACCATGGACAGGAAACTCAAAGGGGCACCATGAGCAGGGCAGAGTGGACAGCTGCCAGTTTGACTTCCTGATTCCCCCCTGAGCTATTTTTTTAATTTAATTTTTATTTTTAATTGGATGATGATTGCTTTACAATCCTGTGTTGATTTCTGCCATAAAAAAAATCCAAATCAGTCATAATTATATATACACACAACCCAGCTATTTAGAAAACCCCTTCAGATGGCCAAACTTTAGGGTAATACTAAAGAGGATTGATTCGAACAGCAACATTTCAAAGTGTTTCTTTTCCATTAGACCTTTGATGTGACATTCCAGGGACTAAAGCAAAACCTTAAAAAGCCACTCTCCAGCCCCTGCCCCCAACTTCGCATTCCCCAAGCCTGTGCCAGGGCTCAGACTGGGGCAGGGGTCGCATCTCCAGAGCCCTGCACAGTGATTCAGGCAAATGGTGGGTGGGTAGAGGGGAAGGGAGGTATTTTAAAAGACCTAAGGTACTCACATAAGAATGAGCCTATCAATTCTAGCCCCATCCCCGTTGCCAAGGCAACACAGGTGGGTTTGGAGCTGGCTCCCAGGCAAGAAAACCCCCACCTCTTCCCTCCACAGCACTTCTTCAGCTACTCCTTTTCCTGTATAACGGACTCATCTTAGATTCCAGCCACGGGGAAATACTCAGAGGAATGTGGAAGAGCCCACTGCAGGACCTATCCTGAGCCCTGACCTCCCCCTGGGATGAAACCACCTCAAGCCCAGATCCACAGAAATTTCAAGATCAAGATGCTAACTCCCGGACATAGAGACTCAGCCTCTCTTATGCTTCCCTGCCCCCACTGAGTCACATCTTCAGATCTTCACAGCTCTTTCTCCAAACACCGGCCTGACAGGGGTAGTTCCAATCTGTTACCTACTGAAATCAATGCAAAAGCCTGGGACTTGTGTGCTAAGTCCCTTCAGTCGTGTGAGACTCTTTGCGACCATGTGGACTGTCGTCCACCAGGCTCCTCTGTCCCTGGGATTCTCCAGGCTAGATTACAGGAGTGGGTTGCCATTTCCTTCTGCAGGGAATGTTCCCAATCCAGGGATCGAACCATGTCTCCTGTACTGCAGGCGGACTCTTTACTGCTGAGCCACCAGAAGCCCAAATACATGGCGACCACATCTTTTTGGACCACATTTTTTTTCCCCCAAAAAAACAGAGTGGCCACAGTCACAAAGAAGAGGGAAGGCCAGCCATACTATGACCGCAAGGAAGAGTTCACTTCCGTCCTCAGCGGGGCCAAGTGTGAGAAAGAAAGGGTTAAGCCGCGCTGCAACTCCTTTTCTGACGTTCTTTTCCCCCTTTGGGAAAATGACGTAGTTCAGCTTCCCCTCCCCCACATCACTGCACAGAGAGATACCTTTTTATTCCTCACACAGCTGCTGTTATGAATGACGGCAGCCTTGCCATATGGCACCGCTCGCTCGGCTCCATCGAGCAGCATCAGGCTCACGCTAATCGCATCTACCCCACACTCTGACAGCCCAACAAGCGCTCCATCCATCCTTCGGCCTGGGCCTCCGAGGGCGCGCCAGCGAGAGTGCGCGTGCGCACGGCCCGGGACGGGCCATGGGTTTGTTCCAGCTCAAAGTCTGGGGTCGGCCTCTCTAAAGATGGGCCCAAACAGATAATTCTGGACTAAAATAGTACGGGAGAGAGATCTGTCCTAAACATGACCTCATGTGATCATTAACCAGACTGTTGATGCCTAATTAATCGATGATGGCATCAACCGATGGCGGCCGCACCAGTGATGCAATTTGATCTAGATACACTCCCCTATGGGCTTCCCTGGTGGCTCAGTGGTAAAGAATCCGCCCGCAATGCGGGAGGCCCTGGTTTGAGCCCTGGGTCGGGATGATCCCCTGAAGGAGGGCATGGCAACCCACTCCGGTATTCATGCCTGAAGAATCCCAGGGACAGAGGAGCCATGGAGTCACAAAGAGTCAGACACGACTGAGCGACTAAGCACCGCATGTTCTCTCCTACCTGCTGCAGGGTGGCAGAGGCGAGCCACGCGGATGCACACCTGCCCCAGATGGAGAGAGAGGGGAGAGAGCAAAGCCTAGGCAGGGAACCCAGAGGTGAACAAAGCGCTGCCTAGTCCTCCCACTCTAACGCCTTAGCTTTGTCCCCGAGAAGAGTCTGGGGATCTTACTCCCACCCCTACTTGTGTACCTGAGTGCTACCATTGGATAAATCCAGGGAGGGTTTTTTTGTTCTTAAGCATATTTCTCTGAGGAAGCAGGTACAGGTTGTGCGGCCTGAAACCAATATGACCCATGGCGTCTGCATGTCTACCCACCTGTGGAAGCTCCCTGTTACATTACGAAATGAGTCGAGCTAGAGGTCCAGGCTTCCCTAGTGCCTCAGTCGATAAAGAATCCGCCCACAACACGGAAGACCTGGGTTCCATCCCTGATTTGAGACGATCCCCTGGAGTAGGAAATGGCAGCCCACTCCAGTATTCTTGCCTGGGGAATCCCATGGGTAGAGAAGCCTGGCCGGCTACAGTCCATGGGGTCACAAAGTGTTGGACACGACTGAGCAACAGCACAGCACAGCACAGAGGTCTCAGGAAGGTCTTAGCATCTAAGGACTCTGAATACAAACTGACAAAGTCTGAGTATTTAGATTATTTTTTAGTATTTGTGGGATGCAGTTTAGAAACAATCCCAATAAAATGTCATTATCTGAGGTATGTGTGCTCAGTCACGTCCAACTCTTTGAGACCCCATGGACTGTAGCCCGTCAGGGTCCTCTGTCCATGGGATTCTCCAGGCAAGAATACTGGAGTGCCATTTTCTCCTCCAGGGGATCTTCCCCATCCAGGGATCGAACTTGAGTCTCCTGTATCTCCTGTCTTGGTAGGTGGATTCTTTACCATGGAGCCAGTTGGGAAGCCCCTATCTAAGATATACCAATAGACATATATAAGTTAATGTATACAAATGAACTAAGTCCCTGAATTAAATGTTTTATCTTTTCCAGGCAACAGGGTTGTGTACAGTGTGTGAAAGTTAGTCACTCAGTTGAGTCCAACTCTTTGTGACCCCATGGACTGTAGCCCACCAGGCTCCTCTGTCCATGGAATTCTCCGGGCAAGAATACTGGAGTGGGTTGCCATTCCCTTCTCCAGGGGAGATCTTCCCAACCCAGGGACTGAACCCATACATCCCGCATTGCAGGCAGACTCTTTACTGATTGAGTCACTGGAAAGCCACCACAGTGTGTAGGGTTTGTGTCTCTAAAAGGGACCATGGCCAGATCTGTCTGGACTGTGGTGCCTTTAGCTCTGGAGTAGTGATGATATCACTGCATCTTAACTGTGGGCAGATTAAATGATATGTGTGAAATCTAGCACATCACAGGCATTCACTAAACATTAGTTCTCTCCTCATTACCTCCTTTTTCCCCCTGAACTTGTTGCATTGTTATCCACACTCCTGCAGCCCTGGGAACAAGGAAAAGACCCAAAGAACAGGGAAAACTAGCTAAGTACTATTCACCTTAGCTGGTGCGTGAGTGCACTCAGTCCCTCAGTCGTGTCTGACTCTCGGCAATCCCATGGACTATAACCCATCAGGTTCCTCTATCCTTGGAATTTTCCAGGCAAGAATAACTGGAGTGGGTTGCCATTTCCTCCTCCAGGGGATCTTCCCAACCCAGGGACCAAACCCACGTCTCCTGTGTCTTCTGCATTGGCAGGCGGATTCTTTACCACTGCATCACCTGGGAATCCCTTGCCGGTGTGGCAGAGGGCCAACCAGGGAGACTGAAGTGTTACCATCTTTGAGAAATAAGACGTGTGCACCCTAAATGACACATAGTTGTACCCAGAGTCACCCACTTAACAAATTTCCCAACAAAGAATTGTTTTAGATGCATGGCTCTTCATTCTACCCCTTAAAAAAATGGTAAAGAATAACACTTCTAGATGGCGGCCATCAAAATCTGCCTTTACAACCTAGCTTAATGATTTCAGGCATATTCCCTGAAGTCCAACAGATACTATTTTTACAGATGTGAACATCCGGCTCCAACTGTCAAAACAAAACGGCCACTTGGGGATTCAAACATGCAGGCTCTGGGTTCTTTCCATAAGGACACTTTGAAATTAAGATGGTTCCATCTGGAGGGCCAGCCACCAAGGGGTATATCTCTGCCTGTGTGGTCGGTGAGCAGGATGAGAAAGGGAGGGGTCGCTGTCCAGCCCCTGTAGAATGCAAGCACCAGGAAAGCATGAAAGATGGCCAGGCACCGAGATTCTCTAGCCTGCCTTTCCACATTACACACACACACACACACACACACACACACATACATGCATGCACACACACATACATGTGCACACACTGCCTGACAATGCAGCTCTGCACATCAGGCAAACTGAATCCCATTCATGAAACTAAGTGTTCCCTCCATTCATCGAGAGATTCGGAGTTGTGATCGCCACTGTGCAACAGTGGATAAACTCCAGCTAACCCAAATTGTCATTCCTAAGTGCAAAGGAACTTAGAATCCTGTGCTGGGGTTGTATGTCAGAACAGTTTGGTTGCTAGGCAGAAATATACCCAGCCTCCAGTGAGAGAGAATATACATAAATGCGTGGGGAGGTGTGTTTCTCCCAGGACCTCTTCCTGCCTCGCCTGCCATCTCTAATCAGCACAGTCAGCGACACAGGAGGCTTCCATGACAGCCTCCCTGCCAGGGCGTCCAGAGGCTTGAGCCATGAAACCTGTTCTGTAAACAGCCCAATCTCAAAGGGTCGGTTTTATTTGTTTACATGCCCTCCACTCAGAAATCCACAATGTACAATATTTGGTGACATTTCCAGCATGCAGATAGTAGCCGTGGCTAGGCAGTAGGCACGTTTGAGCCATCAATTTAGAAAGCATATGAGGTTAAAATGTTCTTTAATGAGGCACAACTCTGCAGGGACCAGCTCTGTATCACGGTTTATATGCATATTAGATTAATATGCATATTAGAAAGTGTGAATTACCTCTGCATACTGTAATAACCATCCATAAGACTCTAGGTATAAGAAAATGTATATTTTAGTACTAGATCAATGGGAAAAATCAGAGGTAAAGATTGAGTTTACATATGAAGAAAATATTACATTCATTGAGAAACGGGCAAAACATCAAGGCTGTAAGTGGTCCATTAAAATCCTAGAAAAAGCATCTGCAATAATAAATTGTTGACTATAAGAGCTCATCATAATTCCGTCACAAGAAAGACTATTCTTAGAGACCTAGAAGGAAAAAAGAAATACATCAGCAATGTACTTTGCCCTCAGGTCACAGGATTCTGCGTTTACAGGAAAGAATTCAGCCTGCAGGAATGGTCAGTAACAATGACCAGATTTATACCAGAGAAGCTTGTAAAGATAAAGGGGGACAACGCAGCAGGGGTGGAGGAGGCTCATAAATAAACGTGTCCAGAAGCAGAAATCCAGAGTTTCCTGCTCTTTAATAACATAAAGCTCGGCCAAGATAACACAGATTTATGGATGAAGTAAAATAAGTTATTCAACCAAACCAAGATGTTTGTTATAGCCATTCAGGCAAGAGCGAGACCCACTACAACCTTCCACCAGTGACTGAGGCCATGCAGGGCTGGGAGAGTAATTGAATCTGTCACGCAGGGCTTGCCCACAATAGGCAGACGCAGCAATGCAGCTGAGAATGCACTTCAGGGCTTACGCTTCAGATGGGTGATAAGAAATGGATTAAGACAATAAAGTTTTATAAGTACAAACCTGATGAATATATCTTTTAAAGACTTCCATGAAATATCCTGGAATAGGGCCAAAATAATATACCTTGGCCAGTGTATCACCAGACGTCTGGTTGGTTGAGAAAGCTCATGGAGGCAGGGAGCCCACCTGAACAGCCATCCTAGCTCAGTCCACGGTGATGAAGGAAGCAACACCGTGAATCCAGCACCGTGCCAAATACTTAATATACAATGGTGAAAAGTTTCTCAAGTTGCTCATAGTTAATTACCAAAAAATATCTCCCCAAAACATCAGTGCAGGTTGAATGTATAGTAGGAAGTTGCAAGGGAAAGTGTAGCTGAGAATGGCTTCCGTAGAGGTTGGAAAGCCTCCTTGCAGCCTGGTGAGTCTTGTGATCAAATAATACCTCCTTAATGGTCTAGTTTTAATTTGAGGGAGAGGGGTGGGCTCTGAATCATATGGAAACGTATTCTATCATATAAAGGGAAAGACTCAACTGCTACAACCCTTCGTACATTCACTTTTCATCAAATCTGAAGCAGCTATTTTGCAACCGTGAGGGAAAAGCCAAGAAAATCACAGAAATAACTCTGATGTCACCTAATGACTAAACCAACACCAGCACCTGCCACCTCCTTGCTGTCTTGTTAAACAGAAAAAAACCCACTGATGTGTTGAGACCACTATGCTTAGTGTAGCCAAATGCATTCCTGACTACTAAATCTTCAAAGGAGTGTCTCTCGTGCAGTAATTCCATTAACCAGTGGAACCACTGGTCCCTTATAGCTAAAGAAGTCCAGACTCCCTTGCCTTTATTTGAGATTCTTGTTAGTCTGACTTCTCCCTTCCTTTCAGCCTTGTGCACCCAGTGTGAGACGCTCTGGTCTCATTAGGATGGCCTTGCCCCAGCCCACCAACCAACCATTACTCCTGCCCCTGTCTGCCTGCCTGGAAGTGCCAATGAGGCACACCTCTGTTTCCATCAAGCCTCCCCAACTCCGATAGCCTTCTCAGAGCTGAGACTAAAGCACACGCTTACTTTCCCAGATCTCCTGTGACAACCAGCATACTGCTGGTCCCACCACGGGAGACCACACCGGAAATCCAACAGGAACAGGGCTTAACTGTGTTTGATCGGACTCCCTGGCTTGACTGGACAACTGAGACCCAACGAGATAAAGGGACTCGCTCAGGGTTACACACGGAAGTATTAATAGACCCAGAACATCAGGCGGCTGGCGCCTCGATGGACATGTTTTCCACTATACTTCATTGTCTAAAAGAAAAGTGCCAATTAGAAGCACAAAAAGTAACAAAGCTGGTGATGACTGTAATGGATGATTACGTCTTTTCAGAGGGCATGAAAAAGAGAGCTGAGTAGAGGCTGATGTGAAGGAGCTCCTTTAGTATATAATTAACTGCTGGCTTCTTTGTATTGTTCCTGTAATGAACTCAGCCACAATCTGCAGAACAACCTCGCCCGCAGGGGCAAGAAGCCGTGCCAGTCTCCGGAGAAGGCTGCTGGCGGTGGGGGTCCTCGCGAGGCTCTGAGTCACTGGGGACGTTTCTCACTCACCCGCCTTTACGATGATGTGACCTAACAGATGATTTCTTGCTGCAGGCAGTTGTCAGTTTAGGCAGAGATGCTGAGCGCACAGCCCTTGGGTTTTCCACGTGCCCAGACCTTACAGCAGAGGAAAGATGCGCAGAGCCTGGAGTGTGCCTCAGTTCCGATCCTCTTTCTAACCAGCTGGGAGAAGTGCTCTTGGCTGATTTGAGAAAAGGTGCTCAGCACATTTTGGGAGCCTGTGATCCCCCGAATGACTTAACTGGAGACCACAGAGGAGGCGGAAGATTCACAGACACAAAATCTTACATTTTCAAGGCAGCAGGAGCCCTGGAAACGACCCACTCCGATCTTTTTTTTTTTTTTTTAATTTTAAAGATGAGGAAACTGGGGCCCAGAGAGGGAAAGAGACTGGCCTGTGGCCACACAGCCAGGGGGTGGCAGACCTGGCAGATGCATCTCCCTGAACACACCCCACCCCCGTACCCCCCAGACCTGGGTTCTTTATGCCCAGAGTGTTGACTATCTCACAGCCCACTGAAGTGTCCTGATGCTCACAGAAAGATATGCTGACTCCAATCAAGAGGTGGGTTGGGGCCACCATTTTCCTCCCTTATTAATCAGTAAGTGGGCACAGGGGCCTCACTTGCCCAAAACATCATCTAAAAAGCAGTTTCCCAGGTGGTGAGTGAAGGACTTGACAAGACTGGCAGCTGCTTTCGTTTAAACATAGAAGGACAGACCAGCTGACAGAAGGGGAGGACTATCCAAAGTGATGTCTTTGTCTCGATATCCAATAGGAGGTTTTAAAAAACTCTGAAGGGAAGTGGGAACTAAGAACCAGAGATACTAATATCTGTCCAGAGCCAGGTAACTAGGGACAAACCAGTATTAATCAAGAAAGAAAACTTAGACAAGGATGACACACTGAATTCTTAAAAGGCCATGGAACACTTACAAACGGCACACAGAATCAGAAATGTGGAATTAAAAATGCACACTGCTATGAGTCGTCTGTGTTTCCTGCACTATCACCTTCCCAAACCCAGGCTGGGGCGCCTGAAGCCACGTCTCAGGTCAGGGCTGGCTTCGTGAGGGGTGACCAGCGCAGCTGTCCAGGCCCCTGGGACCAGGGCTTAAGGCCCTAAGGTCCCTGTCTCAAAATTCTTAATTCCATTTTTAATTTCTGTTTCGTAATTGAAGTCCGATGGGAAAGCGGAGCACACCTGGGCGCCTTGGAGCCTCACAGACTGGCTCCCCTGCTCCCCTGGCTGGGTCTCAGCTGCCGCCAGCTCCTGGTGCCCTGATTCTGCCCATCCTTGCCCTCTCTCCCCTCCTCCACCATCGTTTGTCTAGGCTGACAACCAAGTCACTTAGGTTGGGGACAGCAATGTCATCTCTCTCTGCTCCCAGGTGGGGGTGAGTGGGCACAGCAGAGATGCTAGGAGGCTCTGGGCTGTGTCTTAAGGCAGAGAATGGTGGCATCTGTCCCCATTCTGGCAGTGGACAGCCTGGCAGGCGTGAGCCTCTTGCCTACCTCAGATCCAGGTACCAAACACTTCCCCAAGTGGAGGCTGCAGTCCCTTTGAGGACACCAGTCCTCAGTGAGCTGGGTCTTTGGGCCTGAAAGGAAGAGGAGATTGGTTCCCATAGAAACTGTAGGGGCCAACAGAAGGGGATCCTGGAAGCTGGGGGACCACACTGCCAAGTAACAGGGTTGCCAGGAACTCGGGAGAGTGTATACTGACCTTGCAAGCAAGTACTCCTATGGCCAAGGGAGTACAATATTAAATTGCAAATAAAAAGCCAACATAATAGAGAAAGACATAAGCTGTGTGACCTTGGGCTAACTTAACTTGTAAAATGGGAATAATTGTACACACCTCACTGCTCTGCCTGTGAAATCATCTGGCACTCGGTACTCAATAATTTTGTTTTGTATTTCAATTGCAAACACCCTGGCATAAGGCAAAGAGTGTGGATTTTGGAATCTGGCAGTTCTGCGTCAGAATTCCAGAACCGCCACTCACAGTGTTACTCTCAGAGAGGGAATACATTCAAAGAGAGCCTAGGTTTTGTCATGCAAACACAAGGTGATGCTATCCTAAAATCCAGAGCTGTTCTGAGAATTAGGAGACAGGGAGAGAGATTTTATAAAGTGTACGGAATGTAGTCAGCACCTGATAAATGTTTACTTCCTTCCATCACACACACACACACACACACACACACACACACACACACACACAAAGCTTTAATCAGAAATAGAAAGTGAAATGTTAACTAATCCTAATTCTTTTTTTTCCCCAACGGCTAGGTATGTGAAAGCCAAACATACTTGTGGGAACTCAAGATTATTTTTACTTCCTCATAGAAAAAAGTAACTTTAAGGAAACAAAACAGCAAACATAAAAGTCAAAGACTTCTCTGGAAGCTCAGTGGTAAAGAATCCACCTGCCAATGCATGAGACACAGGTTCTATCCCTGATCTGGCAAGGTCCCACCTGCTGTGGAGCAGCTGAGACGCCCGCACACGGCAATGAACAGTACCCCATGATGGCTGCAACTAGAGAAAAGCCCTCGCAGCAACAAAGACCCAGCACAGCCAAAAATAAATAAGTATTTTTTAAAAATAAACATTAATTTTTTTAAAAAGTCAAAGACTCACTTTAACAATGGATGGGCAAACATCTCCTTAGATGACAACCTTGGTCATTGTGGTTTCCCTGCCTTCAGACATCGACTGCACCAGGGGTTCGGGCTGGACCACAGCCTCCCAACCCAGCTGCCTTCGCCACAGGCCAGTGACAACGGGCTCACCAGAATTCCCCACACAAACATCATCTCTGGGTTCCCACCAGCGGCTTTGCATCTCTCTCTCTTCTCTCAGGAGATAAAATATTGACTCACTATATATATATATATTTTTTAATAAAGGCAAATTTAAGCTTTAATTTGTATTTTAAAATAAGTTCTCCTAGGACATGGACCACCAGGGAATTAGTTACAAACGGCTCTTAGCGGTACACATTTAATGAACATTTAACTAAAGAAAGAAAATTGCTGGTATGCATGATCTCTTTTTTTTTTTTTTAACTGCTGAGTACCATAAATCCAACCTGTCATTTCTTTTTAACTACATTTGCCATAAAAGCACTTATTTTACAGCTGCCGTGACATAAGCACTGCTGTTTCACCTGATGATTAATACAGTAATTAGCATCAGTTCTAATATCCTCAGCAAAAAGGCCACGCTTTAGATGTTGCTGTCGCACTGAGAGGTTTTCGGGTTTCTAAAACAAGCTGGCACTCACAGAAGGCTGCATACGGGGGCCTGTGGAATGCATTCTCTAATGTACATCGTGGAGATCAATTGATAAATTACGTCAGGCTGGGTTAGTCATCATACAGAAAATATCATTAGAGGTAAAAAAAGGCAAGGGAGGAAGTGGGCAGGGGTAATTTGTTTTTCATGGTTGATTTATGTTATAGAACTATCCTTCTTAGTCAATTAGCAAAAGACAAAATGCTGGGGAAAATATAATAAATTTCAGAAAAGAAGAGGCTATTTCAGAGATCTATGGTACACAGACAAGAATGACAACTCTTTTGAAACCAGGATCCCGTGGAGTCAGCTGGAAATGATATTTCTGACTATGGATTGTGTCCATGGGGCCCCGCCAAGTGCAGAATTGGGCCCTGGGCTCCATCACATCCTTCCTCCCAACATGTGTTTCCTTAGAGTGGATCTGAGGACACCTCAGGGAGAGAACGGAAGAGGACCTAGGTGGTCCAGAGAGGTTCAGGGTTCGTTCCTCACAGAAACTTCAGGATGCTGAGCTCAGTCACCAGGGAACCTTTCGTCAACCAGAGCCCTCTGTGGTTACAAAAATAAAAATTAAAAATTGCATTGATTCATAGGTCTTGCTGAAAACAGACCCTCTCTCTTTTTAAGAGCTTGCCTTGGAAATCTATTAGGGAAATTTGATTCTTGGGACAGGATATAAATTTTCTTATCAGCCCTATAGTCACTGACTTCACTGTCCTTCCATCATTCATTCATTCAGTAAGCACTTAGGCTGTGTCTGACTTGGGCGTGGCCCTGGGCAGACAGTGACTCTTGTTTAGGGAGCCTGCTGTGTAGGGGAGATACTAGTGTGGGCTCTGGATCCAGGTGTCACTAGGTACTAGCTAAGGGACTTCAGGTAAGTTAACTTGCCCAAGCCAGGTCTAAAAGGGGGGTCATAACTGTATCTGTCTTATAAGGTTGTTGTGAGGATTAAACGAGGTAATGCCTGTGAAAGAGCTGAACACAGGGTCTTGCTCATCATCACTGTTCAATAAGTAGAAACGCTCACTCCTACGAGACAGTCTCAGGACTGTGCAGGGAGGTACAGGAGTTGCTTCTGCAATGCTGGGGATGAACTTGTACAGAGCCATCTGAGCTCTCTCCTTGGGGGTGTCTGTGGGGTCTCCCTGGGATCCATATGCCTATCTGCAAATAGCTTCTCAGATCTGCAAATAGTTTCTCAGATCAGAGAAAATCATCAACCAACAGAGACTGAACAAAGCATCTCACATTGATCAGCCCAGGGCTTCATTAACCAAACTACCCAACCCAGACATACCCTGGCAGGGACATTGGTCGTGTTTTCTTCCTCTCTTTCCTTCTCCTTCTCCCCTCCCCTCTCTCTCCCCTCTCGTCTCTCACTTGACACACCCTCAGACCCCCTTCCCTTCCTCCTAAGAGAAGGACAGAGCCTTTATGGTCTTGGATAACCCCTGTCATCTCTCAGGAGCCCAATCAGAGTGAACCAGGAGTCGGCTGCCCAAAAGAAAAGTGAGTGTAATTCACAGACTCAGATCTCCCGGGGCTGGGAGGAGTCTCAGAGGCTCTTCCTGTCGGAAGGTCTCAGGTCCACTCTCTGATACAGCCATGTGCCCTGCTGCCAGGCGTCCGGAGTGGAGGTGGGACGATAGCCTGACCTCCCTTCTCTGGGGCAACAGCGATGAGAGTGAGAAATCACCCTGTGTTCTTGCTGCATCCATCACCCCTTAGCTCTGCCCTTCCTGGCGCTCAGGATGCTCTGTTGGAATGTTTCAGATGGCTTCCTTCATCCAACAGGGGATGTATCGAGGACCAGCACACCGAGAGGCTTCTGGATACAGGGCAACTTGTCTTTGCTTTTTTTTCCAAAGGGACTACAGCCAACCCAAACCCACCCCAGCCATGTCTTCAGCCACTTCCCACTCTCTAAAGTGTGTCTGTTCTTGAGAGGTGCCTGATCAGAGGATGAGTTGATGCCAGTGCCGGGAGGGGTGAGACTCAGGGAGAAGACTCTGAAGACCAGCCAGGAGCCAGGGACTTGGAGTGGGTAGGACACATGGACCCCAAAGGTCTGTGCTAGCCTGCTGCCTTGGCCTGACCTGGACAGCCAACTTCTCTGTGTCTTCACAGGGTCCTCCTTTGTATTTATCGATGTCACAATTTCCCCTTCTGTTTTTGTTTTTGTTTTTTGGCTAAGCCTTGCAGCACGTGGGAATCTTAATTCCCCAACCAAGGATTGAACCCACGTCCCCTGCATTGGAAGCATGGACCACCAGAGAAGCCCCCTCCCCTTCTTATAAGGACAGCAGTCATCTTGGATTTGGGCCCATCCTAATGACCTCATTCTGACTTAATTACCTCTGTAAAGATCCTGTCTCCAGAAACCCCCACATTCTGAGATGCTGGATGTTAGGACTTGAACACATGTATCTGGGGGGCAGGGGGACACAATTCAGCCCATAAGAGGAGCACATTGGCAGCACCTCACAATTCCCGTCAAGCACGTCTAGGTTCCACCCGTTGCTACTAGCCTAAAGCCACCCCATGGCCTCCACGCCATCTTCTCAGGATAAGACTTCTTGACCCTTGAGAGGGGCTCTTGTCTGAGCTTAACACGTAAGGACATTTTTCAGTCCCCAGAGCAGCTGTGGGGAGTGTGACTTCTGTGGTGGACAGCTCAGGGTGAGGCTCACCCACGCGAGTGTGAGGTGACTGAGGCAGACACGCTTAGCCCTGTTTCTGGCTCCATTTTCACTCCTTCCGCCTGCCTTTTTGTCTCCATTTGCTCAAATGTGAAGGTGGCCAATTGGTCAAATTTCACACATCTTGATAAACTATCTGTACTCCTTTCTGCATTAAGAAGACTCAATTGAGCTGTTCTGTTGTCAGCCAGGACCGCCACCTCTCCCTTCTGAGAGTGGCAACGATAATTCCCCAGATCTCCCTTCTCTGGATAGTCCTGGGTTTGTTTTCCATCGAGAGGAACTCCCGTGAGATTTGGGATGGGGGCAATCATCTGCAGAAAGAGTTACAGCCAGATACGTGGAAAGATGAGAGATTTCCCATGGGTTCCTGATAAGTTCTGTACCAATGCAGACTGAGACCCTTCATGGAGCTACTTGGAGAGTCTCAAGAATCGCAGGCAAGCCTTTGAGAGCCAGCTTGGAGCCATGGGCTGACATCCTCAGTGTCAACTACTTTAACCTTCTGGGACAGGTCCCCCAAACCTGCGGCACCAACTTCTCTGAACTGCTGCTGCTGCTGCTGCTAAGTTGCTTCAGTGGTGTCCAACTCTGTGCGACCCCATAGACGGCAGCCCACCAGGCTCCCCCGTCCCTGAGATTCTCCAGGCAAGAACACTGGAGTGGGTTGCCATCTCCTTCTCCAATGCATGAAAGTGAAAAGTGAAAGTGAACTCCGCTCCCCTAAATCTTCCAACTTACATGCAAGATTCAAAATCTATTTTCAAAATCTATTCTGACCTCTTTATCTGCAGATAAAGTGGCTTATATTTTTCTAACCAAATCCTGTCTGATACATACATATATAATAAAAATAACCCATCATACCCTCATGCATTGCTGAGAGGAATGGAAAATGGTGCCACCACTGTGGGCAAGTACTTGGCAGTTCCTCAGAAAGCTAAACAAAGAACTGCCGTATGATCCAGGAACCCTGCTTCTAGATATATACCCCAAAGAACTGAAAACAGAGACTCAGACCCCTGTATACACTGATGTTCACTGCAGCACATTATCCAGAACAGCCAAAAAATGGAAACAATTCAGACGTCCAATAGATGAATGGACAAACAAAATGTAATATATACACACGTAAAAAGGGAATAGTTTGCTCAGGAAAAGGAAAGCAGTTCTGATACATGCTATGTATGAACTTTTAAAACATTATGCTCTGTGTTGACTTTCTGCCACATATCAACGTGAATCAGCAATACTGTAAAGCATTTATCCTCCAATTAAAAATAAATTTAAATTAAAAAAATAATCAAACATTATGCCACAGAGCAACAGAGCCCTGTGCACTACAACTATCGAGCCCGTGCTCTGGAGGCCAGGAGCCACAAGCACTTCTGAGCCCACATGCCGCAACCACTGAAGCCCACACACCCGAGAGCCCATCCTCCGCAACAGGAGAAACGGCCACACTGAGAAGCCCAAACGCCACGACTAGAGAGTAGCCCCCGCTCAGCGCAACTAGAGAAAAGCCTGTTGCTCAGCAATGAAGACCCAGCACAGCCAAAAATGAATAAATATATTTTTAAATAAGTATGCTAAGTGAAATAAAACCTGCCCAAAAGGACAAATGTTATATGATCCCACTTACATGAAAGATCTAGAATAAGCAAACTCATAGAGACAGGAAGTAGATTATGTTTCACCAGGGGCTGGAGAGAGGAGGAAATGGGGTGTTTTTATTTAATGAGGACAGAGTTTTTCTATTTGGGATGATAAAGAAGTTTTGGAAGGAGATCTTGGTGACGGTTGCACAACATTGTGTGTTCACTTAATGCCACTGAATTGTACACTGTTGTTCAGGACCCCAGCCCAGTGCAACTCAGCTTCAAAGCTATAAGGTTTATATCGAGCCAGTCACAATTGAGATCACAATCCTTTACGGGAAGTATTCGCCTTATGGGTATAAGTGAATACTACCCTTCTGTTTCCATTTCAATACAGACGACCATTTGTTTGCTTCTTTTAAAAATAAATCCTAAGAATGAAACTAGAACACTTCTAACTCCATACACAAAAATAAACTCAAAATGGATTAAAGATCTAAACATAAGACCAGAAACTATAAAACTCCTAGAGGAGAACATAGGCAAAACACTCTCCGACATACATCACAGCAGGATCCTCTATGACCCACCTACCAGAATATTGGAAATAAAAGCAAAAACAAACAAATGGGACCTAATTAAACTTAAAAGCTTCTGCACAACAAAGGAAACTATAAGCAAGGTGAAAAGACAGCCTTCAGAATGGGAGAAAATAAAAGCAAATGAAGCAACTGACAAACAACTAATCTCAAAAATATACAAGCAAATCCTACAGCTCAACTCCAGAAAAATAAGTGACCCAATCAAAAAATGGGCCAAAGAACTAAATAGACATTTCTCCAAAGAAGACATACAGATGGCTAACAAACACATGAAAAGATGCTCAACATCACTCATTATCAGAGAAATGCAAATCAAAACCACTATGAGGTACCATTTCACACCAGTCAGAATGGCTGCGATCCAAAAGTCTACAAGTAATAAATGCTGGAGAGGGTGTGGAGAAAAGGGAACCCTCTTACACTGTTGGTGGGAATGCAAACTAGTACAGCCACTATGGAGAACAGTGTGGAGATTCCTTAAAAAACTGGAAACAGAACTGCCTTATGATCCAGCAATCCCACTGCTGGGCATACACACTGAGGAAACCAGAATTGAAAGAGACACGTGTACCCCAATGTTCATCACAGCACTGTTTATAATAGCCAGGACATGGAAGCAACCTATGTCCATCAGCAGACAAATGGATAAGAAAGCTGTGGTACATATACACAATGGAGTATTACTCAGCCATTAAAAAGAATACATTTGAATCAGTTCTAATGAGGTAGATGAAACTGGAGCCTATTATACAGAGTGGAGTAAGCCAGAAAGAAAAACACCAATACAGTATACTAACGCATATATATGGAATTTAGAAAGATGCTAACAATAACCCTGTATACGAGACAGCAAAAGAGACACTGATGTATAGAACAGTCTTTTGGACTCTGTGGGAGAGGGATGATGTATAGAACAGTCTTTTGGACTCTGTGGGAGAGGGAGAGGGTGGGATGATTTGGGAGAATGGCATTGAAACATGTATAATATCACATAAGAAAGGAGTCGCCAGTCCAGGTTCAATGCATGATACTGGATGCTTGGGGCTGGTGCACTGGGACGACCCAGAGGGATGGTACAGGGAGGGAGGAGGGAGAGGGGTTCAGGATAGGGAACATGTGTATACCTGTGGCAGATTCATGTTGATATATGGCAAAACCACTACAATATTATAAAGTTAAAAAATAAAATTAAAAATAATTTAAAAAATAAAGGAGAAAAGTGAAAAAGTAAAGCAAATATAAAATAAAAATAAATCCTATAAGAGTTTCCTGGTGGCCTAGTGGTTAGGATTCCAGGCTTTCTCGGCCATGGTCCAGGTTCAATCCCCAGTAGGGGAACCAAGATCCTGCAAAAAGCAAGTGTGGCAAAAAAAAAAAAAAAGTAAAAATAAACCCTAATTACCTATTTTAGGTAATTATGAAAGCCATGGACAAGTCCTTATTTGCATTTAGGAGCACTGAGAAAATGACCTTGGGGGTCAGCAATCTTTGGTTTCCTTAACTATGTGAACTTGAAAATGTTCCTTCACTAAGCTTGAATTCTTCCATGTTAAAAAAAAAATGGAGGAAGAATTTGAATTGGTGAATTATCAGGTTCCTTCCAGGTCTTGGAGCTTTCTTCTTTGGTCAAAACAAAGCCCAGGTTGCACCAGATGTAAGCCCCTCTAGTTTTTAGTTGCTCCACAGGTCCAAGAAGCTTTCTCAAGGCAACAACCAGGAGAAGGCCCCACACTGGAGACCCCAGGAAAGGGAAATTCAGACACAGAGAGACACAGAGAAGTTCAGTGTCCTCACCTGAGTCCCCAGGCTGAGGATCCGATGCCACGGCTCCTCCCAGAGACCACCCTGCCTTTTCGTCTGACCAGCTGGTTTGGCCACCTCAAAATGGTTTTAGCTTTAAAAGCTTGTAGCCTGTGGTGTTGGAGAAGACTCCTGAGAGTCCCTTGGACTGCAAGGAGATCCAAACAGTCCATTCTGAAGGAGATCAGCCCTGGGTGTTCTTTGGAAGGAATGATGCTAAAGCTGAAGCTCCAGTACTTTAGCCACCTGATGTGAAGAGCTGACTCACTGGAAAAGACTCTGATGCTGGGAGGGATTGGGGGCAGGAGGAAAAGGGGATGACAGAGGATCAAATGGTTGAATGGCATCACCGACTCGATGGACGTGAGTTTGAGTGAACTCTGGGAGTTGGTGATGGACAGGGAGGCCTGGCGTGCTGCGATTCATGGGGTCGCAAAAAGTCAGACAGGACTGAGCGACTGAACTGAACTGAACTGAACTGAGCCTGTGATGGTTACGTAATTTCATGATGGGGCAATTTGCAATTTTGTATACAGAATTCATGATTTATGCTAAGACACTTCAGTTGTGTCTAACTCTGCAACGCTATGGACTGTAGCCTGCCAGGCTCCTCTGTCCATGGGGTTCTCTAGGCAAGAATACTGGAGTGGGTAGCCATGCCCTTCTCCAGGGGCTCCTCCCAACCCAGGGATTGAAGCTACATCTCTTACATTGCATTGGTAGGCAGATACATAGCCTAATTATAGGATCCTCCATAGAGACACACACAGGTAGAAATCCTGCCTTATGGCATAAAAAGTAGATATCCCTGGTTGGGGAACTAAGATCCCACAAGCTGCATAACATGGCCAGAAAAAAAAAAAGATTCTGATCCTGAGGAGGATTAATTCAGAATCCTATATGCAGAGGAAGAGAATGTAGACTGACTGTAGGGGATGGGAAGCAGAAGGAAGCCAGAGAAACTTAAGAAAAGGGTCACTCAGCATGGTGACCTGCCTCAGATGGCTCGTCCCCTGGGCTAACAGGCTCATCCTGAAGTTGGACCCATCGTCCCCAGTTTCGTCCACCTAAGGAACCATCAAGATTTGGAAAACTCAAAGAAAACACATCAAGAATGCCTACATTTGAAGATTATGCGGACTTTTGGGAAGGACTTACTTCTCTGGGATGTTGTCAAATTCCAGTGGAAACTTTACAATCTCCCAGCTTTGAGGGAGAATGGAATCTGCTGGGCAGGAGATGAGACAAGATACCGTCATAAAGTCTCTTCCATCCGGTCATAAGATGAGCCCGGGGCCACACAGTTTCTAGGAGGAGCAACCCAGCCCACTTCTAGGCCAAAGGATCGCACTTTCTGCTCCCACAGCGCTCACAGGCCCCTGGCGCTTTAATCCACGAGAAACAGCAGGGTGATGAATCTGTGGGCAGAAATCCAATTTCCTAAGGATTTCAAGAATGTGAATTGTTTCCTGGATAAGGGCTAATGACAGCTAATAGGCCAGTGCTGGGTACCAGGCCAATGACCTCGCAGCAGCTTCCGATTTCTGTTGGCCATAATCACAACTTCCACTGCTATTTTCATCCTCCCCTCATATTATTGGCAGCACAGCCACACGTTCACGATCCTACCGCTCCCAAAGGACGTCAGCATGCCTACTTTACAAACGTACACAAAAGCATCCGCTGTCCCCCAGTGGCCTCGTAGGAAACAAACCTGCACAGGGATAAGCTTAATGTCCCCCTCGATGGCTCTCATCTGTATGCACCATCCAGTTCTGTTTGTTCAAAAGCAAAGGAAATGGAGTTGCTTTAAATTTATGAGCTGACAAGTTTCTGAGTCATGGTGAATCACGGCTCAATATTCACCTGAAGCTCAGGGGGTGAGCTGGCTCGGGCTGCATCTCTTCGGGGGGCACAGCAATTCACTGAAGGATCACTCATGGCCCTGAGCCGCCCAGAGTGAAAGATGGAAGGCTGGACGAGGCCAAGGTCAGCACGCCCACGGAGAGAGGCTGCCGCACACCAGAAAGCACTTCAGAGGGCAAAGATGTCAACCCAAGTGCTGGTTAAGCAATGGTAAAATAGGGGTTGGGACCTGAAAATATGGAAAAGAAAACAAAAATATTGGCTTGACCAGGTAAGTCTTGGATGCTAGAGAAGAGCCCGCATAGCACGACCCCAGGGCAAAAACTGCCTTGGAATTAATCAGCCTAGGCCCTGGGACACACTCCCTATTTCCAAGCCCTGAAGGTAAGAAATTTCCAACTCATCTCTTAAGAATCTGCACAAAGTGATCTTTTTTGAAGTTCCTGCCTCGATTTCCCCAGAACTGGTCAGTGTGAGTCACAATTTTTACCACATGCAATATGAAGGTTTGGTTTTCTGGGGAGGTTCGCATCTTTTTTCATTGAGGTACAGTTGATTTACCATGTTGTGTTAGTTTCTGCTGTACAGTGACGTGAATTAGCGATATGTATGCAGAAATCCAAAAAAGAGGGATGTATGAAGATTTGTTTATATGTCTGTCTCCCCGACCTGAGAAGGCGATGGCAACCCACTCCAATACTCTTGCCTGGAAAATCTCATGGATGGAGGAGCCTGGTGGGCTGCAGTCCACGGGGTCGCTAAGAGTCGGACTCGACTGAGCGACTTCACTTTCACTTTTCATTTTCATGCATTGGAGAAGGAAATGGCAACCCACTCCAGTGTTCTTGCCTGGAGAATCCCAGGGACGGTGGAGCCTGGTGGGCTGCCGTCTATGGGGTCGCAGAGTCGGACACGACTGAGGCGACTTAGCAGCAGCAGCAGCCCCCACCTGAGATGATAATCATCTCAAGAGTGAAGATCAGCTTGGAAGTATCTTTATACCCGCAGGGACTGGCATGCAGCTGCTGCTGCTAAGTCACTTCAGTCATGTCCGACTCTGTGCGACCCCAGAGACGGCAGCCCACCAGGCTCCCCCATCCCTGGGATTCTCCAGGCAAGAACACCGGAGTGGGTTGCCATTTCCTTCTCCAATGCATGAAAGTGAAAAGTGAAAGTGAAGTTGCTCAGTTGTGTCCGACTAGCATAGCACTTAATAAATCCTTTTAGATAGGGAGAGGTGAGAAACAAATAGGAGGGAAGAGAAAAAGGCAGAGGGAGGAGGAAGGTAAAAGAAGGGTTTAGCTTTCAACTCGATAAGAGACTTGCTTTATCCAAAGGAAATGATCCAAACTGGGTTGTACTGGAAGACAGCAAAGAGCAACTACAATCTAAATTTGCTGTGAATACTATTGATAAGATTCTACGTTTTACATTCTTGATTGACGAGGAACATGAAAAGAACTGATGAGAGACTGTCAAAAAAATTATTTCTAAATGGGATGATCTTCTTGTGGATAAGATGCTGCAGAGCTGCACCCATAGCTGCCAGCCTAATTAGAGATGCTTACCCTCCACCCAGTCAGTCCCAGTGAGTCAGGACAGAGAGGAGCTGGGCCACTCTGCTCCCCAGGGGCACTGGGAGACTTCCTTCCGGCAAAGCGTTCTGAGGGATGCTGTGAGATTTCCGAACCGCCCACCTCACTGCAGTCCTGATCAGTTCAAGCCTTCCTGGAGAGATGAAACGAGGACGTGGGACGATTCAGCTGGAGGCAAGGAAACGTGAGAGAAGCACACGTGATATCACCGCCCCCTCGATTCGGAAGCCTCACTCCTTCCTTTCCCTGAGTGACTTCACCTCTTCTCCTCACATTCGGTTGGAACAAGGGCCCTACGGAAGGCATTTCCGCTCATGAGTCCTGCCACCAATGCAGAGGTCGCTCTGGATGGGTTTCTAGAGACACCAAGGGGAATCTTGAGACTTCACATCACTTGGTTGGATAAACACGAAGCACAGAGAACAGTACAAATTTGTGCTTTTGTTAAAATCTGTACATACACAAATATATAGAAATAAATGTAAATATGTGCATATGTGTACATATGTGTGTATATATACACATTCATAATAATACATGTATATGTATTGTGTACACATTCTTTTATTCCCTAGCTCCGTCCACTGAAAAGACCTGGAAGCAGTGACTCATCAAGTGCATTTAGCACACACAGCATTAGATGCTGATGTCTAAATGCCATCTGGCACTAAATGGGAGACAATCCCATTGAGAGATGTCCTGTAAAATCAGCTGCCTGAAATCTCTGAGACTGTCAGGGTCATGAAAGTCTAGGTGATGAGGAACTGCCACAAATTGAAGGTGAAAAGGCCTGACAATGAACTGGAACAGCAACTCTGGGATACATCCGTTTACTGTAAAGCGCATCATGGGGACAACTAGAGAACTCTGAAGAGGATCTGAGAATTAGATTGTAGCAATGTATCAATGTTAATGTTCTGATGTTGGTGACTGTGCTATGGTTTCATAGGAACAGTTTTGTTTACAGGAAAGGTACCCTGAAACATTTAGGGGTGATGGGACGTGATGCTGATAACTTTTCCTCAAATGACTCCGAGGAAAGATCTTTACACTTTATACACACACACACACACACACCCCTACATATGTAGGCGCATTGTAATATGTAGGAAAATAGGACTCTGTTCATAGATGATACATGCTGAAGTAGTCAGAGATGAAAAGTCATAATGTCTAAATCTTACTTTCAAATGATTTGGAGAGAAAAATGAAGTGTAGCAAAATGTTACTGATTGGTGAATCCCCGTGAAGAGTACCCTGGATTCATTCCTTCAGGTATTCTGAAGGCTTAGAAAGCAGAGGAGGTGACAAGCGACAGAAAGTGGTGTGAACAATAAAGCTTCTAGGAGCTCTAAATGGGGGGAAAAAAATTAATGAAAACCCAAAACCAAAGGAGCATGCTTTTAGGGATGTTCCTGACTTGCTTTATGACATGGAGAAACATGTTGGGACTTTTGCTCCCTTTCAAAACAAAAGACACTAACTCAGGAAAAGCTTGTCCTGGGGTCGTAAAGAGCTTAACTGTATTCTAGCTTCTGTTAGAGCGCCTTCTACTCCCACCAGGTGTACCAGGATGCAGCCAAGGCCGTACCGATTCCTGGCACACAGAAAACCACCTCTCATTCTTCCCGCCTCCATGTGAATGCACTGCAGGGCATCCCTCAGGCTCCCATCTGTTCTCCCTGCAGCGCCCTAAATCCTCCTGCCTCGTGGAGAGGTCACAGGAGGGGTGGGTATCGGAGCCCTCATCGGAAGGGACTTATAAGACCCTGTAATGGAGACGAATCCACTTGATCCTGTAGTTACACTGCATTGTACCTACAGCCTAGAAGCTTATCAGGGGCCCACAAAATGCTTGAGATTTTTCAAGTTAAAAAAATATTTAGTTTGAGAAAGAGAAAAGCAGCCCCTTACATCCAGGAGCTGGCCTGGTGCTATCAGCTAGGCCTTGGCATTCTCCTATCGAACAGAAACAATTGCCCAGAGAGGCAGCATCAGACGAGGCTATTGTGTAAGAAGGACGGATCAAGACAAAACAAGACCAACCCGTGATCATGTCAAAACACAGACAAAACCTGAACACTGTTTAAGCCAAAACACACCAAACATCCCCCCATCCCAGCTAAAATTAGTGACCTTAGCTGTTCCACCAGTCACAACTTAAGGCTCCATTAGTATCCCCTCGCACCTCCAGAGAAGATTTATGAAGATACCCAATCAGAATTACCCTACTTCCTGACAACTTCCTGACAATCCAGAGCCAAGCCCCACCTCCCTGAACTCTCTCCCAGAGCACCAGCCCAGATCCCATCCTTTCCAGCACCCACTATGAAGACGTCTGATGGTTCCTCACGGTGTATATTCTCCATCACTACAGTGAATAATGAACCCTGTGTGTACGTATGTGTGCTTAGTTGCGTCCGACTCTTTGTGACCCCCATGGACTGTACCCCACCAAGCTTCTCTGTCTATGGAATTTTCCAGGCAAGAATATCGGAGTGGGTTGCTCCTTCCTACTCCAGGGGATCTTCTTGACCCAGGATTCAAACCCAAGTCTCTTGAGTCGCCCGCATTGGCAGGCAGTCTTTACTACTAGTGCCACCTGGGAAGCATATAATGGACCCTAACTTGTTCAGTGCAAGTGTGTTCCAGGTGATCTTGATTAAAAGGCATTGACAAGCTCCATGTGCTAAAGAACATTTGGTGCCAGAACACTGTAAAGTGAGAGTGAAAGTTGCTCAGTTGGGTCTGACTGTTTGAGACCCCATGGACTATACAGTCCATGGAAATCTCCAGGCCAGAATACTGGAGTGGGTAGCCATTCTCTTCTCTAGGGGATCTTCACAACCCAGGGATTGAACCCAGGTCTCCCACATTGCAGGCGGATTCTTTACCAGCTGAGCCGAAGCCCAGAACATTGTTTAAAAAACAAAAACCCTAATTGGTAAATACTCAGCAAAATGACACTATGTCAACTTCCTTCGTTGTTAAATTTATAAGCCATAAAATTTTATGCCCTCTGAAAACAATTTGCATGTTACATTAGATTTTTGCACTGCACAAGAATCCCCAAGTCTGCCGGCTGATGACTGAGAAATAGTAGCCAAATGTCAGTTAAATGGTTAGCCAATTATATAAGCGAATTATGAATTATTATGTTTGACAGAACCCAAAAGTTAGGGTGCCTGGGGCCTGTAGAGACTGTAAATACCCCAATGGAGAAGGCGATGTGCAAGGTTTGTTTGGTAACAGAGAGGCGTGAGGGTCAGAGGGGAAGAAACACCACTAGGTCGTGGTTCTGCCCTTGAATGGAAACCAGTGGGCCTGGAGACTGGATCCACTTTCCCCACTACCCCACAGTCAGGCTTTTTTTATAATTATTATTTTGTTTGCTTTTTGTTTTTTATTTCTTTTTAATTGAAGGATAATTGCTTTACAGTGTTGGTTTGACTTCTGCCATTCATCAACATGAATCAGCCATAGGTGTACATATGCCCCTCCCTCTTGTACCTCCCTCCCACCTCCCACCTCCTCCCACCCCACAGTCAGCTCTTTAGTAATACTCTCCTGCCATCCCACAGGGCAGACCCTGTGTTGGTTGGCTGTTAGATGGGTCACATAGCCACAGGCGGATGAAGTCAGACCAGCACCAAGCTGCCCTTACCAAGGTCAACCCCAGGCTGCCGGCACCTTCGCCTCCCTCCTGGCAGCTCCTGGTTCCTGTCACCCCCATCTTCTTTTGGGGTGCTCTCCCATTGGTCCTCAGCCTCCCTGACATGAGGGCTCTTCTCTTACTCTTCATCTTCTTGCCTCCACGGCGCCCCGGGGATCCTCTGCTAAGTCCGAAGCTTCTTTAAACACCTCTCTTCCTTACGATCTCCTACCCCGTCTCTCCCAGACACACAGAGGAAGCCAGTCTGCCTGCGCCCGACAACAGACATCTGCCCCAGAGCATGACTGTCGAAAGGAAAGCCTCTGGAGGAACTTTCCTTGTCCATTCAGCAGTCACACTTCTGGGACAAAGAAATAAAACCCAGAACTAGAGACTCTGAGACATTTGGAAGTGGAAATTGAACTTGGAAATGACTTGTCATTTTTCATTTGAGAAAACCACGGGCTGTGGGGTTCAAGTTTTTTCCTGCAAGGCTAGGAAGCCTGATTTTTGCCTTTCCCCCTGAAGTCTCTTGGTTTTATAATTTAGTGGGAAGGAGAAACGTTTTTTTTCTTTTTCCTTAGTCAACTTTCAAAAATATAATAACTGTGAAATGGTACGTGGTTTGTTTTTTTTTTTCTAAAGCCCCCACAAAAGGCAGTGCAGTATGAATTATATCTTTGTCGGTACAGGTTATGAAATTACTCGGGAGAGTCATTTCTATAGAGACTGGCAGTGCAAAGCCTATAACTCAATGGAACGCAATTCCACTCAGAGCTCCCAGAATGTAATTGATGGAAGGAAGCAACATAAATTACCTTACCATTCTTCATGGATAATGTCTCTGTTTCCCACACAATCTCATTTTGCACACAAAACAAACAAAACCAAATTCAATCTCCCAAATTGTGTCTCCCCTTGTTAGCTTTCTTTTAAAAATCCTTCTGCCCACGTCACCCAGAGCCAACGCGCTCCTGCCAGGCAAATTAAGTCCGGTACTGGCAACATGCTTGATATCCTCTCCCCATTTCCCTCCCCCGTCCTGATCCTCCAGCCCTCCTTTATTTCAGACGGAAACTTCGTTTGGAGCAGTGACAAACGCATAAGAATCAAAAATTTACCAAGAAAACACCAGTCAACTTGGCTTTGATTTCATTTTCCAGGCAGACTTGCAGCAGAACAGCAGATTCCTTTGTCCCTCTTTGCAACAACTAGCAAAATGGTTAACTGAAAAAAAAAAAATCAAGTTCTCCATGGTCAGGAGAAAAATGATGGGGGCTGGGGTAGAAGGGAAGGGTAGGATACAGCGTAGATGCAGAATCTAAAAATAAATGGTATAAGTGAACTTATCCATAAAACAGAAAAGACTCACAGACTTAGAGAAGGAACGTATGGTTACAGAGAGGGGGCGGGAAGGGTCGGGGGAAGGGATAGTGAGGGAGTTTGGGACCGACATGCACACACTGCTGTATTTCAAATGGATAACCAGGGACTTGCCCGAGAGTCCAGCAGTAAATCCACTTTCCAATGCAAAGGACATACGTGGGTTCGATACCTGGTTGGGGAACTAAGATCCCACATGCTGGGATTGGGGGTGGTGGAATTAAGCTCATATGACACAACCAGAGAAACCTGTGCACCGAAATGAAGACCCAGAGTAGCAAAAATAAAATAAAGTAAAATGTATAACCAACAAGTACCTACTGTATAGCACAGGGAACTCATTCAATATTATGTAACAACCTAAATGGGAAAAGAATTTGGAAAAGAATAGATACATGTACATGTATAACTGAATCATTTTGGTGTACACCTGAAGCTAACACAACATTGTTGATTACACTCAAATATAAACTTTAAAAACAATTCTGAAGTATCACACCAAGAGCTTGATCCTGATCTTGAGAGCATTTCACTAAGTGAAATAAGTCAGACAGAGAAGCACATATACTGCGTGATATCACTTACAGGCGGAACCTAGAAGATCTGAACTCATACAAGAAGAGCGTAGAATAGTGGCTACAGGAGCTGGAAGTGGGGGGAACTGGGGAGATATTATTAAAGGGGACAAACTTGCAATCAGAAGATGACTAAGTTCCGGAGATCTAAAGCACAGCCCAGGAATGACAGGCATCAATACCATATCGTAAACTTCAAAACTGCTCAGAGACTAGATCTTAAATGTTCTGACCACAAAGAAGAAATGTTAATTATGTGACATGATAAAGGTGTTAGCTGACACTACAGTGGTAATCATACTGCAATAGATAAATGTATCAAATCAACACCTTGTACACCTTAAACTCACACAATATTATGTGCCGATTATATATTAAAAAAAAAAAAGGAAAAGACTGAGACACCAGGAACCAGAGCCCTAATCTAATAAGTTGCATTTGACTCTTTGCGACCCCATGGACTGTAGCCCACCAGGCTCCTTTGTCCATGGAATTCTCCAGGCAAGAAGACTGGAGTGGGACTTCCTTCTCCAGGGGATCTTCCCAACCCAGGGACTGAACTTGAGTCTCCTGCATTGCACGCAGATTTTTTACCGACTGAGCCACCAGGGTGTTGTATATTGCAGTAGATAGAGGCATCAAATCAACACTTTGTACACCTTAAACTTACACAACATTATGTGACAATTACATATTAAAAGAAAAAGACTGAGACACCAGAAATCAGAGCTCTACTCGCACAGGAGGTTAGGGCAGGTCCCCAGAGCTCATCCCAGAGCTCCAAGCTTCAGGGCTGCTCACTAATTTCAGCTCTGCCCACCTGAAGAAGTTAGATCTGCAAACACCCGACTCAGGGACTGAATGTGTCATTTGGAGTCTCTCTGATCTCTCAGGAAGGATTTGGGCAGATAGGACCTGACAGCTGCAAACAAAAACCTGTGCCTCTGTGTCTCCTGTCCCTGTGACCCTAAGAAAAGCAACGTGTGAAGCAGGTGTTATTCCTGAACTCTTCATCTGAGTCAGACTGATTTCCCGAACTCTTGATCTGAGTCTGATTTGAAAAACGAGATTGGAAGTTTTTGTAATCTCTTCCAGTTGTAAGTTCTCTCACTGAAAGTACTCAAGAATTTAGCTCTACCTATTGTGGATTTTGTTTTCCACCAAATAAAGTATAAGGGGCTAAAATTTGGTCCCTAGAAGTGTGTCAGACCAGTTGCAGGGGGTTTGTTAAGCCGAAGTCTATAAAAGCGATCTATAACCAAAAGACATTCCAGTGGAGGCTGACAGAGGATAGATGGAGTGATAACTCAAGTTCGGGAAGGTTGATTCAAGTGTCTCTTAAGACAATGCCGAAAGCAGCTTGATTCTGCTCTGAATTGTCCTCTAAGGAACCCCAAGACTGGGTATAAATCCACCTTTTATTTGCATGACTTAGCTTACACTCGTGGATTCGTTTTCCTCCTGCTCCTCCCAGTCCAGTTGACATAAACCCATTTGTTCTGTCTTCTATGAAGGTCACACCCACTTTAAGTGGACAGAGCCTAACACCAATTCTGGAAATGACCCCCTAGCAAAACACATCTGCTGAATGTTTTTGGCATCTTTAGACTGATAAAGAGTATAGCAGGTACAAGGTAAAAGAAATACACCTTTTAAAAAAGCCAATTAGAGAAAAAAAAAAAGGTGGAAGAACTTCCCTGATGGTCCAGTGGCTAAGATTCTGCACTCCCAAAGCAAGGGGCATGGGTTTGGGGAACTAAGATCCCACAGGCTTTAAGGTACAGCCAAAAAAATGGGGACAGCCCATTTGTGTTGTATAATTTTGACAGAGACAGAAGTGGAAAATTCATTCATTATTTCTTATTATTCATTGAACAAACGTGTTCAGAGGGCCTTGTGTCCCGGGTGGAGTGCCAGGTGTCAGAGATACAAAGGTAAAACTTGTCCTCCCTTGAGACGCCCACAGGGGAAGTGGGGAGCAGAGGCACTCACAGCTGAACAGTTAGCACACCCCATAGGGAACACCCAGCAACAGCACTGGGAGAGGAAGACAGATTGCCTGAGGACCAAGGCCAGCTTTGCAATGCAATTTTTTTCTGAGTTAAGACTGGATGTGGGGACTTTAGGACTGGATGCGGGGACTTTCCGGGTGGTCCAGAGGTTAAGACTCTGTGCTTAGATCCTTGGTTAGAGAACTAAGATCCTACATGTTGCACAGCACAACCAAAAAATAAATAAATAAGCGTGGATGTGCTAAGGAAAAAAAAAACAAAAACCTGTCAAGTCACAGAGGCCAGGCACAGGCTGAGAGCAAGATACAGCTGGTTATAGCCAAGGATAAACCAGTGGAGCTGATGAGGAAACAAGAATTCACACCTGATCCATCTAATCAGACCACTCTTTGATGTCTGTGTGTCCTGATAATATGAATTTTCCAACTGACACGGTGAGTCTTCCCACTGATACAGCAGCTCTCAGTTGATGTTTATTCTTTGTATCAGTGAGTTGTTTTTTAAATAACAAACTTGGGTGGGTTTCTCCTGGACTCTCTGCATCTGGGCAGACTCAGTCCTCACGTAGCAGAGGTCACCAATGCCCCATCACGTAAAAATGAACCAAACTGGATGTCCCTGAAACCACAGATTTTTTTTTTTTAATGATCTCCCTGGCCCCTAAAGGCACCAAATTTTCAAATCTCCAGTTACTGTGGCTTTAAGAGACTACCTGGTTACTGAGGCCAAAGAAGGATCCAGCAAGATCCATGACAGCAACAGAACGTATTCAGCCTGCAGCTGTTACAGGTATCATTTATCACCAGTATGCTTTCCTTAGGTTAATCTGAGATGTGTGTGTGTGAGTGAGCGAGTGTGTGTGTGCGCGCGCGTAATCAACAGGAATAATTTCCATTCCAGTCTTTTTTTCATAGTTAGTTTTTCCAGGCCCCTAAAAAGCCTAGTGGTACATAAGCCAACAGGATGCCCAGATGCTAATGTAGTCACTGCTTACATGCAGGTAGCATTTCTCTCTGACTTTGCTCCCTGGGGCTTCTGCAGAGAGTATTCCGGGGCTAAGCATTGATATTTTTTAACAACCTGTCCCAGAGTCATTTTTGTCTTCTCAGGTAGTAAATATGTAGTATTCATCTTCCACTCCCTTCTGGGAAAATGAAAATAAATAATGACATGAGACGACTTCAGCCTCAGGTCCCTGAACTTGCCGGCACCTAAGGGGACCCCGGCCTTTAGAGGGAAAGGATGTGGCTGGTCTGGAAAGTTCCTCACTCCTTCTCACTCTAAGGAACTGGACAGTGATCTTGAATTTCTGAATCTCTCACCGACTCCCTTGAATGTGTGTCTTGTTTTGAGATGAGGTTCAAGTAGTTAGCTTTTACTGGGGAAGAAGGCAGACACCAAGGTAGAGTGGAAAAGGAGCAACTGCGAATCAAGACAGCGAGTGGGGGCCCGGACTGTTGGATTGAAAGAAGGTGAGAGACTAGTTGATAGGAAGAAACCAGCCCAAAATAGTGACTCTAGTAAGCTTGAGTTGTGCTTCCTACTTTGTCACATCCTGTGCCTTCAAGGTACGGATCAGACTGTAATTTTGTCATAATGTGACACAAATACAGTGGCTGACTAGTCCTGTATTTTACTAAGTTCTGTTTCTCTTACTTTGCAGCCTTTCTAGTGGTCCAGCCACTATCACCTGACTCTCCGTCCCCTAAGGCTGCCGTAGGATATTGGACACCCTCTGCTGACTTCCTAGATGTAGGGCCAATGCCTTCTCCCCCCACCCCCACCCCCAAATAATTCAGTACTGGAGAAACACGTGGCCCCCCTAGAATTCTCAAGCCTAGCATTCAGCAGTCCCAGGCCCGAGTACCCCTCCTTGGCCAACTATCACCTGTATAATCTCAGGCAGACCACCCAAGTCTCCTTCACCTCACTATTTTTCAATGATAACATTGAAAAATGATAAGATTCCCTCAACCAAAGAGGGGTTTGGTATAGCACAGGGAACTCTGCTCAATGTTACGTGGATGCCTAAATGGGAGGGAAGTTTCAGGGAGAATGGATACATGTATATGTATGGCTGAGTCCCTTTGCTGTCCTCCTGAAACTATCACCACATTATTAATCAGTTATACCCCAATACAAAATAAAAAGTTAAAAAAACAAATAGGGGTTTGGTGGAGATGAAGTGAGACGATGTTTTGTTTTGCTTTGTTTTTAAGTCACTTAGCACAATGCCCAGCATAGAGCAGGAGTTTGGTATACAAGAGCTATTTTGACACATTACGATTTTACATTAGGTGTTCATGCAGAATCTGTAACAATCGTCCTTTCCTGCTCTAAGATGGTGATTCTCCTAGAGGCAGTAACTGGAAATGCATCTCCACGTCAGAAAATTTGCTTTCCAGGTTGACTCAGGGACCAAATTACCCTGAGTGGACAATCCTTTCCAATGTGGAAAAACTGGGAGTTAGAAATTTAAGGGGAACAAAAGAAGACACTTGAGAGTCCCTTGGACTGCAAGGAGATCAAACCAGTCAATCCTAAAGGAAATCAACCCTGATTATTCATTGGAAGGACTGATGCTGAAGCTTCAACACTTTGGCCACCTGATGGGAAGAGCCAACTCATTGGAGAAGATCCTGATGCTGGCACAGACTGAAGGCAGGAGGAGAAGGGGATGATAGAGGATGAGATGGTTGGATGGCATCACTGACTCAATGGACATGAGTTTGAGCAAACTCCAGGAGAAAGTGGAGGACAGAGAAGCCTGGCATGCTGCAGTCCATGGGATCACAAAGAGCTGGACATGACTTAGTGACTGAACAACAACAATAAAGAAGCTAAAAGCATATTTCTACAGAGAATAGTAACAATATAACAACAGCTGTGGTCTGTGGTAGACAAGCCCAGAATGAGTAGTAGCGTCCATCTCCCTGGGCTAAGTCTGTGTAGAGATGCTTAGGAAGCCTGGAATACACCATCTGTCACCAGATTCATTCCTTGTTGTGTTGTGTGGTGGTCAGACTCTATTGCATCCATTATCTATTGAAACCGGGATGCTTCAACACACCAAAACAGACGGGACCAAATCCTAAGGCAAAGCCTGTGGCTCTTAAGCTCAGGACAAGTTCAAAAACTGGGGAAAGAATGGGGTGGCCCTGATTGTCTTAGGTAAGGAAGCCTGCCCATCAGAAACTTGGGGAGAGTCAAGGTCAGTTCAGAAGTCCCAGACCCCCTCACCCTGTGCACACCCCAGACCTCACCAGCTCTGAAGATCCATCTCATCTCACCACATCCAGTCCAATGTTTCATCCAGTTTCCCTTCCCAAATAATTTCTGAGACCTCCTCTACCAGCACCAAGAATGCTCAAACCTTCTGCAAGTCAACCTCGGTGAGCTTGCCCCCAAGACTAGCTACTCAGCTCCATACAGCAATCTCCCCTCTGGCCTGAAACGCCAGCCTCCAGCTGCGAGTCACCTCCGCTCCCCTCTCCTCAAGCCACTGTCTCCCATGAATGGACAGAGACCCCCTTCCTGAACCCCTCCCCCACAGCAATGGAGGACACCAGATGGAAACTGTGGACAAGACCACACTGAAGGTTTTGAGGCTCACCAATGAGAAACATGATAGTTGGAATACATCTGCCATCAGAGGGGTCAGAACAGGCTTGTTTGGGGTCCCTTCTGGCTGTAGCCCCTCATCTTTGAGAAGCAGATCCCACCTTTCCACTCCCTTTGTCTCTTACCAAAAACCATCCACTTACAGAGGCTCAGATCCGCCTCAACCACACCCCAAGCCGACTATCGTGCCTTGGTGGAAGACGTCTGCACCAAGATTGCCTCCCCACGCTCCCTTCAAACACTGGCCACCCGCTCTGACGCAGGTGTCACCCAAGGGCCACTGAGGGGCTTCCAGAAAACAACCAGGGCTTGGTCTAAAGCAAACGGATGCTTTCACCAGAACGGCAAGCTGCTTTAAAACCTTTTTCCTCCTTTCTAGCCACCAAGACTTCAAAATCTTAAAGCCTGATTTCACCCAAGACACTATTAAAATAGAACCTGCTCTCTAATTGAAATCACTTGTAAAAAAGAAACTTCAAAGGACCCATGTCTCTACCAGCTGAGCTTCGTGACTCCCATCCTACAGGGGGCCGCTGGCTGTGTGGACAGACACAGACCCTCGGCGCTGAGACACCCTGTGCTTTGTCCCTCCCTCGGTGGAAGGGCAGCTCCCATAGACTCTGTGTGCCCGGCATAATTGCCTCCACTGAAGGCCGATGAGTCACCCCATCACCACTGCTTTCTTCCGTTCTTGCTTTGCGTCAGCTGAACTTAGTCAATAGAACGAACTCTGTATGGTTCAAGATACTGTAGAGAAAAGCTTTTGGGGGGGTCAAACTTAGGCTTTAAAAAATATCAATTGGAACTATAGGTCTTTTTCACAAGGTCAGGCACTCTCTAGGTGTTTCCACTTATGTTTCAATATTTTGGCAATCCAGCACAGATTCATAGAGGGTGTATGCAAAACACACATTTAGTTGTCTCAGCCTTGACCATGCCAGGCACCATTCACAGGTAGGTCTACGGGAGAATTCATCCCGAGTTCCAGTTGGAGATGTCTAGGCTGGAGATGTCTAGGCTTATCTTCCAGAGAAGGCCCTGGCACCCCACTTCAGTACTCTTGCCTGGAAACTCCCATGGACGGGGGAGCCTGGTGGGCTGCAGTCCATGGGGTCGCTAAGAGTCGGATACAACTGAGCGACTTCACTTTCACTTTTCACGTTCATTCATTGGAGAGGGAAATGGCAACCCACTCCAGTGTTCTTGCCTGGAGAATCCCAGGGGCAGTGGAGCCTGGTGGGCTGCCGTCTATGGGGTCGCACAGAGTCAGACACGACTGAAGCGACTTAGCAGCAGGCTTACCTTCCAGGCCCTTCCTCCCACCAGGGTCCTGAGGTCCATGTTGATGGAAGAAACTGGACTCTCCTCGAAGAGCTAGGATTTGAGGTTCCAGGGCTTCCAGGATCCTGGGTCAAGAGGGAGAAGAAGAGAGAGCCTTAGAAGCAAAGAAGAAAGAACTAGGATCTGTATGGGAGACAGAAAATTCCAGAGAATACATACACATTTGAAAAAATGTTGCAAAAATCACTTAGAGAATTAGCGTTGACATTTGAGTCAGGGGCATGAACATCCTGATTGTCTCCTGTCTTCATCAAACAAAGCTTGAGTTATTGCTTCCCACATGCCAGGGGACATGGTGTTGACCAGCTCCCGGCTCTGCTACCATAGAACACCCAGCCCAGCAGAGGGGCGATGGGGGTGCGGTGCTTTGTATCAGGTAGGCAGAGTTCGCTACAAGAACAGGCAGGACAGTCAGCCTAGTCTGAAAGATCCTCAAGCTTTCCTTAATGCCTGAGCATCAAATAAAAGGTGGCTTCCCTGGTGGCTCAGACGGTAAAGAATATGCCTGCAATGTAGGAAACCCGGGTTCAGTCCCTGGGTCAGGAAAATCCCCCAGAGAAGGGAACGGTAACCCACTCCAGTATTCTTGCCTGGGGAATTCCATGGACAGAGGAGCCTGGCGGGCTCTATGGGTTGTAAAGAGTCGGACATGACTGAGCAACTAAGCACACACACGGAATAAAAACTAAGCAATGTCTTCCATCCCACAAAGCGTGGATTTCTACCCCCATGCCAGGCTCTCCAGCCCTCCATCTCTATAAACAAGCTCCTTCAGCAACAACAGAATTTTGTGGATTCACTCTGATCTCCAGGGGCACGGCTGACGATGACCCTGGGTGTGGAGTCCAGCGTTGCCGGGAAAGGCCAGGCAGGAATAACCCACAGGGAGCCTGCGTGAGTGAGGCTGACATTCACACCCTGGTGGGCTGCCCCCAGCTGGCTCTGCAGCCTGGTTCCCTACTGCTGACCTGCCCGTCACACACACACACACACACACTCCAGATCTGGAGGGGTAGGCACTTAACGAATTTTGTTCCCCAGCAGGTGAGCGGCCCACTCAATCCCTGGCTCACAGGTCAGAGTGGGAAGCAGTCTTCCGGCAAAAAGCACGTCCTCCTCTCTCTGCAGAAACCTGCATTCAGCTCCGGGCCCTGGGCGTGAGGGAGCAAGGCTCATAAAAGTCTGATTAGCTGGCTCGTGGGCAGGGGTGAGCTCAACCCATAATTGGACAAAACAGAGCAGGAGCTCAGCGTTTGCCAAAGGGAAGAAGTCGCCTTTGTTCTAACGCAGCACTTGGGTGTTTAGTTAAAAAGACAAGCCCTGCTGACCCCTGATGACACTTGGCGGGTGGCTTTGTGCTTCTAATAGGAGCCACAGCGCTTTGGCTCATTTTAAATTACTACCAAGTGTTGTGTGGGTTGGGGCTTCTTCAAGGGGAAAAAAATCAATCTGAGGGGAAAAGCTATTCCTTAGCAACAAAGGAAAAAGAAAGAAGGCAGTTCTTTTAATGGAATCTGAGATGGAATCTAGCTTAGTGGAGCCAGAGCAAAAATAGCTCTTATCTGATCAAGGTGCCCGAGTTCCACTTGACGGCGGTTCAGGAGGCCCAGGCTCGGGGCTCGGGGGACCACAGCCAGCATCATCAGGGAGGGACAGTCCTCCCGGCGGAGGGGCGTCCAGCAGGCCTCAGGACGGCAGGAGTCAGCTGTCACAGTCATTCTGTCGACGTGTATTTTTAATCACACTCTTTTTCCAAATACAAAAAAGCTGAAAGGAAGTGATTTCAGCAGTCTGGGTAACAACGCCAACGGGTAATGGCCCATCCACTATGGCACTCTTTGTCGCACGTGCAGAATATGGTGGAAACTGGATGGTGGGCGCTTAGTTACACAAGCTCCCAGCACAGAGATGGGGAACAGGGTATAAACTGCACGGTGAAAGTAGAGATTAAACAAATAAGTGAGGAACCAGAGAAAAGGGTAAAAACTATTGGATGAAACCAGGAAATAAATATACCAGTCTGTGCCTGTAGGGATCTATGCGGTTGTGTGCTTCCATTAAGTGGATATGGTTAGCACACCAAAGACCCCACACACACTCACACACACACACATTCACACATTGTGGGGGTCTCTACAGCTCTGGGTGTGAGTGTGTGTGTGTGTGTGTGTGTGTGTGTGTGCATTAAGCAAGATCATCCGGCTTGAGGCACAGTTGTGATGCACAATAATCCACCTCTAGTCCCCACGCTGGCTTTCTCTATTGTCTTAGCACAGGGCTCAAATTTTCCACTTTCCAGAAAGAATCTACTCACATCTCAACAGCAGTGTGACTTAAGAGTTTCCTGAAGATTTTGTAGAGAAATTCAAGAAGGATACTGTGTCACATACTGCACACCACACTCTTCAAGTCTCTATCTACTAGTCCATTTCTCCCCAGCCTGCGGTCAGTGGGGCTCACTCTCTCTTCCCTTGAAGCTCTCATTCCTAGGAGTCCAATCTCTTAACTCCAAAATGTTCCTCCGAATCCCCTATCTCATCCCTTGCTTTCAGCTGCTGCCTGCCAACTCACATAATCTCCTTGCCCAGAAATCAGCAAACCAAAACTCTCAGCTCCAGAAAGAGACTCGGACACATAGAAAATAAACTTATGGTTACCAAAAGGGAAGGGGGTTAGGGATAAGTTAGGAATTAGGTATTAACAGATACACACTACTATATGTAAAATAGGTATGTAACAGGGACCTACTATATAGCACAGGGAACTATATTCCATATCTTGTAATAACCTATAATGGAAAAGAATCTGAAAAAGCATATATAAATATATGTATTACATATATGTGGGTGCTGCTAAGTCACTTCAGTCGTTTTCGACTCTGTGTGACCCCATAGACGGCAGCCCACCAGGCTCCCCCTTCCCTGGGATTCTCCAGGCAAGAACACTGGAGTGGGTTGCCATTTCCTTCTCCAATGCATGAAAGTGGAAAGTGAAAGTGAGGTCGCTCAGTCGTATCCGACTCCTAGCAACCCCATGGACTGCAGCCTACCAGGCTCCTCTGTCCATGGGATTTTCCAGGCAAGAGTACTGGAGTGGGTTGCCATTGCCTTCTCCGAACAGATACACACTACTATATATAAAATAGGTATATAACAGGGACCTACTGTATAGCACAGGCAACTATATTCCATATCTTATAATAGCCTATAGTGGAAAAGAATCTGAAAAAGCATATATAAATATATGTATTACATATATGTGGGTACAGATATATATAACTAAATCACTTTGCTCTACACCCGAAACCAACACGACATTCATTGTAAATCAACTACACTTCAATAAAAATAAATAAATAAATACATAAAAAAATGTTCCAGTTCCAAGATCTGCCCTTTTAGGAGGAAAGGGTTGGCTATACATAACCAACAACAAAATTTTGTCCTATCAAATGTATCAAGAATTCAGGCACAGAATTTGGAAGTCACTTCCAGTAAAGCAACAGGCCTATCATTAACCCTATATCGTGACAGTTATGCCCTTCAAGGGGCAGGGAAAGGTCTCGATGACATTTCTTCTAGAGTTTTCTTTTGTCAGGGAGTCTGTGACCACACCCACATCTGCCTCTGGGTTATTGTCATCACTACAAAAACATTCAGGACTAGTTCATCTGTTCTAATCCTTTGCACAGAACACAATCCCAAATTCTGGGCTTCTTACACAAGATCACACTCATTTTCAGTATATCTGAGTTCATAATCCAGCTGTAAAGTGATGTGGCTTTTTTTTTTTTTGCTCCCAAATTCTCAATAATGATCACAAGTGTAAATTAATTCAGGCTTAAAATATAAAATGGACTGACTGCCCACCACTCCCTGAATTATGCATGAATCGAGTGGACAGGGTTCTTTGTCATCTATGCACACGCTCTTCCTTCTCTATTTGTAACACTTTCTCTGCACTTTTGAAAGTGAGGCTACAGTTCATCAGTGGCTGTTGACAGCATCCACTCAAGACTGAACCCTTCATTCTGGACTCTTCAGAACTTGGGAGTTCCCCAGACCTTCTCCAGCCGTGGGCTTCACCTGTGCTCAACTGATGAGGCAGGAACCTCGGAAAAGTTCCCCACTGGGATCAGCAGAGTCCCAGAGAAAAACCGGTGACTGACACAAGTTCCCGAAGTCAAACCAGATACCAATTCATTCCAGAATGACGGCAATTGAGGGCCACCTAGTTTGACATTATAATGGAACTGAAGAGACTCGGGGAGAATCAGTCAATTAGTCAAGAACATGCAGCCTCTGGGAGCCAGAGCAAGGGTCTGAGCTTGGGTGGGCAGCAGCCTAATGCCTGGTGGACAATCACTGGGGTCAGACAGGTCAGGAAAGCCTAAGGACCTGGGAGAGATTAGCTCAGAATCAGATCATATTCAGTAACCAAAAGAAACGTCCTTCTCCTCCAAGACCCATGCAATAACAAACCAAATCACTTTCTCAGAAACCCTCTTCTCTGGTCAGATCTTCAAAATAAAGAATCTCTGGTGGCAGGCGAAACCCACTCAGCTGAGGGTAGAGGGTCAGGGCCCTGGGGGATGGACCTTGCCCACTCTCACCCTGGGAAATTCACTAAAGCCCTGCCAGCCTCAGGAACAGGAAGTTCTGCTGGGCAGAGTTGTTTCTGTTGGGTATGTATGGTGTCTTTGACTGTACATCCCATTTTAGAAACCTGGACAAAAAGAAAAGGAGAGGAGTCTGGTGCAGAGAGAAAGAGCTTTGTAGACGGGCCTGGGTTATGTACGTAGGTAACCCCTCTGACCCTTAATGTCTTCATTTGTGCACAGAAGATTCATAAGTACCAACACTGGTATGGGACTTAAAAGTGACAGACACCTTCCTAAGAGTAAGTGGTTCACATATACCAACATTTCATCCTCGGAACCCTTGCCGCTGTTATTATCTCCCTTCTTCTGAGCTGGATTCCAATAATGTCTCCTGTCTCTACTCTTACCCCCTTCAGACCCCACATGACTGAAAGCTGTGCTGGAAGAAAGGACCAAGGCATTACCCCACAGCCCAGAACAGAAACAAAGCGGGAACGTGGCTGCCATTGCTGCTCCTGTTGTTGTTATCATTTTTCTGGTTCAGTTCTGTATATGCTGATATGGCAGATCCAGCATGACCCCAGGGGATCTGTCCTCATAGGCTTACTATGTTCTCATTTCAAACCTCGTGGAGGCTGGCATTATGACCATGTCTGCATGGCCAGATCCATCAACTCAAATTTCTGATCCGTGACTTTTCCACTAAGAGCAGGACTCTTCCCTTTGGTCAGATACAAGCTTCAAGAGTAAGGGGGCTGCCGGTGGGTTCAAGAGTGAGGGGGCTGCCACCCACCGGAGGTTCTGATAGGAACAGAGACACCTCCTTCTCAACCTTTGCAATTCCAATGCGAAGATTAAAATGCGACATCACTTAAGGACCAGCACGTTGACAGACTGTGTGACTCAGCCAACTCAACTTCCTGGGCCTGAAGAAAGAATGCCTTTTTTTTTGTCCTCCGCTCAGGTAGATAATTCACTTCCTTGAAACACGTCATCAGTGTGGAAAAGTTGTTTTTGAGTGGAACCTTTCTGACGTCTCTATTTGGTGGCAGTGTTTCTACAGCGCTACTGTTGATCCTTGATCCAGAATTGTAGGTCGTGTTCTTGGCCTGGCCCTCAACAACAAGACTGTGAAGAGACAGAAACCTGGGCCAGAGTTATCCTGGCTAGAACATTTGCAGTTGAATCTACAAGACGCACTTTTCCATCAAGGTGGTGACACCCCACGCAATCTGCGGAGCCCCGTAGGGTTATCTCACCCCCTCAGAGTAATATGAATCTGAACATACGCGGTCTGCCAGATGTCCCCTGCCATGAAATAAAGGATTAGAGTTAAATAACAGAGTTTTACTGCACACTGATGATTGAAATTTACATTTGAAATAGGAGAGCAAACAGAAGCTGAGACAAGAGGTAAAGGAACGCCACATGCGCGCACCGGGTGCTGGGGCCGTCCTTTGCATCCTCAAGGGCAGCCAGGGAGAGTGGACAGACCGTGAACCCCAATGCTGCACGGACCAGAGGGCAAACCTGGAGGAGCGGGGTTGATTGTGAGACCTCAGGCATGACTCGGAGATTGCTCTGAGCCCGAGTTCCCTCGCCTATGTGAAAAATTCTTTTCTGAGACTGTCATGAAGCAAGGCGATATGAATAGATGCCCCCCACCTCGCCCCAGAGTAAATAATCAATAAGCATCATTTTCCCTGCTTTCTTGGCACTCCAATGGACTCTGGCTTCTTCTTAGAATTCGGACTCCTCCTGGGTTTTGGTATGGGTGAAATCTCTGCATATATGTTTACCTGCAGGCAGCATTATTTGAAGAAACTTCCCCTTTGCATGTTTCTTGCTCCACGGACACCCAAGTATCCCAGGACAGTTTCCTCTCAGAGAAACCACACAGCCCTCAAACTGTTGCTTCTCCTTTCTCCTGCTGTGGTTAAAAAAAAAAAAAAAAATCAGAAGAACACAGGTTTCTGGGCTTCCCTGGTGGTGCAGTGCTTAAGGCTCTGCACTTCTGCTGCAGGGGGTGTGGATTCCATCCCGAGTCAGGGATTGACTAAGAACCTCCAGACAAAAAAAAAGAACAGAGGTATCCCATCCATCCTCACAGGTAACCAGAGAAACATCAGTACTTTCTTCTGTTTTCCCTTTCTCATCCTCCTCCCGCTCATCCGTTTCTCTTGACTGTCCTCCTTCAAAGCTGTTGGTTTTGGTGCTCCCAGCCAAGGAGGAGAAGGGAACCAACAGGTACAGGTGTGTCCACATGTGGCTGTCTCACCCAGCCTACAGTCCCTGCTCCAGTTCCCTCTTCTGAAGCTTTCCTTCCCTCTCCCCAGATGATGAGCTCACACCACATTCCTCCTGTCCTCCAATCCCTCCTACTTCCCCAACCCCCATAACCCCCATCACCAATGGTAGGCGAGCATCCCTTCACCAAGCCCACCCTATCATTCCATCCCCTGGTTGTTCACTTAGGGGAAGGTGTGGGTCTCAGCAAAGCCATGAGATAAAGTCAGTGGTTCTGTACCCATTTCACAGGTGAGAATGTTGAGACTTAAAGAGTTGAAAGGACATAAGTTGATGGTAGCAAAAGAGACCTGCAGGGAGTTCAATGGTAGCCCCCACAAAAGATCTGTCCATATCCTAGGACCTGTGAATGTCCACTTTGGGGGGGAAAGGGTCTTTGCAGATATAATTAAGATTAAGGGTCTGAGGGGAGATTATCCCGGATTTTCTGAGGGGCCCCAATTCCCATGATGATGTTCTTACAAGAGTGAGATAGAAGGAGATTACCCAGGAAGAAGGGAGGGCCATGTGACAAAGGAAGCGGAGACCTGAGTGATGTGGCCACAAGTTAAGGAACAGCCAAAGCCACCAGCAGCTGGAAGAAGCAGGAGAAAGAGTGTCCCAAAGCCTCGGAAGGTCAGACTTCTGGCCTGTGAGAGAATACATTTCCACTGTTTTAAGCCCCCAGTACTTTGGCCACCTGATAGGAACTGCCAACTCACTGGAAAAGAACAATCCAACTAAAAACAGGCAGAAGATTTGAATAGATATGTTTTCAAAGAAGACACACAGATGTACCAATAGGCATATGAAAAGGTGCTCAACATCACGCATTATCAGAGAAATGCAAATCAAAGCTACAATGAGACATCACTTCACACCTGTTAGATTGGCTATTATCAAAAAGACAAGAAATAACAAATATTGGCGAGGATGTAGAGAAAGGGAACATTTGTACACTGCTACTGGGGATACTAATTGGTGTAGCCGCTATGGAAAACAGCCTAGAGGTTCTTCAAAATATTAAAAACAGAATGACCATCTGATCTAGCAATTCCACTTCTGGGTATCTATCCACAGAAAATGAAAATACTAACTGGAAAAGATCTTTGCATCCTCATGTTCATTGTAGTGTTATTTACAATAGCCAAGATATGGAGACAATCTAAGGGTCTGCCAGTGGATGAATGAATAAAGAAAATGTCTACAGATATGAAATACATGGGATATGAAAAAGCGAAGTTGTTCAGTCGTGTCCAGCTCTTTGTGACCCCATGGACTGTAGCCTACCAGGCTCCTCCATCCTTGGGATCTTCCAGGCAAGAATATTGGAGTGGGTTGCCATTTCCTTCTCCAGGGGATCTTTCTGACCCAGGGATTGAACCTGGGTCTCCTGCATTGCAGGCAGACACTTTTCCGTTTGAGCCACCAAGGAAGTCCATATGGAATATACTTATCCATAAAAAAGAATGAAATCTTGCCATTTGTGACAACCTGAAGTGGACCTAGAAAGTATTACGCTAAGTGAAAGAAGCCAGACAGAGAAAGACAAATACCATATGACTTCCCTTATACACAGAATCTAAAAATAAACAGACGAACCTCATAGATGCTGAGAGCAGATTGGTGGTTGCCAGAAACAAGAGGTGGAGGCGGGAAAAATGGGTAAAGGGAGTCAAAAAGCACAAACTTCCAGCTATAAAATAAACAAGCCATGAGGATGTAACGTACAGCATGGTGACTATCGTTAATAATGTTGTACTGAATATCTGAAATTTGCTAAGAGAATAGATCTTAAGAGTTCCCATCACAAGAAAAAGATTTTAACTATGTGCAATGACAAATGTTATCACACAGACTTATGGTTGGTGATCATTTTGCAATATACACAAATATTGAATCATTGATATACACTTGAAATTAATATAATATTACAGGTCAATTATACCTCAATTTTTTAAAAGAAGAGATTTATCATGGGAATTAACTCACAAGGTGATGGAAGCCAAGATGTCCCGAAATCTGCTCTCTGCAAGGCAGAGAGGCAGGAAATCTGATGGAATGATTCAGTGTGGGTCCAAAAGCCTGGAAACCAGGGCAGCCAGTGAGTCAACACCCTCCCAGATACACTCAGAAAAAATGTCTTACCAGTTATTTGGGCATTCCTTAGCCCAGTCAAGACAGCACATAATTAATTATCACAGCATCCTCCATAATAAAATAAAAAGACACGTAAATAGAATGACTGCTTCATAGTAAGGATGCAATTAATGTTAGCTAGTACTGTTGGGGGTTTTATTTTTGCAACAATTCTTTATTTGGGGCCTAATCATTCAGTATTTTACAAACTACTCAAAAAAGGGGATCACAGAGGCCCCACACGTCTGAACCACCATCACAGGTAAGTGAGTAATCAAGTGGCAGCCTTCCTCTCCATCACAGTAGCTTCAGGGCAAAGCCAAAGAGAATTGATCCAGCCTTAAAATGTCATATGAATCATGATGCCAAAATGATTTATGTTCACCTTAGAAGGTAGTTAATTCCATCCACCTCGACTGCCTGCCTTTGCCCTCCTCAGAGTCTGGGATTACATTTATTAACCGGAGAAGGGAACAGGATCCTGAGAATACTCAGCAACCTGCTGGGCTGGGAGGTGGTCTGAGACTCAGCTTCTCCCTGACATGGAGGCCTGGCCAGGGATCGTCCACAGAAAGGCCTTTGGGAACCACAGCATCACTAGGGGATAAAGACAGAGGAGGGGAGGAGATTGACTTAAAGAGCATCCAGTTGTACAAACGCTGCCTAGACTTATCATAGCTCCTTGGACAGAGAGCTATATCCAGCTGGGGAATTCAAATAGAAGGGAAATTGACGAGAAGATGCTCAATGTTGTTAATTATTACAGAAACGCAAACTGAAACTACAGTGAGGTATCACCAAAACCCCACAAATAATAAATGTTGGAGGGTGTGGAGAAAAGGGAACCTTCCTACACTGTTGGTGGAAATATAAATTGGCACAGCCACTATGGAGAACAGTATGGGGGCTCCTTGTGTGATCTGCTGTGCTCAGTCGCGTCCAACTCTTTGTGACCCCATGCACTGTGCCTGCCAGGCTCCTCTGTTAATGGAATTTTCCAGGCACGAATAATGGAGTGAGTTGCCATTTCTACTCCAGGGGATCTTCCTGACCCAGGGATTGAACCCACATCTCTTGCATCTCCTGCATTGACAGGAGAATTCTTTACCACTAGCACCACCTGGGAAGCCCTGGAGGTTCCTTAAAAAACTAAAAATAGGATTACCATATGTCCCAGTAAGCCCACATACCAGAAAAAAACTCTAATTCAAAAAAATATACGCACCCCAATGTTTACAGCAGCACTATTTGCAATAGCCAAGACATGGAAGCAACCTAGAGAGCATGTTCAAAAGCAGAGACAATACTTTGCCAACAAAGGTTCGTCTAGTCAAGGCTATGGTTTTTCCTGTGGTCATGTATGGATGTGAGAGTTGGACTGTGAAGAAAGCTGAGCGCCCAAGAAATGATGCTTTTGAACTGTGGTGTTGGAGAAGACTCTTGAGAGTCCCTTGGACTGCAAGGAGATCCAACCAGTCCATTCTGAAGGAGATCAGCCCTGGGATTTCTTTGGAAGGAATGATGCTAAAGCTGAAACTCCAGTACTTTGGCCACCTCATGTGAAGAGTTGACTCATTGGAAAAGACTCTGATGCTGGGAGGGATTGGGGGCAGGAGGAGAAGGGGACGACAGAGGATGAGATGGCTGGATGGCATCACTGACTCAATGGACGTGAGTCTGGGTGAACTCCAGGAGTTGGTGATGGACAGGGAGGCCTGGTGTGCTGCGATGCATGGGGTCGCAAAGAGTCAGACACAACTGAGTGACTGAACTGAACTGAACTGAACTGGAAGCAACCTAAGCATCCAACCACAGATAAAAGAATTAAGATATGGTACATATATGTAATGCAATATTACCCAGTCATAAAAAGAATGAAATAATGCCATTTGTAGCAACGTGGATGGAACTAGAGATTATTTCCAAATCCTATCTAGAGAAACATATTCTAAGCACGTGTGTGTTAGTTGCATAGTCATGTCCAACTCTCTGCAACATCATGGATTGGGGCTCACCAAGCTCCTCTGCCCATGGAATTCTCCTGGCAAGAATACTGGAGTGGGTTGCCATTTCCTTCTTCAGGGGATCTTCCTGACCCAGGGATCAAACCCAGGTCTGCCATGTTGCAGGCAGATTCTTTACCATTTGAGCCACCAGGGAAACCCTAATAGAATATTACCCAGTCATAAAAAGAATGGAATAATGCCATTTATAGCAACATGGATGGAACTAGAGATTATCATATTAAGTGAAGTCAGGGAAAAACAAATATGATATTACTAATTTGTGGAACCTAAAAAAATAATGCAAATGAACTTATTTACAGACTCACAGACATAGAAAACAAACTTATGATTACCAAAGAGGAATGGGAAGGGGAGGGATAAGTTAGGAGTCTGGAATTAATCTATATGCACATTACTGTATATAAAATAAATAAGGTTGCACTGTATAGCACAGGGAACTATACTTAGTATTTTCTAATAATTTATAATATAAAAGAATCTGAAAAAGAACATATATGTATGTGTGTATACATATATGTGTGTATATATATACATAAACATATATATGTAACTGAATCACTTTGCTGTACACCTGAAACTAACACAACATTGTAAATCAACAACACTTCAGTTTAAAAAAAGAGGAGTGATTGACTCTCAAACTCACATCCATGTGCCAGGGTCATTCATAATTTCTGTTCTTCAGCTTTCCCTGCCATGAAATCTTTAATCCCTGACTTCTTCCTGTTTACTTGCTTCCCAGAACTATCCATTCATCTGCTCTCTAGGGAGTAATGAGTCCTTCCTCATTCACAATCATTCAAACAAGGCTGCAACCTTCCATGCATTTTCCAGAAGAAGCATCTTTTAAATTCATCTTAGAGGATGAGACCTTTCTCACTGTCATTTATCAGTGTTGACATCTAAGACTGACTGAGCCAGGTGACCTGATTCCTGGTTGCAAACAGAAATAAATCTGAGGGCTCACAGTCCTTAATCTGCCAGGTCTCCTTCCCCAAAACTGTTCTCACCATAGTATTATGAAGTTAAGGGCCCTGGCTCTTGAAAGTTCCTAAATACTTTAAAAGATGTAAACACTTTATTCTCTCAATTTTAAAAGGGCATGCAGGGACTTCTCTGGTAGTCCAGTGGTTAAAAAAAGACTTCACCTTCCAACTGAACCAGGGTATGTGTTCAATCCCTGGTCGGGGAGCTAAGATCCCGCACGCTTCACAGACAAGAAACCAAAGCATAAAACACAAGTGATATTGTAACAAATTCAGTAAAGACTTTAAAAATGGTTCACATAAAAAAAAAGGGGTGGGGGACATGTAAGGGGTCTGGGGCTGCCACCCTAAAGTGGCTGTTAGGAAGTGAATATTTCAGATTTTTTCTTAGCAACAGCTCTGCAGGAACTTTCCAAACTGATTATTTGGCTCAGGAGAATCATCACTTCAGCCAACATTTTATATTTCTTATCTCTACTTTTCTTAAGGCATGAGTTTCAAAAGGCAAACTGAATGAGATTAATTCATTACCAGTCAGGCTAGGCTCTCTCCAGGTTGACATCAAGGCTGCACTTTTATGCACCTTTCCTTCCTTAGCCTACACGAGCAGTCTTCAGAAAAAACCCAACTAACTGGACTTGACTGGTATGATGGTTGGATGGCATTATCAACTTGATGGACGTGTGTTTGAGCAATTTCCAGGAGTTGGTGATGGACAGGGAAGCCTGGCATGCTGTAGTCGATGGGGTCGCAAAGAGTCGGACACAACTGAGCAACTGAACTATGTTCTGAACCTATCCTTACAACAAAAATTATAATTGAGCAATTTGTTATGAAGAGATAACCAAAACTGCATTTCAACAAATGTCCTAAAAAGAAAGAAAATGAAAAACTACAGGTGAAAAAACATTTATCCTCAATAGTAATCAAAGAATGCATATATGATGCTATGGCTTTTTAAATTACTAAGTATAAAAATAATAATATCCACTACTGGGTAAAGTACAGAAAAGCAGGCATTTTTATATACTGCTTTTGAGAACATAGGTTGGTAGAAGTTTTTGAAGAATACTTGCAACATAACAAAAATCTTAAAATATGCTTATTTTTGCCCCAGCAATCTCACGTCAAGGCATTTATCCTAGGTATATGATTTTTAAAAATTAAACATTAGGTATAAAGACATTAAGCTGTATTTATGATGGTAAAAAATTAGCCAAACAGATTATCCAATAATAGGACACTGGTTAAAATTAACAATGGAATAGAAATATGATAAAAAAATTTTATCACTAAAAAACAATACTTGAGGTTACTGATTACTAGTAATGATGTGCTAGCTTGTATCCAACTAACAATTCTACTGAAAATAATAAGAAATTCTATACAATTGAAAAAAAAAACTGGTTTTAACTTCCAGCTTTTGGTCTAGTATGTAAGGAACTCTCATAACAAGAAAAAAGCTGAACAAACAAAATTAGTAGCTCTTCATGCATCCATTAGAATATTGAGGTTACAGGGAACACACAGTCCCTCAGAATTGGAGTATTTAAATAGACAGGTGGATACAGAGAATTGGAATTTACTGGAGAATTCCAGGAGCAGAAACCTCCATGGGAACCAGTATTCAGGGAGGAAATCCTGAAATGTAATTGACAAATTGCTGGAGGCTCAGTGTAGACAAGTCAGAGAGAGAAAAACTCCAGGGAAGGGAGGGCCATCCTAGAGGAGTCACCACATTTTTTTAAGTGTTACCTCCTGGAGATCTATCAGGTCCTCCCAAGGGAGATCAGAAGAAAGTTCCCTCCTGCTCTTGGCAGGGAAGGGGGAAAAGTAGTCACATTGAAATACACCTAGAGCATTCTGTTCTTCATAATAAGGTTGGCTTTCAACAGACTGTTTTTTCAGAATCGAACCAACTGAGATTCTCCCAGAGCCTAACCATCCATGGGAAAGGAAACACCCAGTCCCAGCCTCTGGCCTTTCACCTGGTAGAAAGGAAATACCCAACTCCATCCTCCCCCCTCTAGCTTTCCTGCTCACCTATACATGCGTGTTGGAGGTAGGAACAAACTAAAAAGCACTGGTAAAATGTGGCAGCCCAGGAGCACATGCTCACTAAAAAACTGAGACCTAATTGTAGGAGTGTAGAATGCTCTCACCCCGCAACACCTTATACCATGTCAAGAGGATTCCTGCTGACAACCGGGCAATGCAACTGAAAGAACCACACATCTTAGAGCTTCTTTAAGAAGAAGTCTCGAGGAAAAAGCAATGAGGGAAACAAAAACAAAGACACCAGAGGAAATCTGATCCTCCAACACCCACAACTACAGTAAACAGTAAACATGACTGAACCCCCAGCTAGGTCATCATAAAAACTCACACTAAAGTACTATATATGTATATAGTATATATCATGTCCAGCTACCTAAAGAAAATTATAAGACATACTCAGAGGTAAAAACAAAAACACACAATTTGAAGACACAGAGCAAGCATCAGAACCAGACGCGAACATGACAGGGATCTTGGAAATAGCAGACTGTGAATTTAAAATAATTATGATGAACGTGCTAAGAGCTTCAGTGGAAAAAAGTGGATGAGTGAAAGAATGGATGGGTAATATAAGCACAGAAATGGATGATCTGAGAAAGAGTTGTAAGGAAATGCTAGAAATCAGAAACACTGTAATAGAAACAAAGAAGTGAACGGAAAAGGGTGAAAACAGATGTGGTTATATTAATATCAAAGCAGATGTCAAGACATGAAATATTATTAGAGATAAAGCTGATTACTTCTAAGCGATAAGGAGTCATTTCATCAAAAAGACAAAACAACTATAAATCATATGCTCCTGATGACAGAGACTCAAAATAAGAATAAAATTGGCAGAATTAAATGGAGAAATAACAAATCCACAATCATGACTGGAGTTTTTAACACCCCTGTCTCAGTAAATTGATAGAAGTAGAGAAACTCAAGAAGGATTTAGAAGACTGGAACAATTATACCAAACCAACTTGGTCTTACTTTATATATTTATAGAATATTATACCAAACAAATCCAGAATACACAATCCTTTCAAATGCACACAAAACAGTCATCTAGATAGACCATAAAACAATTTGGACTACTTAAAATATACAGAATATATGCTTTAAACACATTGTAAGTTAAAAAATGACAGAAACATAGCTTGAAAATCTTCCCACTTTACTTATAAATTAAGCAGAACACTCCTGAATAATCCATGGGTCAAAAAAGAAATCACAAATGACATCAGAAAATATTTATAACTCAATGGTAATAAAAAAATAAATCAATTTGTAGGATGGAACTGAGACAAGGCTTAGAGGGAAACTATAGTTTTAAATGTTTATTTTAGAAAATAAAAGTTTAAAAATCAATTATTTTCACTTTAAAAAGTTAAAAGATTAAAAATAAACTTAAGAAAATTAAAAAAGAAGGAAATTAAGAGCAAAAGTCAATACAACAAAAAATGAACTATAAAAAAAGAGCCTCTGAGAAACTGTCAGACTCTAGAAAAGCCTAAAAAGATACGACAACTAAATGTTAGTGGTATTCTCGATTGGATCCTGAAACAGAAAATGGATATTCGGTGAAAACTAAGGAAATGTGAATAAATAATGGACATTAGTTAATAATAATGTACATATACTGGTTCATTAGCTATGAGAAACATACCCTAGCGGTGTAAGTTATTAACAACAGAAGAAACTGGGTGGTATATAGGTATTACCTGTTATATCCTTGCAACTCTTCTATTAACCTAAAACTCTCCTTCTCAATTCATTTTATGAAGCCAGCATAAGCCTGGTCCTAAAACCTGAAATGGACATGACAAGAAAAGAAAATTATAAACCAATACTATTTGTGAGATATACATAAGAAGAAGAATAGAAATTGACTATTTAGTGCAGAAATGCCAAGACTGATTCAATGATCAAAAATCAATTTCTCACCACATTGACAAAATAAAGGAGAAAATCATATGATCATCGCAACTGGTCCAGAAAAAGCATTTAACAAATCGAACATTCATTCCTAACAAAAACTCTTAGCAAACTAGAAATAGAAGGAATTTTCTTTTTCTGTTAAAAGGCATCTATGAAAAGCCCACAGCTAACATCATACTTGCTGGTGAAATAGTAAATGCTTCTCTAAAGACTAGAAATAAGTTTGGGATAAATTTTAAAATTCATGAGCTATTTATATTTTTTCAAGTATTTCTATATCCAGAAAAAGTTTCAATGTAACTTAACATTTATTGAATACTTACTAGGTGCAAAACAGCTGCCAGGTGTTGGGAATTCTTTTAATGGTAAAAGTCCCATCTGTCAAGGGATTTTAAAATAAATGTAAAAGACAGATACTCAGTAAAAGTAACTAAAATCAATTCAGTATATGTTGGAGGTCCAAAAGAAGCAAATGATAATAAATAGCTCAGGCTTTCAGAATCCAGATTTTATGGGATACAGAATAACATATTAAGTAATTTAAATTTTATTTTATAGGCTATGGGGCTTTTTCAGCTCCTGTTTTAGGTCTTTGAGCAGAAGAATGATATAAAAAAGATTCTATAACCTGCATCATCAAAAGCACATTTTGCAAATATTTCAGTATGTTTGGGGCTCTGTGCTTTGACTAACATTTTACTACAAAGCAATTGATAACCAGAGAGGTAACTGATTTTCTCAAAGCTACAGATCAAATAAATAGGAAGAAAGTATGGGAAAATAGCGGAGAAGGCAATGGCACCCCACTCCAGTACTCTTGCCTAGAAAATCCCATGGATGGAGGAGCCTGGAAGGCTGTAGTCCTGAGGATTGGTCGCTGAGGGTTGGGCACGACTTAGCGACTTCCCTTTCACTTTTCACTTTCATGCATTGGAGAAGGAAATGGCAACCCACTCCAGTGTTCTTGCCTGGAGAATCCCAGGGACGGGAGAGCCTGGTGGGCTGCCGTCTATGGGGTTGCACAGAGTTGGACACGACTGAAGTGACTTAGTAGTAGTAGCATGGGAAATTAGAGTGAATATGAAACAGGATACAGACTTCCTTCAGCTTTTAGGATGTCTACCATTCCAACTATTGGTTAGGTATCTGAAAGAGTGGAAAAATGGAAACAGGAGTCATTTTTGTTTTTGTTTTTGACAGTTCGGTACATCAGAAACATCCAACACTGAATGTCTGTGTTCAGACAATGATAACCAGGGAAGGATGAAATAACTGGAGGAACAGGAGTAAGAGTTAAAATTGGCTACAAGGAACAGATGGTCTTCTCAACTGCATTCCCACCTTCCTTTCTCTCTTCTCTACACCCACTTGCCCACCATCCAAGTGCGCAAACGCTCACACACACGTGCACACACGCACACACATGCACAATTTGTGAGCTCCCCACTGCTGCCATTAGTACTGACAACTAATCCACAGATAGAGAAATCTGTCTTCTTCCTATTTTCAGTGGATAACTGGAAGGCATGAGTATAAGCAGATGTAGAAATTAATAATTATTTGAGTAAAAACAGATGAGATGCTGATAGCAAGCTGATGATAATGAGCAGTGAGAAAGAAAAGGCTTCCAAGGATCTCACCAGACAGATTCCAGAAGCATGAGATTCCTTGTAAATGGTGAATCCTACCATCATCAGGAGAGTGGGGTCAGATCAATCCAGGGGACAAAGTGCTGATTCTTAACAAGCACGCGATTCTTGAATGATTGTCCCTACCACATTTAATGCAGGAGAGAAAGCAAGACAGACTGGAAAAGTTTGGGGGGTCAGTCTATGCAGAGGGCAGAATCTTAGTCCCTGAGGAAAACAATCAAAGGATTCTGTATGGTAACACATCCACCCAATTTGCCTAGAACTGTCCCAATTTTAGTGCTGAAAACCCCACGTCCTAGGAAGTCCTTCAGTCCCAGACAAACCAGGACAGTTGGTCATCCTGGCTCGGGAAGGCTCTTTAACCCTAAGAACTGGAGGTCAAGGTTTTAGGCGATAGGTCATACGCTGTATGGCCTCAAAGCCCCAGATACTGTCCATCTAAATGAGCAGGAGAAGAGTAGATGCCACACCCCTCCTCTGGAGCCAACCCCACTGACATGGAGCCCATGCTCTCCAGACTGTTGAGGGTGTGCTATTCAAGACAGACATCCTATGGTCAAATCTACTGTTTCTTCTCTTTTTTTAACATTTTACATTGGGCTATAACTGATTAACAAGGTTGTGATAGTTTCAGATGAACAGCAAAGGGACTCAGCCACACACAGACATGTATCCATTCTCCCCCAAACTCCCCTTCCATCCGGGCTGCCACATGACATTAAGCAGAGTTCCTTGTGCTCTACAGCAGGACCTTGTTGGTTTTCCATTTTAAATACAGCAGTGTGTACATGTCCATCCCAAAGTCCCTGACTATGCCTTCCTTCCCTCCTTCCCCCACTGGCAACCACAGTCTACTGCTTCCTCTTGATGTACTATGGTAGCCTATCCTGAGAAAGAGGTGGCATAAGATGCCTCTCAAAGAGCACCAAACACTATCTGAGATGCTTTTCTGGGGTTCAGCAGATTCCTGAATATGGCTAGGGCTATGTGCTTCGGGGTGATGACAACAGCTGACACCAGCGGAGCACTTACTGTGCTCTACAGTCTAGGGCCATGGTTGACAACGTTGGCTGCACACTGTAATACCCTGTATTAGCTTCCTAGGTCTGCTGTAACAAAGTATGACACTGGACAGCTATAAATGAAAATGCATTCTCTCACAGTTCTGGAAGCCAGAAAAAGTCAAATCCTCAGGGACTAAGATTCTGCCCTCTGCGTACACTGACCCTCAAACTTTTCCAATCTGTCTTCCTTTCTCTCTGCTGCATTAAATGTGGTAGGGGCAATCATTCAAGTTCTGGAGGCTAGAAGTCACCTGGGACTTCTCTGGTGACACAGTGGATAAGAATCTGACTCTCAAGGCAGGAGACACGGGTTCGATCCCTCGTCTGGGAAGATTCCACATGCTGTGCAGCAATTAAGCCCGTGCACCACAACCACCAAGCCTGTGCTCTACAGCCCAGGAGCCCCAACTACTGACATCTACATGCCCTAGAGCCTGAGCTCCCCGCAACTAGAGAGCAGCCCCCACTCGCTGCAACTAGAGAAAAGCCCATGCAGCAACAAAGATCCAGCACAGCCAAAAATAAATAAATAAAATTATTTTAAAAATGTTTTTCTGGAGGGCTGTGAACGAGAGTCTGTTTCATGCCCTTCCCCTAGCTCCTGGCGGCTGGAGGTAATCCATGGCATTCCTTGGCACCTACAGACGCATGACTTCAACTCTACTTCCTTGGTTACGTATGTGGCACTGCTCCTGTGACTCATCACATCACTTTGTCTCTGTGTCTTTGTGCCTCTTCTCTTCTTGTGAGCACATCGGTCATATTGGTTTAAGGGCTCACCCTCACGCCAGTATACCCTCAGCTTAACTAATGACATCTGCAGTTGACGCTATTTACAAACACCGTCACATTCCGAGGTTCCGGGAAGAGCACGAATTTGGGAGGGGACACAATTCAACCCAGTACATACTGAAGGACGTTTTTATAATCCAGTTAGAACAATCCCAGTCCCTGGGAATGAGGCCCAGGCATCAGTGTTCTTTAAAGATCTCCAGGTAAATCCACTGTGCTACTAAGTTTGAGAACCACTGCTCTAGGGAGGTTACAGGTCCCCCTTTACATGAGTCTTCAGAAAGTTAGGTTGAGTTTCCTTCACCAAAATCTTTAGCTCCCATCACCTGACCCTTATGCCTCAGTCTTTTATTTGTAGACGGATGAATAAGCTTACCTTCAAGTCTCATCCCCAAATCACTGAAGAAGTCTGTATCTGGTTAAATATGTCTAACTCCCATCACTTCTTTGTTCTGTGTTCCCTCAGAACTCCTGTATTAAGTTGGGACGATATTAATCTCATTCACTTATTGTCGCCTTTTAAACATCTTAATTTTTTGTGTTCTATCTGCAAGTTTAACCCCAAATTTTCTGTATCTCTGATATTCGCTCCCATGCTATTCAATCCATAAATGCCTCTTGTCCTCTCTCTCTCTCTCTCTCACACACACACAAGTTACTACTGGTGCTTCTTAAATGCTGCTGAGAATCCACATTCTATGAACTATAGTCAGATGAGAACATGTAACCAAATCTCACACATTACTGTTTTAATGAAGGTAAATTTTGTTGAAAATCATTCATGTGCTTTTTTCTTCTAGATTTCTGAAGACGCTGTCATCACCCTAGAATTGCCCAAGGCCCTGGGAGGCTCCCAGCTACACAAAAGGCAGAATCTTTATCAAAAGAATAAAAACAGAATGGCAAGAATAATTTTCATTTCATGGCTTTCAGAAACCAGGTTACACAGTAAACCAGTAGGCTTGAGGCCAGGCTTTTGTCTTGAAAGCAGATTTTCCCCTTTCCACCCCATCCCCTTAACAGGAACCAAGGCTGGATGTCACTAATGCATACAAGCCCCTCTGTCACTTGGATTCTATTCCCCTCTACCCAGGGCTCCCTGGGCTCTACCCAGGTAAAGAATCTGCCTGCAATGCGGGAGAGCCGGGATCCATCCCTGGGTCGGGAAGGTTCCCTGGAGAAGGGAATGGCAACCCACTCCAGTATTCTTGCCTGGAGAATTCCATGGACAGAGGAGCCTGGAGGGCTACAGTCCATGGGGCCGCAGAGAGTCAGACATGACTGAGTGACTAACACCTTACTTTCACCCAGGCAGGAAAGCCAATGCATTCTACCCTATGGCAGAGGAGACTGTCGTAAGCAGAGTAGAGTGGACCAAGGATCCATCCCTTTCCAGCCTGGACGGTGGGAGAAGGGGAGGGCAGGAAGGCAGAGCTGTTTGACGTAGGTCTCACTTCCTTCTCTGAGCTTTGGCACAGAATAAGCAAACCAAGCAGAGTAGGAGGCATGGCCCTGGCTCCCTACATGGATTTCTTCAAAAAAAAACAACAACAAAAAAAAAAACAGTCTCAAGCTGCCTGCACCAACCTAGGGCCAGGCCACATCAGTGTGGCCACACAGCAAGGAGGGAGTAAGGAGGGCCCTCCTGTTTCACTCTCTCAAGCCAGGTTCCCTTCCAGCAGAGCACTGAGGGTGCGTTGACTGAAAGAGCCTGTCAAGGGCCTGCGTGTGATGACCATAGCCACTGAGGGTCAAAGGTCAGCCAGGGAACCAGCCCCTGGCCAGGCCCAGGTTATACCAGCCACATTCAAGGTGTGACACTGGAAGCAGGGGAGCCCAAACAATCAGCAACCTAGGAACACAGCCCCGATAACCAAGGACCCGGCTCCTCCCCTCGCCCAGGAGGTCCTAGGAGCCACGGCCCCTCGTCCAGACACTGAATGCCTCCCCTTACACCAGATGCCATTTTTGGGGGGGAAGAGAAGCAGGAGGAAGATGCAGGCAATCTGAGATTCAAAGCATTTTTTCCTAGAAAGGCTGAGCGTTCCTTGAAGGCTCTGTTTAAATGCTCAAATCAGACATTCACTCAAACCAAATTAGACATTTAGTTATTTTTTTTCCACTGTGGGGTGGGGAGGGAGGGAATCGTGAATTAAATGAAAACAGCTATAAACAAAATACAGAAATCACGTTGCCTCTTCCTATCCAAGCTGCAGTGAGAGTCAAGATTTTTCAAAGCCATTATACCAGCCTACCCTTTCCTGACAGGCCAACAGCTCTGGATTCATTTCTGAAGCTGCAAAATACCCAGACAACAATGAGAACAGAAATTCTTCTCCAAACTACAGAGCAGTGAGTTACCTAGCAATGGTCACTGATTTATCGTACCAGCTGTATATAAATTAAATTTTAAAAACACAAATTGATTTCATTTCCAGTTACTAAATATCCAGGTGGCTTGCTGCATTAATTACAACTGACGTGGAGGTTAATAATTTCACCCTCTGATCTCTACCTCTTTCAAAGCGAATGCCTTGCTAGTCCTGCTGATCACATTGTGGGGGATGGGGGGCAGGAGAGCGTGGGAGTGGATCAGGAAGCAGGGGCCTGATGAATCATGCAGGAGATGAACTGTTCAAAGCATCCTCCCCTCGCGCCTGAGCAGGGTATATTATCATGCTGGCAGCCAGCGGCAGGTGCATCGGAGGGATACAGCTGGGCAAGGTGACAATCGGTGAAGCCCCATCACCTGCACAGGGACCCTCTCTGTCCTCAGCATCCAGTGAAATCCCAAGGCGGGCTGCACCCTGGGGAAGAGCCAACAACAGCCCACTCCCAAGAAGCTCAGGCAGAACGAAGCTCCAGCCACAGGCTAACAAGCTCTCCTAAGATGGATTTAGTAGCACCGCCATGGGGCAAAACCAGGCACCAATAATCTGAGTTCCTGCTGACTGCAGACTCTTGCTAGATAGATGGGTCCTGGGGTTATTAAATTCCTAGGAAAAGGAAATCATCAGACCCCCTCATCAGAAAGTCCTGGGATATGAGACTCTGGCTCTAAGCTGCCACTCAGATGCTCTTCTAAACAGAACATATGGGGTTAACTGCATTTTCTTTTTCAGTCCCTCCGCAGACAGAGCTGTGTTTGGCAAGTGGTTTGAAGGTGAGGTTGCAGAAACCACTTGTGAAAATTAGGTGAGAAAACATCTCCTTCCTTCATCAGCTGCCAAGTGCTGTTGAGTCCTCTTCCAAATGTCCTTTTGTGGACTAAATACCAAATGTTTGACTGAAATCTCCTAATTCCAAAGACCAAAGCTACCTGGCAGATACCAAGATATGGATTCGAATGCCACTGGTGACAGGCACAGCACTATGGCAGCTCCATGAGATGCATGACTTGTTCACAGTCCCCACTCAGCTCAGGTTCTGACTGTTCACATCATTCTCAAAAACCAACCCAGGAACTTGAAACAATGTCGTAAATGATGATCAGAATCCCATATTCAACCAGGTCTCCCACAGTATTGAGGAGCTATTTGTGACTTGCTGAACTCACTTTAGTGTGTTAAGTTTCTGCTCAGCCTCTTTCTAACTATATACCCTGGATGAGTCGCTTCTCTAAATTGTAAAATAATAATCATGTTGACACCCAAAAGGCCTCCTTCCATTCAATGAACCACGTGTCAAGAACTACAGGAGGAGCTGAGGGTTCAAAGCACGAAGACTGGCCCACTGGCCTGGCTCTTCTGCCTCTAGCTGGGTACTCTCAGGGAGGTTTCCCCACCTTAAATTAGTAACCGAGGCAGGCTCCAGAGTCAAACTAACCTGGATAAATTCCAACTGCTCCATTTACTAGTTATCAATTTTGAGTAAGTTACTGCCATTTCCTTACTGGTTTAAAAAAAAAAGCATTCATAAAAGCAGTATCATAAAGTTGCTACAAGTATCAAATGATAGTATGCACACTGCCTGGAATCCAGGACGCAACTCAGGTGGTTATTTTTTTATTGTTGCTTTTAATAAGAAAGCAGCTTATGTTAAGGAGAATATTTAACTGGCACCATAAACAGTACTTAGCAGATGCTAAGTAATTATTTTCCTCCATCGGCAAGAACCTTCAAGAAGCAACTTGAGAGAGAGAACTCTTTGAGAGAGAATTAAAATGAAACGTGGTAAGTACAAGCACAGGGGAAATAAAGTGCTTTGGGACACAAAGAAAGGCTGATTCTATCCAGAAGAAAGTAAAAGACTTCAAGAAAGAGGTGACACTAGATTGAGAAAGTCTGATTAGGATCACAGAGAGTGTAAGTAGGAGAAGAGAAACTTTTCCTCTACCCTGTTATGTTTAGTGACTGGGGCCAGTGAATTAAAGTAACAAAAGACAGCTTAACAAGAGGAAAGATTTATTTCATATACACATGGAGTGGGGCTCACAGAAAAGGCATGAAACTCCAAGAGGCAGTTTGGTCTATGAGCTTATAGACCCTTTTAACAAAGGGCAATACACTGTGGAGAAATGACAAGAGAAAGGAGTTTGATCTTCTTCAGTTCAGTTCAGTCGCTCAGTCGTGTCCGACTCCGTGACCCCATGAATCACAGCACGCCAGGCCTCCCTGTACATCACCAACTCCCGGAGTTCACTCAGACTCACGTCCATCGAGTCGGTGATGCCATCCAGCCATCTCATCCTCTGTCGTCCCCTTTTCCTCCTGCCCCCAATCCCTCCCAGCATCAGAGTCTTTTCCAATGAGTCAACTCTTTGTATGAGGTGGCGAAAGTACTGGAGTTTCAGCCCCAGCATCATTCCTAGGGACAGTAAATTGTGGGAAGGTAAATATATAAGGGAAACTGATCGGAGATAAGGGTTATTTAGTAAGGTTTATAAGTAAGAAACAAGTCTGTAGAACAAACTTTACTAAATCTTACTAAAATCTTAAATATTGAGGCTTCCCTGGTGTCTCAGATGGTAAAGAATCCATCTGCAATGCGGGAGACCTGGGTTTGATCCCTGGATTGGAAGATCCCCTGGAGAAGGGAACGGCTACCTACTCCAGTATTCTGGCCTGGAGAATTCCATGGACAGAGGAGCCTGGCAAGCTACAGTCCATGGGGCCACAAAGAGTGGGACACAACTGAGTGACTTTCACTTTGGGCTTCCCTGGTAGCTCAGCTGGTAAAGAATCCACCTGCAATGCAGGAGACCCCAGTTTGATGCCTGAGTTGGGAAGATCCCCTGGAGAAGGGATAGGCTACCCACTCCAATACTCTTGGGCTTCCCTGGTGGCTCAGCTGGTAAAGAATCCGCCTACAATGTGGGAGACCTGGAAACTCCAAGAAGCGGTTTGCCCTATGAGCTTATATACCCTTTTAACAAAGAGCAATAAATTGGGGAGAAATGACAAGAGAAAGGAGTCTAATCTTCTTAGAGACAGTAAATTGTGAGAAGGTAAATATATAACAGAAACTGATGGAAGATAAGGATTATTTAGTAAGGTTTATAAGACACAAGTCTGTAGAATATATTTTATTATATCTTACTAAATCTTACTAAAATCTTAAATATTACAAATGAAATTTACATATCACTTATCTTTAGTATCAAGAGTCTAATCATCTCTGGTGACTGAGTCAATCTCTTCTTCCTGGTACAGGAGACAGGACAGGCACACTTTCAGAAAGGGAAATATATGCCCTGCTTTGGGACAGAAAGAAAAGCATAGAATTTCTTCTATGTCTTCTGTTTCTTAAATGCCTTCAGCTCAAAATAATCTTTATTCCAAAGTGGTTTATTCGGTCTGTAAATATATACATATATATTATATTATATATAAATATATTAAATATATACATTATATATATATATGCTAAGTTGCTTCAGTCATGTTCAATTCTGTGCAATCCCATGGGCTACAGCCCACCAGGCTCCTCTGTCCATGGGATTCTCCAGGCAAGAATACTGGAGTGGGTTGTCATGGCCTTCTCCAGGGGATCTTCCCAACCCAGGGATCGAACCTGTGTCTCTTATGCTGCATTGGCAGACGGGTTCTTTACCACTAGCACCACCCGGGAAGCCCTTATTGGTAGGGTGGCATATTCTGATCCCCCCAAGAGCAAGGTCATTTCAGACAAAGGAAGAGTTTAAGCAAAGGGTTGGAACTTGAACTGTGTGCAGCATGTGTGGGGGATAATGACAATTTTGATATGGTTAGAACCCCAGGCATGTGAGTGGAAGATCCAAGGATGAATCATTACCGGAAAAGAAGTTAAAAAGGCAGAAATAGGTAGGCATCAAATTGTCCTGGGCTTTGGACGCCATGCTAAGAGTTCAGGCTTCACCTTTGGGCCAGTGTTTCTCAAGATGGAGCCCACAGATGGTCTACATTAGAATAACCTAGAATGTTTACAAGAAAAGCAGGTCCCTGAGCTCCACTCCAAATTTAACAAGTCATAGTTTCTGGGAGAGATGCCTGGGGATCTGCACATTTCACAAGTTGGGCAAACTAAAGTTTGAGGACCACTGGTACAGACAGCGGGACCCTTCGAAGACTACAGATTACAGCTGAAGGTTACAGTAAAAACTGTGACTTAGAAATAGACAGCTGTGTGGACAATGTCTTGGACAGGCCTGGAGACAGGAAAGCAAGCAAGGCCAGAGGACTAAAACAGAACTATAGGCACTGAGGGCTGAGGGCCAAAATACAAGGCACCCCTATAAAGAAAGGGTGGTCAGCTAAGGGGAGACTTTTAGGCCTTTCAGAAGAAACTGAAAGAGCAAATGAGTATAGATAGACATTGAACAGGGATGTACAATCAGCAGATAGATCTGCAGAGGCTGTTAAGATCTGTCAGAGACTGTTTCCCGGGAAGTTAGATGTGGGCGAGTGACAAGATATTATCTTCTTTTGAGGGATGGAAGCCACCAATGGCTTTAAGCAACAAAACTTCACTGTCTTTATCTGACCAACGAATAATTCATTAGAAATCCCACCAAATGGATGTGTCCCTCACTGTATGAACTAGAAAAAGGAATGAGAACAGAATGGGAAAAGCTCATTTTGTCCAATAATATATATATATATATTATTCCTAACCCCAGGAACAGCCAGGCTATAGAAATAGAAAAATATTAGGGGAAAAAATGGAAACTGGGAAAAATAATATATAAAAATAAAGATATTCTTTTAAAAGTAAGGCGATCTGGGACAGAAGCTAGAGAGAGCAGAACTTTGAGATAAAGCAGCTCTTTCCTAGTTCTACTTCCATTCTTCCTGAATTCTCCTCACCACTTTTTCCAGCCATCCAGCTCTGCACATGTATTTCATTAGAATATGAATGAGGAGCCCTTTGGGAGAATTTTATGCTGTCATGGCAACGGTCGCCATGGCAACTGTTAATTAATTGGATGCTGATGAAGTAGAAGAAAAAAAAGCCAACCAGAACGGATACAACTCTAGAGGCAGTCATGGTGTATAGTAATTATATCAATTTCATTCAGCAAAGGCATGTCACAGGTCAGAAATGCAAATATCGCCTCCACAGCCACCACCTACTTGGAGAGGCCAGCTTTCAGATCAGACACATGTGAGTGGGTGACTAGAGCCCTGACAATGCAAAACAAAACAAACAAACACACACACAAAACCCCACATACGGCTGCCCCAGCCCAGGCAGATTCCCCAGGGAGATAAACTCATTCTAACATGCGAGTGTGTTGACCCTACTGAGAGTGGCCACACGTAGCGGCCACAACGCATAATAATTGTTGCCTTCACGCCTTCTTTACAGCAAATGATACCAACCAGGCAGGAAAACAATGACATATGACCCTGCAGAGCTGTTCAGCTGCGAAGTGTCTTCCGATGGAAGGGTGAGGACGCTTGGTTGGTCACCACCATCGGGAGATGGCACCATGGTTCCTATACACGCACAGGCAGCTCACAGTTCAGAAAGAACACTGATCTGAGGGCAGGAGAGGAGGATCAGCATAGGAGAGGCACTGAAAGAGGCTCCCACAAGTCAGCTTTCTCTGAAGAAAGCAAAGTGGATAACCAGAGAGGGGGGTGGGGGCTGGGGGGCAATTGCTTTGGTGCAAAAATTTCTCCACTATTGTCCTCCACCTTCACCCCACCTCAAGCCTGTTTCCTCAATTACCCAAATTATATGCAGACCCCAGGGAACTGGGGATTTGATTTCCTTGTATGTTTTCCCTAGAATTTTCCATTTCATTTGCCTGTTGAGGTTAAACCAGGGGAAGTAGTTAGGAAATGCTGAGCATAGATTAGAAGCCCTCCCACCGCACTCCCTCCTTCCTGGCCCTAACCAAGAAACCTCGGCAAACAGGACCCAAGGCAGTGACCTTGATATCCCCACGCAAGCACCGACACCCGCCCCCCCCCCGCAACTCCGGATTCTGTGGGGCTTTCTACAGACCTTCCCTGTGACCAGTAGCTACAAGTTTTGTAAGTGTTTGGAAATGGGGATCTGAAAGCAACTCCTTGAGCTGCAAATTCAGCCACAAACTGGCGCAGTGAAAGTGGAAGCCCTCCCCCCATGCCATTTCCCTGTTTTAACAATAATCTGAAAAACCCACGCCCTTCTCACAATCGCATCAGTCTCAGAAAGTGCAACCCACTCTTGCTGTCACTCACACCATTGTTACTATTCTACACGAGCATATCATTGTGCAGAACGCTGGGCCAGGTGTCACCCAGACAGGTACCTGACCTCTGCCTTCAAAACCCTGACAAAAACCAAATGACCTAATTCACACTTTCTATCCATAAAGATGTTTTTTTTGGGGGGGTGGGCAGGAAGACATCTTTGTAAGCCACTCTCAGAGGCTTATACCAAAATTCTAAGCCACAAGAGTACATTCCAACATCCTTCTTGTTATCAGCACCTGCATCACACTAGGTACAAAGCTAATATCTTCAATCTGAGCTGAGAACAAAGCACACACGGTCATCTAAAGGAGGGGCACCTTTTCATGTACTCAGGCAGCCATTCCTAGGGAGTAAATCTCCCCTTTTTTCCAGGGAGCCAATTACTGTTTTCGCTGCTAGCACTGAAGACAGAGTGGAGGAAGGGAGAGAGAAGAAAGGCGCTCTTGAATCGATGATCTGCTTCCAATCATAATCCAGGCCATCTGGTCTGACTTTCCTGCCTTACCGACAAATACCCAAAGCACCTAGGAGAAGGAACACAAAAACCAGATTCGTCTGTGATAATATCCATAATATACGTAATTTGTGGCTTAAATGATTAACTGAAAAAGTCAATTCAGTCTGTGATAAAGGAAACCATAAATGCCCCCTTGACCTCTGGAATATTTAAAATTGCTGTGAAGATTACCTCATTCTTGTTTCAGAAATCGTTAAGGTTTCACCATACAATTTGCAGAATGTCAGGGTTGCTAAGTGGCCATAAAAACTTCGGTAGACCCAGGAAGGGGACTGAATTGGAATGCGAGTGAACGTGGCTGCAGGCACCTCTGCTCTATCAGCAGGGAAATCATTTCACAAAATAATCAGAACGCAAGGACAATGCATTCCAGGTTTTCATAGTAAAAGATTTCATCTCCTTTAAAACCAGTTATATGGGATGTGTTCAAAAGGGGGCACCTTGCAGAGCCTTTCCTTTTATTAATATCTCTGTGATTAATTCAGATGGAACCATTTTTGAATGTCGGAAAAAGGCCAAGTGGCCCTATTAATTGGTAATGATCATAGAATGGTTTAAGTGTCCATATCCCTTTATAGCATCCTCAGGTCAGCACATTTATGGAAGGTCAGGGGGAAACTGATTTCTTTCACTTCCTCCCAGTCAAGTGCAAATACACACAAAGATATCAAGAGAGAAAAAAATGTGGACTGATGGGTTTTGTTTTTTAAGGTGTTTTTTTTTTTCATTTCAAGACTGTTTTAAAATATATTGCATATATGAATCATATACATATATCATTATTGATATATGCTATCAAAAAATCAAGGTTCTAATTCCATATAAAATATAACTCATTAAAGCAACCTATTTCTTCTGAATATATGCATTCAACGTTTCTCAGCAATTCTACACTAGAAGTCAGAAGATCTAAGCTTGAAACCTGGTCCTACTTCCAATCTCATACAAGACACTCGACCTAGTTAAGCTTCAGTTTCCACACCTCTCAAGGAGGTACAATACTTAGACAATTTATGTGGTGTTTAGAAATTCAAAGAAGATCATATTGGAGAAGGGCACGGCAACCTACTCCAGGATTCATGCCTGGAGAATTCCATGGACAGAGGAACCTGACGGGCTACAGTTCATGGGGTCGCAAAGAGTCAGACACTACTGAGTAACTAACACACACACATACATACACACACACACACTTGCAGGTGTACTGTGTAAACATGGAGGCTAAGCCCAGCAGGACAGAGCACAGTCCCTGCCTACAAGGAGCTTCCAATCTAGTGTGACATTCCTTTATTGTTTTTCTTACCTACTGCTCTGTGAACTGCACCCTCAAATTGCTTTCCTCTAATGCTAAATGTTGGCATGATCATGGCATTACCTTGGAGAAGTCTCGGAGACAGAGAATCTCTCAAGTTCAGCCTTGTCTCTTTGCTGAAAATTTTCACTCCACATGATCAAGCAGTAGGTTCTGAACCATCCCCTTCCCTTCACCGACCTCTTCAACACTCCCCTCCTTTACCCACATATAAAAATACTCCCTCCTCTGAAAGCCATGCTTCCCAGTTCTAACACCTTTGACCCTTTCTTGCACCCTCTTCACAGACCACCTGATTCACCTGAGAACTTCAGAATCTTTCTCCTGGTCTCTCCTGTCCTGGTCCTGTCATCATCCTACAGTCCCAGTGTATGAGAGAATGACCCCAGCTAACAGCCTGGCTGCAAAGCTCCTCCACCTCTTGAACTCAGTGAGATTTGCTCGCCATCGAATCTCACAGTGAGATTCCCACCCGCTATCACAGCCTCACCTTGGGTCTTCTTAGCATGGGAAAACAAAGACCAACATGCCCACGTCTGCCTCAGACCACCATTCCTTCCAGCCACCTTATTCCCTCAGGTCCGTCTTCCTTCTTGTTACTATATCCTACGATGACCTTCAGTTCTCAGCTCTTCTCTTATCCACCCGTCCATCACCTGTCTTATTATTTCTCATCCTTTCTTATCCAACCTAGTTTCCATAAAGCACCTCTTCAATTCTTTTTGCCAAAAGGCTCAGCTCACTTGAACTCCTTCATGACCGACCCTCGAAGCTGAGGAATCCTGCAGGAAGGCGTGTGGAGTGTCAGATGATGCCACTGCAAGCTTAAGCCCTCCGACAGCAACTGAGTCCTGAACGACTCTTACTAGTATTACCTTCCCTGATCACCTCTCTCTCCCATTCCCCTGTAGCAGCTGTTCAAAACCTCACCACTTTTTACAGTCCCTAACTTAACCCTTATCTATCTGACTTTGCAAATTAACCAGTATTTTATTTCACCAAGAAAACAGAAGCTATTCATAGAAAACCTCTTTGACACACACCTACCCACATATAACTTACCTACATCTACATTAATTCTCATCTTGCTTCCTAAATCTAGGGGCGGGGGTGTGTTTTGTTAACTTAAAACCTCTTGTAATAGGTGAACTTATAAAGTTATTTAATCTTTCCCATACTTTAAGCACTATGTTTTGATCGTATTTTTCTAACAAAACCCTCCCTTAACCAATTTCCCCCTCTCACTTTCCCACCTCTCCCACATGAACAGCTAAAGTGAAAAGTGTCAGTCACTCAGTTGTGTCTAACTCTTTGCGACCCCGTGGACTGTAGCCCGCCAGGCTCCTCTGTCCATGGAATTCTCCAGACAAGAGTATTGGTAATTGCCATTGCCTTTTCCAGGGGATCTTCTGGACCCCGGGTCTCCTGAATTGTAGGCAGATTCTTTACCATCTGAGCCAGAACAGCCAATCCCCTCAAAAAAGTCTGTATTTCCTTTTGTCCTTATTACTCCTTATCCAAACATTAAGGTGGATAATTTGTTAGATGTATATATTATATGTATATATCTACTCAGGATTGAAATTTTTAGGTCAGAATTCAGCACTTTTTCAGCTTTAATTGCTGCCCAAAGTGGTTTCCAAAGTACCAATTTATTCCCCCAAGAACAGTGTAGGAGTACCAGTCTGTCTACACCCTCACCAATTTTGATGTTTTCTTGTCTCTCATTTTAACCACTTTAGTATATATGTATTAGCATTTCATTACGATTTTAATTGGCATTTCCCTGATGACTAATGACACTGAACAGATTTTCACACACTTACTGGCCTTTTAGATATCCTTATTTGTAAAGTTCTTATTTGTCTTTTTCCTTATTGGTTTAGAAGAGTTTTTTACTCTGTAGATGAGTTCTGAGTAGAATATATGTGTAGAAAATATCTTTTACCACTCTTCTCACTCATCTCTTCTTTTCTTTCTTTCTTTATATATATATATATAATTGAAGTATAGTTGATTTACAATGTTTCAGGTTTACAGCAAGGTGATTCAATTATACATACAGACATATATTATTTTTGAGATTATTTTCCATTATAGCTTATTACACAAGATATTGCCTATAGTTCCCCATGCTATATTCACTCATCTTAATAATGGACTTCTTGGTGTTTTTTGGTGAACAGAAATTCTCAATCTTAATCTAATCCACTTTTTCCCTTTATCTAGTTATTTTTCTTTTGGATCTTTTTTTTTTTTAAATCTTTACCTCCTCCAAGGTCACGAAATAGTTACCTATTTTCTAAAAGCTATATTATCTTTCACAATTACATCAGCAATCCATCTGGAATTGATCTGTGTGCACAGTGCAAAATAGGATATTATTTGATTTTGAATCCGTGGCACCTAATACAGAGTTAAGTTAATCCTTAATAAATATTGCCAAAAGTCATGAGACAGCATTGGGAGATACAGAAAGAAAAAGCAAGATTGGGGCCAGGACTGCACAGCATCACATATTCTCCCTGAGAATACCCTGTGTTCTGGGCTTCCTCACCCCCGGTCACTGCCCAACTGCTGCTATGTGGCCAAATTCTAACAGTTGGGATAATTTCAGCAATATTTAATTTTCAACCAGAAGCCAAATCCCAGAATTTTTGTTTTAACCATTATGATTTAAAAAGCATCATCGTGGGGAAAATATAGCCACTTCACGTTCCAATATACATGTCTGGAGACTAAAAAGCTCCCAGAAATCTAAAAGTATCTTCAGCCACACAAAAAACAGACTGCTTAGATTAGGAAAAGCACTACTTCAAATCTTTTTAAAATAAGACATTTTTTATCAAAACAAAGATGACAGAGTACCATAAATAGAAAGCTAACTGCTTCTCTACCTTCTAGAGGTCCCTTTTAAGAAATGTCTAAAAAAAGCCCCAAAACCCATGATTATATTTCACACTCCTGGACTAGAAAAGAAATTCACCAGCCACTGTGGGTTGAGCCTGCTCTTATATTAACTGCCCACATTTTACTTCCTGCAGGTCCCAAGTGTTTTCATAGATTCATATTTCTAAGACCAAAAAGTATTAGAATTCAATATAAAAGGTGACAAGAGAAGGGATGTGATAAAATCTTTGACTTGATCCAAAAAGGAGTAGAAACCCAATTTCAGGCCTAATGGAAAAGATGCAATAGCCAGATCTATGGCAGAGAAAATTCTTTGGTCAGGGGTGACAGAGGCTAATTAGAAAACCGTGAGTTCCTGATCTAAGGCAGTGGCCTAAGAAATGAAAGGGCAGTGAGATTGCCTAGTCTAAGAAGACTCTGAGTTTAACACTGATTCCACATACAATAGAAAGGACAGATAAGAGGCAGCCAGGGTCCTGGCTTGAGGCTGCAGGCAAGTGACGGCTCTGGCCACCAGAGAAGCAACCTGGGCCCAGGCGAGAGGGAGGAGGAAGGTGCGCTGCTGGCAGCTGTTCAGGCACTGAGGTCTCTGCGGGGCAGATACACAGGGAAGCGAGTCACCCGAGTCAACCCAGAGCTGAGAGCTTATCTGAGAACCTAGGGAACCAAGACCCAGCTCGGGGTCCTGCCGCACCCAGAGCACAGAGCACAGGATGGCACGCCCGTATTGCAGAGCCTTGTTACTCTTCTACCTGTAACCCAAGCGCATGACAAGGTGACAAAGCGCCTTAGATGGCAAGGAAAACGGACTCAAACATCAAACAGCCTGAAGATGTGTACCGACGCAGGCTGGTCAATGGACGAAGTACTATGATTAATCAAACTGTCTCAAACTTTTCAACAGTCGGAAGGTGTGGATTCAAGTTCAAACTCTGTCCCTTATTAACCGGCCAGACTTTTGTCAAGTTGTTTATTTCTTTAAGCCTCGGTTTTCTCATCTGTCAAGACGAGTCTGAAATGAAGTGAAGTAAAGGGAAAGTCGCTCAGTCGTGTCCAGCTCTTTGCGACCCCATGGACTATAGCCTGTCAGGCTTGGTCTATCTGGATTAAAGATCTGCACTCTCTCCTGCTCTGAAACTCTGTGGCATTCTCTCCCATTTACCTCCCAATGGGGCTCAAGTTAATCAGCTCTCACCATCATCCATCATTTCTCTGTCTGAGGGTTTATTTCCCTAATCAGATTCGGGTAAATTTTCAGCCTGTGTCTGTCTCTTCCTTCCAATTCAATAAAACTGGTTCGGATTTGTTTTGAATTTCATTTAATGTCATTATTCATTCTAACAGTTACTGCCTAGCCATTTCCTTGCCTACAGCATCATCAGCTATTAAAGAGCCATGATGGCATAGTTTTCAAATTTGTATCCTCTTTTTCTGAGGTAGATTAGTTCTAAACTGATTAAAATATCCCAAAATTTAAAATACAATTTTTAAAAGGCAACAGATTTCCAAGACTCCCTTATAACCTTGCCAAGGGGGTTGCCAACTCTTGCTGACTGCCAAGGAAGACAAATAAATAGTTCCAACAGTGGTCCTGAAATGAGAAATGGATGCCCAGTTATTAGTATGACAATGCCACTCTCATCTATTGGCTTCCAGATAGTCAGCGACTAATGCTCCGATCTCCTGAAAAGAGAGACCAGCATCCTGGACCAATTCTAGGTATTTCTGAATAAATATCTTTGCCTCAAGCAGTTTCACCACACAACTAGTTGGCCATATGGTCTTCTTGCCATAAAATATAAAATAACTAGTTGATAGTCACATTGTGCCAGAAAGTAACATACCAATTTTTGCAAATCCTCTGGGGAACACAAGTCATCTCTTCCAATCATCAAAACTAAAAATTGACCAAGTTATCGCTGATAAAAAAATTGGCAGCTACCAATTCACAATAATCTTGGAGAGCATTAATGACTGATTCTTTAGCTAATTTAGATATGACAGCTTGTTATCTCGTGCCATCTTCACCCAATTTCTCACAAAATATTGGAAGTTGGAGGCAAAAGAAGTATCAAGCTCCTCCTAATCCCCCAAGAGAAAATAATTGCATGATTCCTAAGTTTTTCGAAAATGGTAAAAAAAAAAAAAAAAAAAAAAAATTTAACAGAGTCTGACTTAAATTACCTCACAGAAAGATTTGCAAACTGATATGCTATCGTTTTCTACTGTAATGTAAATGTAATGTAACGTAAATGTCAACCAGTTATTTTATCCTTTACGGCAAAATCAGTTGTGCCAGGAAACTGGTTGTGCCAAAGATGTTTACTGCAGAAGCACTGGACACATCCTGAACTAGTCCTCTCACTCAGAAGGCAGGAATCTTCTGCCATTTTCCTTCACATGCACCCACCCTCTTGGATATATTCCTTCTCTCTTCCAAAACTATGCTAAACTTCATCACTTCAGTGAAACCTTGGAAGGCTCTTTCTAGGTGTCGATCTAGACTCTATCTCTTAACCTCCTTGCCTGGAATCCTGGACCCCATGCTTCGGCCCTTACGTCAATGGACTTTTGTTCTAACCCTGCAGATGTCTCCAACTAGGACCAGGATCATGCTACAATCTGATTATCAGATAATTCAAACCTGACATGGTCAGTATTACCACCTATTATAGCTGCTGAGACCCAGATATTGGTCTCACTTACAGCTACCCCAACTCTCAGATATGCCCTAGAAATGCCCATAAAGTCAACCAAGGATTTCTGCAAGCCCTTGAACCCATTTCTGTGCTGTGATTCCTTTGGTTTCCTCCGATCTGGGACTATCTACGTATTCTAACATCATTCTAGGATCAGATGCAGATGGTCCCTGGCTGATGTCACAAGCACCCAGCCCTCACTGACTTAAGTGACCCTCTGGCTGAGCCAGGAGCAAAGTGCAAGGTGTCAACGCCATATAGAATTATGAATGTCTATTCTTCATTTTCATGCCTTTGCAATATGCACTTTCCTTGTCTTTCTTCTGTTAAATTGTAAGAGTCTGAAACTAAAATGATGTTTACGATGTGTGTTCCCTTTCAGTTCCACAACTGACTCCTTGTTTTGATTTATCAAACATTGCTACTACACTAACTATGAAAATACCAACTTAGAGGAAGGTTACCAAATCCTTGTGTGGTATCAGGGACCTGGATCTTGTGACCCCCAACAAGATCACAATCAAGACCACATCCAGGATCTATATGAAGAAGGATCCTGCCTCCATCAACCAGTTTCTCAGGCCAAGTTGCAGGAACAGAATCCCTCCTTGGCTGATAGAATGACCCTCCTGCCACAGCTGCACAACCCAAGCTAGTGACAAGCAAATTCCAAGGCAATGCATGTGACTTTAGATCTATGAGTCAACACCTCTGGTTGGAAGCTGGGGCCCCTCTTCTCAGAAGAGGCTTTTTATTTCTGGCTTGGTATAAAATTAACTGGAATATTTCTGTACTAAAACACACACACACAGATGGCAAGCTTTTTGATTTCCCTTCAGGTCAAGTCTCCAGACAGCGAAATTTTGTTATTAGGTTTGTACATATTCCTCACAAGGGTGATGAGATTCAAACTGAGTCTGGGGGATTTCCTGATAACAGCTCAGCCAAGAAAATCTAAACTGAATTTTCTCTCCTTGGTATCAAAATGTTCCTAGTCAGTAACCAAGTTGTTGCTGTTGTTCAGTCACCAAGTCATGTCCAACTCTTTGCCCAACTCCAACCCCATGAACTGCAGCACATCAGGCTTCCCTGTCCTTCACTATCTCCTGGAGCTTGCTCAAATTCATGTCCATTGAGTCAGTGATGCCATCCAACCATCTCATCCTTTGTCACCCCTTCTCCTCCTTCCCTCAGTCTTTCCCAGCATCAGGATCTTTTCCAATGAGTTGGCTCTTCACACCAGGTGGCCAAAGTATTGGTGCTTCAGCTTCAGTATCAGTCCTTCCTATGATATTCAGGGTTGATTTCCTTTAGGATTGACTGGTTAGATTCCCTTGCTGTCAAAAGGACTCTCAAGAGTCTTCTCTAGCACCACAGCTCAAAAGCATCAGTTCTTTGGCATTCAGTCTTCTTTATGTTCCAACTCTCACATCTGTACATGACTACTGGAAAAACCACGGCTTTGACTAACTACAGTAACCAAGAAGTTATTGAAAATTGCATAGGGCACTTCATGCTCTTCAAGGGACTGTGAGCCCCTGGGAAGCGCACAGTCTGCTATACAGACTTAGATGGACCTAAAACACTCAAGCAAGGTCATATGCTCCATACTCTTAGGAATAGTATCAAATGCTCCAGGAGCTTAGCACAAAGTGGGCCAGCCTTGATGTACCTGTAAGACTTCTAAACAAAGCAACAGGGAGGAGGAATTCCAAGAAGAGGAAAGTGCATGAGCAGAAGTAATGTGTACTTGGAAATAATGACGAAATCCAGTTTACTGGAGTATATTATGCCGGGGGTAACATAACAAAAAAGAACAAGCCTGACTCCATATGTTGGATCTATTCCTTCAGCTCTAACCTTCATGCTCTGTTGCCTGTGCTGAGTCATGCTGGCTCCACACCTTATATAAAGGATGTTGCCAGTAGCCCCGAAATAGACATGATAGTCCACTCTCAAGGCTCTGACCTATAAAGTATAACACTTCTCCACTGATACACAGAAAAAAAGTTGCAGAACAGAAAATAACAATTGTCTTGTTAAAGGTTTATAGGAACACTGTGATCACACCTACCTGGACAGCTGCAAGAACAAAGAGTGCCTGCACCAAGAAGTTTGCAACACCCAGACACACCTTTTAGTATAAAAGAAATCTGAATGCTAACCTGGGTAAGATGGTTCTTTGGGACGCTAGTCCACTATCTTCTCAGTCTACTGACTTTCTGAATGAAGTTACTATTCCTTGCCCTATGACCTCATCTCTTGATTTACTGGCCTGTTGTGCAGTGAGCAGTACAAGCTTGGACTCAGTAACAGTAGCATGGAAGGCATACTGGGAACCTGGAATTCCTGGAAATTCTTTCCATCATGAATGGACATTCATTTAACCTTTACAGACAATAAATACACAACCCTATTGACTGTGAGGATAGAGGAAACAGCTTATTGGAAGGGCTTATGTTCTTCAGAAGTTATTTGGTCACTATAGACCTACTGGTGACACCTGGTCTCTGTTTCTGTTACAGGCCATCGCACTACTTTCTTTTTCCTTTTTTATTATATATTTGCATCTCCCTATTCTGCTAGACTGTGAGTTCCTTGAGAGCAGTAGTTGTTTCTTATTCATCTTTTAACCCTTACTACTTGGCACAGTTCCTAGAAGGGCAACCCATTCTAGTTCTCTGGAACTAGAATTCCACAGAATTCCCAGAATGGTGCCCAATAAATGTTGGATGAGTTAATTAATAAATGAGTTAATAGATACTACTATGCACCCCCACTGCTCACGGTCACTTGTATTGTGCAAAAAGATACCAGACAAGAGTTGCATTTCACAAGGAGAGAGGTTGTATGAATATTAAGTGTGAAAACAGTATTGGTAATGGAGCCAACAGTGGAGGACTTCTTTTTGATACCAAAAACTGCCAGGGATGGACACCAAAGCCATGAAAAGCACAAGAGCCTGAGCAGAAGGCTTCATACCTAAGAGTGCCTAAAGCATAGCCTATCGTTCAAGACTGCTTCTCAATGGCTTTGAAGCAAAACACTGCATTTTGTAAATTACCATCAGAGCTAAGCAAACTGATCATGTGGAATTTGTAACTGGCTTGTTAGACTGTATCCAAGGAAATGGGACGGTAACAGGTTTGGCTCAGCTGTCTATAATTTTACACATTTAATGGGATGATAATTTGCTCTTCAGTGTGTTCATTTTGAAAAGCATCACTCTTTCAGAGGGGAAAATGAATAAAACCAAGCCTTTTTGCTCCAAATCTGTATGGAAACATCAATATCCTTCAACCAGGAAAACAGGTGGTTAAGACATGGGAGCATGGGAGAGACTGCCAGTGTCCCACAGAAAAATGTGTGTTGTTGCGTGGTTAGTTGAATTAACTTACCATGAGAAACTTCCTATTAAAAAAAAAAAAAAAGCTAGAATTCTAGTTTGTCTACACTATATATCCCGGACATTAAAAGTCCCCGGGAGAATTCATGGAGCCACAGACTAAAGGAAACACACAAGTAAACAGAGAGAGAGAGAGCGAGAGAGTGTGTGTGTGTGTGTGTGTGTGTCCACATCCATATGTATCAATTTATCAGGACTAGCATTTCCAGACAAGAGATTATATGATGACCTAGAATATTTTCCACTCAAATTAAATGCAATTTCTAATGACATTAATTTAGTTGATTTCTTCCTTGATGCATCAATGCTTTCACACATACTCTCCTTTTCCTTCTTTTCTCTTCTGCATCTGAAATTAATTCTGAGGAAATCAAGTTGGTCTTTATATACACTATAAGTTCCTCAAGGCAGCTCATGCTTCTGGTCACCTATTTACAAACCCTAAAGATGCCCAAACATTATCATTTTGTAAGAGTTAGAGGCAAATATGCTCCATGAGCCAAACAAAGGAGAAAGGAACATAACAAAACTGAGAAAACTATTCTCAGTAAAAGATCAAGATTTTTTAAATTCCCCAACTCATCACACATTTACAGAGCCCCAATGGTTCAGTTCCAGAAAAACTCCCTATTTTTTTGACTTTGCCAAAAGTCATGCTTTATTGACTATGCCAAAGCCTTTGACTGTGTGGATCACAATAAACTGTGGGAAATTCTGAAAGAGATGGGAATACCAGACCACCTGACCTGCCTCTTGAGAAATTTATATGCAGGTCAGGAAGCAACAGTTAGAACTGGACATGGAACAACAGACTGATTCCAAATAGGAAAAGGAGTACATCAAGGCTGTATATTGTCACCCTGTTTATTTAACTTATATGCAGAGTACATCATGAGAAACGCTGGACTGGAAGAAACACAAGCTGGAATCAAGGTTGCTGGGAGAAATATCAATAACCTCAGATATGCAGATGAAACCACCCTTATGGCAGAAAGTGAAGAGGAACTAAAAAAGCCTCTTGATGAAAGTGAAAGTGGAGAGTGAAAAAGTTGGCTTAAAGCTCAACATTCAGAAAACGAAGATCATGGCATCCGGTCCCATCACTTCATGGGAAATAGATGGGGAAACAGTGGAAACAGTGTCAGACTTGATTTTTCTGGGCTCCAAAATCACTGCAGATGGTGACTGCAGCCATGAAATTAAAAGACGCTTACTCTTTGGAAGGAAAGTTATGACCAACCTAGATAGCATATTCAAGAGCAGAGACATTACTTTGCCAACAAAGGTTCGTCTAGTCAAGGCTATGGTTTTTCCTGTGGTTATGTATGGACGTGAGAGTTGGACTGTGAAGAAGGCTGAGCGCCAAAGAATTTATGGTTTTGAACTGTGGTGTTGGAGAAGACTCTTGAGAGTCCCTTGGACTGCAAGGAGATCCAACCAGTCCATTCTGAAGGAGATCAGCCCTGGGATTTCTTTGGAAGGAATGATGCTAAAGCTGAAACTCCAGTACTTTGGCCACCTCATGTGAAGAGTTGACTCATTGGAAAAGACTCTGATGCTGGGAGGGATTGGGGGCAGGAGGAGAAGGGGACGACCGAGGATGAGATGGCTGGATGACATCAGTGACTCGATGGACGTGAGTCTCAGTGAACTCCGGGAGTTGGTGTTGGACAGGGAGGCCTGGCATGCTGCGATTCATGGGGTTGCAAAGAGTCGGACACGACTGAGCGACTGATCTGATCTGATCTGATCTAGTGGTTCAGCAGTGAAGAACTCACCTGCCAATGCAGGAGACACAGGTTTGATCCTTGGGTCAGGAAGATCCCCTAGAGAAGGAAATGGCAACCCACTCCAGTATTCTTTTTTTTTGTTTTTGTTTTATTTTTTAAATATAAATTTATTTATTTTAATTGGAGGTTAATTACTTTACAATATTGTATTGGTTTTGCCATACATCAACATGAATCTGCCATGGGTGTACATGTGTTCCCTACTCCAGTATTCTTGCCTGGGGAATCCCATGGACAGAGGAGCCTGGCAGGCTACATTCCGTGGGGTCACAAAGAGTTGGACACAACTTGAGCACACACACATTAGGTATGGTGAAGGATTAATAATAATAATAATGAACAATTTCTGCCATTTGTTCATTCCTTCAATATTTAGTTATCTCTAGCTTGTGTCATCTGTCAGGCACATCTATAAGTTAAAGATTCAAGATGAATGAGATATGGTGCTACCCTCCAAGAACACATACTCCAGAGACACATGTCCTAAAAATGGTGAATCTGTATGTGCTTACCTCTGTCCTAAGAACACGGAAAGGGGATGTGATAGAGATGTGGGACTTTTGCTATATCTCTAAAATTGTATCTCTTTATAAGATTTAACAAGTGTACATCAGAAACTAGTACAACAATGTAAAGCAATTACACTTCAACAATAAAAAAAAAAAACTTAGTAAGAAGAATGTTAACATTTACTAAATCTGGACGGCAGACAAATACACGGGTATTTGCTGTATCACTTTTCTGGAGTTTTCTTTTTGGGGTTAGAATTAGTACATAGATAAACATTGTTTTGAGAACCGAATCATGATGATGATTTAAAAATGTAAAAGCCATGTTAGAAATCTACACAGAGTACATGGAAGGGACATATAACCCGGTCTGGGAAGAAGGGAGGGTCTTGAAGTTTCCTCTATAAAGCCCAGAGCTGAAACACTCCCCCAGGAGTCTGCATCTGAGTCTTTGCCCCCACATCCAATGGAACAGATCAGCAAGACAGCCTGGCAGAGAAGCAAGGCAAGACCCCACACAGGTGATTCTGGCCCAACTCTCCAGAATTCCTGGGGGAGCTGCCAGGAGCACCAGTTTGCCCTCCTACCCTCTCCAGGGTCTTCCAGCTCAACTGACTCTACTTCTGTCAAGTTCCTGGGCTCCTCCCAATTTCCTGACCCCTCCCTGCTGGAGGTCAGATGATTTTTGAACACAGACTGTTTATATGGGTACCAGTTTACAGCCCCACCCCTGCTGGTAGAGCCCTCTTCCCTGCAGCGCCTAGAATCCCGCTTCTTCTAGATCTTCCTCTTTTCGGTTTCCCACTCAGTCAGTGACTCAGCAACATACCATCCATGACTCATTTTACCCCTGAGAATCCCGAGGCTCTGTCTTCACCCCCCAGATGTTAGGCACTAACTCAAGCCCCAGCTGTACACTGCTTACTACCATCTCTGCACATTTTAACTTGAACTACAGAACCCCTGCTTTCAGTTGAGGCCACCTCTGCTGTCTTAGAGAAGGAAATGGCAACCCACTCCAGTGTTCTTGCCTGGAGAATCCCAGGGACGGGGGAGCCTGGTGGGCTGTTGTCTCTGGGGTCGCACAGAGTCGGACACGACTGAAGCGACTTAGCAGCAGCAGCAGCAGCTGCTGTCTTACTCTGTCCCCTCGGCACTGGGTTCTAAGAAGGTCTGCAGGCTGAGACAAGAAAGACTCTCCAGATTGTTGACAAATGAGTGAACCTCACTTACTAAAAAGCCACTGTGAGCCAAGCACTCTATACGGCAATGCTTTCCAACCTTCCATTCTGGAGCCCAGGTTGCATATGAACCGCAGTCTTTGCTGTGAACAGCAGAGCCTTGGCCTTAACCAAGGAGAGCAGAGGAGGGACAAATACAAGCCTACCAAATTGAGGCTGAGTTCCTGTCCGAACTCACAGCTGCCATGTGGGAGGGAGGCCACACACCAACCCTAAAGCACAGTTGCTCAGTGGCTAGTGAGAGACCATGACCCAGACAGTATCTAGAGCAAAGGGCAGTCCAGGCGATACAGCTGGAAATTACCCAGGCTGGGTGGGGAGGACTTAACATCATGTAAATGGAGCGCATAGACCCTGCCTTCAAAAGCTACTTCCCCCATCCCGGTAGAGGATACAGGTGGAGCATACATGAAAGATACTAAAATCATTCAAAAGCTTCAAGCACTCTGTGTAACAAAAAAAAAAAGAGAATGAATCATACTTTAATAAGAATCCAGAAACTGAACTATTAATCACACATTCTGAATAATAAAATGAGCCAAAGTTTATTTTTGAACTCTGTTGGTTGATTGAGTTGAGGGTAACCAGAACCATTTTGAATCAGAACTAAGCTTGAATATTAAAATATTCTCACAAGTTAGGTAATATTTCACTAAGTTCAAATGGCAGACGAGAACAAAAAATAAGAACAAGGCAACACTGGATTGATTAAAGGGTTTTTCTCATAAGACAATTAAGAATTGGAAAGCCTATTAAGAATAAGAAAATTTTCAATCATTATGCAAAAAGAAATAATAAAGATAAGGAGAACACACTAGAGGGATACTTCTATTAATATGACTAATATGTAAAGAGTTCATTTAAATTAGATTAAATGAATTATAAGTGAATTTGTAAAAATCAATACCTCCATGGACACAAGCAGGCAATACACACAAGAAGAAATGTAATTGGTAAGTAATGTATGGAAAATGGTTACTTTTGTTAATAAAATGAAAACACTATGATGTCACTTTATATTCATTACAATTAACATCCTATCTGGCAACACTGGCAAATATGACACACATTTGCTCATTGTTTTTGTTATTTATACCAATACAAACAATATATATACAATTTGTCTTGGTATAATGCAACATACAGAGAAGGCAATGGCACCCCACTCCAGTACGCTTGCCTGGAAAATCCCATGGACGGAGGAGCCTGGTGGGCTGCTGTCTATGGGGTCGCACAGAGTCGGACATGACTGAGCGACTTCACTTTCACTTTTCGCTTTCATGCATTGGAGAAGGAAATGGCAACCCACTCCAGTGTTCTTGCCTGGAGAATCCCAGGGACGGGGGAGCCTGGTGGGCTGCCGTCTATGGGGTCGTACAGAGTTGGACACGACTGAAGTGACTTACCTTACCTTACCTTAATGCAACATAACACAGCAATATGTAGCAAAACAAAAATACTCACATCTCTTAAGATTCCTTCTCTGGAAATGCTGAAGGAAGTTATTAAAAACTTCCTTCAGAAGGAAAAAGCTATACACAAAAAGATACTTACTGCAGGGTGTTTTTGTAACAAGTATTAGACATGTTTAAGAATGAAGGATGGTTAACTGAACCATGGCACATCAGCTCTGAAATACCATAATACCACAGCTATAAAACAGCACTGATGAACAGAAACAATAAAAGAACATGTTTATCATAAAGTGTTACATGAAAAAAATAAACAATACAAAATTCTATTCATTCACTGATTATAATTACACTAAAGTATATCTGCAGGTGGATTAAAACCTTAAAAAACCAAAAGCAGTTGTGCTTGGGCTATGGACTTATAAGACTTTTTATTTAATTGCTTTTCTGTGATATTCTCAAAGTGTTGGTACCACACACACAGTGGGGGCAGGGGGAGCCCACCAGGGAAGCTCAAGCGAAAATTAGCCACATTTCCCATCCCTGGTAGAAGCATTCACAGTAAGCTCCCAGACAAAGAATGAGACGGCAGGCAGATTTCAGGAGCGCTGAGCTTGGCTCCCACACTGCGAAGATTTCCCAGTTCCCGCTCAGTCACCTCATTCACGCTTAAGGAAGAAAGCACAGCTAGCAGACAGGGTGACAGCAGATGTCCAGGCGCTGAGCCATCCCGGAGCTGTTGTTTGTCATTCACATAAGCATGCGCCGGATCTCGCAGATGAACCAGACCTACCCTCTTCCTCCTGGCTTTTTACTCCCCTACTGCTGCTGCTGCAAGAGCTAACTGCCAATTATCTCCCAAGCGTGAAAGCAAATATTGTGATAGCCCAACAAGTTCTACAAATGGTGGAGGACACTGGTGGGGATGAGTGTCTTTCCTGGTCTGGTGTCTCTTTATTCATCCGAACAACTCTTATTTAGCAGGATTTGGTAGGTGCACAGCTCTGGGCTAGCCCCTTCAGTACGTGGCATTCTTTATTTTTGCTTCCATCTCATCCCGTTTTGTCTCTGCCCCCGAAAGAACTCTCCAACCATCAACCCATTCTTGGGATCCAAAATAACACAGGGTGATATAAAGACTCTTCAGATATTTGAAGGCCTGACATGAGAGAGAGAGATTTTAAGGAACTGGCTTATGCAATTGTAAAGGCTGGTGAGTCCAGAATCTGCAGGGTAGACCAGCAGGTTGGAGACCTAGGGAAGAGTTAGTGCTGCAACTTCAGTCTTGAGATAGTCTGAAGGCAGAATTCCCTCTTCCTCCAGGGATCTCAGTCTGCATTTTCTTTAGGCTTTCAACTGATTGGATGAGGCCCACCCAGATGGAGGGTAATCTACATTACTGGCAGTCTACCAGTTTAAATGTTAATTTCACCTAAAAGATGCCTTGACAGCAACATCTAGACTGGTGCTGGATCAAACATCAAGGTACTGTGACCCAGTCGAGTTGACACATAAAATTAACCATCACAATAGGAATCAGACCAAGCAGATGTTAGAAGGATGCACATTTTGCCACCAGTTGGAGTTGTGAAAAAAGAAAAAGAAAACTAAAGTGTCTCACTTGTGAGGAAGTATACTTCTGATCCCAGGAATGTTCAAATTGATAGTGGCTTTTGATTCTAATATCTCATTATTGTGAGACTAATACAGTTAATTCATGCAAGCTACTTTTTTCATGCAAACTACTTTTAACTACAAGAAATTTTATGGACAAAGAAACTGAGATTTGAGGAGGTTAAATGGCTCATCCCAGTACCACCATCCAGGTCTTCCAGTCCAGGCTCTTTCCAGACCTGCAGCATGATCTGAGATGCTAATGGGATATTTCGAGACAATTACTGGCCACACACATCACTTCTTCAGGTCACTTCAAGTCTTTATGCACCCTGCTCATCAACCCACCTTCAAGGAAAAGCAACTCTTAGATAACTAAAGCATAAGATGGACTCTAAGAACAAACTGGGGCTGCCAAAGAGGGGAGTAAAGTTTTCCTGGAGTAGCCCAAAAGTTCTCCTGGGTCAGCTCTCCTTTTCTCAGCAGGAACTCACATCCAACCTGAAAGGACCATAATGGGGTCCAGGGGAAAGGAGATCTGAAGAGGAGGGACCCAGATCACCAGAGAGGAAATAATAGCAGAATTCGGAAATCAATCTCCAGCCATTCATAGCCTGTGGCCTTGGCCCCAAGTAACCTCTGGCTTATGGAGGCATTTCCACCCCTCAGATTTTGCAGAATGAAACATCAATGAGGCAAGCAAATTTTGGTCTTGCTCATATTGGTCACCTTGCACTGAGTAACTTCAGTGGATAATTATACTAACAAAGTCTCTCTTTTTATTCTCCTGGGGAGGAAGGAAGGAGAAAAAGAAAAAAGGCAATGAAGGCAGAAGGAAGCCCAACCTCCCACGTATTTATCTCAGTCCTTCAGGCACCCAGAATAGTAATCAGTTGGTAGCTGAAAATTCGGGCATTTAGAACATGGACCTCACCCCTTCCCAATACATGTGACTAACAACAGTGACATCACCAGGGATCTGAAGCAAGTTTCAGCCTGTGAACATCTTGGTGTTCTCCAAAAGAGAAAAGACACATAAGGACTCTTTTTGTAAGTTAGGACTTAATTAAAAGGCACAAGTGCTATTATACCACTCCCAGCCTCACTGCCCTCTTCCACGCCCTCTCCTTGCTGACCTCATCTTCCATCCCCGATCATACCTCCCACGGCCATACCATTGACACCCCGAAGTTGCTGGGAAAGACATTTTCTTAATGACGAATTGATTCACTGCTTTTCATTGTTGGAGAGAAATGCTTTTCCTTTGTGCTCCATGGTGTCTTTAGCCCATTGAAAGCATTTCTCATACATTTCTTTCTGTAGTCTTTAAAAAGAGGTAATTATATAATGGCTGACTTCTTCTAGTTACGTGGGGAATCAACATCTCCGTAGCTTTTTCAGACATACTTAATAAGAAAGCCATTAGAAAGGCAAAGAGAACCCTATCATTATTTCCCAGTTTCCTCCTTAATTATAGACAATCATTCTGAAGGAGGGGGGACAGCTTCTGCGACAAAAGTTGTCTAGCATTTAACAGAACAATTTAGAACCAGATTGAACAGATCAACGTTATGTCAACTTGCAGATGCTCGACAAAAAAACACTTAAAGGATGTTAGATGGAATGAGATGCTAATTCAGCCTTTTCTCCTTTCCCTTCACTCTGAAAAGAGGGTGTTTTTTTTTTCTCTGCTTAGGAAAATTCAGGTAGGTCTGTCTCAAAGGCTCCAATTAAAGCATGATACACCCCCAAATTCTTACTCTTTTTTTTCCCTAGGTAACGCAAATATGACCACCACCATAAAAGCCACTGACATTTTCCCACTTCAACACATTTTGCTTTGGCTACAATTCTACCTCCAGAAAATTAATTCTAAAGTTTTCTTATGCTTTCTGTCTTAGTTCTGGCAGCTCTAACAATGATATCAAAGACTGAGTGGTTTACAAAGAACTTAAATTATAGTTAAGTATAAACTTAACTATAAACTTATTTTTCAAAAATACACTTATTTTTCACAGTTCTGACCTCTGGGAAGTCCAAGACCAAGCGGACGGCAGATTCAGCGTCTGGTGAGGACTTGATTCCCGGTTCACAGATGGTCATCTTCTTACTACAACCCCACATGGTGGAAGTGGCAAGGGAACTCTCTGAGGTCTGTTTTATAAGGACACTAATCCATTCATGAGGTTCCACCCTCATGCGTGCATGCTAAGTCACTTCAGTCATGTCCGACTCTTGGCAACCCTGTGGGCAGTAGCCCACCAGGCTCCTCTGTCCATGGGATTCTCCAGGCATGAATACCGGAGTGGGTTACCATTCTCTTCTCCAGGGGATCTTCCCAATCCAGGGATCGAACCCATATCGCTTAGGTCTCTTGCCCTGGTAGGCAGGTTTTTTACCACTAGCGCCACCTGGGAATCCACTCCTAAAGGTCCCACCTCCTAATACCATCGCACTGGGAGTAAGCTTTCAACACGTGACTGTAAAGGGAACACAGACATGTAGCCTACAGTGCTGCCCTTATTCCCAAGCTGCTCTATAGGCCTAAACCAGAGAGAAACATGCTTCTGAGTCTAGAGCAGATATTAGCGCTGGGGGAACATGGCAGCTTTCACTCAACACAGACAGTCAAGTCAAACACCCTGAATCCAGAAGGAAAGAACCTCCATCCAAGAAAGTCACAGAGTGGCAAACCCAGACAAGATGCAAAATGTCTACCTGTTTCCTGCGCAAGGTGCTCATTTGTCTGAGGGAACACTGGTAATGGCCCAAACGAACCTTTAGCCAAACCGATAGTTTATCCTATAAAATAAGAAGGATAAATACTTTCTTCATCTATTTGATTGCTTGCGAATCAAATAGGATAATGCTACTAAAGTTGCCTGGAAAATTATAAAACATACAACAAATTCTTTACAGTTTTCCACTGAATTAACCCAAACACTGCAGATTTACTTTGCTGTTTTGCATGCATTAGGCAGGTATCCCCCACTGTTTTTCTGCCTGAAAGGTAAAGTGACTTCTCCAGGTGACACAGCTAATAAACAGAAGAGCTGAGATTCAAGCAAAACCTCAGTGATGTCAAGAGCCTGATCTCTTGAACACTACTCTTTCTCTAAAAATGCAAGAGGAGAGGTAGGTCTAGGGCCACTATCCAAAGCCACCAACCTTGCTTTAATAAGTGTCTCTCCAGCTCTCAGTATCACACGAGTGGGGATATCTGTTATATGAGGGAGGTACTCATGTGTTTATTTTGTAAGTAATCACTTTCCAGTAAAACTTTTTTGAATGTTTTTATAAAATACAGCTTTAATATTAAAAATCAAACAGTAGAGAAGGCTCCATGTGGGAGTGGGTGGGGAGATTCTGCAATTCTCCAGTCATCCCTCACCTTTCTCCCACTCTCCATCTTTTTTTCTAATATTTGTTTATTTTATTTATTTGGCTGCACTGGGTCTTAGGTGCAGCATGTGGAATCTTTTAACTGCGGCACGTGGGATCTAGTTCCCTGACCAGGGATCGAACCTGAGCCCTCCACACTGGCAGCTCAGAGTCTTAGCCACTGGACCACCAGGGAAGTCCCCCAACTCTCCATCCTAACCTACCATTGTATACTACTGGGGTAACCACTGCCAAGAGCTCCATGTGTTGTGAATATTTTGAATGTTTTTAGATACAAATAGGATCATTCTATACATATTATTCTGCAACTTGTTTTCTTTTTTTGATTTAATACATGTGAGCTCTTCCTATTAACACATACATATCTACCTGATTTTAGTAGCTATGAACCATGGTGTGCGTGGACCATAATAAATGTACATGGCCACTGAGTTACTTAGGCTATTTCTTAGTGTCTATGTGTTTGTTTATGTCATTATTAGAAAGCAGCCAAGAATATCCTGTATACATAATTTTGCATATTTATGTGAGTTCATATATGAAATAAATTCATAAAAGTAGAGATGGTGAGTCAAAGGAACTGAGCATTTTAGGTTTTCATAGATATTGCCAAATTTATCTTCAAACACTTGCACCAATTTGTTCTTCTACAAACAACAGTATACAAGAATATCTGCTGGCATATACTTTAGCCAGCTGAGGAGATTATCAAACTTTTTAATCTTTGCCAATTCGGTGGGGGCAAAACACTCCTCTGCCCATTTATTTTGTATTTTGTTATCAGTGAGCATGCATCTCTTCTCATTCTTTTTATACAACCTCCCTCTTTATGTCTTATGCTCATTTGTCTCTGAATTTTTGGTCTTAGTCTGTTCTATTTTTAGTTCTTAAGATATTATGGAACATGAGTCCTTTTGTTACAAGTTTAGCTGCTATTTTGTTTCCCAGTCTGTCTTTGGACTTTCTTTACACTATTTTTTTCAAGTAGAATTTTTTTATTTTTATATAGGCAAATCTGTTTATCCTTTGCTTTATGGTTCTAAGCTTTATATCATGATTAAAAGAGCCATACCCATTCCAAGATCATTTTTAAAATTTATAAAAGTTTTAGTCTAGTGTTTTTCTAGATCCATATTTTAATGTTTAAACATTCGATCCTTCTGGAATTTATTTTGGTATAAGAAAGGAAGTCAGTATCAAACTTCACCAGGTGGAACAGTTTCCCTTACCAGGAAACCATGCTTAGTTCATGTAACAAAAAAATTTATGTTGCATACATACCACATATTGAGTGTGCCAGGGCCATTTCAACCCTTACAAGCTCTTTATTTTGCCTAAATGATGACCTTGAATCATGCGCAGCTTACTGATTAGGGCCTCAGTTTACCTACTGGCAGGGCACCTGGTAAAGGTACTGACATCAGTCACCTGGGTATCTCTTGATTAACTTATTTTCCTAATCCAAGAACTCTTTTCTACCTCTTTGGCAGAATGTCTGCTTAGTCATTCAGTCACATCTGACTCTTTGCAACCCCGTGGTCTGTAGCCGCCAGGCTCCTTGGTCCATAGGGATTCTCCAGGTGAGAATACTGGAGTGGGTTGCCATGCCCTCCTCCAGGGGATCTTCCCAACCCAGGGATCGAACCCAGGTTTCCCACATTGCAGGCGGATTCTTCACCATCTGTGCTACCAGGGAACCCCCTTTGGCAGAACAGTGTTCTTAAAACACACAGTATTACAAAAGAAACAAGTATAATACATGAGAATGCAGTTCTACCCAAAGACCCCTGGGGTTACTTAGGATACCTTCCTTGTCCTAACTTTGCAAACACACTTCATGGAGGCAGACACACAAGTCTGTCCAATGGGCTGACTCTCTCCCTCCTGCTGCCAGCTGGGGTCTCTACATCTCGAGCTTCCCTCTGCCTCAGCGCCTCCTGTGCAGTCACTGACTCACACTTAGCTAGTCTGCAATTGGCTCTTCCATATCAGATGAGCCACTGCCAAGTCTATTCAGTGGTCCCCAACCTTTTTGGCACCTGGAATGGTTTCATGGAAGCCAATTTTTCTATGGACCAGGGGGATGCGAGAGATGGTGAGTGGCTGTAAATATAGCTGGAGCTTCACTCTCTCACCCACTGTTCACCTCCTGCTGTGCACCTCCGTTTCTAACAGGGGGTTGTGGACCCCTGATTTACATCCACATATTACTGTCCTGTTATATACATGCAAAAAAAAGAAAAGGAACATAGTCATATATTTTCATGAGTACGTGTCTATCCTAACTTTGGTTGGGTTTTCTGGTCCCTACATAGGTATATCCTTCCCCATGTCACCATATTGTAAGTCCTCCTGATTTCCGCTGTGAGAAATGACATCAGAAGGTCATTTCTGAAGAACAGTTACCCAAGAGTATTTTGAAAGTAGAAGAAAAATGGTAACAGTGGATTCATGTGATGAGAAAATTTGGGGAATGAGCTATGAATTGAGTGAGGCATCATGCAAAGGGGAAAAGCTTACCTTGCAGACAACAGGAAATATAAGTCTGATTTCATTGGCTTTGTCTGTGATGTGTAACATTACTGAATCATTAGCCTTTGCCTTTGCTCAAAGCCAACTCTAGCATCTGGATCAACGGTAACAGAGCCCCCAAGGGCATCACCACATTAAGAATTCTACAGCCCATGTGGAAGAACAAAGAGTTTACAGTATATTCACCATTGACTTAGAGAAACCCTCCTCAAAAAAAAAAAAAAAAAAAAATCAGTAAGATAACATTTGGCTCCTTAACACCCATACTCTTTCTTTCTTGTCCACTCTATGCTGAAAGAGTAATTGAAAAGATGATATAAAACGTGATAAAGTGGCGAGTTCCTTGACAAAAGCAAATGGCATTAATCAGAAACTCAAACTTCCTCTTAGATGGACCACTTGGACTGTAAGAAAAAACACACACACGAACAATTTTAACCCCTAAGTGAGAAAATTTTCACAGAACTGCTACATTAAAAAGAGATTGTAGGGACTTCTCTGGCAAGTCCAGTGGATAAGACTTTGCCTTCCGATGCAGGCGGTGCTGGTTCAATCCCTGGTCAGGGAACTAAGACCCCACATGGCTTGCAGCCAAAAATCACAGAACAGAAGCAACACTGTAAAAAATTCAATTAAGACTTTAAAAATGATGCACATCAAACAAAAACGGTAAAAAAGAAAGAAAGAAAGAAATATAGAGAGAGAGTGTAGACATGAAAATACATTTTTTAACTTGTAAAAGACAAGTCCAAAAAAGGTACAATGATCATCAACAACACTGATAGTTGTCTTCTCTGAACCTGGCTCAAAATCATAAAAGCTTCAAGTTACAGACCTCAGAAAAATTATTTTAGACCTCTTTTGCCTGACGTAAGATTAATCATCCTTGTACACACAACACGAGGCCAGGAAGAAACCATGGAGGTCATCCAGTCTCACTGCTGACTACAGATGAGGAAAGAAGCGGGTCAGAAAGGTTAAGCAAAGTGTTAGAGGTCACAGTGAGTCAGCACATGGCTGGGACAAAACCGCAGATTTACTAACTCTGTGGTCTTTTTGGTGACCCACTTCCACCTAGGAGAAACAGATTTATAAAGTCACATTGTGATACAAAGCCTGGCTGGACTGCCCAGGCTGCTCATCCTCCCCATGTTTTGGAGTCAGTCTGCTCTCTGCCCCAGGAGGTTAATAGGCACCAACTCCCTCAACCAGCAACCTTGCCCTCAACTTCCAGCTGAGTTTAGGCAAAAAGCTTCCCAGGGGGGAGAAGGATGGAACAGAAGACACCCGCCCTCCTCTGTGTGGGCGCTGCTCTGAGATTACAGCTTGCCCTGGCTCTTTCTGCCTCCATTGCCCTGCCCCTTCATGCCTGAAGGTCTGTTTTCATTTCCTAAGGCTGCCATAACAAATTAGCATACACTGGGACTTCCCTGAGGGTCCAGTGGCTAAGACTCTGCGCTCCCAATGCAGGGGGCCTGGGTTCGATCCCTGGTCGGGGAACTATTAAAAGATCCCGCATGCCGCAACTAAGACCCAGTGGAGCCAAGATAAAAATAAATAAATACAAATAAACATTAAAATCATTACCATATATTGAGTGGTATAAAATAACAGAAATTTGTCCAGGGACTGTACATTTGAAATGAAGGTGTTGGCAGGCCCATGATCTCAGTGCCCAAGGAATGGCCCTTCCTGGCCCCTGCCTGGCTTCTGGGGTTTCCTGGCCGCCCTTGGTGTGCCTTGGTTTGTAGAGCTATTGCTGTGTTCTCTCCGTCTGCCATCACGTGGTGTCCTCCAAGTGTTTCCGTGTTTCTTCTCCTTTCTTATAAGAATGCCAGTCATATTGGAGGATGGTCTGCCTTTGTAACCTCATCTTGACTTGCTTACACTCACAGATTCTCTTTCCAAATACGACCACATCTCTAGGAATTGAGGATTAAAACTTCAACAGATCTTTTTGAGGGACACAATTCAACCCATAACAAGGTGGTAACAGTGCTTGGCAATTACCAGCCCCGGGGCTGGTATTATCACTTGTGTTTTTGTGTATAGGTGCTGTATTATCACTTGTGTTTTCATGTATAGGTGCTGTATTATCACTTGTGTCTTTGTGTATAGGTACTCTATTATCACTTGTGTTTTCGTGTGTAGGTGCTGTATTATCACTTGTGTCTTTGCGTATAGGTGCTTATTATCACGTGTGTTTTCACATATAGGTGCTGTATTATCACGTGTGTTTTTGCCTATAGGTGCTGTATTATCACTTGTGTTTTCGCCTATAGGTGCTGTATTATCACTTTTTTTTCATGTACAGGCAGACCTCGTTGTACTGCATTTCCCTTTATTGAGTGGATTTTATAGATTGAAAGTCTGTGGCAGCCCTGCATTGAGAAGCCCACTGCTGCTGTTTTCCAGCAGTGTTTGCTCACATTCTGTCTCTGTGTCACATTTTGGTAATTCTCACAATATTTCAAACTTTATTTACTTTATTATTAAATTTGTTATGGTGATCTGTGGTTGGTGATCTTTTTAATATGATAGTTTTGTTTTTTATTGAAGTATGGGCTTCCCTGGTGGCTCAGTGGTAAAGAATCCACCTGTAATGCAGGAGACACGGAAATTCAGGTTCAATCCCTGGGTCAGGAAGATCCTCTGGAGGAGGTCATGGCAACCCCCTCCAGTATTTTTGCCTGGAGAACCCCATGGACAGAGGAGCCTGGTGGGCTACAGTCCATGGGGTCGCAAAGACTCAGACACAACTGAAGTGACTTAGCACAGACATATAGTTGATTTACAACACTGGTTTAATTTTAGGTGTACAGCATAGTGATTCAGTTAATAGTTTTTTCAGATTCTTTTCCATTATAGGCTATTACAAGATACTCAGTACATTTCCCTGCTATACAATAAATCCTTTTTGTTAACCTTGTTTTGTATTTTTAAATCAAGGTATGTACACTTTTTTAGATGTAATGCTACTATTGCCCACTGAGTAGACCACAATATAATACAAAAGTAACTTTTATATGCACTGGGAAACCAAAACATTCACACAACTCATTTTATTGGGGTACTTGTTTTATTGCGGTGGTCTGGAACCAAACCCACAATATCTCTGAGGTATGCCTGGATGCTATATGCATTCCTATAAACAGTTCCTTCACTAAAGTTTACTAAACTCTTCCATGTCCACTTAGGATACAGAAAGCCACAAGGGACTACTGAGCCACCCTAACAATGAGAAAATGCAAAGTAATCTACAGAATTATAACTACTCTTGAGCCCATCAGAGAGCTGAGAGCATAAAGCATTCACGTGAACTAAATTCCCATGAGTACTGAACCCTCCGAGGAGGGATGGACGATACAAACTACTTCCCTCTTGGCAGAGTCTGAAAGGAAGCGGCAGCTAAAAGTGGATAAAAAGAAAATGGCTAAAATTTTAACAAATTCATAAAGGTCAAATGAGGGTTAATGAAGCAGTGTGGAATCCCTGGGAACCCCATGCACAAGCAGAATCTGCCCCCCTCACAAGTTCTTTCTCATGAGGCTTTACCAGCTACTCTTGAGAAATACTGGAAGCAGGACAGGAAACGTGAGTGAGTGCCCTTGGGGGTGCCAATGTCTCATCATGAATATCTGTGGCTGCAGTGGTACAAGCACAAGGTCTCACCCATTTTCCAGACTCTTCTAGACACACTAATGCTGCTGGGGGAAGGCAGGAAACCCTGATTCTCAGAACCCTGATCCCACAATGACCCTGTTGGGTAAGATAGAAGGGCAATTTTCATAGTTATTTCCAAGTAGGTAATATAGGGGCTTCCCTGGTGGCTCAGTGGTAAAGAACCCACCTGCCAATGCAGGAGACTCGGTTTCGACCCCTGGGTTGGGAAGATCCCTGGAGAAGGAAATGACAGCCCACTCCAGTATTCTTGTCTGGAGAATCCCATGGACAGAGGACCCTGGTGGGCTACAGTCCATGGGATCACAAAAGAGTCAGACACAACTTATCGACTAAACAGCAACATAATACTTACAGGTGAGGTATCATATTAAGTGACTCGCCAAAGATTGAGCCAGGACATAATTTTAAAGTACAATTCCAAGTACAATTTTCTTTCCACGATTCTCTCCTGATTCTTTATACTGTAGATATTTTCTGGAGAACCAAAGCATCTCATTCCCTGCCTTCTGGGTGAACCCAAAAGTGAAATAAATCAGGGGCAAAATAAAAAACGTTTAGCCATGGTTAAGTTATTGAAACATCAGAAATTTTATAAAACACTTGAAGAAATGTTTTTTCTCACCAAGTTTACACAGGTCCAAGATGACAGCCTAGAGTCTTCATAAGCATTCCAAAAGCATTACCCATTGGCTGAAAATTGGCCCCCTCGAGTACTTTTCACTTAACAGAAAGACCTTTTCAAAAGATAGCTGGACTTCCCTCCTTTGGATCTAATAAATGCCAAATTATCCATCTAAGAAACATCACAGTTGGAACATAATTTGGATGAACTCTCTGTTCCATTTTGGACAAATGGGATCCCAACTTCTTGAACACAACCAGGACTCTGGTTAATTGTGTCGTACTTTCAGAAAACAGTCATAATTAGAAAACCTCTGCTATTATATTTGATTCAAATCTACTTCCCTACATCTTCTACCCATGATAATAGAGGAGCATTTTAACGAACATGATAATTTGGATTTATTTAATCAGAAAACTCACAGGGCACCATAATCAAGATGTCTTTTACAGTGGAAACGATGGCAGGTAACTTATTTCTGCTAATAGCCACTCGACTGGGCAGCAATCCTAGCCAAGTGAAGAGTTTATTTCATCCATATAATTACTTGTGTGGATACTGTGAGATGGTATGGAGGATACATGGATGCTTTTCATGCCTCGATGCTTGTTTTTTTTTTTGTTTTGTTTTGTTTTTGGATGTGTAGAGAGAAATGGACCAAACATCTATTGAATTTACACTATATATTATACACCATGCTAGACACTTTATAAGAACACTCATTTAATTCTTACAGTAATCCTTACCCATGTATTACTACTTCCATTTTGTGGATGAAGGGTTAAAGGTTCAGTAACTTCCCTGAGGCCATGAAGTTTCTAAATAAAAACTCAGGGCTTGCACTCATTTTCTGAGTTTCAAAGCAGATCCATGCATCATATTGCCCTGATTAAAACCAAAACCATGTGACATATGGGATCCTAGTTCCCACATGCCTAGTTCCCCAAGTAGGCACTGAACCCAGGCTTCTTGTATTGGAAGCACAGAGTCATAGTCACTGGACTGCCAGGGACGTCCTGCAATTGCTTCTGGATGCCACAGTTGCCCTGAGAACCTTAGTCTACTTGGTGAAGATTCTCTCTGACCCAAATTCCAGCACAGGGCACCGCTCTTCAACAGAGTCTGAGTGCTGGGTTGGCCAGGGGCCCCATTCTGGGACTCCAGTATGCAGAGTCCCACCTACCCTTCAGGTGTCCCATGGTTCATATCTTATTAATCTTTACGTTCCCACTGCTAATACAATTCCTGGCCCATGGCAGGGGTTCAATAGCTCTTTGTTGAGTCAATGACAGGCAGAATGAACAGAAGAACATGGGTTGAATGGATATGTCATTGGCTCCAGCTCAGTCAACTCAGTTACTTCATTTCTCTGGCCACTGTCCTAAGGAAGCAATGACATTAGCCATAACAAAAACATGTGTGGCCATGTCTCCCTTGTAGAAAATCAGTCTGAATAAACAGGATAGGAACTCAGATAATAAAGAGACCTCATTCCAATGAGGGAGGCAATGCAATTCTATCCAAATGCTCAGAGATTCTGAACATTCAGAACTTAAGAAAAAGTACATCCAGACTTCAGGAGTCATTAAATTCTCAAAGCCGTGTCCTTTTTTTCACTATTTTGTCTCAGATTTGAGATTTTGGACCCAGCACTTTACAACCTATATGAATACTCTACAAATCCAGGATATATTGTAGGACATCGGGAAGTGAAAAGTAACAGTGTTAGGTGCTTAGTCGTCTCTGACTCTGCAACCCCATGGACTGTAGCCCTCCAGGCTCCTCTGTCCATGGGATTCTCCAGGTAAAAATCCTAGAGTGGGTAGCCTTTCCCTTCTCCAGAGGATCTTCCCAACCCAGGGATCAAACCCAGGTCTCCTGCATTGCAGGGAGATTCTTTACCATCTGAGCCATCAGGGAAGCCCACAGCATGAGGGGAAAAAGCCAATATTGGAAAGGATCAAACTGTTTCTGAGTATTTTATCTGCATCTTAGAACAAAGCTCAAGAAGACTTATAGAAAGACAGAAATATCCATCAAGTGGAAACCTTTTCAAAATGGAAATCTATGCTTATTTTAGGCAGACAAGAAGCTGCCCCCAAAAGAGAGACTGATTGATAACTTTGGCAAGCAAAAGGGTAATTCCAGTCATGAAGCTCATGAGGATAAGAAGGTTTGGAATATGTGACTCAGACGGTAAAGAATCTGCTTGCAATGCAGGAGACCCAGGTTCGATCCCTGGGTCAGGAAGATCCTCTAGAGAAGGAAATGGCTACCCTCTCCACTATTCTTGCCTGGAGAATTCCATAGATAGAGAAGCCCAGCGAACAACAGTCCATGGGGTCTCAAAGAGCTGGACACGACTGAGCGACTAAAAGGACCTCCGGTTCTGACAAAAGCGGGGAAAGGAGTCCTGAAAATTCTTCTTCTATAGTAAATCTAAATCTTCTATAGTAAATCTAAAGATGCTGGATAAAATACAGCAACCACTCTTTAAAAGTATAGGTGAATTTGCAAGAAAATAAAATTCTCAAATGCCATAAATAAGAAGCAGCTAAAAACCAGAGAGGTAAACCTTCCAATTGGTATCACATGGCAAGGTACATAGTAAGGAAGGGGACATTATTGTTTGGGGGGTACTCCAAGGGTGTCAATTTTTTTGTCTGTGTTGGAATTAGAATTCAGGCTTCTGATTTAAGCTGGGACCTTGTAAAGACTCACTTTCATGAAAAGTGGATTAAGGAAAAAACAAACTAACCAGAGGTATGGAGATTAAAAAAAAAAAAAAAAGTTGTCTATTTCAAGCCTAATCTTCGGTGGAAAAAATATTCTCTCCTAAGAATGCATATATCTGAGTCCGGGCAACACCCAGATTTTTTGGTTTGAGTTTTTATACTAGTACATGACGTGCTAACCCTCAATCCAAGATATCAACATAAAAATTTGTCTCAGGTTGTTAAGCCCCTGGAATGCTAATGCAAACCAACTCTGAAAGGCTATGTTCCCAATCCTGGCCACATAGCCCACAGATAAAGTACCAATGAAGATGAACTTGGAGCTCAATAATTATAAACACATGAGCACTATTTCATAAATCCACTACGAATCTGTGCAGTACCACAATAAACTGCAGGATTCGATCTTCAATCTATAAATACAGATAATCTGAAAAAGCTAAAAAATAACTACGTTTCAAATGATTAAGAACATAAAAGAAGATATGGGAAAAGTGTAAGAACAGAATATTGTTCAAAAATTAAAATCAGCAAAGAAAAAGCTCAGAGAGAAGGCATCAAAATAAGAAAGTAATATTTCTAGGAACTTTATTTATATATATATATATATATATATACACTTATATGTATATACATAGAAAGAGAGACTGAAATTATAAAATTCACGAAATGCATTAAAGAGCAGAGTCAACACAGGAAAAGAGGACTAGTGCCAAGATCGATCTGAGGAAATTGCTCAACACGAATCTCAAAGAGACAGAAAGAGATGAAAATACTAGGCAAGGTTAAGAGACAGAGGATTCAATAAAGAAGGACTAACACACACCTTGAAAGAGTTCCAGGAAGGGATTCATTCAACCAAGAGAAAATGGAATGGATTTTATTTTTTGAAGACTCACATGAATCTAGGAAGCTTAAATGTTAAGTTGTCCAAGTTGGCCCAACTGGTACACGAATTCTTTTTCTCTGATCATTTCAACCCACATTCTTCGCCCCCTTCTCTGAAGTTCTCTGGTAATTTCAATCCATACCTCACAATGTTCCATCTGATTATACACTGTCTTGCTGACGGTGATGACAGTTTGATACACGCTAGCCGTATCTCCCTAACTGAGCTGCAGGATTCCAAAAGAAGAGGTCGTGTCTTACATTTCCTTTGTATTTTCTGCAGTACATGGCATTACTTACTCTAGAATTTAATGAGAGAAGTAATAGAATGCAAGGTAAAAACCCCCATTTAAATCCTACAATATATACTACTTTCTTTTAGTAAAGGCATATTCATTTACCTTTTTATAGGACAAAACATATGCAAGTCAAGAACACACATTTCCACCAAGCCTGGCTGAGTAGGAGTTCAGTTAAACTTTAGCTAAAAATTCCTTCAAGCATTCATTCTTTTAGTATGCATCTAGCAAGTTTGCATGCTGAGCATATTTTGTAAATCAAACTATAAATAGCTATAATAAATGTCATATGTAAATTGATCTATTTTCAAGGTTTCTGAGTACAACAGATGATTTGAATAATTTTTTGAATGGCTGACAAATACTTTTTTGCTTTTGCATTTGGAAAGCTCCCAAACAACTGAACAAATTTTCCTAAAACTTCTACAGTTCTCTGTAAGATTATAAATGGACATGAGAAAATTCACTTCCTAAATAGGTAGTTAATGAAGAAGGTCCACAGTTATAAGAATTAATGACTTGAGCTGGATAAGGGGTCCCTACATTCACAAAGATTTATTTCAATCACACAATGAAGAATGCATGGTGGTAACATAAAAAAATAATCAGTGGAAAACGTGTATAGACCCACAATTCATAATGGTTCCTTACTGCTGATGTTTTTAGCATAAAAATTCATTGTTAGGACACAAGTAGAGGGTATCTCAAAGCAATAATCTACACTTTGTTCATAATCTCTAAAGTGGCTTCATGAAAGTTTTGGTTGTTCAGTCGTGTCCAACTCTTTGCAACCCCATGGACTGTAGCCACCAGTCTCCTCTGTCCATGGGATTCTCCAGGCAAGAATACTGGAGTGGGTTGCCATGCCCTTCTCCAGGGGATATTCCTGACCCAGGGATCAAACTCAGGTGTCCTGCACTACAGGCAGATTCTTTATCGTCTGAGCCACCAAGGAAGCAAGTCAAATCTGAAAAAGGTTTCTACACCATTAAATCAGCTGGACCCCTTCATCACATTGCTTTAGTCCCCCCATGGTGTAATGATTAAGTACTGAACAGGGGCAGTACACTGGCCAGGAAAGAAACTAGCCCGAAGAAATTAATAGATCAAAAGATACAAACCGGTGAACTCAAAGGGAGAAGAACTCAGAGAGACTTCCTCTCAGGTTCTGTCTCCCACAAAAACATTCACACACACACACACACACACACACACACTCACACACACTTAGAGCCAAAAGAAAGAGAATGTCAAAGTCCAAGACAGAAAATGACAAAGCAGCAGCTGTCTCAGCTGACTAGGACATCAGTTTAGGTTCCCTTTGACTCAGAGAAAAAGAAGAAAAAAAAAAACAACAACAACAGTTAGAACATAAAATCAAGTCCCAAGTGTCCTTTGCCAATCTTTGTAGTCAACTCCCTTTACTGAAAGTACCCATTTTCATGAGGGGAACATTTAAGCTGGGTAAAAAGTTTGATCTACCATGTTATATTGACTCTATGAATTGTCTTGAGAATCTAAAATAAAACCCCAAATTCTAAATGAAATTATACATGATATTAAATGCACACAAAGTCAACTGCTCCAAAACCCTCAATTGTCCATGCACTCAGCTCTTGCATGAGCCAAACTCACCCAGCCAGCTCAAGGTAAACACACAGACCAAGCAGTGCAGGGGAGACCAGCCTGCTTCCTGCTCTGTGTTTATCTAGGACGGGTTGTGCTTACAGCCTCCCATTGAGTAAAGATTTTTAGCCGTGAAAATTTCCAGCTGCAGTCTGCCTACCTCCTGACTAACAACCAAGGGCTCCCTCACCAAACCTCTCCTTGGGGATCTCTGGGACTTAATTCCATCAAAGAGTGCAGCCTTCTCCAGCTGCTCACCATTTCATCCGTTAAATGCCCAGACCTCTAACTCAAGGGAGGAAGTCTAATTAGCAGAGAGAACAGAGGGAGGTTGCACCAGTCAGTCTGCGAGTTAGGGACCTCTGTGCATCATGAGAAGACAAGCCTCAGTTCCCCCATGTGCCCTTCACAGGAAACTGACAATTAAGTGCTCTGGGTCCCTGGGAAAAAGAGGCCTAATGTACACGATCTCTTTTGAAAGCATTCCCTTTTGCAAACCCAATCCCCGAAGTGTCACCCCAGAAGCCAGTAGAAATTATGTCTCCTGGTTCTTTTGAGTCATAGGGACACTGAGGGCACTTTTGGAGCTACTGTGAAGGCATCCCATGGTTAGGGCTAGAGTCACTTGACATTCAGATTCAGGTTACCAGCAGGAGCAGAGTTTCTTTCCCTAAGAAACCTGAAAGTGCCCCCACAAATGCAAACTATTTATTAAGCTTAACACATCTTGGTGAAGCCATGACCCTCAAAGGCACTGGAGGAAAAATTCATCTTCTGCAATAGATCATTCTTGGATAAAGTCTGGTTTTTCTTATTCCTTTAAATATCAAATATTGGGAGCTCCCTAGTGGTCTAGTGGTTAGGATTCAGCACTTTCACTGCCGTGGGCTGGGTTCAATCCCTGGGTCAGGGAAATGAGATCATGCAAGATATACTTCATGCCTCCCCTCCAAAAAAAAGATTCAAATATTGCATTCATGGTATCATGATCCAGATAAGACCAAAAATAGGATTTCCCTTATGACTTTCTGAATAATAGTTCAACACTCTACTTCCACCATTTTGAGATGGGGTATGCTGGAGAGGGGGCTTCCCAGGCGGCAGTAAAGAACCCACCTGCCAATGCAGGAGATGTAAGAGACACAGGTTCGATCCCTAGCTGGGGAAGATCCCCTGGAGGAGGGCATGGCAACCCACTCCAGAATTCTTGCCTGGAGAATCTCATGGACAGAGGGCTACAGTCCATGGGGTTGCAAAGAGTCGGACACGACTGAAGCAACTTAACACACACACGAGGGCTGGGGAGGAGAGTCTTTGCACCTAAAAAACATAGACTGTTCTCACATTTGATGGATTAAAGTGTGCTTGCTAAATAAATAAAAATAAAAAATAAGTAAAACCTGAGAATTAGAAAGCGTCTTAAAATCACTAGTCCGACCCTCTTATCAAGACCCAGAAAGGGTTTGGCATCCCATGGTTAGGGCAAAAGCCACTTGACATTCAGATTCAGGTTACCAGCAGAGCAGAAATCCTTCCATGCACCTACCGTGTACCCCTGTAGGACTAAAGGATCTCAAGGCATGTGTGATGTACCAACTGGGGGATGCAAAGTTACATGATACTCCATTCTGGTCAATACTGCTACATATAATTTAATATTCATATTATATCTTTCATTTCTCCTCCATGGGTCACCATTATGCATAACCCCAGTGTAAAGTCATTGCCCTAAGTAGTGGGGAAAGTAATGTCTTTTGAGTCCACCTCTCCACAGCAATTCCAAGTTTTTCTTTGAAGCCATCTAAGTCAGTGACTTCCAAGATTCCAACCAAAAACTTGTTTGATCTGATCTAAACTTACCACGTTTCAGTGGGAAAACATGGTTTGGGTCAACCTCCTTGAGCTGCCTATGCTCGAAATGCTTCCTCCTGCTTCCTGAACACACCGCTTCTCCACACTGCCCAGTACAGCAGCACTAGCCACATGCAGTATGTAAATTAAATTCTAATTACTCAGCGGCTTCCCCAGTGGTCCAGTGGTTAAGACTCCATGCGTCTAGTGAAGGGGGTGTGAATTGGATCCTGAGTTGGGAAACTAAGATCCCACATGCTGTGGAGTGCAGTCAAACAATTTTTTTTTAATTCCTCAAAATTAGATAAAATGCAAAATTCAGTCACATGATCTGCATATCAAGTGTGCACTACCTGCAGGTGAACTGTGACCAGGAGACTGGACAGCACAGATACAGAACATATTCGGCTTCAAGGAAAACTACTGGCCAGTGCTGCCCTGGAAGCTGCAGCTGCTGCTGCTGCTGAGTCACGTCAGTCGTGTCTGACTCTCTGCGACCCCATAGACGGCAGCCCACCAGGAAGCTGTAGATTTCTTCCCAACTAGACTGCAAATTTCTTAGTCTTCTCAAACACTGCATCTCTGAAACCCATTTGCTTTTTTATTTTTAAGTCCCTGCCAAAATGTGTGCATGCTAAGTTGCTTTATTTTGCCATCCTGATAAGTGTGTAGAAATATCTCTTTGTGGCTTTAATTTGCATTTCCTTCAGCAGTGACCACAGGACTGGAAAAGGTCAGTTTTCATTCCAATCCCAAAGAAAGGCAATGCCAAAGAATGCTTGAACTACCGCACAATTGCACTCATCTTACACGCTAGAAAAGTAATGCTCAAAATTCTCCAAGCCAGGCTTCAGCAATACGTGAACTGTGAACTTCCAGATGTTCAAGCCGGTTTCAGGAAAGGCAGAGGAACCAGAGATCAAATTGCCAACATCCGCTGGATCATGGAAAAAGCAAGAGAGTTCCAGAAAAACATCTATTTCTGCTTTATTGACTATGCCAAAGCCTTTGACTGTGTGGATCACAATAAACTGTGGGAAATTCCGAAAGAGATGGGAATACCAGACCACCTGATCTGCCTCTTGAAAAACCTATATGCAGGTCAGGAAGCAACAGTTAGAACTGGACATGAAACAACAGACTGATTTCAAATAGGAAAAGGAGTACGTCAAGGCTGTACATTGTCACCCTGCTTATTTAACTTCTATGCAGAGTACATCATGAGAAACGCTGGGCTGGAAGAAACACAAGCTGGAATCAAGATTGCAGGGAGAAATATCAATAACCTCAGATATGCAGATGACACCACCCTTGTGGCAGAAAGTGAAGAGGAACTAAAAAGGCTCTTGATGAAAGTGAAAGAGGAGAGTGAAAAAGTTGGCTTAAAGCTCAACATTCAGAAAACTAAGATTATGGCATCCGGTCCCATCATTTCATGGGAAATAGATGGGGAAACAGTGGAAACAGTGTCAGACTTTATTTTGGGGGGCTCCAAAATCACCACAGATGGTTGCTGCAGCCATGAAATTAAAAGACGCTTACTCCTTGGAAGGAAAGTTATGACCAACCTAGACAGCATATTGAAAAGCAGAGACATTACTTTGCCAACAAAGGTTCATCTAGTCAAGGCTATGGTTTTTCCTGTGGTCATGTATGGATGTGAGAGTTGGACTGTAAAGAAAGCTGAGCGCTGAAGAATTGATGCTGTTGAACTGTGGTGTTGGAGAAGACTCTTGAGAGCCCCTTGAACTGCAAGGAGATCCAACCAGTCCATCCTAAAGGAGATCAGTCCTGGGTGTTCATTGGAAGGACTGATGCTAAAGCTGAAACTCCAGTCCTTTGACCACCTCATGCGAAGAGCTGACTCATTGGAAAAGACCCTGATGCTGGGAGGAGTTGGGGGCAGGAGGAGAAGGGGATGACAGAGGATGAGATGGCTGGATGCCATCACTGACTCGATGGACATGAGTTTGAGTGAACTCCGGGAGTTGGTGATGGACAGGGAGGCCTGGCATGCTGTGAGTCATGGGGTTGCAAAGAGTCGGACACAACTGAGCGACTGAACTGAACTGAACTGAACTGAATGGCTGATGATGCCAAACATATTCCTCGTGTTTATTTGCTGTGTGTATAGACTCTTCAGTGAGATGTCTGTTCGTGTCTTTTGCCCATTTCTATTGGATTGTGTTTTTTTACTATTGACCTTTAAGAGTCTTTACATATCTTCGACACTAGTCTTATGTGACATATGTGATTTGCAGATATTTTCTCCCAGCCTGCAACTCCTTGTCCTCATCATGAGGTCCTTCGCAAAGTCTTTAATTCTTATGAGGTCAATTTATCCATTTTTCCTTTTATGGATCATGCTTTTGGAGCCAAATCTATGAAATCCTCACCCAGTCTTAGATCCCAAAAAGTTACTTTTTTTTTTAACTGAAACTTTTATAATTTAACATTTTACATTTAAGCCTATGATCCATTGCTAATTAGTATTTGTATAAAGCGTGAGGTTGAGTTCAGTTTTCTGCCTATGAATGTCCAACTGCTCCAATATAATTCACTGAAAAAATTAACTTTCCTCTATTGAATTATTTTTGTACTTTTGTCAAAAATCAGTTGGGGAGGAAAAGTTTTGAAGATCTTTGCAATATACTTAACATTACTGAACTGTACACTTAAAAATGGTTAAGATGATAAATTTTATGTTATGTGTTTTTTACCACAATTTAAAAATTCAGAAAACAATTAAAAATTAGTTGGGCATATTTGTATGCATCTAACTCCAGATTCTACAATAGATATTTAATATGTGTTAAAATCAGATAGAGTGATTCCTCCCACAGTATTTTTTTTAGTTTTTCTTCAGCTATCCTAGGTCCTGTGTAGAAATTTTTATAATCATTTTATCCTTTACAAAAAAATTATAAAAGAACATATTTCATATAAGGAAAAAGAGACATTGATCTCTAGTCATCAAAAATTTACTCATCAAATACACTGTCATTTCTTGGGCTACTTCTCTATGTTGGCACTTTCTGACAAGACCTCACTTAATCTTCACAAAAATCTATGCAACATGTACTATCTCCATTTCTCCATACCAAGTAACTGAAAATCAGATAGGTTAAGTAGCTTTCCCAAGGACACGCAGATGAAAAGTGGTAGAATCAAAATCTGCACATGAATCTGTTTGATCCCAAAGCCCATGACCTTCCACTGTGCCATTTCCTACACATTTCACAGTGTCAACCATGTGTTTGATGATCTCTGTTTAATCTCAGAGATACAAAGGGGAGTAACACATGCCCCTGTTTTGAGAATCTCTTAGATTTTTTCCAGCAGTTTTCAGCCCTCAAGCTAACAGGCTAGGAGTTGGTTCAGTCAAGGTTCAGTGGCCTTTTTCCATCTTCCTTTACTGAAACTGCTTTTCTCCCTTCAATCTTACCTTTTCTAACAATGACTAGCCACTTAATCCACCCAAATTTCTCAACCTGAAAGATCACAACCACTCTTCTCTACTAAGCCTACCATTAACTCTCAGGTACTGAGAGTCCTATATTATCCTACTCAGTAGGTAGGGGAGACAGGAGACGGACCAGCTCCTCAAAGATGAGATAAATGGCTTTAGTCTTCAATAGAAGTCACCTTTACCATTTGACAAAGGCAAGCTGATAGCTGGAATACTGCTTGTCTGTGCAGGGGATACTTTGCAGACACTATAGCTCCTTATGCATTCCCACTGTCAACACGCAGGCAATTGGGTCACGACACAATAATGCAATTCTATTTAAAATGGTGTTTGCATTTTATTAGCATCTGCTTTTAAGGTATCAGTCAGGAGAGGGAACGGCAATATGGAATTGCCTATCTTCACCATTGCAAACATATGACTTCATTAGCATTCTCATGTGAGCAGTGAAATTTCTTACTTTCCTAAAAGGTTAAGAAGGTCAAAATGGTTTCCATTGCCTATCATAAAAATAACTACTGTTTTCTACAATGGGATCTTGTGCATATAATGATATCTCACCAGAAACTGATCAGTAGAGGCAGGTCATAGTAAGAACTCTCTAGGGTCTATGTTCAAATATCGTGCAATGCAACAGGCTTACAGAGATGATAAAGGACTGACCCCAACCTTAAGAATCACAACAGCAATTAACTATAAAATAAAACATGCCAAAACAAATGTTCATATTGGGCTCCACTGAAGCCAGAAGGAATAAAAATTTTTACTCAACCAAAAGAGGTCAGGAGGGCTTCCCTGGTGGCTCAGTGGTAAAGAATCCACCTGCCAATCCAAGAGACATGGGTTTGATCCTTGATCCAGGGGATCCCACATGCTGCAGAGCAGCTAAGCCCATGCACCACAACTACTGAGCCTGTGCTCTAGAGCCCGGGAGCCACAACCACTGAAGCCCACACACCGTAGAACCTGAACTTCGAAAGAAGAGAAGCCAGTGCAATGAGAAGTCCTAGCACTGCAACTAGAGAGTAGCCTGAGCAGCAACGCAGACCCAGTATGGCCAAAAACAATAAATTCTTTAAAAACAGAGGTCAAGAAAAACTACAGAAAATTTGAGATTTGAGTTAGTTTTAAAAGGTTTCCAACCACAGACACAAGTCAAGAAAAAGACTATCTTGGGAAAAAAAAATTTTTTTTAATGTATGTTCCTCAATGAGAAGTTTTAACTTCAGAATTCTTCTCCAATATGAGTATCTGTCAGATCTTTATCTGTAAAGCGGTGCTGACATCACCTCCCTTCAAAGAGATATTGTGAAAAATGCCTGTGACACTCCTGATAGAATGGAAATAATTTCCAAAGCAGGTGTGCAAAATATGTGTCCATACTCTCTGTATGACGCCCATTCCTGGAGGCTGCACTTCAAGTCTGGCAGAACACAGACTTGCAGCAGACAGCTCCCCTCCTCTGACCACCTCCACGTCACTGGGGGAACCTACCAATGAATCAGCTCATACGCCTGAAAAAAGGCAGAAAATACTTCAAGCGGTGAACCTGCTTGACATCAGACCCCCACAGATGCATCACAAAGACTGAGATGCGTAATATGGAACAAAATTCAAATACCAGTTAAACAGCATGTTAGTAGAGGGGAGATTCCCAAAAGGGAATGTGAGAGATGTCAAAGGACTCTCTGCTGTCCAGACAACGTGGTCCCCTTTCACCAGTGACCAAATCACTCATTTTTCACCCAAACACCTGAAGCAGTACTAGAGAGTTTAAGTGCTTATCATATGAGGGTATGCATATTTAAATGATGTGGCATCCAATAAGACTTCAACTGTACTCCCAGCAAACTCCAGGCTGACTCAGTTCTCATCAAACGTTCACGTGGGAGAAATCCTGTTTGTTGAAGCTGGTCCCAGGGATGAGTTGCTCTTGGCCTGCTCGGTCAATGAGGCTGTCAGAGCACCGCCTAGACAACACCAAAGGAGGCTAAAAGAAATAGTCCTATGAAGTCCTTCTTACCTGTGTGGCAGGTATGTCATGGAACATATTAATCAGCCATATAAAACTCACCTCTTCTGTGGAAACACCAGAAAAATTTTCCTTAGATCTTGATACAATACAGGTTCTGCATCTCCTGGAAAGAAGGTAAATTTTTATTTTATAGGCATAATAACTATCATTGCTCATTCCATATATATATATATTTTTTTTTTTCCTTTGGCAACTAGGAAACACACATACAGTTATAATGCACACATACAACTGACGTGCCTTTGTGGTTATTACATAAGCTCTGTGGCATTATTATTTTTTCCCTCATTTTTTCCTTCACCCTTATTGTTTATTTTTTTTATGTTCTTATTGCTGTAGGATATAAAAAGTAAATTCCCAGACACACATTATATGTTGTTGTTTAGTCACTCAGTTGTGTCTGACTCTTTGCAACCCCATGGACTGTAGCTCTCCACGCTCCTCTGTCCATGGGATGCTCCAGGCAAGAATACTGGAGTGGATCACCATTTCCTTCTCCAGGGAATCTTCCTGACCCAGAGATCAAACCCGTGTTTCCTCCTTGGCAGGTGGATTCTTTACCACTGAGCCACCTGGGAAACCCACAAGTTGATATCTGTCTATAATTTATGCAGGTTAGTAAATGGCATCACCATAGGCTGTGGAGCAGGAAAAGAAGAGTTCCGGGACAGAATGTCTGTGATGGTACCAACGATTCTAATGCCAGGATTCACAGGCTGCAGTCACTCTCTGAATGTGTACCAAATGTCTTAAAAACATTTCCTCAGAATGGTCATAAAAAGGAGACAAGGAAGGAAGAATTGATGGATACAGTTTTAAGGTTGTTCCACTTCTTTAAATGTATAATTAAATTTGATCCTACGTTTATACTTCTTTAAACATTTTAGAAATAAATTCAGAATCATAAAAGGATGATTCTTTTAACCCATATTTTCATGAAATACAGCAGATAGAGTTATAACTTAGTCACTTGTCTTAACATGGATTGCCCCGGAAAGCAGAGTTTGGAAGAAAGACTCCTGTGGGTCCTTTACTGAGATACAGGATTCCAAGGAAAAGGTATGAACAACAGTGTGAGCAAAGCAGGCCAGAAGGAGAAGCCACTATAAATATTCATTCTCAAGTTGGTCTCCACTATTGACAACTGGCTTCTCGGTCCTACAGGATGGTCTGATATACCATATAAAAAATGTTTCAGAAGCAATTCCCTGGTGGTCCAGTGGTTAAGAATCTGCCTTGTAATGCAGGGGACGCAGGTTCTATTCCTGGATGGGGAACTGAGATTCCCACACTCCATGGAGCAACTAAGAATGCACGCAGCAACCACGGAGCCCATGTGCTACAACTAGAAAGAGTATGTGCATGCAACGAAAGGTTCTCATGACACAACGGAGATCCCCTGTGCCACAACTAAGACCCAACACAGCCGAATAAATAAATAACATTTTGTAAATGTTTTAGAACTGTGAGTAGAGAGAAGAAATATTATCTAATGTCCCAATGTTCCCAATTTGATCATGTTTCCAATGTCCATGATCAAAGTTCACCCCATCAGTATTAATGACCCAACATTTCCAAGTTGTTAATGTGTGGACACCCAGTGGGTTTGCATGGCACCCCCTGCTGAAACAACAACAGAGGATCCCCGGGGTGTGACTAGAGATGAGATTAACGGGCCAGAGGCATCTGCAGGAAGTAGGTCAGATCCCGTGGAGAACTGACCAATGCCCACAGTGTCATATTCCTGGGAATTTATTCAAAACAAACAAATAACCTCTACATTATTTTCTTCCCCCCGATCTGTCTATAATCTGTCTAAAGATTGAAAGAAAAAAAAAGAGCAGCCCGCACAAAGCATTGGTCAGATTAAAAACCAAAGACTAAAGCTGACATTAGCACTAGAGAACAGGTGGACTGGAAGTATCCCACTGTGTGATGTGAGTATTAAATTAAATTAAGGAGTAACATCGCTGCAGGTATGACAAGGGATCAGGTGCCCAAGCATCGTCTATCTGAAAGAGCCCATCATGAGGGACCCAGCCCACTGGCAGTTTAAACACCGTGCACTCAGTAATCTCTGTCTCGCAAAAGAATGCCAAGTTAAAAGAAGCAGACAGCAGCTGTGTGAACAGAAAACTCAGGCTCAGACATCCGAAACGTATTCAGAAACTTTGGCAGCCTAAGATTATCAGGGCATAAGATTAGAACCTTTTGCTCTTGCCATTAGAATTTGCAGCAAAGACATTTAACTCCAGCAGCAGAAGGTAACTGCAAGAATAAGGCAGGAGCTTAAAGAAAAAAAAGATGGCAGGAGCTGTGAATAAGGCTCAGGGCCTTTTCACACCTTGAATAAGTGAGTGACAGTTAAACACTTCTCCTTAGAGGGAAATACAATTTCAAATGCATTATTAAAAGACTTAATACAAAATTAAGGTAATGAAAATAAACAGTCTTAACGTAATGAGAAATTATCACAATATTTCTATAAAGGCTCTATTCCTTTTAATATAAATTTTCTATGAATCATTTATAACTATTCATTAAATTTTTATAGGGAAAACATAAGTGAGTGGGCTTTATGGGGTTCTAGCTCTGTCTTACATCAGGGAATCATCTTAGCAACATTTCTCAGAGTGGATTGTATGGATATTAAAAGGGCTTCTGTGAAAAGAGAGTTTCCTGGTAAGATGTGCTTGAGAAACTCTGGGTTAAACAAGGCAAACCAGTCTCCTTTCTGTAGACATTTCATCTTCCTGAATCAAGATGGTGACATAGGTCATTTCCTACTTTGGTCTCCATCGCCAGAAGACCAACCTACAGCTCTCCAGAGACAAGACTCCACTAGGAAAATCCCAGAGCCTGGTGGAGAGGCACAGAGACCAAGAAGGATCTCACTAGAAGGGGAGGAGGAGTGCCTTCACTTGGAACGCACGGAACCTTCCCCAAGGCCAGCACAGAGCCCCACTGAGAGGGCCCCCATGGGCCTACGGTTCCTCCAGAGAAAAAGAGAGCCCAAGGTGGACACCCAGCATCCTCACACTGCAGGCCTTCCCAGAAGGCCCACTCGGGTCTCACCTCACGGGGCTCACTAGGGGAATGTGCAGAGTTTGACCACAGATGGAAAAGGGGGTGAGGCTTACAGCAAGCAGCATCCAGATGGTAGTGGACTAAGATCTTCCTTGCAGCAGTCCCCAATAGACATACCTGCCAGAGGTCTGCCTCCCTGCGGAGCTGAGCCAATAGCCCCACCTGGCCAGGAAGCTTGGTCGTCAGCTCTGCCCAGTTTGGATATCAAGACAATGGGCAGTACCAGTGTGGACCCCATTCTATGGCCCTGCTCTGCCCGACTGCTAAGCACAGCCCCCAATCTCACCCCTCCAGGAAGCCTGGCTACTGATGCCTAGAAGGCATGGAGCACAGCTTACAATCCATCCAGGCAGAGAGTCATGCAAGCAGCCCAGCACAAGTGGTGAACACTGGCTAAGGCCCTGCACAACCAGGGAGACTGAGCAGCCTCAGAGCCTACAGCCCACGCCAGCGGAGCTGAGTCTACAGCCCTGCCCTCCTGCTGAACAACAGCCTTGTGGTCTGGTCCGGGCAGGGAGCCCAGCCAGTGGCCCTGTGCAATGATGCAGCAGAGTCTGCAGCCCCACCCAAGCAGGGAGCTCTGAACAGAGACCACACCCACCCCTGAAGCACACTCTCCTGCCCCGTCCACCTGAGGGACAGCTACCGGAGTGCAAAGCCCAGTAGGGGCCCTGCCCAACTTCTGGATATAGCCTGTGACCCCACATGAAGCCAGACCCCCTAGACCCCACCGGTCCAGGAGCAGTGGTGGAGCACAGCCCAGGGCCCTGCCCTTCTGCGGAGTCCAGCTAGCGGCACCACCCTGATACTGCATAGAGCCTCCCACCCTGCCTGATCAAAAGTGACTGCAGAGCCCAGCAGTGGCCCCACCTGAATGCAAAACCAATAGCAGCCCCACCCAACTAGGGAACCCACCCCAGGGTCTCTGCTTGAACAAGAAGCTCAGCCAAAGTGCTACCAACCATGGAGCCCAGCCAGCAGCACGCTCCTCACTAAACCGCAGAGCTCAGGCAGTGACCTCGCCCAACTAAAGGTCCTGACAGCAAGCCCACCTGCCAACAGGTGCTACCAACCAACCTCTCCAGTACCCACAGGCTGAGCTGAATGAGATAAATTAAAATGGAAATACAACATACTAAAACTTATGAGATGCAGCAAAAGCAATTCTAAGAGGAACGTTAATAGCTATAAATGCATAGAGTAAGAAAGATCCACATAAACAGCCTAACGTGCATCTCAAGGAACCAGAAAAAGAAGAATAGACTAAGCCCAAAGGTAGCATAAGAAATTACATAATAAAGATCAGAACAGAAATAAATAAGAAAAATAAAACTAAGAGTTCGTTCTTTGAAGAATAAACAAATTGACAAACCTTTAGCAGAACTAAGCAAGAAAAAATGAAATACAAATGTAAGAGGAGGAACTGCAACAGATATTGAAGAAATACAAAGAATCAGGAGAGACCACATGAGCAATTACACACCAATAAATTGGACAATCTAGAGGAAATGGGCATATTCTATTTATTATTCCTGTACTGTACAGGAATCCATGTAGAAACATACAGCCTACCAAGACTGAATCATGAAGAAACAAAGTCTAAAGAAACCCATAACAAGTAAGGAGACAGAATGAATAATCAAAGCCTCTCAACTAAGAAAAGCCTCTCTATTATAGGTACTGGGGGTACAGCAGCGAACAATTTTGTGAAGTTCAATAAACTCAGCAGCTTGAAACAACACACATCTATTCTTCTGTGGGTCAGGAATTCGAGCCTTGGTTACCTGAGTTCTCTGCGAAGCTGGGATAATGTATAAGACAGAAATAAACAACAGTCACGTGGTGTGAAAATTAAGAGTTGGAGCTGATGGTTCTGCGGCACCAAGGGATGAACTCTTTAATGGAATGTCCTAGTTTTCTGTCCTTATCCCTATCTGCCCAAAGAGAAGATGAAAGAAGAGGGAGAGAGATAAAGGCAAGTAATACTCACCAAGTGCTTACTATCTGTGAGGCACTATAGTAAGTACATAAATTATCTTGTTTATTCTCCAAAAGGCTTTGAGATGATAACTGTCATTCTCCTTTTACAGAAGAGGAAGTCAAGATCATATATGGCTGTTAGGATTAAATAACAAAATATGTATCAAGCACCTGGCTCAGTACCTGGCAAACAGTAGGGAGTAAAAACTCTTCAGCATCGCTTCTTTCCCCTTACAGAGAAACATAATCAGGCTGGGAACAAAGACGTCAGCAACTTGCAAACTACATCTGCAATTATTACAGTACTACTAGGGAAAAAAAAGGACCTGAAAGGATAAATGAGTCAAGATTCAAAATTAATCCTGACAGTCGAGAGTATGGGGCCAAAACTACCAAGATGAAATGAAACAGGGTTAAACTAAAGACATACGTTTAGGTTTGAAAAATTAACCTTTCTTGATGAATGTAAGCTTAGGAGAAAACTTGACTAGACAGTAACTCTCATAAAACAGAGCTAGGGTTAACCACAAGCTTAATATGAGCCAAAAGTGCTGCATGGATCCTAGAAAAATAATTATCTTGCTCTTGATCTTCATTAATTCAAGAACAGTATATTAACAGCGATCCAAGAAGAAAGGAATCCCAGCACACTCAGCCCTGGCCAAAGCGCAGCTGGAAAACTGGGCTGAGGTCTGGGCTCTGTGTGTTAAGAGGAAACTGACAATTTAGAGCTCTCTGGATCTGAGTGAGCAGTTTGTGAGGCCTCTGGACTATGCCACCCAAGGCATGACTGAAGGAATGCAGATAATCTAAACACTGATTCAGCCCATCCCCACTGCTCATGCGGCAGCCAATGTCTGCTCCACTAGCCGAACTCACAGTTGTGCCCTGTGGCCCGTCACACCCAGTGTGGGCATGGAGTCGGGTCTGAGCATCAGAGGACCGTGGTACTTATATCAGCTCCCCAGCTAACTTGGTACAACCTTGAACAAGCTCCTTAACCTCTCTGGGCCTCAGTTCTTTGAGTTATCAAGTGAAGAGTTGGGACTGAGATCTCTACAGAGTATCTGAACTGAAAACAGAAAGGATTCTGTGCCCAGTCATGACCCAGGCCCACAGATTAGATTACTGATAGCACAGTCATTCAGTTAGCCTCTGAATCCTTACTAGAACACATCCTGAAACTTCTATATCACCTAACTCAGGGTTACCAAAGGATTTGCCATGGGGCATGAATGCCACCATATTAAGGGCCCTGGAAAGTCCCACAACCAAGAAGCCCGTATACTTGCTCAGGTGAACATCTTTAAGTTTACCATAAATGTTTGCACTAAATATCTGTCAGCAGCCCCACTATGTCAAACAGTGACTTGGATTAAGGACAAGTTCTTTTAGCCCCCACTGAGCCTTCCTTTCTTCTTTTGGAGCCTCAAAGCAGCATCAGCAAAGAATAGTAGCCGTCAGACAGCCACACACTTGTGCTCTGGACATGTGTTAGCAAAGAAAGTAAGATGTTTCAAATCATCTCATCCATCACCCACAATTCTGGATGGAGGGGGCATCTAACCAACTTATCATTTCAACCACGTGCATACACTAGAGTCAGACCTCAGAATACAGTGCTGACATCCAGATATTCTCAAATTATGGGTTATTCTCAGGTTATGCTGCTGCTGCTGCTAAGTTGCTTCAGTTGTGTCCGACTCTGTGCGACCCCATAGACAGCAGCCCACCAGGCTCCCCCATCCCTGGGATTCTCCAGACAAGAACACTGGAGTGGGTTGCCATTTCCTTCTCCAATGCATGAAAGTGAAAAGTGAAAGTGAAGTCGCTCAGTCGTGTCCGACTCTTAGCGACCCCATGGACTGCAGCCTTCCAGGCTCCTCCATCCATGGGATTTTCCAGGCAAGACTACTGGAGTGGGTTGCCATTGCCTTCTCCGATTCTCAGGTTATAGACCTCTAAAATCAGTCACTTAAAACCTGTATTGAAAGAAGAGAAATAGTAGATGTTTTGAAATATTCTTTCCAAAATCCTTACATTAAAAAAAAAAAAAATAGCCAAGGGGACTTCCCTGGTGGTCCAGTGGTTAAGATTCCACACTTCCACTGCAGGGATATGGGTTTGATCCCTGGTTGGGGAACTAAGCTCCTGCATGCCATGCAATGTGGCCGGGGTGGGGGCGGGGGGGGGGGGGGGAATGTAACCAAAAGCCTCAGTTATTAATGTAAGTGGTAATATTTAAGGTCCAAAATAAGAATGATAGATACAAATGAAGCAAAGTATGAAAAAAAAAAAGACTTTTAAATCAGCAATTCATATTAGCACTGCTCTGTTGTCCATTTTAGCAAGAAATTGATTGTAAGGGCAAACTCCAGTGTATCCTACAGCAATAATCTATGCTGTCTTTATAACCTTTAAAATGGCTTAATGAAGGCAAAGTTAAGTCTTGAAAGGTTTCATTGCGATTAAAGGCGTGGTCCATTCGCCAGTTCTCTTTCATAATGTTAATGTGGTCTCCCTAAGCACGTAAAATTTAATTACTGAGAGACATAAAAGATCGCCTGGGGACCCACCTTGGATGGAAAATTGATAGGACCTTCATGTCTTTCCTCCCATTGCCCCCGCTCATCCATCCAAATCCTGTTTATCTTTCAATTCAAGCTCTAGCTCTAGCTCTCCCTCTCTTGCTTGAAATATTCCTCAGTCTTTCAATGATTGTTTTATGTTTGAAATCCTAGTGCTCCAGAGTGAGCCAGAAGCATAAATCAGACCAGTACAAACCAAGGGACACAGGAAAGCCAGCACAAAGGGAGACTTGTGTGTTACAGATTGTGGGGGAAAGCTGGGCAAAGTCGGGAGGGTGGAATGAAAAAGCTCTCAAACAAAGCAAGGAACTTGCCATAGAATATCTGATGCAGTGGTTCCCTTATACCAGATACTCACTTATTCAGTCATTGTTACTTAAATTACCAGGTTCTACCCTTTACCTTTTCTTAACAGTCTATTACCTAGGGCAAGTCACAAAATCTTTCCGAGTCTCAATATATAGTTAGGGTTAGGTTTTATGGGAGACTTTGGGGTGGAGAATAAAATAAACAGCAGTGCCTAAACAGGATAGAAATTTATTTCTCTCTAGGATAGGTAGGAGCTCAGAGATTCTGCAAGCTGGCATGGAGGCCTGGCTAAGTCCTCAGGGACCTAACTCCTCCCACTATAGAGTGTGGTCTCACCGTCTCGTCCTAAGCAGTTGCTGCATTCTAGGCAGCAGGATGGAAGGCAGAAGAACAGAGGAGTAAATGATTAACAAGGGGACTTCCTTGGTGGTCCAGTGGTTAGGACTCCACGCTTCCATTGCAGGGGGCTGTGGGTTCGATCCCAGGTCAGAGAACTAAGATCCCACACGCCAGGTGGTACAGCATAAATAAACACTTCTATGTCAAAAAAAAATTAATAACAGAGAAACACAGTGGTATGAGCAAAGAGAAAGAGAGCTTATCTCATCAAAGGGAGTTTATCAGACAGACAGACATTTTTAAAAAGGGAGGAGGAGAGAAGTCTTGGCAAAAAGGAAAGAAATTATTTGAATTAACAGAAATATTGTTACATACACTATATTAAGGAAGAATCCCATTTTGAGTGTCCAGTTCAGTCTAGTACTAAGGCCTCACAATTGAAAGGACCTGCAATAGAAGTCTATAATTAAATGAGAAAGAGAATACTGGAAAGAGATACACCAAAATGTTTGCTCACGCTTAGAACGTAGGGCTGGACGTGATTTCCTCCCTTACTTATATGATCACAGACAGACTCTGGAGTCAGACAGACATGAGTTTGATCTGGGTGTCTATAAGGTCTGGTTGTGACCTTAGAAAAGTTATTTAGCTTTCTCTGAACCTTAATACCTCTGAAGTATATTGTAAGGTTTTAATGAAATTATATGTGAGTGTGTGTATGTGTGCAAAAGAGCACAGCACTTGGCAGGCATTAAGCCATGAAAAGTTGTTATTGTTACTTGCAGGGACCTCTGCCTCCCTTTACCTGCCTTCCCCCATTTCTGAGCATTACTCACAGAAGGGCCACGTGAGGACACAGCAAGAAGACACCCATCTGCAATCCAGAAAGAGAGCCTTCTCCAGAAACCAGCCCTGCCAGCACCTTGATCTTGGATTTCCAGCCTCCGGGGCTATGAGAAAATCAGTGTCCATCATTGAAGCCACCTAGTCTGTGGCAGCCAGAACAGACTAATACCGGTAGGCTGGAAACAGAGGGTACATTAATTGCTACCATAATTGTAATTCCCCACCTCTGAGATTAAGAAGCTGGCATTTTTCTTCTGAAAGCTTCCAAAATCTACCAGACTTTTAATATGTAGGAACAGGGACCAACTCAGGTCATGCTGGGAGACTCTGGATGAAACCTGGGAGAACTGGCTAATAAAAGCAGGCAAGAATGTCTTCCACCAGCAGTCGGTGGGAAGGCAAAGTGAATTTATTGGCTATTCCCAGGGTCGAGCAGGTTTTCTGTGTGCAAGTCTGGAGACAAAAATCTCTTTGTCAGCAACTTTGGTCGGGGGGAGGGTCTAGATTTGAGGTTGAACTGTTTGCATTTCTTTTATACATTGGGGTCCCTAAGTGAATTAAAGTTCAGCTACTTTAGGTAATTACAGTTAACTGGTTTTCTCTGAGCCAGGAAAGTCAGGGAGAAGGAGAGGAGATATGCCATGTCCCTGAACCTCTCTCCTTTCCTATCAAACCATCCTTCTTCCCTTCAGCCTCATCAGTTTGATAAACAGCTGTATTAAATTTAATCCTGAGCCACTCTGCCACAGCTTCTCTTCTGAAAAAGATCCTCGGGGGAGTTTTCACACATTAAGAGAGTCGTCAACAGGCTGGCAGGAGGCGAGTCTTCCTCACTTATCGGATTTATGTCCACCCAGAGGCAAGACCGATAATCAAACAGCAACGCCTGCTGAGTGCATATCATAGACCAGGTTCTGTGCTAAGAATTTTATACACATCAATCTCTGGTCTTAGTGAAAGTCCTCCCCATCCCTGACAGCAAATCGCCCTTCCTGTCTTGTTCCCCCACCCTACCCCATTTCCAAGGAGGTGATTCTCAAATGGCCCTGATATGAGCAAGAGATGGGCATGGAATGCAGATTGGAAAACCCATTTTAGGCTTTGTCCTTTCCTGACCTAAGAATGTCAGACATTGTAAGAGCAGCCTGGGAGAGAGTGGGATGGGAGAGGAAGTGCTAAGGAGAAAGGGGGTGCTGTCTTAGTATTTTCTGGCAGGAGAAAATACCAGCAGGAGAGTAGATGAGATGAATGATAATATAGACCTAACATAGGGGCTATCGCACAGTGAGTATCAGTAAATATTTATACCCAATAACCGTCTTTTAATTTTTAAGAAGAAATTAAGAAGAAGGAAGTATTTTTTAATTTTAAAATTAGGTACTTCCCTGGCAGTGGCTTCCCTGGTGGTTCAGACGGTAAAGAGTCTGCCTGTAATGTGGGAGACCTGGGTTTGATCCCTGGGTCGGGACAATCCCCTGCAGAAGGAAATGGCAACCCACTCCAGTATTCTTGCCTGGAGAATCCCATGGACAGAGAAGCCTGGTGGGCTACAGTCCATGGGATCACAAAGAGTCGGACATGACTGAGTGACTCACTTTCACTTTGAGCTTCCCTGGCAGTCCAGTGGTTCTGGAAAGATTCTACCCTTCCACTGCAGGGGGTGAGGGTTCAATCCCTGGTTGGGGAACTAAGATCCCACAAGCCACGAGGTGTGGCCAAAAAACAAATAAATACATAAAAATGTTAAAGATAAAGATTTTTTTTAAAGTCCAACATAAGGTAATCTCTCCCACTTGCTATAGTCAGACCACTAGTACCCAAAATTTCAGTGCCGTAGCCTAAAAACCATTTTTTTTACTGAACAGCTTTTTAAATTTTTAACCCTGGTAAGTATTTCAGAGTTATATAGTCCAGCCATTAAAGCCAGCTTTAAACAGTTGGAATCTGAAAAAGTTTATTATAGTGACTTATGTCTGGTCCTAAGAGCATCCACTCCATCCTGAGGTTAAATCTGGCCAATTATTTTTCCCCCAGAAGACCCCCTGAAATGATTCAAAGATCCTGAGGGTTAGACTTACAGCATTGTTCTCTTAACTCCTGACTAAAAGTGGAGCTGTCTTAGAGAAGGCTATCAGAAGGCAGTCACCCTGTTTCACTGCCGGGTCAGCAAAACTCAAGGGTTGGTGGCAGGCATGGAGGTGCTGCCACTTAGACAAGCCTTCTCCATGGCTCAGGTCCCAGATTTGCACTCAGACAGAAGCATGAGCTTCTCAAGGGGCCTCGATAATAAGAAGCCAAATTTATCCTGGATGGCCAAACAGCTCTCTGTTCATCTCCTAGAAATACCCACACCCAAAACTGCTAAGTGAAAATTTACTGTTTATAGAAAACTGTTTTCCAGAGGGTGTTGTGTTCCCAGCAGGACAGCATTCTCCTCTATGCTGGGAAAGCCCTTAGGAACCAGCCAACTCAGCAATGATGAAGAGGGCAGGACACAGTGTGGGTTTAAACCCCCTTGGGGAAGGGGCAGCTGGGTGGCAACGCCCCACCGGAGCATTCTCTGTAATAACACATCAACCAAAAAAGAAACAAGAATATTCCATTTGAACAAACCTATGATGCAGCCCCACAAATAATTGTAAGCAAATGTGCAGAAGGGTGAGTTTGGTCTCTATGCAGTGATCTGGAAGTGTCTCCAAAGTACACTATTAAATAAACAAGCAGGAAAAAACAGCCAATGTGCAAAAAGGCGAATATTGACCCCAGGAGTACTTTAGCAATGAACAGATATTTACAAGAGGGCACTATTTTGATAGTCCTGTGATCTTTGTTTCTGTATTTCCCGTTACTCTGTGATCTTTCCCCCAGTCAGGCAGCAGTTAGAATATGCTAGGTGGGCTACGTGGGCTGACTTGGAGAAGCACTACACTGAAGGAAGAGGTCAACTCCTGGCTTCTGTGTTTTTAAATAGGTCTTGATAATCCTGGCAGAAATAACAGGCGTGAGGGGTTCAAAACTCAAGGCCTTTGAGTTTTAAGAAGCTGGGCTTTTGAGATGCCTATCATTTTATGCCTCAAGCCACAGTCTTAGAAAACTTCTACTCACTTTCAGTCTAAATGAAGACCCCTTGGACTAGCTGAAGGCAGTGAGTGAAATGCTCTCAGATCCCTAAGAAACAGCCCTATGCCCTGCTACTGACCTTCCCCACCAGGTGCCCTGGGAGGACCGGAGAGAAATCCCAGAGGAGGTGGAAGATCTGAGAGCAGAAAAGACCTGGGCCTGGCTGCAGGGAAAGAGCCCCCAGGAAGGAGGCAGGCATGCCGGAGTCCTCCCATGACCTGGAGGCAGAAGAGCCAAGACAGTCACGTGGGGTAACCCTGAGACACAGCCAATTTCCCCTTGAGTAACACCCACCATTTCTGGGAAGATTCAGATGCTTCCTGAAGACCCCAAAGGAGCCCAGAAGTAGCTGCAAGGCCAGAGCTCAGAGGCCTGGAAGCCGGAATGAGAAAAGCTGCCATTAGCACCTGCGTAGACCAGTGACGGGACACTGATCAGGGACAAGAGCTCTAAGGTACCTGGGCGGCAGGTGACACAGAGGAACGCATCCTTTGTCCACCCCACACCTTGACCCTCTACCATCCTCCTTTCAAAAATCCCTCAAAACTTAATCACAGGTCCAGAAAAGAGAAGTGGTAAATGTTGAAATGTCTAAGATCAGGTTCATATGTCATAATGGAAACTTAAAAAACTATTTCAGCAACATGCACGGACCTAGAGATTTTCATAACTAAGTGAAGTAAGTCAGACAGAGAATGACAAGTATCATAGGATATCACTTCTATGTGGAATCTTAAAATATGTTACAAATGAACTTTTTTACAAAACAGAAACAGACTCGCAGACATAGAAAACAAATTTATAGTTACCAAACGGGAAAAGTGGGGAGTCAGTCCAGTTCAGTTAAGTCGCTCAGTTGTGTCTGACTCTTTGCAACCCCATGAACTGCAGCACGCCAGGCCTCCCTGTCCACCATCAACTCCCAGAGTCCACCCAAACTCATGTCCATTAAGTCGGTGATGCCATCCAACCATCTCATCCTCTGTCGTCCCCTTCTCCTCCCGCCCTCAATCCTCCCAGCATCAGGGTTTTTTCAAAAGAGTCAGCTCTTTGCATCAGGTGGCCAAAGTATTGGAGTTTTAGCTTCAACATCAGTCCTTCCAATGAGCACCCAGGACTGATCTCCTTTAGGGTGGACTGATTGTATCTCCTTGCAGTGCAGGGGACTCTCAAGAGTCTTCTCCAATACCACAGTTCAAAAACGTCAATTCTTCGGCACTCAGCTTTCTTTATAGTCCAGCTCTCACGTCCATACATGACTACTGGAAAAACCATAGCCTTGACTAGATGGACCTTTGTTGACAAAGCAATGTCTCTGCTTTTTAATATGCTGTCTAGGTTGGTCATAACTTTCCTTCCAAAGAGTAAGCGTCTTTTAATTTCATGGCTGCAATCACCATCTGCAGTGATTTTGGAGCCCCAAAAAATAAAGTCAGCCACTGTTTCCACTGTTTCCCCATCCATTTGCCATGAAGTGATGGGACCGGATGCCATGGGCGGAGATAAACTAAGAGTTTGGGATTAATGGATACACACTACTATATACAAAGTAGATAAACAACAAGGTTCTATTGTATAGCACAGAGAACTAACTTCAATATCTTATAATAACCTATAATGGAAAAGAATTTGAAAGTGAATATATATATATATATATAACTGAATCACTTCGTTGTACACCAGAAACTAACACAGCACTGTAAATCAATTATACTTCAATAAGAAAAAGGAAGAAACTTAAAATTAGGATTCATTTCTACTACAGAAAAAATATATATTAACCATATTCTTGCCACCTGGTATGGTCTGAAATTTGCCTCTGCTTTTCCTCATCTATATGCAGGTATATGTAGAAAAAAATTCCGAAATGGCTAACAGTAGTTACCCCTACAGAATGGAACTGGAGAAGACAATGGACATTTGTCTTTTTCATTTCATATGGCTAGTTTTTCTACCAAGAGCAATAACATAAACACCCCTTTCACTCAACAGAGATAATGGGGAGAATACGTTCCTGGATATGGAATACTGACTCCCTCGAAGCTCACAGGGTTGTTGTGGTATCACCTGGGTCAACATGTGACCCCAGAATCTTCCACTGCCAATTACATACAGACTGTTCCCTTCACATCCTCTGAAGTCAAACAGGCCTTTTCCAGCTCAAGTAACTGCTACCCACCTTCACTCCCAGTTTGCAAGTCATTCCCAGGTTGCAATCGTTCTTATGGTTTTATTCTTTTTTTAGAGAGAGAGTAGATCTTTTTATTTATTTATATATTTATTTACTTATTTGACGGCACTGGGTCGTGGCTGCAGCACATGGGATCTTTAGTTGTGGCGTGTGGGATCCCTGACCAGGGATCAAACTCCAGGCCCCCTGTACTGGAAGCATAGTCTTAGGCACTGGCCCACCAGGGAAGTCCCTATCGTTTTATTCTTAATGTAAGAGGATACCCACCAGTTCCTAACTGCTTACTAAATTTTACCCCCTGTTTCTGCAATGATGTGCTTGAAAAAACTCCAGATACCAAGCAATTCAAACTTCAATATCCACCATGATGTTTTCATTTGGTTCACGGCAGGCCAGCACCATCACTAATACGCTTTTGACAACTGTTACGGGTCAAGATGATTCACCAGAATACAAAGTAATTGACAGAAAGAGAGACCATAATAAACAACACTTTGCAAAATGCAGTCAACTCACGATAGCATGATAGAGCAGTCATTGGCTGAAAATATTTGCTGCGTGGTAAATTAATGCCAAGTTTACATAGAATAGCTAACAGGTGTAAAGAAAGCAGACTGTGGAAGAATGGAATTCTGTACTATGGGGCAAAATTTGCATCAAGTATCCATTATTTCAAACAGGCCTAAAGGGGAAAAAATAGTTTAGAAACGGTTGCTTTCTGATTAACAAGAGAATAGACACAGTATATCTAGTGGAAAGTCAATTAACACAGTTGGCACATTCACTTACAAGAGTGGTGAGTTAATTAACATAGGGCTGGCAAGGTCATATATAGCTTAAGTAAGCAAATTCAATACCCTATACAATTTATGGCTTAGGTAAACGACTCCAGTTTTCTACAATAAACACCTTTTTCAACACTTTTGGTTATCAACTTTCCAGTTAAAATGTTACTTTCCCAGGAATTAAAAGTATACAATTAAAAAACAGAAAGACTTAGAAAGCCTACAGTTTCTTCTCCTTGTATGTTCACAAGTATGAAAAAAGGAAGTATAACATGATGACAAGAAACAAAGCAAACAAAGTTTTAAATTCAAACAGGATCTTTGCCCCCCAGGTTAGTAACTAACAGGGGTCTTTGCTCCCTTTACCCTGTGGTTAACAGAATGTAAGAGGTTACAACCTTTTCTAGTTTACCTCGCTGAGCCACACAGTAGAGCGACCTGCACTGACATTTTCAGAGGACTTCTCTCAACAAGACGTATTCTATCAAGTCTTCCATAAATTAGAATTGGTACCCATAATTACTTGTAATTTTATGAAAGGTGGATTCAAAGTTCTAGTGTGTTTTCTTGTTTCTTTTAAAGCATATACTGTTACTTCCATGGTTCAATAACACTCAGAAAATGGAACTTTTTAATATAGATAATGTATATAATATACTGTTTTCTGTAACTGATTGTTTTACATAAACACACACGTCTATTTTAGAAAAATGTTTCAGAGGGAAATAGTGTTATAACAAATTAACACTGCAGGGAGCAGTATTAAACTGTTATCCATATATTACTTCTCTAATAATAAAAAAAGGCACCCAGTAAATGCAAAAATAACTTTTTCCCAGAACCTAAGGCCATTTTCAACATCAGTCAAGACTCACTGAAAGTGTTTTTAATAACACTCAGAGTTAGCATGTCCTCAACCGATGCTTATGCCTGGTTGCTCACCTTGGCTTTACTGCTCTGCTCTCCTGTGGTTGGTTGATGTCCTACAGCCAGAAAAAAACCACCTTGCTAGGTAACACAGCGGGTCTTCTCTTACCCAGTCCCTCTGAGGACACTGGGGTGAAGGGTTGGGTTGAGGGGCTGAGGAGCAGAAGGAAACATGGCGCCCGAGAGCCTCCACAATCCCACGTACGAAGACGCTACAGGAAGATGGTACCCGGTACCTGAGAATGCTGGCTCCGGAACAAGACCAGCTGGACTGCCAAGCCAACGGATGGAAACGCAAGGCTCAGGAAAAGCCTCAGCATGAGATTCTCCACTTGTTATTCCAACACACTCGTCTCTTCAGCCAAAACTACACTTCCGGCTCCTTCGCGGGGCGTGCAGTTGAGTGTCCAGCCTCCAGTAATGTGAGGCATCAGCAGGACTGGCATGTGCTGAGGTCGCTAAAGCTAGAGTCCCTTCTCCTCCCCTCTCTTTCCCTTCTGCTGACTTGACGCAGCCAAGCACGGAGACCTTGGGAGCTACACGTTAGAGCTAGTTGAGCTCTGATGGAGGAGCCCCTGCCTCCTCCTCATTGCCTGGAGGAAAACCCCGCTGACCAAAAACACCCCTTTAGGATCACAGAGAGGCATAAATGAACTTCTACTGTGCTGGGGTCACTATACACTTTCGAGTTTGTAATAAAGAGCTCACATAGTCTAGTATACAAGCCAACATGCAAAACCTGCTCCAACCTTTTGGAGAAGTATTCTTTCCCCACCGTAAGTGAAGTCACTTAGTCATGTCTGACTCTTTGCGACCCCCTACCAGGCTCCCCCATCCATGGGATTTTCCAGGCAAGAGTACTGGAGTGAATCGCCATTTCCTTCTCCAGGGGAATCTTGCCAACACAGGGATCGAACCAGGTCTCCCACATTGCAAGCAGATGCTTTGCTGTCTGAGCCACCATGGTGCTTCCCTTCCCCACCATAACATCTCCCTTATCTTTCAGACAATCCATTGCCTGAAACCATTTTTCTACTTAATGTTTCAACATAATGAGTCCCAATTCATCCTCAGGTTCTTTTTTTTCCAACAATATTAACTTTTTTCACCTATATTAAAATTATTGACAAGTAACTAATATATTTAAAGTGTATAGTAACTCAATATACATAGAAATTATGAAAGGTTCCCCCTATAGAATTAATCAACACATCACCTCACAAATTTACCTTTTTTTTTTTTTGGTGAGAACCCAAGTTCTAATCTCTCAACAAATTTCAGTTATACAATATAGTATGATCAACTATAATCATCATGTAATACATAAGTTGCACAGACCATAAGTTGCACAGACCTTATTCATCTTGTAAATCAAAGTTTGTACCCTTTCACCACTCTCTTCCTATTTCTCCCACAATGGCAACACCATTGACTTCTGTGAGTTTTGACTTTTTTTCCATATTTCTCATATAAGTGATACCATGCAGCATTTGCCTTTCTCTGCCTTATTTCACTTAGCATGATGCCCTCCAGGTTTACCCATGTTGCTGCACATGGCACAATTTCATTTTTTGTGACTGAATAAGATTGTTTATTTCTATCATATCTTCTTTATCCATTCATCTGTCCATTTCAGACAAACACTAAGGCTGTTTCCATATCTTGAAGGCTAGTATGAATAATACTGCAGCAAATATGGGAATACAGATTGAATCCAGGATTGCTTCTAACTCAGAAGCCGAAGAAAAGTGTAGAAAATTGGTCTGAAAGAAGTTCCAGCCAACTCATCTTTCAAGACTCAGCCCCTTGCTACCTTGACTCCTGTGCCTGCTTCTACCATGGCAACCATCACACTACTTTTCTAATTTGCTTTCATGAATCACATCTCCTTCCCATTCTATTATAACACCCTTAAGGGCAGGCACCACTGATCCCTGTCTGCATCTCTAACATTTAGAGCAATAGTTTGGGGCTCAGACTTGGAGATCAGATAGGATGGCGTTCTATCCCTTCCCCTTACAAGATGTGTGACCTTGAAAAGCATTTTTTTACTTCCTCTCTGTGAGCTGACTTAGTGGAAGGGAGGATTCTTGAGAAATATTATTCTCCCTAATTATTGAGATAATCATAATTACTATTATTAATGCAAGTTCAGCGTGTGATTCAGTGCCTGGCACCATCCATCACAGCTAAATAAATGGTTCAAGGTTCACAAGGGCTGATTTTTCACCCTCTTCTTGCCTCTGTGACTGTCTTTGCCAGGAAACTGTTTTGAGAAATGATATGTACAACTGCTAATTCTAAAACTCTCTTTTCCTGTTTCCAGATTCCCGACCCAGGCGTTCCAAGTTCTAAGGCTTCTAATAGACAGGCCCTTGATTACAGAACTTGTCTGGCTTCTTCCCCAGAGCATGCTCTGTGACAGCACTGGCTTGTCCGTGTCCTCTGCAGCAGAGACTGGATCACTACCTCAGCCACTGGTACTAGCACGATGCCAATTATCACTTTGTCCCTTGCGTTTATGTCACTTACATCTATGTCTCATTCCTTCTCCGGTCAAAAATGGCAGAAGAATCACAGTCCCTCATAGAGGCTATTAAAAGTGCAAAAATCAAACTAGGAAAGTCCAAAGTGACGTTTCAATTCTCTTGAGAAAGAGCAACTGCAGCATGGACTTTTGAAGGATCACTCAAGCCTCTACAGAAAAAAAGAATAACCCACACTCAAGACATAAAATACATGAAAACCTGTAAGACTGTCTTCTACCCATGTCTATAGTCCAGAGTTACACACACACACACACACAATAAGTTCCATTTTCAAAGAAAAAAGATTTCCTCTCAAGAAAATCAAGCCAATAAATGAAGAAAACATGAATTAATACGATACAAAAATTAAAATTTTAAGTAACCAGGATAACTTCCAGAAAGGAGAAGTCAAACCACAAAATTGGAAGATAATACTAATTAATATTTAATAATTCAGCCAAAGAAATAAGATAACTAGTATTGTAGAAATCTCTAGATTGTGTATATGCTGAAGTGTCAATTTCATCACAGTGGACAGGGCACCCAATAACTTGAATCAAAAAGAATCTGTATTCCAAATGACACAGCAGAGCTAGCCCTGGATGAGCACTGCCTTCTCCACCCGATCTGGTGACAAGATGCCACTGGTAATGTGCTTGAAGACTTCAAGAACCCAGAGAACAGAGTCCACTGGACAGGAGTTCTGGCGACATGGGCTCAGATCTCCTCACCACCACGGTCCCCTACCCCCAGCCAGGTCAGCTCCTTGAGTGCTACCTAAGCCGCCCCTGTGGATGGCAGCTGTTGATGACGGTTAACGGGAGTGTTTATCACTGCATGTGCTGCAAGTTAAGTTCAAATGGGTGTAGTTTGGACTGCTGGGAGTGTAGGGCCTGATTTCCGCCTTCAAAGGCCATACACTTGTGGTAATGACAAATGTCAATACCCCGCAGATGGCCATGTCAGGTTCTGACTCACTTGACATTTTTATCGGGGATCCAGGAGAGTGGAAATGGCATGTTAATGGCAGCTGCACGTGGCAGCTGGACACTGAGCCCCTGAAAAGGTGAGGCTGCAGACAGTCCCAGGGGCTCAAATGAAGGAAGAAAACCCAGAGTCAGCCTGGCAGAGACAGATGAGCTAATAGGCTTAGGAAGGACGGACAAATCACAAGTAATGGACAGGCTGACCGGCAGGCGCCAAGAATAGAAACTCTGGGTGTGAGTCACATCCACGCAGGACAGAAGCTGCTCCGTCAGATCACTGTGTGGATCCCCAGCTCCAAGCCCTGCCGGGGAGGAGAGTGTGTGCTCTCATAGCAAAAATAACTGCAATAATGAGTCTGGAGGGAGGGAGGGCATGAAAATAGGGGACCTGTGGGGAATTGGGGAAGGAAAGGTCAAGGCATTCTGCAAAGGTCAAGAATATGAACACATACTCTGCTTCTTTTGTTGCTCACACACCCTGACCCTGCTTCTCAGTCACAAGGTGAATGAACTTCACACGCTCACTCTCAAAATGGTGCAAGTAATGCATATGGTTTGGGGGTCCACAAATGTTAAACCAATGTCTAGAGTGAGCCCAGGTGATCTTCTACCTGGCTCTCAATTTCTCAAGTATAGGCTCTAACCGTGAACCAAACCTTTTCAGATGAAGAAATGCATCCCTAGGACTACCAGAAGTCTCTTTACCCTTATCACCAACTACTACAGAATACCAGGCTGTCTTCTCTGGAAGTGTTTAAGGACACTGCCAACAGCTATTGCAAAAACCCCGAGAAGAAATGGGGTAGGGCGAGGTGGGCATCTTCATGGGAGCCAGAGACAGGGCAATTCTCCTCTAACCTGTTTAATCTGAGGGTCGACAGAGTACATGGTTAATTTGCTATTGAACAGGTTTTGAAATTCTGCTGTGTTGGCTTCCTGCCTTTATTCTCTCTTCTTTGCTGGCAAGTCCATCCTCAAGCCATTAACTGCTCATTAGCACCTTCACGGAAAAGAACAGCATGGAAACTGGAAAGGGATGGGGGTAAAATGCGGAGTCCCAACACGACCTGAGACAGAGAAATGGTTTAGCAGATGGATGTCTTAGGTGTCACCTAAAATAACAATCTTCTACACCTAACTCTCGAATTGTCCTTAAAATCAAGGTAAGAAGGATTGTTTCATCCTTTTTTCTTATTTTCTTTCTCTTTTTTTCTTAAATGGTCATGTTATACGACCCTCAAAACTCAGAATCTTGGGATACTATCTATTAATATCTTAATGATAACCCATCTTCTAATTTATAGAAAGGAGTATGAATGGGATGAATCTTCTCTTACTGAGACTTTGTCTCTATTTACAGTAGTTTTCTACTGGCAACCTGCAGTTTTCCGATTCTTGTGGGCAATAGAAGGGGGTAAAGAGATTGAGGGGAACACTTTCTAGAGTCACTGGAGAGCCTGGGGAAGTGGTTACTTCCGGAAAGATAGCCAAGGCCATGGTCTCTTGGTCATCTCTGCAAATTAGGTATTGACAGTGGTAACCCTCTGGGAGGAAACAAGAATTTAGCAAGCAGGCAAAGACTCCAGTTTTGAATTAAGAGAAAGCCCAGAAACCTCTCTCAGCCATCAGATTGGCCCAGACTATGCCGGGAGTACTCACGATGAAGACTCGTTCATGAACATCACAGCTGAAGGGAGTCAGGCTTCTCCAAAGGCAAAGACCACCCTTAGGAAGTAGCAAATATGGATATTTATGCAAAATGAATGAAATGGGCTGAAGATACAGATTTTATGCCGTGAGGATATGAAGAAAAGTAAGTTTAGTATCGAAGCACTTCTTGGAGATATTCATTCTTGATGTAGCCATAATGGTTTCTGTTTTCCAAACCAACCCCTGACTCCTTCAGATGTTGAAAAGTCATCTCAAAGTTGACATGTCCAAAGACTTAATATGTCCAAAATCAAGTTCAAGTTCACCACCCCCATCTCAACAAGTGGCAACCTTGTCGTTTCAGCTGCTCAACTGAAAAATCTTGGAGTCTCTCCCTTGACCTCTGAGTCTGTCTGTCTCTCTCTCTCTCACATACATACACACACACACACACACACACACACACACACACACACACACACACCCTACGTCCAACTCACCAGCACCTCCTGCTGGTTGATGTTCCAAGTTCCCTGACATTCCCAGCACTTTCACCAGCTCCCACCCTGGGACCAACTGGTCTCCCTCCACTCTCACCCCAGAGTCTATTCACTGAACAGCGGCCAGAATGATCCTTTAAAAACTTGAGTCAGATCATATTATCTCTCTATCCAAAAACTCTCCCAGGGCTTCTCATGTCACTGAGAGTAAAACCCAAAGCCTGTCCCAGGTCCTGTGAGGGCCTGGCACTCTGGCCCTTCTCCTGGCCCTTCCATCTCCTCCCTCACTGAGTGCATCTTCCCTTCCCGTGGCTCTTGGCTGTTCCTAGACCTCCCAGGCAAGCTTCCTCCCTCACACCCTCCAGATCCCTGCTTATTAGAGAGGCCTTCCTGCAACACCCTACATAAAACAGTCACCACCCACCCACTCCCCATCCCCTTTACCAGGCTTGACTTTTCTCCAAAGCCTTTCCCCAGCACGTGTATCTAACTGTTTCTCATCTCTCTCTCCCCCACTATAGGATATGAGCTTCACAAGTTCTTTGTTTCACAACCACATTCCCAGGACCTGGAGCAAAGAGGGACACATCATAGAAACCCAACATGTTCTTGATGACTGAATATTTCTGTTCGCTTTCTACATACAGTTTGCTCTCTATTTTCTTAGTATGATATGTTTTTATCCATTAGAAAGCTCTTTTGAAAAATTTCTATCTTGTCCAGGACTGGCCTAATGGAACAGATGATCTGTCCACACGAGGCTTGAAAGCAGAGAAATTATTCCCTGAGAGGCCAGGCCTGGGGATAGCAGGGGCCACGCCAGGCTGAGGTCCTAGAAGGAATGAATGGAATGGGAGGCAGGTCCAAAGGAGAAGGAGAGGACTCAGGATAGCTCAGAACATCAGTCTCTTCTCCCTGTGGTTTTCCTCATGAAGTTAAACCCAGAAAGAGTAAGTGATTCGTCCAAGGTCACACAGTTGGGAATGCAAATCAAACTCCTCATTGTGTCCCGGCGTTATTTCCCTCCAAAGTGCATTTGTGAAAGAAAAAAAAAATCATTTCCAAAAAAAAAAAAAAATTGTTAGGGTTCTCCTTGCCAGTCCAGTGGTTAAGACTCTGAGTTCTCAGTACAGAGGATGTGGGTTCGATCCCTAGTCAAGGAACTAAGGTCCCTGCACGCTGTCCAGTGCAGCCAAATAAAAAAGTTGAATCACTCTAAAAAAAAAATTTATTAAGCTTATTTTAGTCCTGGGTATGAACTGATGAACCCTTCAACCCTAACCCTTTATATTCAACACTTTTTTCATCAACCTGCATGAAGAGAAGAAGGCAAGCTTTTCTCATTTGCAGCTGGCAGAAATCTGGGAGAAAACAGCTAATAGAGTGAATGACGGGACCAGGATCAAAAAAGACAATGAGCAAAAGCAATGAGCCAAAACTGACAAGACAAAATTTAGGTAGAGTCTCAAAATTTAAATGTAAGAAGGAAGAAGGAAATGGGATACAGCAGCAATGCCTATGAAAAACAGAAGTGCTTCAGGCAACCACAGAGGTTTAATCAGAGGAACCCAATGGAGTACACAAGTCTGGGCCCCAACCCCTGATACAGGAGATTCTGGTCCAATAGGCCCAGATATCCGTATGCTTTCTAATTTTGTTTTGAATTTCAATTTTTTGGCCATGCCACACGGCATGCGGGATCTAGTTCCCTGACCAGGGATGGAACCTCTGCCCCCTGCATTGGAAGTGTGGAGTCTTAACCACTGGACTACCAGGGAAGTCCTTGGTATGCTTTTTAAACGTCACCAGTGATTCAGAAGTACACCCCAACTTGAGGACCACCTGATGACAGAAAGATAAGGGTCAGTCACAAATACAGCGGGGCCTCCGCAAGCATCAATGTGGTCTTAGGTTATGTTAATAGAAATATAGACTCTAAAATAAAGGTAATTGCATTTTCTTGTACGTAGATCAAACTTTTTTATTTATTCTTTCATTCATTGCTAAAGCGTTAATCAAGTGCCTGTGAAGAGTCGGGCACCAGGCTTACAATTAAAAGACAGACCCAGCCCTGTGCTCACAGAGCTTACAGTCAAATGGGGAAAGGCCACACCTGTGTAACTGGGGCTTGGCCAGTCTGTGGGTGCACATGAGGATAAGTCTTCCCACATTACTCCAGATCCTGATGATGCTCATCTCCATATGTTTAGAGGAGAAGTCTAACCTCTCCCTAGGATTCCTCACTCTAGACATTTCCAACAATCTAAAAGAGTTTATCACTTTCCATAATTCACTCCCAATTTCTTTTCACTACTTGGCAAGGAGCCAGACTTCATGGAGACTTGTGTGTAGAGGCCAGACCTAATCAGAGCTGGGCTGTGGTCTTCTGCCAGTGGACTGGTTCATCGGTGCAGGGCAGACACTAGACACAAAGCAAATGGTTAGGATACCATCAAAACACCCAGGGTATCAGACAGGGAGCTTCTGAACTAGACAAGGTGTGATGAGAACTCCAAAAAAAAGAGGATTTGAGGAAAGAGATATTATGGAAGTAGAATTCAGAGGACTCAGCCTCTGGACGGGGGAAAGGAACAAGGAAGAGAAAGGAGTCAGCACTATTTCAAGTCCAAGTCTAGGGGATCAAATAACTTAAACATGTTACTTGATGTTGCTTGAGAGAAGAGGGTGGGGAGGGACTGAGGCCTATAAGTAAAGAATATTTATTCTGTTTTGGACACTTTGAGATTGAGATCCTGGTAGGCACCCAGAGAGAAATGTCAAGAAGACAGTGAGAAGGTAGAAATACCTCCACTGGAGTAGGCTGAAGTTGATGGAAAAAATACTAAATTAAATAAGCAGGTGAAGGACCACCCTGCTGGTCCAGTGGTTAAGCATCCACCTTCCACCCTCTTGCACTGTTGGTGGAAATATAAATTGATACAGCCACTATGGAAGAGATTCCTTAAAAACTAGGAGTAAAACAACCACATGAAGCAATCCCACTCCTAGGCATATACCCTGAAGAAACCAAAAGTGAAAAAGACACATGTATCCCATTGTTCATTGCAGCAGTATTTACAATAGCTAGAACATAGAAGCAACCTAGATGTCCATCAACAGATGAATGGATAAAGAAGTTGTGGTACGTATACACAATGGAATATTACTCAGCCATAAAAAAGAATGCATTTGAGTCAGTTCTAATGAGGTGGATAAATCTAGAGCCTATTATACAGAGTGAAGTAAGTCAGAAAGAGAAAGTTAAATATCATATACTAATGCATATATACAGAATCTAGAAAGATGGTACCAAAGAACTGATTTGCAGGGCAGCAATGGAGAAACAGACAGAACAGACTTATGGACACGGGGAGAGGGGAGGGGAGGGTGAGATGTATGGAGAAAGTAACATGGAAACTTACGTTACCATAATTAAAATAGATAGCCAACGGGAATTTGCTGTGTGACTCAGGAAACTCAAACAGGGGCTCTGTATCAACCTAGAGGGGTAAGATGGGGAGGGAGATGGGAGAGAGGTTCAAGAGGAAGGGGATATATGTATACCTATGGCTGATTCATGTTGAGGTTTGACAGAAAACAAAATTCTGTAAAGCAATTATTCTTCAATTAAAAAACAAACAAACAAACAAACAAATCCACCTTCCAATGCAGGGGTCTTGGGTTTGATCCCTGGTCAAGGAACTAGATCCCTTATGCCTCAAGGGATAACTAAATCCATGAGCTGCAACTAAAGAAGCCCAGGAACCACAAGAGAGGCCCAGGGCAGGAAAAAAATTTTAATTAATTAATTTAAAAAGCAGATGATCTCTGATCTTTGTAATCCCAGAAAAAACAACTTCAGGAGAGATTGGGAGATGAAAGGTGAGAGGCAAGGGTTGGTAAAAGAGGCAGTTAGTTAGAGGAAGTGCAAAAAAACAAGACAGATAATAAGGCCTCTTATAATTTTAAAATTAATACCAATTTTGAAAATTTTGAGGACATATAAGGAAGAAAATTTTAATTTCCCATACTTCCACCCCAGAGAGAAACACTAAGAACATCTTCAGATAATTCCTTCCAGACATTTTTTTATGTATATTTTAGGAAGGTTTGTATTGTTTTTTTTTTTGGAATCATACCTTAATGCACATTTATTCCTGATTGTTTCATTCAAATTCTATCTGGAGAATTTTCCTGTGTAACTAAATAGTTTTCAAATACTGTTTTTAATACTTTGAGTAATAGTTCACCTTTTGCCTAAATCGAAGTGTATGTCAACAGCTAGGATTGTTGTTTCAAGTCTCTTTCTGTTATACAAATCCACCCTTCTAGATGTTGGAAAGAAAGACAAAGACAAGAAGTTTGCTCCAAGGTATGGCAGATTGAGGAGGAAGCGTGATTTTTTGAAGAGTTTTGTTTTTAATGCAAAAGAAACCTGAGTTTGTTTGAAGACAGAACCAAGAGAAACTGAGGCAGAACACTGAAAGAGGAAGGCTCTGGAGAAGGTGTAAGTCTGCAGGAAGGTGATGCTTTGCGCTTCTCCCCCTAGCCTAGAGACAGCAGTCCCAGGAAGACCCCACACGATCACCGTCAGCTACCACGTAAGACAGAGACGTGGCCCCACTTCTGTCCGGCCTCACTGCCCTCCCCTTTGGGGGACTGGATTTCCAGCTCAGGAACCTGGGTCTCCCAGCTGCCCTCAGGGCTAATGAGATTGAGTCCTCTGAGCCCCTCAGAGAAAGAGGTTACCCAGACTCAGGACCAACTATTGTGCTAATTATTTCAATGGGAGCAGAACAATCACGGGCCACGCTGTTTCCTCATTTCCTGCAGGATGATCAAGCCAGGCTCCAGGGGCTCGAGGCTACTTCTCTTTCCCTCATTTTCCATCCCCTCCCAGGAGCCCGTGGGTCTCTTCCTTCCACTCCTCTCCACCTTCCTCTGGTCCCCTCCCGGTCCCATCCCCAGCTCAACCCAAAGGAACAATTAAGATCTCCAAGGGCCACTGTGTGGGTTCAGTTCCCAAGCACTTGAGTCACCCTTCCTCTTTGTGTCTGCAGCCCAGATCCCTCCACAGAGGTTTTGTTGCAGCATCTTCATATGCTCCACAGCAAACTCTCAGTATTTTTGTTCTTGAAAGCACCCAAACAGTGCATTGCCAGAAAAGAGACAAGTCTCCAAGGGGTAAATATCCCTTTGCATTTCTGATCGTCTGAGACTGTCACGTCAGGGAGTAAATGAAGCAGCATTTATTAGGCCACCTGCCTTGGTGCCACAGCCAGACAATGCCAAGGAAGCTTGAATGAGAAGGCAGAGCAGAGCTATTCTGTAGCCACGGGCGCTCTCTAGTGTTCATTGGAGGCCTTAACTCCCCCACAGCCTGACAAGATGAATAAAACAATATGCGGATGCACAATGGATATTCTCTCAGAGCATCTTAATTTCTTATTGCATTACCATTTCCAATCTAGGCCACACAAAGAAGAGCTGTCTGCTCTTCTGACAGATTATTCAGAGTGAATAAAAGAGTACCTTGGGTTCTCTTAAGAGTGAAAGTAAAAGTGTTAGTCATGTCCAATTCTTTGCAACACCATGGACTGTAGTCCGCCAGGCTCCTCTGTCCATGAGACTTCCCAGGCAAGAATACTGGAGTGGGTTGCCATTTCCTCCCCCAAGGGGTCTTTCCAACCCCCCAATTGAACCTGGGTCTCCTGCATAGCAGACAGATTCTTTACCATCGGAGCCACCAGCCTACCTTGGGTCATTTAATTCACTAGCCATTAGATGCAGTTACTAAGCTTAAACCCTGAGCACTGAGCATTCTACATCTAGTAAGCTAATGCCAGAAAATGTTTTCATCATGACATCCAGTACTGTCAAAATTGTAGAAAAACTAACAAACTCATATTTTGTTGGCATCATTGTATATTGGGAAAGCAACATGACAATATGTTTAAGTATCATGAAATATAACACCTTTTGATCCTGATTCCGAGAAATAATAAAACAGAATTTTTAAAATTATATAGACAGGAATGTGAACCACAACTTTATCTTCAATGGTTTTTCACTATTATATTACTCATCCACTTAAAATAATGAGTTTAAAACCTCTTGCATGTGGTTTGATGTGAAGTGAAAAGAGCAGGTTATAAATTGCATTACAGTATAATTATAAAATGTGTATATTTTATGAATATGGAATATAAAGTAATGACAACAGTTCTGTTAAATGATTGAAAGTCTTTTGTTTTTCATTTTTTAAGTGTACTTTAACTGCTTAGTAACAGATATTTAGTTAAGGTTAAAATTTTTAAATCTACAGTACCCTTCCCCAGTCAAGACTAAGTGGTTAACTCTCAGCTTACAGCTTGAGGCCAAAAGACCATTTCAAGGCTTATATTTCTAAAGGTCAAGAACCCTTTCCTAATTGGAAAGAAAACACAATAAATACACAGTAAAATAAAAGAATTAATAAAAACAAAAGAGCTTATCAGTAAAATTACATCATATGAACTGCATGGCTATCAGGAATGATCATAATGTCATTATTGAATGCCAAGGTGAGGGTAATGTTGATACAAATAAATTGGAATAGAATCTAAAGAAAAATACTAGGACAGAAAATTACACAGTCACATTTATTAATGACAGTTTAGTCACTGGTAACGGAGAAGGCAATGGTACCCCACTCCAGTACTCTTGCCTGGAAAATCCCATAGACGGAGAAGCCTGGTAGGCTGCAGTCCATGGGGTTGCGAAGAGTCGGACATGACTGAGCGACTTCACCTTCACTTTTCACTTTCATGCATTGGAGAAGGAAATGGCAACCCACTCCAGTGTTCTTGCCTGGAGAATCCCAGGGACGGGGGAGCCTGGCGGGCTGCCGTCTATGGGGTCACACAGAGTCGGACACGACTGAAGCGACTTAGCAGCAGCAGCAGCAGTCACTGGTATACGTACAGACAGACTAGAGAAAAATTTGAACAGCTTCCTGTTGATGAAACTGTTAATGCAGGAGACCTGGGTTGGATCCCTGGGTTGGGAAGATCCGCTGGAGAAGGGAATGGGTACCCACTCCAGTATTCTTGCCTGAAGAATCCCATGGACAGAGGAGTCTGGCGGCTACAGTCCAGGGGGTCACAAAGAGTCTGACAGAACTAAGCAACTAACACATACATACACTCGTGTTACTCATGTCACACTCATGTTACTCCTGTGGTTCAGAATTTTTTACAGCAACTAACCTTAGAGATTAAGGACACGGGGGTCGAGCATATTTGTGCATAGTTTTGCTCCCTGCTCAGGAGAAGACCCTGTGGTCCCAGCAATTTCTCAAGAGACCCAGATGTTTTCAAAAGCAAGGAAGCAGTAGCCAAAACAAGGTGATAGTCTAAAAGGCAGCATTAAAAGGGCCTTTGGGAGAGCATCAGTAACATCAAGTCAGGATTTGGGACAAGTAAAAATTTCAGGCAGGGTTAGGATTTTGTTCTCTCCCTACAGGTCTGATTTAAGCCCCTGGAGTGGTCATAAGGGGCTGCCCGGGTGGCACTTGTGGTAAAAAAAAAAAAAAAAAAATCCACTTGCCAATGCAGGAGACATAAGACACACGGGCATCTTCCCTGGGTTGGGAAGATCCCCTGGAGGAGGGCATGGCAACCCACTCCAGTATTCTTGTCTGGAAAATCCCATGGAAAGAGGAGCCTGGCGGGCTACAGTCCCTGGGGTCACAAAGAGTCCGACACGATTAAAGCGACTTAGTATACATAGTGGTCATAAGACAGATTGGAAATCACATATCATGCTCATACCCAAACAATCTAAAACTGAGACTCCATCCAAATAGTTCTAGATTCATGATGTGGGGATAGAGACCCAGCCCAGGGAATGCTTCAGAAACAGCCAGACCATCCAAAGGCCGAACAAAAACATGTAAGGCATGTCCTCAAAGCAGGCCGGACTGTGGTTCAGGGACAAATAAGTCAATCTGGCAAATAACATTACTGTTCTCATAGATGTTTTCCTGGCTGAAATATGTATGCAAATCAATTTAACAGTGGAAAGTTAAAGGAGGAAATGGAGACTATTCACAATCAAAGTAAATAAAAAGCCTTCACAAAGATGAACAAATTATAATAAGAAATAAACCCCTAAGGAAATGTGAATAATTTCTTGTGTAAGAGGGCTTCTCTCATAGCTCAGTAGGTAAAGAATCTGCCTGCAATGCAGTAAACCTGCTTCGATCCCTGGGTCGGGAAGATCCCCTGGAGAGGGAAATGGCAACCCAAGAATATGTAGTCCACTTGCCAACAGCATGAAAACATGACAGTCGTAGCAAAAGTAATGTGCAAATATCACTGCAAAGTGGGTGCCTTTAGCTTCATGGTATAAAATTCCATGCGGGCTATATCCAGGGGAAAATGGAGCTTTCTTTTCTCTTGCTGGGATGAATTTCACCCTTCTACCTGAGAACCACTTTTCAGAGTTCTGGGCTGCTGCTTATTTCTTCCAGCCTCCTCTCCTCACCCTTTTTCCTTCCTCTGACATCTCAACCTATGAAAGTAGGGACTCCCAGATGGGAGTGTTTGGGGCAGACTCCAGGCTTAGGCAAGGGCCTGGATCTTTTCAGAGCTGTTTCCATTGCCCTTCAAAACCACTGAAAGCTCAGTGGGATCCGAAAGCTCGCTGTAGACGGCTTACCTGGAAAGCCAATAGCAATGGGTGAGAGGGCACACAGTGGGGAGTGGGTGGCTCCAAGCCAGAGAGGAAGCAGGGGATCGAGGTTTTTTTTCAAGTTTAGGATTTTAATTACATTCCAAGATAGCACCCTACAAACAAGATGGGTGGAACTCATTAAACTCCCATTGTTGTTCAGTCGCTCAGTTGTGTCCAACTCTTTGTAACCCCATGGACTGCAGCATGCCAGGCTTCCCTGTCCTTCACTGTCTCCCAGAGCTTGCTCAAACTCATGTCCATTGAGTCGGTGATGCCATCGAACCATCTTGCCCTCTGTCATCCCTTTCTCCTCCCCCCTTCAATATTTCCCAGCATCAGGGTCTTTTCCAATGAGTCAGCTCTTCGCATCAGGTGGCCAAAGTACTGGAGCTTCAGCTTCAGCATCAGTTCCTTCAGTGAATATTTAGGACTGACTGGTTTGATCTCCTGAACAGCCCTCAAAGCCACAGATGGAGACCTAACTGCACGTTAACTGTAGAATCAGAATTCTAAGCTGGCCCCCAGATCCCTGCTCCCTGGTGTTCACAGCCCATAAAACCCTCTCCCTTCAGTGTGGGGAGACCTGTTAATATGATAGGCTCGGCTTTCCCTTGCTTAGGTTCCACTGTCTGACAAAGCTAGTGAAGCAGCACTCCCTTGCTCACATTACACTACACATACCTTCTAGCAGCAGACTGGAGAGAGTTTTCTCCAGCTCACTTGTTTTATTTCAAGTGTAAATGCTTTTTATTTAATTTTTAAAACGTTGTGTTGGTTGCTGCCAGACAATAATGGAAATCAGCCATAATTATACATAAAGAAAGCTGAGTGCTGAAGAATTGATGCTTTTGAACTGTGGTGTTGGAGAAGACTCTTGAGAGTCCCTTGGAGTGCAAGGAGATCCCACTAGTCCATCCTAAAGGAGATCAGTCCTGAATATTCATTGGAAGGACTGATGTTAAAGCTGAAACTCCAATACTTTGGCCACCTGATGCAAAGAGCTGACTCATTTGAAAAGACCCTGATGCTGGGAAAGATTGAAGGTGGGAGGAGAAGGGGATGACGGAGATGAGATGGTTGGATGGCATCACCGCCTAGATGGACATGAGTCTGAGTAGGTTCCGGGAGTTGGTGATGGACAGGGAGGCCTGGCATACTGCAGTTCATGGGATCGCAAAGAGTCAGACATGACTGAGCGACTGAACTGAAGTGAACTGATCCAGTCCCTCCAGAGCCTCCCTCCCTCCCAAATCCCATCCCTCCAGCTCATCATAGAGCACTAGGCTGGGCTCCCTATGCTACACAGCAACTTCTCACCAGCAATTCATCTTAACACTTGATAGTGTATATATGTTGATGCTACTTTATCCATTTATCCCACGCTCTCCCTCCCCCACTCTGTCCACATCTCCATTCAGGAGGGGATCTTTTATGAAGGAAGAGAAAAAGGCATCAGTGTACCTAGCAGAAATAAATCAGGTTAAATTAGTAAGTGTAGAAGAAACTGAGCAGAACAGCCAGACCCTGTAGTGAGAGGCAAGAGGTGGAGGAAGGAAAAGGTAACAAGCAGAACTGTGGAATGCTTTGCATCTGTGACTTCAAAAGTCAGAGGAGAGACCTCCCTGGTAGCTAAGACTCTGCGCTCCCAATGCAGGGGGTCCCGGTTCGATCCACACATACCCACTGCCATTGCCCCTGGTGCCCATCCCCCTTCATTTGCCAGTAGTTCTTAGGTAAGAATAAAACATATTTCAAAGAAGAAAACAGTAATGTAGGTCTAGACTCTGTGCAGGCTAATTGGCTCCATCTTGGATGGGTAGGGAGTTGTTCAAGAGAGGAGTTTGCAAGAGTTTGTGCTTTGGGCAAAGAATGAACAGAAAGACTCTGATTTGTGTATGGAAGAGAGAAGTTGGACTTCTGGGGGTTATTGACTTGTTGCTCCTCCTGCTGATCAACCAGGGAATAAACCGTGTAATTACACATCCATATCCCCTCCCAGTTCTACACATCAGCATCAACCTGGAAGGCACCATCATCTGGAAATGGTGAATGATCATTCTTCCAGGGTCCTGGGTAATTGGCTTGGGTCAGAAGCAATCCATACAGGCTGCACTCTAGATTGCACTCTATTCATTAGAAGTTAGCTTGGAGCGATCAGCAAAGAAATAAATCGAAAAAAGGTTAACACTGGCTTCCACAAATCCAAATAAACAACCCAAATTGCAAAGTTTGCTCCACTGTGACAGGAACCTAGGTTCCCTCTATCTTGTGGCTCTTACCACGTGGAGCCTTGATCTCATGATCCAAGATGACAGCATCTCCCTTCCAAGCAGCAAGATGAACAATGGTTCTCAAAATGGGCTGCACAATATTTCCACTTGCACCCACTGGGCTACATACAGTTTAGTCACAGGTCATACCCAACTGTGAAGGAAGTTGCAAAACGTAGTGTTTATTCCAGTCAGCTAGATGCTGAGCTAAAAATTGAGAGCTCTGTTACCACAGAAGAAGGGGAGCACAAATATTAGGAGAAAATTAGTGATCACTGCCTTCCTGTCCCTGACTTTAACCTCATCCAGATGGAACGGGGAAGGGAGAACAGGGAATAAACGTACAGCAGCACAGGTACTGATTTTAGAAACGTCAGTGCCCAGGCCGTTAGAGTTTTGGTCTAATGTATATTTTAATTTTAATAGAAACAACAGTGCCCAGATGGTTGGAGTGGTCCAATGTATATATTAATCTTAATGACTTTATGCAGACCAAGAACTGACCTTTGAGAAGAAAGGTGTCTCCTGGATGGCCACTGCCATAGCCACTGGAGAGGAGTAGGAGATTAAACGAGAGGATGGTGGGAAGGTGCAGGAACCTGAGAAGACAGGCCTTGGGCTCCCAGGAGAGGGAGAGGAACTGAGATGGAGGAGGGAAGGCACACAGATGTCAAAAGCAGCCATCGTCTCCACGACTGTACAACACTAGGAGTGTCTGATACCTGGTCAATTCCAAGCTTCCCTTCAGGCTTTCTTACCTCCCAGAAACCAGGCCTCATCTTTGAGAAACACCAACAAGGATATCAGTCTGAAAACAGAAGAGCAAGCCTGTCTTGAAGGAGGCCACCACGGCAGGCGTCTAAGGTGGTGTTCCTATGGCCTCAAACAGCCATGGATCACATACTACACTAGCTTTTGTTCCTGTCTCTACCAATAATGTGCTGAATCGTCCAGCAAGTCTCCTAGAATCTCTAAACTACATTTTCCTATGGGGTCACACAGAGTTGGACACGACTAAAGCAACTTTGCAGCAGCAGCAGCAGGAATAATATTTCTGCCCTCTGGCTGTCTCTTTACTATTACTATTATTACGTCTATATTACTATTTATAATACAGATTTAGAGTCGTGGAAAGCATAAAGAACTTTAAGTGCCTTGGAGAAAGACAATTTGTCTATTATATAATTATAATATGCAATAGATAATCTATAATAATACCTATAGCTATACATTAAATAATATATATATCAATTATATCGTATCATATATAATATAAATATGTATATATGTGATTATATTATACAAAATATAGTATATAGTATTATATAATATATAGTATATAGTATAATATAGTATATACTAATTATATAATCACACAATATGATTATCATAGTCATATTATGGTAAGTATTGTCACATAATATAACATTATGACAATATAATGTATACTTTTAGATAAGTACATAATATTACATAATATAATTTCATAATATATTTATAATAAAATTATATATACTTATATGACTATATAATTATACAATATAGTATATAGTATATTACATATAACATTATTTCTATTTAAAAATAGGAAAGTTTAGGAAATCTATATTACTATTTATAATATAGATTTAGATATATATAAAATAGTCTCATACAAGTTACACAGTTTCAACTATGAACTAGAGGTGTGATGGAAAACCTGGAGGTGGAAAAGCAAACTTGGGAGGAGCCGCTCGCTGAGCCTGAACCACCCATCCACCCTCCAGCCGCCAGGAGGCGACTTTAACGGCCTCCTTCACCGTCCACGAGCTCCGGCCCCAAGGCAGGCTCTTCTTAACTCACCCCCGCACGCGCATGCTTTCTGAAAAAAAGCCCTAGGCCATTGAAATAAGCTTCCTGCGAAGGGTTATGACTCGTACAGGGCGCTTTGTAGAGGGAGACCAGCGGTGGAAGAAACCACGGGGCAGGTTCCGCTCCGGCTGAAGGCCCGTGGCCCCGGCTCAATCCCAGCCGACCCCTCCTCCCACCTGGTTCCTCTCCCTCAACATCTGGGTCCACGACAGTGCTGAGCGATCCAGTCCCCCGGAGCCGGCCACGGCCACGGCCTCCGGAAGACCCGGTGCCCCCCTGCTTGCCCCCTCGCCCCATCTGCCCAAGGCGTCTGCGCCCACCCTGAGCTGGCCACCTCTCCCCGACAGCCCCGCGTTGGTGCTCCCTCACCTGGTCCTGCTGGGCTGACCCCGCTCACTGAGACGCTCACTCACTCCTCGCTGTGAACACGGCTCGGCCGTGAGAAGAGCTGGGAGGCCGGGCTATCACGTGCCGGTCTTAACACTACATTCAGCAGCTGCTGGGTCCCTTCTCCTGGGAGCCGAGGGTCCTCGCGCCTCCGCCTTCTCCTGCCACCCTCTCCTCGGGACCTCCTTGGGGTCTCCAGTTCGCCTTTAACCACCTGGGTCTGAGCCAAGGCCAGCACACGCTGGCCACGGGGCCAGGCACGTGGTGGAGGAGGTCACGGAGAGGTCGCGACTGCGCTCACCCGTGAGCCAGTGGGCAAGCGGAGGCGGGCTTTTGAGATCCTGCCGGATGGTGGATGCTGGGATCCACTCCTCTTGCAGCTGCCCGAGGTAAGCCTCTGGGAACGTTTATCAAACCCACCACCTACCAATCTGCCTCTTGGTCTCTCCTTGCTCTCTATATTCAGGTCCAGTTTCAGATCCCACCCAGGGAACTCTGAGATTTTCAGCCAACAGGACTGCAGTGCCCTGGAGTCATCATTTCTCCCTTCGCTTTCCTCCAGCCTCACATACTCCCCAAACTCGATCCTACAAGGCCCTTCTCTGGTGTCAGAACCCCAGGACCCACACTTCAGGGAGAGGAAGGACCCCAACAGCAGATGCTTTCCAAGAAGGGAGGGAAACGTGCGCTTGCATCTGGAAGCATCAAGCCTGACCCCCTCCCCCTTCCCTCACCGCATCCTCCTTCCTAGGACCACGAGCTACCCGTCAGAATCCCCAAGTGTGCCAGACCTTCTGGTTACAAATTACAGATTCTTATGTAAACCTCCAAAGTGAATAGCACAGGTACATCCTAAACACTAGAGAAGTTGGTGGTGTGTTGCCCTGCAGAAGCTTACAATCCAGTTAGAGAGGCGAGAGTGAGCCAAATAAAACAGAGCCAGAATGAACAGCATAAGGGCTATGACGGGGCAGAATGGCATGTAAGTCTGTTTCTTCAGCACACAACAGAGCACCTGATAAACTTACTAAAAACTTATTAAAATGTTTATTTAGAAAAAAATAAAAAACAAATCCAAACCATTAAAAAAAAAAAAAAAACTTTGTTAATAGGTCTGGAATAGGCTTGTGATCTTTATTTTAAAAAATCCCAGGTGATTTTGATGCTAAGAGGCCAGAGATACAGTCCAGTGGTATAGCACAATAGGTATCATAGATTAGTTAGTGGTTTACTACTTAAACTATTAATATTGAAAACTATGTTTTCTCTACTAGCCAGTTCCGTTACTGTACCAGTCACCACTCTAAGCAAAACCAATTACTCCATTTCAAAAAGGAAAATCAAAAACTACAGAAGTGCCGTACTATGTGGAAAATCTCAAACACATTCCTTGACTTACAAAAGCAATCGAAAGAAATTTAAAAAGCTCATTTTGTATCTCTGACCATCAGGCAAAAAAAAAAAAAAAAAATATATATATATATATATATATATATACACACACACCTTTTCTTTGGAGGAATTACTAAATTTTGTTGCTGTGGGTTGAATCAGGTATCTGGGGCAGCTGCTGTAAAACTCAAATATTGTTCGCTTATTCAGGCCTTGGACTGAAAGCATCAGTACCAGCCCCACCCGTCCCATGTCTTTCTGGGACTTCAACACTTTACCAGCAGGATCCAGCTCAGAATCACTAGAAGGGGAAAGCATTCTGATAAAAGAAAATCATAGTTTGATTCCATCTGTATTTCCAGATCAAACAGGATCTTAATAAATGTTCTTTACTATAGGAGTAACAAAAGCTTTACTGTCAGTTGCCCAAATTATTTCTCCTATAACTGAAAGACATGTGAAAAGAAAAGGAAAAAATGAGTTCTTTTAGGGAGATTTGGATGAATTTTTCCATTGATCCAAAGGTAGAGGAGATTTCTCATTTCTTGTGGTCTTGATCAATCTGCTCTGCCTTCAGAGCCATCAACCTTAGGGCCAGAAAGGAAGCCAAACTGCTGCCCACACCACCCAGCAAACTCTCCTTCGAGCTCTTACCAATCCCAGCTGCTAGGATAGAACTGTGCAATTCAAAGATGGAAGAGATTATGGTCATCCATCCTTCCACCAGCCTCTATTTTACAGGTAAAGAAACAGAGACCCAGAGATTCATGGTTGCAGAGCTAAGGCCACCTCTCCTGGAAGTGGGAAAGGCCCTCAATCACCTGGCAGCCCAAACTTGGTTGCTCCAGTGTCCCCTCTTTTGGAAAGAGGGCTATAGAAATGGGAGTGGGTTCCTCTTGCCACCTAGCCTTGTGTGTTTTGAAATCATCCATTAATCCACTTGGCAGCCTTGCAGTGACAATACATTTAGCCCTGCTGGTGGTCCAGTAACACTTCGTCACTAGTGGGGATGGGGCTAAATGATTTGCAGTAAATGGGATGACTCCCCAGAGAGACAGAGGATGTCAGGAAGGAAACCTGCGCTCATGGGGTCACCATCTCCCTGCACAGAACCTGAAGCTAAAGAAAGGACTCAGGAGAGGCACCTGCCCAAGCAAGGGAGTAGGTCAAGGTTTGGTTGCAGGCTTTCTCTGTCATGTTGGTGCTGCTGCTGCTGCTGCTAAGTCGCTTCAGTCGTATCCGACTCTGTGCGACCCCATAGACGGCAGCCCACCAGGCTCCCCCGTCCCTGGGATTCTCCAGGCAAGAACACTGAAGTGGGTTGCCATTTCCTTCTCCAATGCATGAAAGTGAGAAGTGAAAGTGAAGTCGCTCAGTCATGTCCAACTCCTAGCCACCCCATGGACTGCAGCCTACCAGGCTCCTCCATCCATGGGCTTTGCCAGGCAGGAGTACTGGAGTGGGTTGCCATTGCCTTCTCCATCATGTTGGTTGCTGCTGCTGCTGCTAAGTCACTTCAGTCGTGTCCAACTCTGTTCGACCCCATAGACGGCAGCCTGCCAGGCTCCCCCGTCCCTGGGATTCTCCAGGCAAGAACACTGGAGTGGGTTGCCATTTCCTTCTCCATTGCATGAAAGTGAAAAGTGAAAGTGAAGCCGCTCAGTCGTGTCCAACTCTTAGCGACACCATGGACTGCAGCCTACTAGGCTCCTCCTTCCATGGGGTTTGGAGCCGGCAAAAAAGGAGGAGATTGGGGAAAGCTCCATTTACACCCTAAAGGTCTGGCAGGCCTGTGTTCTCCTAAGCTCAGGGAAGATGTTCAGCGCCCAGTAGCCTAGAGCCAGCCTGGACGGTGGGGTGCTGGCAGAGCCAGGAACGGTTGCTGGGCTGCCTCGCCTCCAGATTCCAGTGCCAGCCGGGTGGACAGGCAAGGAAGGAGGGGGCCATTTCCGGATGACTCACCTCCTACCCCCCACCCTTCACAGGTGCTCTCCCTCCCGACTCTGCCATCCTCCACACCCACCCTTTTCCTGGTTTGAGTTCAAACCTTAGCAACTAGTTCCGGCAGCTAACAACACCTGCTCACTCAAAAACCTGGCGCACCGTCAAGGGACCGGCACAGAATCTACTAGTTTGACGCCACGCCTTCCAGAGAAGCCAAGATGCTGGAGAGAAAGAGAGAGAACACGGCTCAGAGCACTGGCCCCTGGCCACGTGGCCGCCACAGAAGCTCACATTTGCATCAGCTTCTTCGGGCCCCCAACCCCGGACCCAGGCCGCAGAGTGCACAGAAAACAGGTGGCATGCGTGCGCGGCCTCTGGCGGATGCGCTGAACGCCCACCCCAGATGCAGCGACCCCCTCCTGGCAGGTTTCTTGGCACCTTCCAGCCCTTCCTGAGCCAGAGGCTCACAGGAGCTGGCTTCCTGGGGCGAGATGCAGCCCCTTCTTTACAACCATCCAGGATCCGTCACTCACCCCCACAGGAACTGGGCGCTGCGTTTTCTAGGTCATGAAAGCCTCTGCCTACACCTCCCTGCCCACAGCTCCTGCGAGGTCACAGAGACACCAGGCCCAGGAGAGACCCAGATCATGGAGGCCTCCAGGAGGAAAATCGTCATCCCCAGCCACTGAGCAGCAAATAGAAGATTCTGGAACCCTCTGGAACACAGGTCTCCAGGTCTAACCACTTACTGGTCCCAACCTGGACCAGTCAAATGATGCCCTGTTTTCACAAAGGTCTCCTCACACCTGGAACAGTTTGACTTTAAAAAGAAATTTTGTTGTTGTTGTGTTGAAATGGCTACTGAATGTTAGCTTTCAAATTTCAAATCACTGGAACTTTCTGAGCATGAAGTTGTTGACCAAAAAAATACAAAAATACATGTAGCCTAAAAGTTGAGAGCTATTAATATGTTTTATTTGGTGAAAATATTTAGTCTAGGAGGCAGCATCTCATGTAACCCTGAGAGAACTACTCTGGGGCGGGGAAGGGGGGTGCCACGGGGGTGGTTGTTGGAAAGCCAGGTTATATAGAAGTTTTGCAACAAAGGGCAGGTATTCTGAACATCAAAAGTTTTGTTGTAAATTAAAGTACACCAAATATCCCAAGTTAAGGAATTTAGGGCTTTTCTATGTGTGGAAAAATACAAGTCTTAGCTCACTGAAATTTTCCTTTGATATGCACTTCAGTTATCTGGGGCCTGTTCCTTTTGTTTTTCACATCCTGAACTTCCTCGCTGTAGGGAGTGGCTGCAGTTTGATGGCTGTTCAGTCAGTCAGTTCAGTCGCTCAGTCGTGTCCAGTTCTTTGCAACCCCGTGAATTGCAGCACGCCAGGCCTCCCTGCTGCTCTAAGTCGCTTCAGTCGTATCCGACTCTGTGCGACCCCATAGACGGCAGCCCACCAGGCTCCCCCGTCCCTGGGATTCTCCAGGCAAGAACACTGGAGTGGGTTGCCATTTCCTTCTCCAATGCATGAAAGTGAAAAGTGAAAGTGAAGTCGCTCAGTGGTGTCCAACTCCTAGCCACCCCATGGACTGCAGCCTACCAGGCCCCTCCATCCATGGGATTTTCCAGGCAAGAGTACCAGGCCTCCCTATCCATCACCAACTCCCGGAGTTCACTCAGACTCATGTCCATTGAGTCAGTGATGCCATCCAGCCATCTCATCCTCTGTCATCCCCTTCTCCTCCTGCCCCCAATCCCTCCCAGCATCAGGGTCTTTTCCAGTGAGTCAACTCTTTGCATGAGGTAGCCAAAGTATTGGAGTTTCAGCTTTAGCATCAGTCTTTCCAATGAACACCCAGGACTGATCTCCTTTAGGATGGACTGGTTGGATCTCCTTGCAGCCCAAGGGACTCTGAAGGGTCATCTCCAACACCACAGTTCAAAAGCATCAATTCTTCAGTGCTCAGCTTTCTTCACCGTCCAACTCTCACATCCATACATGACCACTGGAAAAACCATAGCCTTGACTAGACGGACCTTTGTTGGCAAAGTAATGTCTCTGCTTTTGAATATGCTATCTAGGTTGGTCATAACTCTCCTTCCAAGAAGTAAGCATCTTTTAATTTCATGGCCGCAATCACCATCTGCAGTGATTTTGGAGCCCAAAAAAATAAAGTCTGACACTGTTTCCCCCATCTATTTGCCATGAAGTGAAGGGACCAGATGCCATGATCTTTGTTTTCTGATTGTTAAGCTTTAAGTCAACTTTTTCACTCTCCTCTTTCACTTTCATCAAGAGGCTTTTTAGTTCCTCTTCACTTTCTGCCATAAGGGTGGTGTCATCTGCATATCTGAGGTTATTGATATTTCTCCCGGCAATCTTGATTCCAGCTTGTGCTTCTTCCAGTCCAGCGTTTCTCATGATGTACTCTGCATATAAGTTAAATAAGCAGGGTGACAATATACAGCCTTGATGTCCTCCTTTTCCTATTTGGATCTAGTCTGTTGTTCCATGTCCAGTTCTAACTGTTGCTTCCTGACCTGCATATAGGTTTCTCAAGAGGCAGGTCAAGTGGTCTGGTATTCCCATCTCTTTCAGAATTTTCGTTTCTTGTGATCCACACAGTCAAAGGCTTTGGCATAGTCAATGAAGCAGAAATAGATGTTTTTCTGGAACTCTTTTGCTTTTTCAATGATCCAGCGGACGTTGGCAATTTGGTCTCTGGTTCCTCTGCCTTTTCTAAAACCAGCCTGAATATCTGGAAGTTCATGGTTCACGTATGGCTGAAGCCTGGCTTGGAGAATTTTGAGCATTACTTTACCAGTGTGTGAGATGAGTGCAATTGTGCAGTAGTTTGAGCATTCTTTGGCATTGCCTTTCTTTGGGTTTGGAATGAAAACTGACCTTTTCCAGTCCTGTGGCCACTGCTGAGTTTTCCAAATTTGCTGGCATATTGAGTGCAGCACTTTCACAGCATCATCTTTTAGGATTTGAAATAGCTCAACTGGAATTCCATCACCTCCACTAGCTTTGTTCGTAGTGATGCTAGAAGGCCCACTTGACTTCACATTCCAGGATGTCTGGCTCTAGGTGAGTGATCATACCATCGTGATTATCTGGGTCATGAAGATCTTTTTTGTACAGTTCTTCTATGTATCTTCTGCTTCTGTTAGGTCCATACCATTTCTGTCCTTTATCGAGCCCATCTTTGCATGAAATGTTCCCTTAGTATCTCTGTTTTTTTGAAAAGTTCTCTAGTCTTTCCCATTCTGTTGTTTTCCTCTATTTCTTTGCATTGATCACTGAGGAAGGCTTTCTTATCTCTCCTTGCTATTCTTTGGAACTCTGCATTCAAATGGGAATATCTTTCCTTTCTCCTTTGCTTTTTGATTCTCTTCTTTTCACAGCTATTTGTAAGGCCTCCTCAGCCATTTTGCTTTTTTGCATTTCTTTTCCGTGGCTGCTAGATGGCAGGTATTCTTTCTTTCCTGAGTTCCCTCAGGGCTCACCAGCTCACCTTCCCTGGGGGCTGCCAATTGCTGAAGACTGTGACATCCTTTATTTACTGATATGACAGAAAATATTCTATCTTTCAAAGTCAAGTCCCTGACCTCAACGCACCTGTGTTCTCACAAGAGAATTCAGGTGAGCAGCTGTAGGTAATGTATGTGTAGCTGGTTTGTACAGCTCCATGACAAGAAAGACATTAAAAGTGCCAGTTTCTACATTTTAGTCAAATTAAATCTATTAAGACTGTCCTTTCCAAAAGTGATGAAGAGTCTAGTGTCTGTCATTTCAGAAGGTTCTTTCCATCTCCCATGAGCATAAGAAATCATGGAATTTATTATTTAAAAAAAAAAAAAAAAGAGGCAGCTTCTGCTTATCATTCCAGGACATAGACGCTGCCTTGGTCCTTGTCCAGGCTATATGCTAGGTGTGTCCAGTGGCAAGCACTTTTAACCCCTCCTTTGTGCCAAGTTCAACCATGAGTGTGAGTCCTCACTCAGCCCAGCAGCCACAGCCTTTGCATGTCTTTCCACCTCTGAGCTGTTGCAGTCAAGTGAGCTCAGCTCTTCCCACTTCATGAAACTCACAAGCCTCTTTCCAGCCCTAGGGGACTTAGCTACTGCCTCCCCATCCTTCCAGGCCTCAGTTCAACAGCTGTTCCTGGCATTCTACACCCCATGGCCTGGTCACAGCTTCTTCATAGCACAGATCAGTATCTGAAACCACTTGATTTATGGACTTTGTGTTGATTTTCTGTGTTCTTTGGAAGAACATAAATCCCCTGAGAGCCAAACCCTACTTTCTGGTACATATCCAATGCATGGGCTTTCCAGGTGGTTCAGCGGTAAAGGACCCATCAGCCAATGCAGGAGACATGAGTTTGATCCCTGGGTGGGGAAAATCCCTTGGAACAGGAAATGGCAGCCCACTCCAGTATTCTTGCCAGGAGAATCCCATGGATAGAGGAGCCTGGCGGGCTGAAGTCCATAGGGTCACAAAAGAGTCGGACACAACTTAGCAACTAAAACAACAGTCCAGTGCCTAGAAAAGTGCCTGGCACGTGTCAGTGACGGATATCTGCTGAATGAACAATGGAATATGCCAGGTCTCCAATCTCCTCCTTTCCTTATACTGTCTGTCCAACATTCTTCTGCCAACAGACCCCTCCCCTAATGGACCTAGGTCTTCAAAAACAACATAACTCAGGAGTGGAAAATGGAAAAGTGTTTTCATTCTTTCTAGCTCAGTCCACAGCAGAAGGAAACAAGTTATTAATTTTCCAATTACTATCACACACATGTATACACAGATATATCTTTAATGTCAGGATTATTTTAAGGAAATAGTTGACTAGGGTCTGAGCTGGATCACATCACAAAACTGATCTGAATTCAGTGATTTTTCAGAATGATGATTTGGACTTAGTTTAAGGTTGTTTCTGCTTTTGCCTGGTACTCGACCACCCAATGAGCAGTGAAGTGAATATACACAAGAAGAAAGCTATAGATGAGTAGACTACTACCTCAGTTCAGTTCAGTCGCTCAGTCGTGTCCGACTCTTTGTGACCCTATGAACTGCAGCACGCCAGTCCTCCCTGTCCATCACCAACTCCCGAAGTTTACTCAAACTCATGTCCATTGAGTCGGTGATGCCATCCAACCATCTCATCCTCTGTCGTCCCCTTCTTCTCCCACCTTCAATCTTTCCCAGCACCAGGATCTTTTCTAGTGAGTCAGTTCTTCACATCAGGTGGCCAAAGCATTGGAGTTTCAGCTTCAACATCAGTCCTTCCAATGAATATTCAGGACTGATTTCCTTTAGGATGGACTGGTTGGATCTCCTTGGAGTCCAAGGGACTCTCAAGAGTCTTCTCCAACACCACAATTCAAAAGCATCAATTCTTTGGCACTCAGCTTTCTTCATAATCTAACTCTCATATCCACACATGACTACTGGAAAAAACATAGCCTTGACTAGATGACTCTTTGTTGGCAAAGTAATGTCTCTGCTTTTTTAATATGCTGTCTAGGATGATGACTACTTCCTGATTGCTCCTAATTCCACATGGAGAAGCTCCCAGAATTGAGTGGTTTCATCAGATCAAGTAGAGTAAGGAATCCACCAAAATGGAAGAGCCCAGAATCTCAGGTTGTCCACTTTCATACGAACTTCCTAAGCCATATGAGCAACTCCTGGCTGCACAGAGGGGCATACTGTCTGTTATCTCTCACAGCACCAGTGGGCCAGCTTCAGGTGTGGAGAACTAGGCTTGGTCACCACCCACCGTAGAAATTGTGGTAGAAGATAGTTTAGTGTCATCTAAATATAATAATAAATTATTGGGTTGAGTCTTCTTGTTTAGTCGCTAAGTCATGCCTGACTCTTTGCAGCACCATGGCCCGCCAGGCCCTCCTGTCCATGGAATTTCCCAAGCAAGAATACTGGAGTGGGTTGCCATTTCCTTCTCCAGTAGTTTAAACAAGAAGAGTAATGTACCATGGAAGACAGGAAGAAGATGCTTTCAAGCCTATGAAATGGTTTTGTCTAAAGACTGGGAGGAGAGTAGAAATTGATTGTGCAGAGGGGAGTAACCCACAAAAGTAAGCCTGGCTCAAAAGCTGGCTGTAGGCAGGGTTTACACTGAGAGACTAGAGCCACCTGGTGGAGAATATTGAAAGCAACCAAGAAAAAGAAATGAAATCAACTGAAGGTACTTAAGCAGAAAAGGAACTTGCTGAAGGATATTTAGACAGCCATGAGAATTCCTGGGAGGGGTAGAAAGCCAGCCACTGAAGCTAGGTGAGCAGGAACAACACCCAACCACATTGCAGAAACTTCTAGCAAACCACCTTTGCTGTCTTGCTCTGTCTATGGCTCTCGAGGCTAAACGTTCTGAAGCTCCACCATTGCTTCCCCCAAGAAACCAGCCATCTGTCACCATGCTAGTCAAAAGAGTAATTTCACCACGTAGTTGAACTCCTATGCACTAACCAAAACCCATGACCAGATTATATTTCTGTTACTGTTAGGTGTGGTATGTGCCTGAGTTCTGGCCAATAGGATACATCAAGAAAAGAAGCATACCACTTCCGAGAAGAGCCCGTAAAATCTTCCTGCAACTGGTTCTCTGTTGCTTCTTCCAGTGCCCGAGTTTCTGAGAGCCCATGTGGAAGTCTGCTCCACCAAGAACTCCAGCATCAGACTTGGTTATGCGAAGTAAGTGTATATTGGGTTTCAGTGCTGAGGGTGAGGTTTTTTAACAGCAGCTACTGTTTTACCCTAAGGAAATCACTCAAATCGTTCCCTTCTAAACAAAGTCTTCTATGGGACGAATCTAGGTTAGACACTGCACTCTCGTTACAAGAGAGCCTGACATGATTTTGTTTTCTGACATCATCCTTGTTCAAGAAGGATTCTGCATGTGGACAGTTATTAAGATATAGAGAATACTTAGAGCAGTGATAAATGAAGCAAGATCCCTACAGAAAAGAACAAACAGAAAATGAAACAATGGCCAGTAAATATGTGAAAGGATTGTCAGTTTCACTAGTCATCATGGAAATGCCAATTTATAACAAAAATAGACTATTTTATAGACAATAGATTGCTTTTTTTTTTACCACATGGTTTGTAGAATTTTAGTTCCTTGATTAGATATCAAACCCAGGCCATCGACAGTGAAAACTCAGAGTCCTAATTGCTAGACCACCAGAAAATTCTGGCAAAATACTTTAAATTTTTCAGAAATTGGGTGATGATGTGGAGAAATGGCCCTTTCTTATCACCTTGGTCAAAATGTAAATTATTGCAGCTGGTACAAAGAGCAAAAGTAGACATATAATACGGTTGAAGTTGTATGTGACAACACAACCCAGCAAGTCTGCTTCTAGATATTAGCAATGGAGTGTCTCATACAAATGGATAAATGGTGCAGTCCAGAAGCAACAAGTATTGCTTTTATTCCCATCTCATTGGCCAGAACTAGTCACATGAAAGAGAAAAGAGTATTCCTTCCACTCGTCCAGAAGGGGTTAGAAAACTGGCGATCACTTAGCACTAGAAATCTCTGCCAAGCTTTTTCAGAAAATGTCAGTGTTAAAGTCTTTCTTGCATGAATCAGCAACGAAAGTGTCAACTACAAATTGGCATTTACCAAGAGCATTGCCAAGGACTGAACCACAAAGGCGTTTGCCATCTGCTTCTACAGAGACTGAAGCCCATGCTGCTACAGCTGATGACTTTCAGCAACCCCTGAGGGAGTTCAGGGTGGAGGCAGTCTGTGCTCCAGGGAATCTGGTGGGACAGGTCTTCAGATAGTTGGATGTTTTTAGGAACAGATTTTATGATCCCAATCCTTGTATCTCCTCATATCTAGAGAAGCACTAAATCCCTTCATGGTGACATCAGATCCTCATGCCTAACAAAAAAACCTTTTGTAAAATGAGTGCTCCATGGTATTGAACTCCCCCTTCACCAAAACCTTATATATTGACTTTCCCCCACTACCGCTTTGGAGCAGTCTCTCAGAGCTATCTGAGCTGCTGCCTCCTGGGCTGCAGTCCTCATTTTGCCCCAAATAAAACTTAACTCACAACTCTCAAGTTGTACATCTTTTTTTAGTCAACAGAAGCCTGACTACAATAATGAAGTAAAAAATTCAGTATCATCAGTCATTAAGTAAATGCAACTCAAAACCACACTGAGATGCCACTTCACACCCAGTAGGACTGCTGTAATTTTAAAAAACTGGAACCCTCATACATTATAGGTAGAAATGTAAAATGGTGCAGCCACTATGGAAAACAGTTTGGTGGCTCTTCAAAAAGTTAGAGTCACCATACAACCAGCATATCTACTCCTAGGTATCACCTACCATCTGAGCCACCAGGGAAGCCCAGACGCTACCTAAGAGAGTTGAAAAAAAATGTACGTTGAAATAAAATCTGTACAGTGTTTAGAGAAGCATTATTTAGAGAAGTTATTATAATAGCTGAAATTTTCCACCAAAAGGCAAATCAAATATCATTAACTAATGAATGGATAAGCAAATGTGGCATACCCATACCACGGAATATTATTCTGCCATTAAAAGGCATGAAGTGCTGATCGTGCTACATGATAAGCCTTAAAAACAAATGAAAAAAGCCAGGCACAAAAGACCACATAGTGTGTGATTCTATCTTTATGAAACATTTGCATGTGCTTAGTCGCTCAGTTGTGTCTGATCTTGGCCACCCCTGGGACTGTAGCCCACCAGGCTCCTCTGTCCATGGGATTCTCCAGGCAAAAATCCTGGAGTGGGTTGCCATGCCCTCCTCCTGGGAATCTTCCCAACTCAGGATCAAATCCAGGTCTCCCGCACTGCAGGCGGATTCTTTACCATCTGAGCCACCGGGGAAGCCCAAATGAAACGTCTAGAACAGAGAAATTCACAGAAACAGAAGGACAATGGATGGTTGCAGAAAGCTGGTGGGAAGGGAAGACAGGAAGTGACTCTAATGGGCATGGAGTTTGTTTTTGCAAGGATGAAGTGGTCAGAGTTAGACAGTGGTGATGGTCACAAAGCCTTGTGAAGAGACTAAAAGCCGCTGAATAGTACACATTAAAATGGTTAAAATGGTGAATGTATGTATGTGAATTTTATCTCAATTGTTAAATGTGTGTGTGTATGTGCACACACACAACTCAAGTGGTGCTAGTGGTAAAGAACCCACCTACCTATGCGAGAGACAAAAGACGTGAGTTCCAGTCTTTTTGCCTGGAGAATCCCATGGACAGAGGAGCGTGGTGGGCTACAGCTACAGTCCATAGGATCGCAAAGAGTCGGACACCACTGAAGAGACTTAGCGCGCATGCACAACCCATAGCACACACGTGTATGTGCGCGCACCTAGCATAGAATTAAGTTACTCAAGCTCTGGTTAGTCTATAGGCTGTATTTGACACTCAGCTCTACCAGGTAGCTGAATGAAAGTGTCACACGAGTGTATGTTCCTCGGTTCTTTGTCTCGTCACAACAAAGATTTGGAGCAACGGACATTAAAGCCCTCGGAGCATCACAGCTCTCGGGTCTTGGACAAACTGTGTTACAGCTCTTAGGCAAATCAGTGTTACAGCTCCATTTTATTTATAAGATAGCAGGAGAATCCAAGACTCGAAGAGAAGAGAGTGGAGGAGTGCGTGGGGAGAGAGAAAGAGAGAGAGAGAGAGAGCGAGCGAGCACACATGCACACAGGAGAGAGAGTCCGAGAGAAAGCGCTTTGGCTCCTCCTTTTATATGTTTTTTCCTCCACCTGGGCCTGCCCTATGCAAATTGGGCTTAGCCAGGAGTGCTGTTTGTTCTGCCTGAAGTCTTCACTCTGGTCCTCGGACCTTCCTTGTCTTTTAGCCACTGCCATTTTGGACTCCTTTTCCCTATTCTACCTACCTAACATTCCCCCCTCAAGAGATGGGAGGCCCAATTCTTTGGGAATAGGGGCATCGAGGTCTTTCTGGCTACTTCCTGCTGAACTGGGGCGGCAAGGGGTATTGGGCCTCCCCCTCTTGCTAGTCTCAAGCCTCAGAGTCGTTATAGCGGTGTCCAAGGATGTGTGTGATATTTTCCGTGGTCAGCTGTAGTTTTATATCTTTGTTAAACTGGCACTGCATGTTGTAGCTGGTTGACCTGGGCAGAGACAAAACAGGTTAGACAATTGACAGTACATAGAATAATCATAAACATCATCAATATAGCATAACAAGGACTAATAGGGACATTGGTCAATTTTAAATTCACATCGCCAGGATAGCTCAAGTCCCTCCTTGTTCAGGGATCAGAAGATCTATCTCCTGTCTGTTTTCTAGTACAGTCTCTGTCAAGCTGTGTTGGCTCCTTAGAGTTATCCTGAGAAATCTTATCCCCAGAAACCAGATTTTGGCGGTGTTCATTAGAATGGCACTCATTGGTAGTTCTGAATAGGTATCTGAGATCTCCCGGGGGCTCACAGGTGTATCCTGTCCTCTTCTGTTTTCTTCCATGGCTTGACTCGTGAGTAGTGAATCCAGGAGTCATGTCCTGGTACCTTGACTGCTGTGGGGGTAGAAAGTATTACAGGGTAGGGGCCCTTCCATGTGGGCTGGAGTTGAGCCTTTGGGGACCCATCTTTCCAGACTTTAATTAGGACTTGAGTTCCTGGAGCATATAGTGGTGACTCTTTAGAATCTTTTGGGTCCTGGTTCATACCCCACAAGCATATATCCAGTTGGAATTGCCCAATGGCCATGGTATAAGACTGGAGGGTCTGAACCTCTGGATCTAGGAAGAGGTCATTGACACAAACAAAAGGTCTCCCATATAGCATCTCATAAGGACTAAGACCAACCTGTTCCTTAGGGGCAATGCGGGTGCGGAGGAGAGCTATTGGTAAAGCCTCCTTCCATCCCAGGGAGGTCTCCTGGGTTATCTTTTTTATCGCTGATTTTAAGAATTGATTGGCTTTTTCTACTTTTCCTGAAGATTGAGGCCTCCAGGCACAATGGAGATAATAAGTAATGCCCAATGCTCTCGAGACCCCTTGGGTGACCTTAGAAGTAAATGATGTCCCATTGTCACTTTGTAATGACCTGGGCAGACCAAATCTTGGGATGATTTCATGGAGCAGTTTTTTTTACCACCTCCTCAGCCTTCTCAGTCCGGGTGGGAAAGCCTTCAATCCATCCTGTGAATGTATCTATCATGACTAATAGGTATTTATACCCTTGAGAAACTGGCATCTGGGTGAAGTCCATCTGCCAGTCCTCTCCTGGGTAGGCCCCACGTCGTTGGATGGGCTGGGCCAGCTGGGGTCTTCGAGCTCCTTGGGGGTTGTTTAATTGGCAAGTGGGACAAGAGGAGACCACCTGTCTTATAGTTGTTTGGAGGCCTGTTCCTCTGAAGGACCTTTCTAGTAATATTTGGAGAGCCTTTTCTCCTAAATGAGTAGTGGCATGTAAGGAGTTAACCAACTTCCATTGGAGGTTTCCAGGCAGAAAAAGGAGTCCTTCCTTTTGGAACCACCCCATATGATCTTCTTGAAAGCCCTCGCTCTCAGCTTTAAGAGTCTCACCTTCAGTATATGAAGGAGTTTCTGGCAAATTAGTCTGTGGAACTAAGGTGGCAATCCCTATTAGGTCATGGTTCTGTAATGCTGCTCTCCTAGCTGCCTGATCAGCTGCTTGGTTCCCTCGTGCCACTTCCGTGTTCCCTTTTTGGTGTCCTTTACAGTGGGAGACTGAAACCTCAGTGGGCAGATGGACTGCCTCCAAGAGTCGAAGAATCTGATCACCATAGTTGATTGGGGACCCTCGGGTGGTCAAGTGGCCGCTTTCTTTCCAAACAGCCGCATGTGCATGTAGCACCAGAAAGGCAGACTTGGAGTCAGTGTAAATGGCTATTCTTTTTCCTTTTCCCAGCTCTAAAGCTCGAGTCAGGGCTATGAGCTCAGCTAATTGGGCTGAAGTACCTGGTGGCAGAGGCTTAGCCTCTATGGTCTCAAAATTGGAGACTACTGCATACCCGGCTCTTCTTTTTCCATCCAAGACAAAGCTGCTTCCATCAGTGTACCAGATTTCTTCAGGATTGGTCAGAGGATCTTCTGACAATCCCTCTCGGGGTTTTGTCCAGTGGTCCAAGGTTTCTAGACAAGAGTGAAACAGGAGAGCCCTCGGGGGTAGATAGGAGGGTGGCTGGGTTAAGAACCTCACAAGGGGATATAGTGAGGCCTGGATTTTCCATCAGCATTACTTGATATCTGAGGATTCTTTGATCAGACATCCATAAATGGCCTCTCCCATTTAGGAGTTGTTTTACTTGGTGGCTGGTAAAAATAGTTAGTTTGCCCCCAAAGCAGAGTTTTAAAGCATCTTCTATCATGATTGCAATAGCTGCAAGATTTCGAAGGCAGGGGAGCCAACCTCGGGAAGTTGGATCGAGCCTCTTGGATAAGTAAGCTACAGGCTGGGGCTCAGATCCCAACCTTTGAATTAACACTCCCAAGGCTATTCCCTCTCTTTCATGGACATAAAGTTGGAATGCTTTTTCTGGGTCTGGCAACCTCAAGGCAGGTGCCTGAGTTAAGGCCTGTTTTAGTGTAGCCTCTGCCTCCTTTTGAGGAGTTCGCCACATCAGTGGGATTGAATCATCTCGTCCCTTTAAGCTTTCATATAAGGGCTGGGCAATTAGACCATAGTTGGGTATCCAGATTCTACAATACCCAGTTAGCCCCAGGAAAGCCCCCAATTGTTTTCGAGTCGTGGGGGAGGGCAAATGGAGAATTCCTTGTACCCGATCAGAGGACAGCCTCCTGGACCCGTGTGTAATCTGAACTCCCAGGTAAGTGACTTTGTCTCGACCATCTGTGCCTTAGCACGGGAGACTTTATATCCCTTTTCTGCCAAGAAGTTTAGAACCTGAATTGCATGTTGTTGGGCACTTTTCTCATCTGGAGAGCAGATTAGTAGGTCATCTATGTATTGTAATATTTTCCCATTAGGTCCCAGGTCCAGATCTAGGAGATCCCAGCTAACGGCCTGTCCAAACAGGTGGGGGCTATCTCTGAACCCCTGAGGTAATACTGCCCAAGTCATCTGTTGGTATTTTTCTCCTGGGGCCTCCCACTCAAAGGCAAAAAGGTATTGGGATTCTTTAGCCAGTGGTATGCAAAAAAAATGCATCTTTGTGATCCAAGACTGTAAACCACTTGGCACTGGGTGGGATTTCTCCCAAGATTACATAGGGATTGGACACTGTGGGATGGAGGGGGACTACAGCTTCATTTATGATCTGGAGATCTTGAACCAGTCGCCAGGTTCCATCTTTTTTCTTTACTGAGAGGATTGGGGTGTTACATGGCGAACTGGTGGGGACCAATAGCCCACAAGCAAGAAATTTATTTATTAAAGGCTGTAGTCCCTCCCGAGCCTCTCTTTTGAGAGGATATTGTTTCCAGTTAGGAAACTGAGTGGGATCTCCGAGGACAATGACTGGTTCAGCTTGGTGGGCTCATCCAGGAATCCCCTGGTCCCACACCTGGGGGTTAATTTTGTCTTCCCATAGTTTTTGGTCCCCCTCTATTGAAGGTGTAATGGGTTCTTCAGTAGTAACCAGGAGCTGTAGAGCTCTAGGGGCTGAAAAACTTCCCATCACAAGGGTGGTCCCCAGTTTAGTGAGTATATCTCTTCCCAATAAGGGGGTAGGACACTCAGGGACCACCAGAAACTGGTGAGAAAATATTTGTCCATCCCAGCAACAAAGAAGTGCTCGGGTGAATCTTTTAGTAGTTGCTTTTCCTGTAGCACCCAAAATGGTACAGGTTTGGGAGGAGAAGGCTCTGGAGTAGGAGATCAAGACAGAGTAGGTAGCCCCTGTGTCAACCAAGAAATTCTTGGACCTACCTGCCACATCCAGTTGCACCCTTGGCTCCAGCCCCGTGATGGTTATCTGTGACAGGCGGGCTGGCTGGAGCGGGCCGCTTCAGTCCTCTTGAACCATCATGAGGGCAGGCTTGGCGCTTGACCTTGAGTCTCTTGGGTCCCGAGGGCAGAGTGCCACCCAATGTCCCAGTTGATGGCATTTGTGGCAAGCCGTTCTAGGAGACTTGTCACAGTTTGGACACTCTTTGGCCCAATGCCCCGCCTGTCTACAGATCAGGCATCTGTCTCTCAAGGACTCAGGGTTTGCCATAGGGTTTCTCTGGAGGGCGGCCAGCATCTGGGCATGCCTTGTCTCTTTCTTTCTCTCCTTCTCCTGGGCCTTGGCCTCCTCCTGTTCCCTGTTAGTTGCTGTAACTTAATTCTGATATCTGATGCACATTGGGACAGGAATTTGTCCTTTAAAATCACCCATGCCTCGTAAGAGTCTAAATCCAGGTTGGTAAACTTTTGGAGTGCCTTTTTTAGCCTCTCCAGAAAGGCAATGGGGTTCTCATTGGGCTCCTAAGTTATTGCTGAGACCCGGGCATAGCTAATTACTTTTTGTTGGGCTGCTTTCAGTCCTGCCTTCACACAGATTAGAAAATGATCTCTTTCCCAGATGTGCTCAGGGTCATTATAATTCCAATTAGGATCGGAGGAGGGGACTGCAGTTTCCCCTACTGGGTATCTATCACTGTACATGTGGAGCCCTGTTGCATACCTCTGGGCTTCCATTAAGACCCTGGTATGTTCAGGATCAGATAAAGTTTGACTAAATATGACCATGATGTCTTTCCACGTCAAGTCAAAGGCCAAGGTAATATGTTGGAATGTATCTATATATTTGCCTGGGTCATCTGTATAGCTTCCCAGGTCTTGTTTGATCTGCCTTAGTTCTAAGAGGGAGAAGGGCTTATGGACCTGGGTTGGTCCGAATTCTCCTCCAGTTTCAACTAAGGGACATACTCGAGCTGGCTTTTGTGGAGGAGGTGCTCCTGGATATGGGGGCACGTTTGGGTACGAGGAAGGAGCACCAGGCAACTCGGGAGCTGTGGGAGGTAAGCCTTCACGAGGGGGTTCCTTTTCTTGGTTGCCCGTGCCTAACACCATTTGCCTAGTGGGCTCACTTTTAGGGCATACTACAATCCCATACTTAAGACAGAGTCCCTTCATATCTCTTAGTCGGAAGAAAATTTGGACATAGGGGATATCTCTGTCCATTTCCCTTGTCTTTTGCAGAATAATTCTAATTGCAGGATGGTATTGTAATTTAAAGTTCCATCCTCAGGCCAGTGTTCCTCGTCCCCCAGTGGATACTGTGGCCACGCAGTGGCACAAAAGAATTTCAAACGACTTCTCCTTAGAGCTAGAGGATCGAACAGCTTCCAGTTATCAAGGATACATTTCAAGGGCGTCTGCCGGGAAGTGGATTTGTTATTTCCCATCTGAAAGACAGTCATTACAGGGAGAAAAGAAAAAGACCTCTTTCGATTTCCTTAAGGGTGAGTCTTTCTGAAGTTTATCCTACCCAGAACTGTTGCAACCTGAGAGCCAGGCATCCCCGGGTCAGGGTGCAGATCCCCAGGCAGGCTGAGGTGTGACAGCCTCCTAGAGATCGAATCCATGGGCAGGTCAAGGCGTGACGGCCTCCTGAGGATTGGGTCCCTGGGCAGGTTGAGGTGTGACGACCTCCTGGGACTAGAGGATCCCCGAACAGGTTGAGGCGTGACAACCTTTTGAAGACCGACCCCTAGGCAGGTCAAGGCGTGATGACCTCCTGGGACCCCCCGGACTGGAGTTTGGGTGTCCCCAAGATCTCCAGTGTGACCAGTATTGGGTAGGATTAGGGGTTGGATATTATAGAGTATTTCCCTCCCAAGGCCAGCTATTTTCTGGTTGTCTCTCCAGAAGATTGTAGAAACCTTGTGGGTCTGGATGGGGCTCAGGAAAAGAGCATGAAACAGGAGGGAAGGGGGCAGAGCTCAACCTTTGAAAGAATGACATAGCACAAGGGTATAATGTAAACCACTTAAAATCAATTGAGTCCAAGATGACAAGTCAACTTCAAGTAAACCTTAATCCCCAATCTATAAGCCAACAGACACACCCAGAGGTGGCAAGACAGCTCCAAGGCACAAGGTCAGAAGAGGGAGGAGTGGGTGGTTCCCCAATGGCTGGGATGATCCTCTCACTCATTAGCATATGAATTCCATCCCTTCACAAAACCTAGCCAGGCCTAATTCCAAGGTTGCAGCCCTTGCCCTCAGCAATGGTTCACACCCTGAAGGGTGGCTTCTCTCTGGATCCTAACAAATCTACCTCTCATTGCTTTGACTCTCAATTAATTTTTGCAATGAGACATCAGAGCCTGAGTTTCATTAGTTTTGGTCGGGCTTGAGTCCCGGGAAAGAGCTGAAGGACAGGAGGAAAAAGCAGTGGGGAAAACGTGCCAAGGAATCCCCTTCATAGCCCGCCAGAAAATTTGCTAAATATCTGACTGGTGCCCACAGTTTCATTGGTCTGATCTTTGGCACAGAGAAGAGAAAGGACAGAAGAACCCCCACCGGCTTGGGTAACAGCCACTGGGGCTCAGCAGATAGCACCTTTGGGACATGCTGAGGAGTAGCCTCTCCAGAGTCCCTCAATTGTGCCCCTGCTGCCCGCCTGTTCATGGGAGGCTCGAGGAAACAAGAAACGAGAGATTGTAAAGGTCCCTCCAGCCATAGGAGTGAGGACCTCTTACCTTAACTGAAGGTCTTCTGGAATCTGAGACTGGGCCGTGTGAGCTTTCTGCTGAGTTCATTTTTCACTGTCCCAGTTTCCAGCAAGATGGGCCTTCCCCTGAGCTGGGTTTCTTCGCCTTCCACTTCTAGCGCGGGAGCTTCGCTGAGTTGGTCTCCTGCTGTGCTTGGCCTCTTCCGCGTGGAGGTTGTTTCAGCCAGGTTATATCCGAGTCCCGGCACCATAGATGTCACATGAGTGTATGTTCCTCAGTTCTTTGTCTCGTCACAACAAAGATTTGGAGCAACGGACATTAAAGCCCTCGGCGCATCACAGCTCTCGGGTCTTGGACAAACCGTGTTACAGCTCCATTTTATTTATAAGATAGCAGGAGAATCCAAGACTCAAAGAGAAGAGAGTGGAGGAGTGCGTGGGGAGGGAGAAAGAGAGAGAGAGAAAAAGAGAGAGAGAGAGCACACGCATGCACGTGGGAGAGAGAGTCAGAGAGAAAGCACTTTGGCTCCTCCTTTTACATGTTTTTTCCTCCACCTGGGCCTGCCCTATGCAAATTGGGCTTAGCCAGGAGTGCTGTTTGTTCTGCCTGAAGTCTTCACTCTGGTCCTCGGACCTTCCTTGTCTTTTAGCCACTGCCATTTTGGACTCCTTTTCCCTATTCTTCCTACCTAACAAAAGCAAACCACTTAACCTCTCTAAGTCTCAGTTTCCTGTGTAAAAAATGGGGATGATAATAATGCTTGCCTCATAGAGTTGTCATGAGGATTAAATGAGCTAATGAAAGTACATATCATGGGACTAGAACATAGTAGTGAAGTGAAAGTGAAAGTCACTCAGTCGTGTCCGTCTCTTTGTGACCCCATGGACTATCCGCCCATGGAATTTTTGGAGTGGGTAGCCTTTCCGTTCTCCAGGGGATCTTCCCAACCCAGAGATTGAACCCAGGTCTCCCACATTGCAGGCAGATTCTGTACCAGCTGAGCCACAAGGGAAGCCCAGAACATAGTAAGCCCTCGGTAAACAGTGCAAAACATAACTAAATGCACAGATAATGATACCTGTACAGAGAGAGAGAGAAAGAAAGAGAAATAGACTGGGAAGAATGTGCTGATCAGCCCACAGGAACTTTCTTGTCTTGAAACTTTAGCAGTAGGAATTTGGTAATCTATCACACATTCTTTTTTAGATTTGCCTAGAATGACTCAGTCCCCTAAAGGCAAAGTACCTGATAAAATGACAAACGGAAGTCATTGAATTAAAATGTCAAGATCCTGTACACACACACACACACACACACACACACACACACCCTTGACAGCCTGTCTGACTTAACAAACTAGTTATGTTCCTCTAAATCAGCAATGACTGAAGAAAGCTATTCATTGCAAAGGAAAGCAAATGTGAATTTTCACTCTTAGATACGTTCACCAAAATTACAGCTCCACATAACTTGCAGCTTCTTTGCTCCTACAAGTCTTTCCAGAAAGTGAAAGTGAAAGTTGCTCAGTCGTGTCTGACTCTTTGTGACCCCATGCACTGTCAGAATACTGGAGTTGGTAACCTTTCCGTACTTCAGGGGATCTTCCCAACCCAGGTCTCCCACATTGCAGGTGGATTCCTTACCAGCTGAGCCACAAGGGAAGACCAAGAATACTGGAGTGGGTAGCCTATCCCTTCTCCAGTGGATCTTCCTGACCCAGAAATTGAACCAGGGTCTCCTGCATTACAAGCGGATTCTTGACCAAATGAGCTACCAGGGAAGCCCCACAAATCTTTCTAAGGCCAGCTCAAATCTCACCTCGTTAAGCCTTTCCAATCACTCCAGAAAAACTATACTTCCTCTTCCACTGAGCTTCTCAGTAAAAGGAAGGACCTGAGGAAGCAATGGAGGGAGGGAGGGAGGGAGATGAATTTAAGGCACTAATTCAAAGCTCAATCTCTTACCATAACCTTTGCCTTCACATCATTTTCTCAAGTTCCCCCCATCCCAAGACCAGAGTTCTTTGACCTCATCAATGTCACCAACGCACCGACACTTCCTAACATTTTATCAGTCGTGTCCCTCCTCATCCAGCTGCAGTTGCAGGGTCCAACACTGCATTTGCAAACACCTTCCATTCCTTGATCTTCTCCTTCCAAAGCAAAACCCTAACTATGCATGGATCCGAGACCACCTACCATCTCTGAGCCTCAACCTGAAGTCCTAGTTATTGCTGGAGAAAACCCCCAACTAGGCAGGATGCTACCAGGTCAAATTCATAGTGACCAAGCCCGAACTTATGCTCAACGATGGAGCAAATCTTCCTGCTCCTTCCTGCTTCCTTTCTGCTAAGCCCCTCTCCCATGTTTTACGATTTCTTACCTCTCCCCTCCACTGAAACTGACTTCCTCCTTCTCTCCGTTGTCAGCTGGTGCTCATTCCTGAGGACTATAGAGCACTCCATGCCAGGTCCCTCGTATTTCAGCCACTAAACCTCTATTTGCAACTACTATCTTCTTTCTCTATTACATAGAGGAAGTGTCTTTCCCTTAATGAGACTCATTTTTCTCCATGTGTACTCTGAGCTGAATCTTCTCTCCACTCAGGGTCAGACTGTCCACCCAAGGTGCTCATCAGGCCACATCTGAGTGATCATGGGGCAACCGACTCTGGTTTTTTGTTTATCTTTATCATGGAAGTTATTGCTGATGACTTGTGTAATTTTTTAAAAGAAGAATTTAAGAGAAAGTTATGAGCATTTGTCTTCTGGGAGATGTGGTAATACCCACCCTGTCATTTGAATCAACATTCAGCCCCCATTCCATTTGAGGGCAGGAATAGATACTAAATCCTGCCAGCCACGAAGATAGATGGGCCCAAGTCTTGAGGTAATTTTATTTTTTCTATTTTTTTGGCTGTGCTGCACAACATGAGGGATCTTAGTTCCCTGACCAGGGATCGAACCCATCCCCCCTGCAGTGGAGGTGTGGTGTGTTAACTGGTTACTGGTCTCTTAACTACTGAAAGTCCAGAGATCATATTCAGTTCAGTTCAGTTCAGTCGCTCAGTTGCGTCCGACTTTTTTCGACCCCATGAATCGCAGCATGCCAGGCCTCCCTGTCCATCACCAACTCCCGGAGTTCACTCACACCCACGTCCATTGAGTCAGTTCACTCAGACTCACGTCCATTGAGTCAGTGATGCCATCCAGCCATCTCATCCTCTGTCATCCCCTTCTCCTCCTGCCCCCTATCCCTCCCAGCATCAGTCTTTTCCAATGAGTCAACTCTTCGCATGAAGTGGCCAAAGTACTGGAGTTTCAGCTTTAGCATCACTGCTTCCAAAGAACACCCAGGACTGATCTCCTTTAGAATGGACTGGTTGGATCTCCTTGCAGTCCAAGGGACTTTCAAGAGTCTTCTCCAACACCACAGTACTGAATATACTAACTCAGTCTCTTCCATAGCAGATTTAATTGTCACTAATTGGGTTTCCCAGGTAGCACAGTGGTAAAGAATCCACATGCCAATGCAGGAAACCCAAGAGACTCAGGTTTGATTCCTGGGTCAGGAAGATCCCCTGGAGAAGGGAATGGCAACCCACTCCAGTATTCTTGCCCGGAAAATTCCATGGACAGAGGAGCCTGGCGGGCTACAATCCATGGGGTCGCAAAGAGTCGGACACAGCTGAATGACTGAGCACGCACACAATTTTCTAATTTACCTTAATCATAAAAACTGAGTCAGAGAGATTACCTAATTGCCAGTCTCTGAAAGAGGAGGGAATTCAAAAGGAGTCTGACAGCATGTGAGGGGCTCGAGTGTGGGAGGGTTTACCTCCGTGGAGCCACTTCTCTTGTGTCGGTGAATCACACAGTCAAATTACAGAGCAAGTGACAGGAGCTCGGCTAGACTCCAGCACCCGGTGTCAGAAGGTTATTCACCAGCCCTACAGCACTAGCTGTCTGTTTGGCAGGGGATGTTGGTTCTAATTAGGTACTGCTCCCCGTGGGCCACCTGGGAGGACCTTTATTCTCTGCACAATTATTAATCAGCTCTCCGGTGTTAACAAGATCAGATGGGGAAGTATGTAAATTCACTCTCAATTCTTTGTCCCCATCACTCGGCAGGCCACCTTACGAGCTCACTAATGAGGTCCTGGCCAACTAACTAGCAAGCTGGCCAGCTCCTGTTCCTAATGATAACTTCCAAAACGGGATTTTTACCATTTTGAATACATAAGCCAATCCAACACACTGCAATATATAATCTTTCTGCAACTTTCTGATAAAACTTTAAACTAGGTCATGTTAAAATACTGTAACTAAATTACAATAAAATTGAAGAAATGCCCAGAAATTGAAGGATTAAGGGGGCACAAATTCAACACTTGGGGACTTTTCTGTCTGTCCCCAGAGACAAAGCCCTCATCTATATTCTTTATCAAAATTTCATCCTTCTGCTGTTTCTTCCTCTCATAATTTCAAAATAGAACTTATACTCTGAAGCAAGTATTAAATGGAACCTTACAAAATTACCAATTTTTGATGATTTTTGACCTACAATCATGGCAAGTTCAACACATAATGCATGAGGCCTTGGAACGGTTTTTGAAGGGGATTGAGTTTTTCAAGCATAAAAATAAATAATCATAGGAATAAAATAGAGAGCCCAGAAATAAACCCATGCATATATGATCAATTAATCTACAAGGGAGGCAAGAATATACAATGAGGAAAAGACAGTCTATTCCATAAATAATGTTGGGAAAACTGGACTACATGTAAAAGAATGAAATTAGAATATTTTCTCATGCCATGTACAAAAGAAACTCAATATAAAGTCCTAAATGTAACACCTGAAATCATAAAACTAGAAGAAAATATAGATTGTACTCTCTTTGACATCGGTCTTAACAATATTTCTTTGGATCTGTCTCCTCAGGTAAAGGGAACAAAAAACAAAAATAAATAATTGGACCTAGTCAAACTTGAAAGCTCTGGCACAGCAAATGAAATCAATACTATAATATCCTATATATTAATAATAGTTACGTATATAATACATACATATAGATTGAATGCTGCTAAGTCGCTTCAGTCGTGTCCGACTCTGTGTGACCCCATAGATGGTAGCCCACCAGGCTCCCCCGTCCCTGGGATTCTCCAGGCAAGAACACTGGAGTGGGTTGCCATTTCCTTCTCCAATGCATGAAAGTGAAGTGAAAGTGAAGTCGCTCAGTCGTGTCCGACCCTCAGCGACCCCATGGACTGCAGCCCACCAGGCTCCTCCGTCCATGGGATTTTCCAGGCAAGAGTACTGGAGTGGGGTGCCGTTGCCTTCTCTGATAGATTGAATACATATATATATATATATAATAGATTATAATATCTATTAGATGGATAGATTGAGAGATCTGAAATAGATATGACAAAATTTTGTCATTTGGATGGTAGATACAAGGATATTTGATAAACTTTTCTCCATACTTTTCTCATACTTGATATATTCTGTAATACATTTTAAAATGAATAACTATTCATGAGAAATCCAAAACGGGCCACAGAGGCTGAATTTGCTGTTTTGATCTCTGCCGACACCTGACATGGGAGAGAGAACAAGGCCTCCAGATGTTCCACACTTCTCTTCACAAAATTTCCATGACATCACTTGCAAAACATCCTAGCGCCTGGGGTGGGGAGGAAATCGAACTAAGGAAGGTGGATATAGTATATACCAAGGCAGAGATTCTCATTCCTGTTTCCCCTACACCATATCTTGTAAAGAAAAGTCACATTTGAGACACTTTCAAGAAGAGGAACCCAGATGTTGTTTAATAGCTAAGATTAGCTATGGTTCATGAGCAGCATCATAATCGGTTGATTTGCCAGCTGTAAGTCCACTTTTCTCTTCCTCTGATCAGAGGGAACAAAACCCTGACCCAAGGTTTGAAAAAATAAGGCATTGACTTTGGATATCTGACCTTCTAACGGGATGGGACCAGAGGACCAGTCACATTCCTGGCCTGGGGCGTGGCTTGCGAGCACTGGTGATGCAGCCTCTGGGGCTTCCTGCCTGCTCCCCGTCTCGTTCCCTCCCACAGCTGCAGTTCGGAGAGTCAGTCGTCACCCCAACGCGAGTCAGGAGAGCGGGGCACATTAGGGACAAAAAAAACTGAAGGATTGAAAAAGGATGCCACTCCCCTGTGCTGGGACCAGCGGCTGACAGTGGCGGTTGGCAGTGGAGAAGGTGGAGGCGCAGCCAGAAGCGTGGTCCCGTCACCTGTCCTCTTCCTCTCACTACATCTTGTGCAGTCCTACCAGCACAGTCTCGTTACACTTCCCCAAGGCCCACTCTTTCACAGCATGAAAAGAAAGAGGAGTGGCCGCAGGCAGAATGAAGTGAGGGACCCAGAACAGAAGGCACTGCAGACAGGAGAGAAGGCCCCAGGACTGGACCTTCTCCCCAGGGGCCGTACAGTGAGCTGGGTCAGCGCAGGGTAGGGGATTATCAGACAAAACTAGTAGATAGGGAAGAATACACAGGACAGTTGTCTCAAGATACTGATGAAAACTTTATCAAATGGAGATTACATAGCAACAAGGATTTACTGCATAACACAGGGGACCACCAACATGAGTCTGAGTGAACTCCAGGAGTTGGTGATGGACAGGGAGGCCTGGCGTGCTGTGATTTATGGGGTCACAAAGAGTCGGACACGACTGAGCGACTGAACTGAACTGATACTTAATACCTTGTAATAACCTACAATGAAAAATAAACACACACACACACACACACATATATATATCTGAATCAGTTTGTTGTATACCTGAAACTAACACAATATTATAAATCAATTATACTTCAGTTTCTTTACATGGAGGTTGGAATTCATACTTTAGATGATGCTCATATATTTTTGGGCTTCCCTGGTGACTGCAGCCATGTAATTAAAAGAAGCTTACTCCTCGGAAGGAAAGTTATGTCCAACCTAGATAGCATATTCAAAAGCAGAGACATTACTTTGCCAACAAAGGTCCAGCTAGTCAAGGCTATGGTTTTTCCTGTGGTCATGTATGGATGTGAGAGTTGGACTGTGAAGAAGGCTGAGTGCCGAAGAATTGATGCTTTTGAACTGTGGTGTTGGAGAAGACTCTTGAGAATCCCTTGGACTGCAAGGAGATCCAACCAGTCCATTCTTAGGGAGATCAGCCCTGGGATTTCTTTGGAAGGAATGATGCTAAATCTGAAACTCCAGTACTTTGGCCACCTCATGTGAAGAGGTGACTCATTGGAAAAGACTCTGATGCTGGGAGGGATTGGGGGCAGGAGGAGAAGGGGACGACAGAGGATGAGATGGCTGGATGGCATCACTGACTCGATGGACATGAGTCTGAGTGAACTCCGGGAGTTGGTGATGGACAGGGAGGCCTGGCGTGCTGCGATTCATGGGGTCGCAAAGAGTCGGACACGACTGATCGACTGAACTGAAATGAACTGAGTGACTCACCGGAGAAGGCAATGGCAACCCATTCCAGCGTTCTTGCCTGGAGAATCCCAGGGACGGGGGAGCCTGGTGGGCTGCCATCTATGGGGTCGCACAGAGTCAGACACGACAAGCGACTTAGCAGCAGCAGCAGCAGTGACTCAGACCAGGGCTCAGGTAAAGAATCTGCTTACAATGAGGGAGACTCGAGTTCCATCCCTGGATTGGGAAGATCCTTTGGAGATGGGAATGGCTACCCACTCCAGTATTCTTGCCTGGGGAATTCCATGGACAGAGGAGCCTGGAGAGCTATAGTCCATGGGGTTGTAGAGTCGGACACAACTGAGTGACTGATACTTTCACTTTTCTTTTGTATATTTTTAAGTGACGCTAAATGAGGTGTCTTATTTTTAAAAAGCTTGTCCTATTGGAACTCAAAAACTTTAGTCAATAGATGTTTCTGATGTTCTTGAACAGGTGTTCATTAATTTGAGGAAATCTGGCCATTTAAGAATAGTGTGTGATTCTCCACACACCCTTCCCTCGTGACAGCCACAGCAGAACATGCCAGGAGGAGGCTCCAATCAACCAGAATCCCTGAGTAACTGTGATGAGCAGAAACCCCTACTTGTTTGATTTAAGCTAGTCAGACTTGGGGATGGTTTGTTACCGGTCTATCCTAATGGATGCAAGCCAACAGCATAGACCTCACTGAATGACAAATGATGGTGACTTGAACCTGAGTGGCAACAGTGAAAAAGATGAGACATCATCCAAACGTGGATTTACTTTCTTGTATAGAAAAGAAATCCTATGTGACTGAAAATGGGAGACCAGTGTCTCTGGTTCTTATAGGTCAGAAACATCTTGTGTGAAAAACTGTAATATAAGCAACCCTTATATTCTGGTAGCAGGCCGGGAGAAGCTTATCTCCCTAAAAGGTCTACAGCAGGTTTACAGCCTACAAAATATTCAAAGTAGAGACGTCACTCCAGTACTCTTGCCTGGAAAATCCCATGGATGGAGGAGCCTGGAAGGCTGTAGTCCATGGGGTCGCAAAGAGTTGGACATGACTGAGCGACTTCACTTTCACTTTTCACTCTCATGCATTGGAGAAGGAAATGGCAACCCACTCCAGTGTTCTTGCCTGGAGAATCCCTGGGACGGGGGAGCCTGGTGGGCTGCCATCTATGGGGTCACATAGAGTTGGACACGACTGAAGTGACTTAGCAGCAGCGGAGACAGCACTGCCCACTAACTTTGTATAGCGGAGCATTACTGCCCTCTAGTGATGAAAAGAAAAAAAGAATTTAGGAAAAGCTGCCTGGTGGGCTGCCGTCTAGGGGGTCGCACAGAGTTGGACACGACTGAAGCAACTTAGCAGCAGCAGCAGGCAGTGGCAACCAATGCTGCCAATACACATTTTGAAGTTTTAGATTCTCTGTGCCATGACAGGTGACTTCTTAACAGTTTTTGATTAGGAGACACCATGAGCCATTCTATGTCAGAAAAAATACAACCTGGCATTGCTTTCCAAAGTTATCCAGTCCATGATTTTCAAGGAAGCAAGAAGCCTGGAGGAATTTTTAAAAAGCAAGAATCCTGAAGCCCACTGGTTAAGGTACAACGACTACTGTCGATATAAAACTAGTAGTAGGCCGCCCGATGTGAAGAGGCGACGCATTAGAAAAGACCCCAATGCTGGGCAAGAGTGAAGGCAGGAGGAGAAGGGGACAACGGAGGATGAGATGGTTGGATGGCATCACTGACTCGATGGACATGAGTTTGAGCACTCTTTGGGAGTTGGTGATGGACAGGGAAGCCTGGAATGCTGCCGTCCATGGGGTCACAAAGAGTCGGACAAGACTGAGCAACTGAACAACAAAAAATAAGGGGAGTTTAACCTTTAAAAATTGTGAGTCACTATACTGTACATCAACTATTATCTCAATAAAAGAAAAACTTTTTTTTAAGAATTAGTAGCATATGTAGTGATAATAACAACACAAATCTGTTCTTGTCTTCCATAGCAAAATAATGATGTTTAATGAGTATAACTGGGAATTCCTGAACTGAGGTTTTCTGTGTGACGGGTAGCTAAGGCAAGATGACCACAGGAAAATACTGTTTAGGGAGAGAGAACTTCTGCGTGAATCCCTTTTCCTTTGGGGAAAAAAGGAACACCAACTTGTGTCGAGGCTGATAGAAAGAACAAAACCCTTTGTTTTTATTTTTTCTGTCATTTTAATGTAAGATTGAAAGAGACTGCTACACAACATTTGAGATTCCACAGAAAACTGCATGCTTCTGCTATTAGAAAACTCTGAAGCACTTGAACTTTCCTTCTTTAAAAAATGAATATGGAGGTTTCAGGCATTTTTGTCAGCACAGTCATTCATGACAACCTTCTAGATACTTATTTTCTACCTTTTCCTTAAAAAAAAGGTAATTCTCATCTACCAGAACCCCACCCACCACTGACAGATTCAAAGCTCCTGAGCTCAGAAGTGATCAAAACATACAGGAAAGTATAACTAGCAGTCCAAAGCTTGGTTTAAATGTTTGGAGAACAGCAAACACTCGATAAGACATACCAAACAGCTTATTATCATTTCTATGATATAATGAATCAACTACTAAAACCACCTAAAACTGAAAATTTCTGATTCAGCGTCTACTGGTATAAAGCCTTCATTCTTATTCTTACGGCATCACAGGTTTTAGAAATTACACGATACATTCCTAGCATTTCACAAGAGTCATCACTTTCAAATATAACACACATCTGCGTGTTACACAAACATACAGTTGTCTACAGAAGCGTTCTGTCATATGTCAATTCTTAGCCTCACTAACAGAATACAGAAAGCCATACAGGACAAAACACCACAGAACTTTTGCATACTCCCTTTCCCCAGCTGTTAGGAGGGAGCACATTTTATAAGAGAGAGTGATGAAACATCAGAACTTCTGCGTCCAGTGTTTGACCCCAACTTTTAACTTTCTTATCGTCTTCTGGTTCCACCATATCCTAGAAGGACAAGAGCCAATTTCATATTAGTTTTCTTAAATGCACTAGAACTGCTTATAAAATGACAACAGTAATACACATTTACTGTCAGCAAATGAGTAAGAGACATGAGGGGAGAAGAGAAGCCGGCTGTGGTCCAGGGCTGTGCAGGACACAGGGCATGCACCTGGCCCCCAGCAGCCCTTCCAGTCCTGCCATCAGCATCATGGTTGCTGGGAGTAACTTTTAATCAGGAAACCAAAGATGTGTTCTCTGGGGGCGAGTCTCAAAGTCTAAGCCAAACAGCAGAGAGGCCCCTGAGGCCTAGGGCAGGCCCTGCTGCCTCTCCTGACTCCAGCGGTGAACAGAAGCAACCTGGGGGGGGTTATGGGCTTCTGATGGTAAATGTTAGTCAACACGCACACGCGCATGCACACACACGCTGACACGTTACAAGACCACGAGTGTTTCCATCTGTTCTCATCCTTTTTCAGACTGTCCTGTAAGTTATTTGCTAATGTTTATCATTTTCTTCAGGTAAGAAGAAAAATTTCTTTCTAGTTGATATATATTGTTTCTTACAATTCTTGTTTCTGTGGAGAATGAGTTTTCTATTCTCCTAATTTCAAGAATTATTCACTGTTCTGTAACTTCTACCCTCTACTAAGAGAAGAAAAACCCAACCCATAGCAATCTATGACTGCTTCATCATCCACTACCCCCATTCTCTGCTAATTAGCTGGATGCTTAACCCCAACTAATTTTTTTATATATATCTCATCTCTGCTTCTTTACAGAATTTCCTCTTAGCAACTGCAATAAACATATTTTTGACAATAATGTAAATTGAAGAATGGCTCAATACATTTTTATTAAGCTTTAATTAATTGAAATGTTCAGCCTTCTACCTAGAAAATTCCCACTTTAGAGCTTAAAGGACCCCTAGAGATTTAACAGAATTAAACACAGATGAATACCAATGTTCAGGAAGGTTTAACTTAAACCCTGACTAGCAGTAGAAGTGAGTCTCTAAACCAAATTCCTGTTTGAGTTTTAAAGAAGAAAAGTGGAAGGAAAGAATGAATCTGAATTGTATTTTTATCTCAATTAATTATGCAATTAATATTTCTGGCAAGTATACCACATAAACCATAACTGCTAAATATATAATCATTGTAAGGTCCAAATTACTTCTGTACTCTACTGAACAGGAACTTACTGATTTTTGCTCTCACCTGATGCTGTTCTGGTTCTTGGCTCTGAGCTTGAACATGCTGAAGAGCTTCCAGGGCCTCCCCGAAGTGGTGAGTAAGCCCGGCTATTCCACGTGCTGGTGTATGACGGAGGATAGGACGGGTACCATGAGTCTGAAAAGGGGGTTGCTGCTCTGAAAGAAAAAAGCGGGGCAGGCGTTTTCCTTGTGACTGTGATTTTTAAATCCCTTCCTGTTCCTAAACTATCAGGAAACAATTTTTATCGAGTATTTTTTTCCATAGTGTTTCTGGTACATGAGGATTTGTTGTTGTTATTTAGTCGATAAGTTGTGTTCAACTCTTTGGTAAAGAATCTGCCTGCAATGCAGCAGAGTCCGGTTCGATTCCTGGGTCGGGAAGATCCTCTGGAGAAGGGATAGGCTACCCACTCCAGTATTCTGGCCTGGAGAATTCCATGTACTATATATAGTCCATGGGGTCACAAAGAGTGGGACACGACTGAGCAACTTTCACTTTTCACTTTTTCACTTTGCGACCCCATGGACTGTAGTCCTCCAGGCCCCTCTGTCCATGGGATTCTCCAGGCAAGAATACTGGAGTGGGTTGCCATTCCCTTCTCCAGGGGATGTTCCCAACCCAGGATCGAACTCACGTCTCCTGCATTGGAAGGGGGATTCCTTATCACTGAGCCACCAGGGAAGCCCACCATATGAGGATTAACATGAAATAAATACTGTTTCATATTTCTGCCCCTGTTATGGTCCTTGCTATGAAGGAAGAAAATGACGCAAATAAAGGCTCCTTTCTGAATTCACACTCAAATACACTATAAACTTAATCTACAGTTAACACTGAAGACATTAAAAAAATGGGTCCCCAGCTCTTTTGACCCTTGCTTCTATCATTCTTCAACTAACCAGAATGCCAGCTGTGCCCCAAATGCTGCATTCTTTCCTGCCTTCTCAGATGTCAACATCTTTCTCCTATCTCAAATCTGTAAGCATGACATGGGAAAGAAAACAAGACATATAACACTGATCGAAGAACAGACAGCATTCCTTCCCCACCCCCAGAGAATCTGATTTAACAGGGTAATGTCATCAGAATTTACTTCCTTAACAAATCCAGTCAAATTTACAAGACAAAGAAGCCTCTAAAGAAAGGCAGAATGTGGTCCACTGGAGAAGGGAATGGCAAACCACTTCAGTATTCTTGCCTTGAGAACCCCATGAACAGTATGAAAAGGCAGGACGATAGGTCACTGAAAGAGGAACTCCCTGGGTCGGTAGGTGCCCAAATTGCTACTGGAGATCAGTGGAGAAATAACTCCAGAAAGAATGAAGGGATGGAGACAAAGCAAAAACAATACCCAGCTGTGGATGTGACTGGTGATAGAAGCAAGGTCCAATGCTGTAAAGAGCAATATTGCATAGGAACCTGGAATGTCAGGTCCATGAATCAAGGCAAATTGGAAGTGGTCAAACAGGAGATGGTAAGAGTGAACGTTGACATTCTAAGAATCAGCGAACTAAAATGGACCAGAATGGGCGAATTTAACTCAGATGACCATTATATCTACTACTGCGGGCAGGAATCCCTTAGAAGAAATGGAGTAGCCATCATGGTCAACAAGAGTCCGAAATGCAGTACTTGAATGCAAACTCAAAAACAACAGAATGATCTCTGTTCATTTCCAAGGCAAACCATTCAATATCACAGTAATCCAAGTCTATGCCCCAACCAGTAACGCTGAAGCTGAAGTTGAACGGTTCTATGAAGACCTACAAGACCGTTTAGAATTAACACCCAAAAAAGATGTCCTTTTCATTACAGGTGACGAATGCAAAAGTAGGAAGTCAAGAAACACGTCGGGTAACAGGCAAATTTGGCCTTGGAATATGGAATGAAGCAGGGCAAAGGCTAATAGTTTTGCCAAGAGAACGCACTGGTTATAGCAAACACCCTCTTCCAACAGCACAAGAGAAGACTCTACACATGGACATCACCAGATGGTCAACACCGAAATCAGATTGATTATATTCTCTGCAGCCAAAGATGGAAAAGCTCTATACAGTCAGCAAAAACAAGACCAGGAGCTGACTGTGGCTCAGATCATGAACTCCTTATTGCCAAATTCAGACTTAAATTGAATAAAGTAGGAAAAACCACTAGACCACTCAGGTGTGACCTAAATCAAATCCCTTATGATTATACAGTGAAAGTGAGAAATAGATTTAAGGGACTAGATCTGATAGATAGAGTGCCTGATGAACTATGGACTGAGGTTCATGACATTGTACAGGAGACAGGGATTAAGACCATCCCCATGGAAAAGAAACGCAAAAAAGCAAAATGGCTGTCTGGGGAGGCCTTACAAATAGCTGTGAAAAGAAGAGAAGCGAAAAGCAAAGGAGAAAGGAAAGATATAAGCATCTGAATGCAGAGTTCCAAAGAATAGCAAGAAGAGATAAGAAAGCCTTCTTCAGCGATCAATGCAAAGAAATAGAGGAAAACAACAGAATGGGAAAGACTAGAGATCTCTTCAAGAAAATTAGAGATACCAAGGGAACATTTCATGCAAAGATGGGCTCGATAAAGGACAGAAATGGTAGAGCCCTAACAGAAGCACAAGATATTAAGAAGAGGTGGCAAGAATACACAGAAGAACTGTACATAAAAGATCTTCACGACCCATGATCACTCACCTAGAGCCAGGCATCCTGGAATGTGAAGTCAAGTGGGCCTTAGAAAGCATCACTACGAACAAAGCTAGTGGAGGTGATGGAATTCCAGTTGAGCTATTCCAAACCCTGAAAGATGATGCTATGAAAGTGCTGCACTCAATATGCCACCAAATTTGGAAAACTCAGCAGTGGCCACAGGACTGGAAAAGGTCAGTTTTCATTCCAATCCCAAAGAATGCTCAAACTACCACACAATTGCACTCATCTCACACGCTAGTAAAGTAATGCTCAAAATTCTCCAAGCCAGGCTTCAGCCATACGTGAACCGTGAACTTCCAGATGTTCAAGCTGGTTTTAGAAAAGGCAGAGGAACCAGACATCAAATTGCCAACATCCGCTGGGTCATCGAAAAACCAAGAGAGTTCCAGAAAAACATCTATTTCTGCTTTATTGACTATGCCAAAGCCTTTGACTGTGTGGATCACAAGAAACTGTGGAAAATCCTGAAAGAGATGGGAATACCAGATCACCTGACCTGCCTCTTGAGAAATCTGTATGCAGGTCAGGAAGCAACAGTTAGAACTGGACATGGAACAACAGACTGGTTCCAAATAGGAAAAGGAGTACATCCAGGCTGTATATTGTCACCCTGCTTATTTAACTTCTATGTAGAGTACATTATGAGAAACACTGGGCTGGAAGAAGCACAAGCTGGAATCAAGATTGCTGGGACAAATATCAATAACCTCAGATATGCTGACACCACCCTTATGGCGGAAAGTGAAGAGGAGATAAAAAGCCTCTTGATGAAAGTGAAAGAGGAGAGTGAAAAAGTTGGCTTAAAGCTCAACATTCAGAAAACGAAGATCATGGCATCTGGTCCCATCACTTCATGGGAAATAGATGGGGAAACAGTGGAAACAGTGTCAGACTTTATTTTGGTGGGCTCCAAAATCACTGCAGATAGTGACTGCAGCCATGAAATTAAAAGATGCTTACTCCTTGGAAGGAAAGTTATAACCAACCTAGATAGCATATTCAAAAGCAGAGACATTACTTGCCAACAAAGGTCCGTCTAGTCAAGGCTATGGTTTTTCCAGTGATCATGTATGGATGTAAGAGTTGGACTGTGAAGAAAGCTGAGCGCCAAAGAATTGATTCTTTTGAACTATGGTATTGGAGAAGACAATCTTGAGAGTCCCTTGGACTGCAAGGAGATCCAACCAGTCCATTCTGAAGGAGATCAGTCCTGGGTGTTCACTGGAAGGACTGATGTTAAAGCTGAAACTCCAATACTTTGGCCACCTCATGTGAAGTGTTGACTCATTAGAAAAGACTCTGATGCTGGGAGGGATTGGGGCCAGGAGGAGAAGGGGACGCCAGAGGATGAGATGGCTGGATGGATCACCGACTCGATGAACATGGGTTTGGGTGAATCCGGGAGTTGGTGATGGACAGGGAGGCCTGGCGTGCTGTGATTCATGGGGTCGCAAAGAGTTGGACACGACTGAGCAACTGATCTGAGCTGAAAGAAAGGCTGAATTAAAGAGCAGATAAGATAAATGCAAAGCCTACCTGTTGCTGCCAAACAAATATCCTAATATCCCTCCGGTGCCCAAGCCAGTCCAGAACCCAGGTCCTGAACGTTCATGTCCTTGTTGTCCGGTGAAAGCACTGCCAAAACCGGCAGCTGCACCATGCGGCCCTGGAAATAAAAATGATTTCTTATGTATCCTCTCTTAAATCATCGCCTGCAAAACTAAAGGTAAGATACGACATTTCAATTGCTTCATTGGGTGATTTAATACTTTGGTCTCAACTTATAAACAAGTTATATTCAAAAAATGTACTCATAGAACATTCTTATAACTAAGTAGTGCCTCACTTTCCCACATACATGGAGAAGGAGAGATGTGTTTTAGGACAGTGGAAGGTGGTTTCTTCCTGAAAGGTCACATCCGCCCTGCTCCAGATTAGTTACTGGAAGACGACCACACGTGTCAGAGTAACTTCCCTTCTACCTTGTGGGCGTCTCCAGGAGCGCCAGGTGAGAGCTGTACCTGAGTGTCTAGTGGAGGAATCCAAGTGGAGGGTATTTGTTAGTAGGGAAGTCAGGTCTTAAAAGAGACCCAAAAAATATCTTCTGTTCAGAGGAAGGTTTTCTTAAACTGCTGTATGATATCCATAAAAGAAGGCACTAACCCTATGTGTACAGCTCTTACAGCTAATCTGGTGTGTTTGCATATACTACCCATGCGTGTAACCACTCCCCACGTCAGTAAAACCTTTCCAGCACCCAGAGCCTCCCTCATGACAACTCCCACGTCAGAGAAAAGCCGACTCTGACTTCTTTCACTACACTTTGGTTTTACCCTGTCTTGAACTTTTTATAAATCATACAGAGATATTCTTCTGTGTCTGTTATATATTATGTTCATGAGAGTCGACCTTCACCACTGCATGTATCAGTTTTGTTTTTTCTAAATTTTTCTACAGTATTCTAATGTGTAAGAAAAAAAACCAAAACAGTTTGTCTCATCCTAATGTTTACAGACTTTCTGTTTCTAGTTTTTGGCTGCTGCGAATAAACTGCCTTGAGCATTCCTGTGCACATCTTTCCGTGCACACATGTGTGCATTTCTCTCAGGTGTGCATCTCGGAATGAAACTCCTGGGTCACTGGGTGACGTGTGTCTAGTCTCAACAGATACTGACAGTTTTCCATAGTGCTTTATCATCTCGACCTCTTCCAGCAAGTTCCAGTTAACTACAGACTTGCCATTACTTGGTAGTCTGCCCTTTTAATGTCAGCCATTATGATTAAATGGTGGTTAATTGAGAACTCAGGTTTTAATCTGCATTTTCCTGAAGATGAATGATGCTAAGAACCTTTTCAAATTTTTACTGGACATCTGGATATCTTCTTTTACTATAATAATTTTTTAAAAGAAGAGCTGTTCAAATCTTTTGTCCACTAAAAAAATTCAGTTGTCTTTTTCTCTGATTTATGGGAGTTCTTTATTGTAGACACACATCCTTTGTTGGAAATATGTTTTACAAATACCTTCTCCCAGTCTGTGGCTTGCCTTTTCACTCTCTCAAAGTTGTTTTTAGATGACTAGACATTCTTAATTTAAATTAATCTAGTTTACCCATCTTTTCTTTTTTGCTGGCATTTTTTGTACTCAAAGACATTTTTGCCTAGCGTGACAAATATTTCCCTATGTTTCCTTCTGGAAACCTAATTGTTGTACCTTTTATGTTGAACTCTGTAATATTTAATAAATAAAATTTTGTGGATGGTATGAAACCGAGTTCAAGGTTATTACCAAATCTAATCAAGTCGACTAGATAATTTATACTTTAATCACACATCCTTAAAATAGAAATCACAATTGACTTAAAAGAGAAAACCGAAGCGGTAAAAGAAGTCAAAAGTAAAAAATAAGAAGACAAATCTGCTTTGGTGAGCAATTTTCTACTTCAGAAACCCGCACAGGATTCACTGCCTGACTTCTACCTTATTTACTGCCATTGCCTAGGGAAACATACCTGTGAACTCAGACTTGAAGCCTGCAGGAGTAGGCCCGGCTGAGCTGCTGAATCTCTGATAACGATGGGAATATGGAGGATCCTCAGAATATGGTGGAGGTGACTCATGACCATCACTGAGGAAGAATTTATAAACTCCAAAGGCAATAGCAAGCAGCACCACGATGGTAACCACCCCACTGAGGCTAGAAGACTCTGGGGAGTACAACTTATTATAATAGTTTGAGAATGAGTTAAAGCCATGCTCTTTTCCAGACTCTCTCAGTTTCTTCAGGCCAAGTTCCGTGTAATCTAACTGATACTCCAAGCCACAGGAACCTCTAAGTACATACTGGTCTTCAGAGGATTCATAGCCTTCGCAGCTCACCACAGTTTTTCCAAATTTGTATGCGACATCTAAATCGGTCTTACATTCCCACTGTAAAGAAAAAGTAGAAATAGGTTGTTAGAATCATAAGATTTTTTTTCACTCAATATACATTATTTGAGCTGTATGAGTGAGTGAAAGTCTCACAGTCATGTCCGACTCTGAGACCCCATGGACTTCTCCATGGACTCCACGGAATTCTCAGGGTGAGAATACTGGCGGGGGTAGCCTTTCCGTTCTTCAGGGGATCTTCCCAACCCAGAGATCGAACTCAGGTCTCCCGCATTGCAGGCGGATTCTTTACCAGCTGAGTCACAAGTGAAGCCCAAGAATACTGGAGCGGGTAGCCTATACCTTCTCCAGCAGATCTTCCCAACCCAGGAATCAAACCAGGGTCTCCCACATTACAGGTGGATTCTTTACCAACTGAGCTATCAGGGAAGCCAGAAAACAAAATGAAGCAAGGGAATGATTAACAAAATTCAGAATGAGTATTTCTGTGCTGGGGGAGGGCAAACCAGGGGCTTCAAAGATATTGGTGATGTTCACAATATACTGAAGCTAGGTGGTGGGTACAGGAGTGCTCATTTATTCCTTATTTCTTAAATACAGATGTGAAGAATTCTTTTGTACATATTAAGCCTTCCCTAATTTACAAATTTTAAGCAAATTTTTTTAAATGTTGACTTTTTAATCACTGTTGCTGAACAAGTTTTCTTTAAAAACAGAGGTTTTTTTAAACATTAAGGTTCAATAATTAGCATCATATACGAGTATCTGGTAGCTCCATACAGCATTAGAGATAGTATATAACCTTCGGAGAAGAACTTTCCATACAAATTCTATAAAAACCATGTACTACCATTCCCAAGGTCCAATCCAAGAAGCAATTGCTTAATGCTTTTTCTAAAGATACTTAGAAAAACGCAAAAAGAATCTATGCTAGCCTCAAAAGTTTCCAGCTTAAAAAAGAAAAAGCCCAGGCCTAGTTTGAATTTTATAACTATTTCCAGCCGAAAGCTTCTCTAACAACTTTTTTTAAAAGGTAAGCTAAAACAGATCTGACTGGTTCTGTTGCTTTTCTCTTTTTTAGGACAATATCTTCCTCTCTCAAACTTCAGATACATTGTGACAGCTTTATTAATATATAATTCACATACTATACATTCACTCATTTCATTGGGTTGTAGTATATTCACAGAGCTGTGCAGCTATCACCACAACCAATTTTGGAACAGTCTCATCACCCCCAAAAGAAATCTCATTTCCATGAGCAGTCACTCCATTTCCCCGCAACTTTAGGCAACTGCCCATCTGGCTGCAAGGATTCCCCGATTCTGAACATTTCACATAAATGGAAACATACACTGTGTGGTCCCACGTGACTGGCTTCTCACTCGGCAGAATGTTTTTAAGGTTCACTCACGTAGCATGAATCAGCACTTCATTCCTTTTTGAGGCTCAAAAATACTCCATCGTATGGAAATACCACACTTTGTTTCTTCATTCATCACCGATGGGCATCTGGGCTGTTTCTACTTTCTGGCTTTTGTGAATAATGCTGCGGCAAACATTTAGTACGTTTCTGTGTGGACGCGCGTTTCCAGTTCTCTTGGGTGAACACCTAGGCGTGGAATGACTGGGGCATAGAGTAACTCTATGTTTTAAACTTTTGAGAAAGTGCCAGTTTTTCAAAGTGGCTATATCAGTTCACATGCCCAACAACAGGGTATGAGTCTCACATCCTCACTGACATTTGTTATTATGTCTTTCTGATGGCAGGCATCCTGTTGGGTATGAACTGGTGTTTTATTGAGGTTTTAATTTCTATTTCCCTGACAGCTAATGATGTGGAACATTTTTTTTTTCATATGTTTATTGACTGTCTATGTATCTTCTTCAGAGAAATGTCTACTTAAATGCCTTATCCACTTTTAAATTTGGTTATCTGTCTTCTGAGTTGTAAGTTCTTCACATGCTCTGGACACAAGTTCCCAATCAGATATATGACTGCAAAAAGCTTTCTCCTTTTGCATACATCCTTTTCACTTTCTGGAAGACTAAAAATTTTTAATTTGGTTAATATAATATATAATTTTTCTATTGTACTGTTGTTGCTACCACTATTCCATTTTTTAAATAATTTTATTTGGAGGAAGATTTAAAAGCTTGTTGATTTAGGTAAATAAGACAAACTCAATCTCTATTGGTATTTCATGTTAATTGTCATTTCCTTAATATCATATACTAAAAGTGGCTTTTAATTATTATATTTAAACTCTCAGAGTTAAACAAGGCTCTCTCCCGCTACTAAACATAAGTCAATGTATGACGGCCTCTAGATTTCTTTGCTCTGCCATTTATTCCCTTCTCCATCTCTTCAGCTCTAAAAATCTTATCATTCCTTGCTAACACAGTACATCATAGATTTCCTCTTGAAGTCTTTCACAACCCCCCCAACAACACATGACTTTACAATGCTTTGCTGGCACCTAGATGTAATGTGAGCACTTGTCTCATCTTTTCTACTAGGAAGAGAGCTCGGGGGTTGTGACTCCATCATTCATTTTTGTATTATACTATTTAATATCCATTTAGTGAATGACTTTACTGATAGTATCTTTTTTCCATCAAGACTGAAAGTAATACAAAAATAATTTCAGCTTTAACCTGAAGATTCCATGGTTCAGTGAGCAAGACTATAAAAAAGTATTGTGAAGCAAGTATCACCAAACAAATAAGAACCCTCTCCCTGAATTGCATAAACTTGGCTAAAGATTATATCAAATAAGACTATCACTCTGACAGAACAGTAAACTGTCAACATAAGTTTCTTGCCAGATGACCAACCATCTTAGGTCCTTTTTGAAAGCAGGACACAAAGGAGAATCTAGTAGTATTGATTTAAACTGAATTCAGTTAATAAAATCTATTCCATTTCTAAAGGACAGTAAATTTTGGAACTTCAAGGAGATGGTCAAGCCTAAGAACAAAATACCTGAGACTTAAAGACAATAAACAAAGCCCAGTGAAATGTTTTCATTCAGAAGTAACCATCCTCAGTTCAAAAACAACTTTAAAAAAATTAAACATTTGAAGCATAATAGCGACACATGTAACCACACTACTTAACATCTACAATGCCTTAATAATCATTGTTATTTTTTAAGAGTAGGTTGTTATTCTTTGAGGAATGACAGAAAAGTAACAACCAGAAGAAATCGTCCCCCTACCCTCCAAGTATATGAAAAGTTTTAAGAACTTACTAATGACTTAGAAAAAAGTTATGGCATAAAAATTACAATGATTATTTCCAGGCTTTAAAAGCAGTTCATGTCTTTTGTAGAAGCTTTCTTCCAGAGAATGGATGACTGATTTATATTTATATATTTTAGTGTAACCTTAGATTTTTCTATATGTGCTTCCCAAAAATACTGAACAACATCTCAATAAACAGTTTTATGAAAAAAATTCAATTTAGACTGGCATCGACATAACAGTATTACCTGTACATCGTAACCATCCCAGCCTCTGTTCTGACACTGTATGACTTTAGGGGTGTAAGAGTCGCATCCAGCTGTACCTCCCACGCATTTCAACTGTGGGATGGGCTCCAACCTCCGGGAAGTGGTATAGCGGTCATAGTAGAGGGTAAGAGCTTTTATGTCCCGCAACAGTATTCTGTCTGAAACAGTAAGAACACAGATAAACAGATGGTAATTATCTTGTTCTATAAAAGATTCGTTCTAGTCAAACTCCTGTGGTAGGACATACTTTCAAAAGTCAGTCTTTCCTGCCTTTTGAGGATGACCACAGAAGAGTAGACGAAGGAGTTTCCCAAATCCCAAAGCCACCACAACATCCTTCAGGTCTTTTGCACAAAATTCAGAAAGTCACACCTCTGAGGCCTCCCTTCATTTCAGGATGCATGCCCCCGAAACAGCTTCTCTATCGTAAGTTCTACATAATTTTTGCAAATCAGAGGCAAAAGTACATTACCCTGAAATAATGTACTACAGTAGTACAATAATTGATCTACTGTATGACAACATTGATGGTTAATTTAAAAAGCAAAAAATATACACGAATGCTCCTGGAGCGTATTTAATGACTTGAATGTCTGTCAACAGGTAAATGGTTTAATACAATTTTGGCCAAGTCCCAAAATCTACAGCAGTTAAAATGAGTGAACTAGAATACATGTATCACAATAGAAACAGTAAAACATCTCAAGCAAAATGTACGTTGTAGAATGTTTAGCAGGATAGCTTTACATGAACCTTGAAAACTGGCAACACAGCACTACTTACTGTTAAAGTCTATACATGTATATAATAATATATGAAAACCACATGCTGCTGCTGCTGCTAAGTCGCTTCAGTCGTGTCCGACTCTGTGCGACCCCATAGATGGCAGCCCACCAGGCTCCCCCGTCCCTGGGGTTCTCCAGGCAAGAACACTGGAGTGGGTTGCCATTTCCTTCTCCAATGCATGAAAGGAAAAGTGAAAGTGAAGCTCAGTCGCGCCCGACGCTTAGCAATATGAAAAAGCAAAGTCGTTCAGTCGTGTCCAGCTCTTTGTGACCCCATGGACTGTAGCCTACCAGGCTCCTCCATCCATGGGATTTTCCAGGCAAGAGTACTGGAGTGGGTGCCATTGCCTTCTCCAATGAAAACCACATAGGAATGACTAAATAGCAGAGTATCTCTGAGGAGAGAGGGAGATAAGAGACTTCAGCTCTCTATTTCTAATGTTTTATTACTTTGCAGGTGGGAAGAGACTTGCTGCAAATACAGTAAAATGTGAAGACTCAATAAAACTGGCTGGTGAGGATATGGGATTTTCCTGTATACTTCTGTGCATTTAAATATTTTAAATATTTCAAAATTTTAAAAGGTTAGAAACAGTTACATTATCTTACAAATTAAAAATCACACTGACAAAGCAGTTTAAAAAGAAGACGTCAAAACAAGGAAATTAAGTCCAGCATTGATGTACATAAATTAGTTTTAAAGTGTTACTGGAAAATGAAAAATCTTCCTACTTATCATCCTCGGATTATGATATAAGAGACTGTGGACTGGTTCACTCAACATCCATTTTTCCCTCAAACTGGTACTAACTTCTTGCAAAGCTAAAAGACTCCTAAAACCTCTTAAAGCTACAGTTCCTGAAAGTGATCTAGGTTCTGTCAACCAGGGGGACTCAAGCAAGACCCGGAGGGCAGAGCTTCACCTCAGACCACGCTCTGGCTAGCAGACAGGTACGGGGCTCAGAGTTTTTCTGACACTGTCCACTGCCTCATAATTAGCTTTGTGGATGCCAGGAGGCTTGATGGAAGCCACCTATTGTTCACTGTTACAGATGAAGCTGCTGCTGCTGCTGCTAAGTCACTTCAGTCGTGTCCAACTCTGTGTGACCCCACAGACGGCAGCCCACCAGGCTCCCCTGTCCCTGGGATTCTCCAGGCAAGAACACTGGAGTGGGTTGCCATTTCCTTCTCCAATGCATGAAAGTGAAAAGTGAAAGTGAAGTCGCTCAGTCATGTCTGACTCCCAGTGACCCCATGGACTGCAGCCTACCAGGCTCCTCCATCCATGGGATTTTCCAGGCAAGAGTACTGGAGTGGGGTGCCATTGCCTTCTCCGACAGATGAAGCAGGCATCACTTTCTACCATTTTGTTAGCAAGAAGCAGGCATCACTTTCTACCATTTTGTTAGCACCCAATTCCCTATAATCAACCTGTCAAATTAGCAGAATATGCTGCCTCTCAAATGCCACCGGAAGTACAATAAACGAATTGTCTTGATGATGTGAATAAACAAGGTGAAGAAAAACAGAAAAGGAGATGGCAACAGAATTCTGGAAGGTGAAAGCAGACTAGTGAAAGTGAAAGTCGCTCAGTGGTGCCCAACTCTTTGTGACCCCCATGGACTATAATATACAGTCCATGAAATTCTCCAGGCCAGAATACTGGAGTGAGTAGCCTTTCCCAAGTCTCCCGCACTGCAGGCAGATTCTCTACCAGCTGAGCCAAAAGGGAAAGCCCAAGAATACTGTAGTGGGTAGTTTATCCCTTCTCCAGTGGATCTTCTCAACCCAGGAATTGAACTGGGGTCTCTTGCATTGCAGGTGGATTCTTTTCCAACTGAGCTATGAGGGAAGCCCCGGACTAGTAGTTAGTCCTAAAGTGAAAGTGAAAGTGAAGTCCCTCAGTCGTGTCCGACTCTTTGCAACCCCATGGACTGTAACCTACCAGGCTCCTCCCTCCATGGGATTCTCCAGGCAAGAGTATTGGAGTGGGGTGCCATTTCCTTCTCCAGGGGATCTTCCCGACCCAGGGATCGAACCCGGGTCTTCCACATTCCAGGCAGATGCTTTAACCTCTGAGCCACCAGGGTCCTAAGTATAAGCCAAATACCAAACCAGCAGGAGAGAAAACGGAGAACCAACCTGACGCACATAATGGAATCCTTAAAGGAACAGGAAATGGCAGCTCTTGAATAGCAGTCCATGGAAACTTGAGACGAAGCTACATCCCTAGATCAGCTCCCCAACTCATACACAGTTGTGAAATATATATATGTATTTTATAGTTTTTTAAAGTCTAAAAGTAACTCGTTTTCCCTTTAAAATGAGAGATCCACTCTTCCTCCAACTTCATATTTCTATGATAACCAAAACTAGCAGCCTGGTAAGTAGCTTCTTGATCACACAAACAGATACATATACAGAGGCTGTTTTGATTCTTGTTTATTTTTATATAACTGAATCATACAGTGCACATGAGTCTTCCCATGATTTTCCACCTAATCATAGATATTCCCTGACATCAGCAAATACATATCCTATTTATACTTATTTACCAAAAAAAACTTAATAAATTAGAAAGCAGAGACATTTCTTTGCCAACAAAGGTCCATCTAGTCAAGGCTATGGTTTTTCCTGTGGTCATGTATGGATGTGAGAGTTGGACTGTGAAGAAGGCTGAGCGCTGAAGAATTGATGCTTTTGAACTGTGGTGTTGGAGAAGACTCTTGAGAGTCCCTTGGACTGCAAGGAGATCCAACCAGTCCATCCTAAAGGAGATCAGTCCTGGGTGTTCATTGGAAGGACTGATGCTGAGGCTGAAACTCCAATACTTTGGCCACCTCATGAGAAGAGTTGACTCATTGGAAAAGACTCTGATGCTGGGATGGATTGTGGGCAGGAGGAGAAAGGGACAACAGAGATGAGATGGCTGGATGGCATCACTGAGTCAATGGATGTGAGTCTGAGTGAACTCCGGGAGTTGGTGATGGACAGGAAGGCCAGGCGTGCTGCAATTCATGGGGTCGCAAAGAGTCGGACATGACAGAGTGACTGGACTGAACTGAGACTTATTGGCCATATTCTGTTAACAAAACAAAACTAAAAATAATATAAAATAATAACATATAGAACAAGAGTAAAAGACAGCCGAAAACCAGTAACAAAGAAAGGAAAACTGGACTAAAGCTAACAAAATTTATGTAATCAAACCTATATGGTGGTTTAGTCACTAAGTTGTGTCCCACTCTTTGTGACCCCATGGCTATAGCCCACCAGGCTCCTCTGTCCATGGGATTCTCCAGGCCAGAATACTGGAGTGGGTTGCCACTCCCTTCTCCAGGGGATCTTCCCACCCAGAGAACGAACATGGGTCTCTTGCATTGCAGGCAGATTCTTTACCAATTGAGCCACCAGGGAAGCCCCAATTAAACCTGTTAAGCCTATAGTAACACTATCACAGGATTAGGAAAATTGATCATCCTGAGCACAACATATAAAAATTAATCCCTGACAGTTAAACACTCACCATAAAACATACAACCAATTAAAAATACTGGAAGAAAGCATAACAGAATATGTTTATGATCCTGGGATTAGAAAGATCTTAAGACACCGAAAGCAAGACGGACCAGCAAGACAGTGACTGTACTTGGCAAATCATGTTCAATCTATAAAAACCCAAGAATCCATAATAATACTCAAAGAGAAAGCCAAAAACTCATTTTTCTATACTTAAAGTGAGTACCAATCAATCACCTCCTTAATTTGAAAACTAGTAATTAAAGATTTTAAATTAAATGTTTATCCTGACTCTCTAGCCAGAACTATAATCTGCAACAACAGATAATCTCAACTTTACTGAAGAATATCAGTTAATAAAAACAGAGGAAATAGAAAAAAATCATCATTTTACAACCCACTAAAGAAACAGATTCAGATTCGGACTAACTAGTTTTAAAATCATTAAGCAAATGGATACTGGTATGGTGCCAGTAACATTACACAAGTGCTTTCCAGTCACAAGAGGGGGAAATGTAACTTCACAAGGGAGAAACAGAACCACTGCAATCCACTAGTCAAACTTAGCACTGCCAAAGGTAGAACAGATTGTATTACACCATCTCCAGTGATGTAACCTGCCCAAGTATTTAATACGAATCTAATCAATCCTTTGAACCTAGCATTCAGTTTACTAGCTAAAACAATGCCATGAGAAAACAGAATCTAGAAGGTAGGATATTCTGAAGAACAACTGGCCCAATCCCTTCAGCAAAGCAGGGCCATGGAAAAAAAGAGACCCTTCTACATTTTCAAAAGACTTAAGGGATAATTCAATCATATGTGATGCATGGTCCTAGACTGGGCCCAGGTTTGAACAGACTAGCTTAGTCATTTTAGGGACAACTGTGGTATCTGAATATGGAGTAAGAAATCAGTTGATATTAAGAAATTAGGCTTAATTTTGTTAGATGTAATGTTATTTTTACTATATAGGAAAAGTTCATTTAAAAAAGGTTTATACTGAAGGATTTACTTATGGCCTGTAATTGATATTAAAGTATTTCGTCATTTTCAAAAAGAGAGGGTTGAAAGAAAACAGAGAAATAAGATTAATAATTTTCCATCAAAACTTAAAGATACTTCCCCCAGAATTCCTCCAGTAGATTGACAAGATCACTTAGTGTCAAGAGATTCAAGTAAAATGAGTATTTGACTTTTTCAATATGTACATGGAGAAAGACAAGGAGAAGAAAGAAGAAAACAGCTTCTGAATAATCATCAAACACTGTCTGTCATGTTTGGTACAGAGAGTAGAAAAAATAACATTTTATTTAGAGCTGTTGAACCTACAAAATCCAAGAGAACTTCCCAAAAGACAACTCTGTTACATTAGGAGAATTGGACAAGACGGTTGGATATTTTGTCAGATAACCAAAAGGCCAAAGCTCTTCTTATAACTGTAATGTCTAGTTACAGATGAAAATTTAAAGCCTTTCTCAAATTATTGACAAATTACTATATTTTTATATGACAAATTACATATATATACTATACATATATATATAATTACTATATACATTCATAAACAAACTTAAGGTCAATATGTGATCTATATAAGAAAATATATATATAAATAAAACCTAAATAAATTTAAGGCACTTCCAACTGGGCTTCCTTGGAACTAGAAAGAAATTATGTTAAAGGCTTTTGGAAAATTAATGTCTACAAATAGCCAAAAAATTTTCTGAAAAATACTTTGCTTAAATAAGCTAAAAGGATAGACTACACAGCACAAGGAAATACAGCCATTATTTTGTAACAACTTTAAATGGAAAACAATCTAAAAAAAAATACCAAACATATGTTGACACCTAAAACAAACATTGTCAGTCAGTACATCAAAAAAAAAAGAAGGCATTGCTTTACCAGGTGACAAAGCTTACTATAAACTTAAAATAATCAAAATAACAGTAATAGAAATAGACTAGTGAATTGTGAAACAAAAGAAAGTCTAGAAATAAATCCAGATAAATGTGGAAATTCAATACAAGATAAAGTGGGCTTTTTAATTTAGTAGAAAAAGGATGCCTTCTTTAATAAATGTTTTGTCATAACTGACTATACAATTAGAATAAAACCCACCTACAGAAAGAGAAATAGAAATTTTCACTCAATCGTGTCTGATTCTTTGTGATCCCATGGACTGTAGCCCACCAGGCTCTTTGTCTATGGAAATTTCCAGGCAAGGATACCAAGGATACCATTCCCTTCTCCAGGGGATCTTTCTGACACAGGGACTGAACCCAGGTCTCCTACATTGCAAGCAGACTCTACCATTTGAGCCATCAGGGAAGCCCCAGAATAAAATCCACCTAAGACTATACAAAAACTTAATTCCACGTGAGCCAAAGATCTAAATTTCTCAGAATTACACTAAAATAAAATATTGTATATTAAACCCATACTGCTGCTACAGCTGCTGCTAAGTCGCTTCAGTCGTGTCTGACTCTGTGCGACCTCATAGACGGCAGCCCACCAGGCTCCTCCATCCCTGGGATTCTCCAGGCAAGAACACTGGAGTGGGTTGCCATTTCCTTCGCCAATGCATGAAAGTGAAAAGTGAAAGTGAAGTCGCTCAGTCGTGTCCAACTCTTAGCGACCCCATGGACTGCAGCCTACCAGGCTCCTCCATCCATGGGATTTTCCAGCAAGAGTGATGGAGTGGGGTGCTATCGCCTTCTCCAGCGACCCCATACTACCTCCTACTAAATAAAAAATTGTAACAATGAAAATGCTCAATGGTTTAAAAAATTACAAAGTATTATGAAATAACAAGAATGATAACAACTTGACTTTGTTGCACAAGGGTTGAGATAATGCAAGGAACACTGAACTAAATTCACACCACCAACTTGCTATGTGACTTTGGCCATGTCACTTTACTTACCTGTATAGAAATTATCAGTAAAGGTAAGATGAGATTAACCAAAAACCTGGTTATGAAGCTTAGATATGATTTACTAAAATTATCTAGCAGAGTGCTTGACACATAATAGGAGATCAAGTATGAAAAATATTAGCCTTCCCAGGTGGCACTGCTGCTGCTAAGTCGCTTCAGTCGTGTCTAACTCTGTGCGACCTCATAGACGGCAGCCCACCAGGCTCCCCCGTCCCTGGGATTCTCCAGGCAAGAACACTGGAGTGGGTTGCCATTTCCTTCTCCAATGCATGAAAGTGAAAAGTGAAAGCGAAGTCACTCAGTCATGTCCAACTCTTAGCGACCCCGTGGACTGCAGCCTACCAGGCTCCCCCGTCCATGGGATTTTCCAGGCAAGAGTACTGGAGTGGGGTGCCACTGCCTTCTCCACAGGCGGCACTAGTGGTAAAAAAAAAAAAAAAAAAAAAAAAAAAAAAACAACAACAAAAAAAACCCCCCCCACACACACACACAACTATCCTGCCAATGCAGATGTAAGAGATGCAGCAGGTTCGATCCCTAGGTTGGGAGGATCCCCTGGAGGAGGACACGGCAACCCACTCCAGCATTCTTGCCTGGAAAACCCCCATGAACAGAGGAGCCTGGCCTGCTGCAGTCCATAGTGTGGCACAGAGTCGACACGACTGAAGCAACTTAGCATGCACGTGCATACCTATGGGTTTTCATTACCATAACTCCACAGCATCTTTCCTCCTAGAGATCCTAAACGTTGCTACGTTTTGTGTCCCCCAAAATTTGTGTGTGAAGCCCTAATTCCCAACAGATGGCATTTGGAGACAGGGCCTTTGAGGGGCAATTAGTTTTATATGAGGTCATGAGTATTGAGCCCCAGTGATGGGATCGGTGCTCTTGTAAGAATAGGAAGAGACCAGGGCTCCCCCATCTCCCCACCCTCGCTCTGTAATGTGAGAACAAGACAGCCATCTGCAGAGCAGGAAGAGGGGCTTCAATTCAATTCAGTTCAGTCGCTCAGTTGTGTCCAACTCTTTGTGACCCCATGAATTTCAGCATGCCAGGCCTCCCTGTCCATCACCAACTCCCGGAGTTCACTGAGACTCACGTCCATCGAGTCAGTGATGCCATCCAGCCATCTCATCCTCTGTCATCCCCTTCTCCTCCTGCCCCCAATCCCTCCCAGCATCAGAGTCTTTTCCAATGAGTCAACTCTTCTCATGAGGTGGCCAAAGTACTGGAGTTTCAGCTTTAGCATCATTCCTTCCAAAGAAATCCCAGGGCTGATCTCCTTCAGAATGGACTGGTTGGATCTCCTTGCAGTCCAAGGGACTCTCAAGAGTCTTCTCCAACACCACAGTTCAAAAGCATCATTTCTTCGGCACTCAGCCTTCTTCACAGTCCAACTCTCACATCCATACATGACCACTGGAAAAACCATAGCCTTGATTAGACAAACCTTTGTTGGCAAAGTAATGTCTCTGCTTTTGAATATGCTATCTAGGTTGGTCATAACTTTCCTTCCAAGGAGTAAGTGTCTTTTAATTTCATGGCTGCAGTCACCATCTGCAGTGATTTTGGAGCCCAGAAAAATAAAGTCTGACACTGTTTCCCCATCTATTTGCCATGAAGAGATGGGACCAGATGCCATGATCTTCATTTTCTGAATGTTGAGCTTTAAGCCAACATTTTCACTCTCCTCTTTCACTTTCATCAAGAGGCTTTTTAGTTCTTCACTTTCTGCCATAAGGGTGGTGTCACCTGCATATCTGAGGTGATTGATATTTCTCCCGGCAATCTTGATTCCAGCTTGTGCTTCTTCCAGCCCAGCGTTTCTCATGATGTACTCTGCGTAGAAGTTAAATAAGCAGGGTGACAATATACAGCCTTGACGTACTCCTTTTCCTATTTGGAACCAGTCTGTTGTTCCATGTCCAGTTCTAACTGTTGCTTCCTGACCTGCATACAGATTTCTCAAGAGGCAGGTCAGGTGGTCTGGTATTCCCATCTCTTTCAGAATTTTCCACAGTTTATTGTGATCCACAGAGTCAAAGGCTTTGGCATAGTCAATAAAGCAGAAATAGATGTTTTTCTGGAACTCTCTTGCTTTTTCCATGATCCAGCACATGTTGGCAATTTGATCTCTGGTTCCTTCACCAGACACCAAATATGATGGCACCTTGATCTTGGACTCCTCAGCCTCCAGAAATTGAGGAATAAATGCTGCTCCCAGTCTATGCTATTTTGTTACAGAAGCTTGAACTAAGACAAGGTCTAAGAACAAAATGCTCACAACCTTACTCCACATCAGTCAAGGGTCTCACAGAGTTCCCTGAAATCCAGACTCACCAATCGAAATTTACTCATAGGAGGTCTCAAGCTTAAGGTGAACAAAACCAAACTCCCCCAAACCTGATTCTCCCACAATCCCCCATCTCAGAAAATGGTAATTCCGTCCTTCTAGCCACTCAGACCAAAAACCATGAAGTCATCTTTGTCTTTTCTCTTCCTTCCACCCCTATGTCTAATCCAGCAGAATTATCTTGTCATTTCTACATTCAAAACAAGTGAGAAGCCAACCACTCTCATCAACTACTGCTTCTCCCCTGGCCCAAACCATCACCTCTCTTGAAACTTCACTGGCCTCCCAGCATCCCCCACACCCTCACCCGCTATGGTTTTCCAAGGAGCAGGCAGAATGAGCCTCTAAAATACAGGTCGTATTAGATATATATGTAAATACACACACACACATATACACACACATATGTGTGTGGTGTGTGCTTAGTTGCTCAGTTTGTCCTATTCTTTGTGATCCCATGGATTGTAGCCCGCCAGGCTCCTCTGTTCATGGGGATTCTCCAGGTAAGAATACTGAAGTGGACTGCCATGCCCTCCCCTCCAGGGGATCTTCCCAACCTAGCGATGGGTCTTCCACATTGCAGGAAGATTCTTTATCATCTGAGATATCAGGAAGCCCATGAATAATGGAGTGGGTAGCCTAACCCTTCTCCAAGGGTTCCTCCTGATACAACTAGATAGAATAGAGTAGAATAAAATAAAACACAGGTCATAGCACACCTGTCCATTCAGATTTCTCATCAATTATCACCTTAAATGTGACTTCGTCCCTGACTAAGGTATATTTTGAAACTCCCTGCTTCTACCTACACACTCTGTCCTCCTTATCCTATTTTTATCAACGTCCACACCACTGTTCAGGCTTTCCCAGTGGCGCTAGTGGTAAAGAACCTGCCTGCCAATGCAGGAGATGCAAGTTCGATGCCTTGGGTCAGGAAGTAGCAACCCACTCCAGTATTCTTGTCTGGAAAATTCCACGGACAGAGGAACCTGGGAATCCACAGTCCATGGGGTTGCAGAGTCAGACACGACTGAGCAACTGAGTACACATACACATTCCACTATTTACAATACAACACTTTTTCTTACCTGATTTGTTTATTGTCTATTTGTCAACAGATGTAAACTCCTTCAGGGCAAAACACTGTTTGTTCACTGCTATGTATCCAACACCCAGAAGAATAACAAATACAATGTAGCTCAATAAAGAATTTTTTAAAATGTTAGGTATTCTCTTTAGAACTGGTACGATTTTTCTTTTCTGGGCACATTATTGCTTTGTGTTAGCTAAGGACAAAGTAAGCGCATGCAAAGTCAAACAACAGACAAACAGTTCCTCAAAAGAGAGTGAAGGCCAAGTAGTTAAGACTGTGTTTACTCTGAAAATATTTCAGTGCCTTTTGTTCCAGAACAATAGTTTTATAGAGCAGACAGACTAAGAGCTACCAGGAAGCAGTTCACCATTGATTTAAATTTGGTTCCTTTTTTTCATTCCCTTGACTCATCTGTAAACCTCACTTCTTTATTTAAGAAAGGATTGACGGTTCAACTAATTAATGTTTTAACCCAGTTTATAAATTATAATTCTGATCAAAGTCTCCTATCTATATAAAACTTTCTAGAAATACATACGTAAAATGTACATTTAAATCCAACTTGACTTTCTAGTAAAACAACATCAAAGGAGTAATCAAAGTCAAGTACTTACAAATAACATCTTCTCTTTTTAGCATTTAAAACAGAAATAAGAAGCTAAAAAAATTAATCTGTTGCTTAAGTTCAAAAACAGTCATTTCCCATCATCAAATCACTACTGCAATACTGGTACACTTTCCATGCTTTAACATCTTTACTCCGCAAAGCAAAAATGATATTTTCATTGTTTGAAAATCATTTTTTACATCACTCCAATTTAACAGCATGCATCACTTACTAATCGGAAAAACTGTCTGTCTGTATATATCAGATCAGATCAGATCAGTCGCTCAGTCATGTCCGCTCTTTGCGACCCCATGAATCGCAGCACGCCAGGCCTCCCTGTCCATCACCAACTCCCGGAGTTCACTCAGACTCACGTCCATCGAGTCAGTGATGCCATCCAGCCATCTCATCCTCTGTCATCCCCTTCTCCTCCTGCCCCCAATCCCTCCCAGCATCAGAGTCTTTTCCAATGAGTCAACTCTTCACATGAGGTGGCCAAAGTATTGGAGTTTCAGCTTTAGCATCATTCCTTCCAAAGAAATCCCAGGGCTGATCTCCTTCAGAATGGACTGGTTGGATCTCCTTGCAGTCCAAGGGACTCTCAAGGGTTTTCTCCAACACCACAGTTCAAAAGCATCATTTCTTGGGCGCTCAGCTTTCTTCACAGTCCAACTCTCACATCCATACATGACCACTGGAAAAACCATAGCCTTGACTAGACGGACCTTTGTTGGCAAAGTAATGTCTCTGCTTTTGAATATGCTATCTAGGTTGGTCATAACTTTCCTTCCAAGGAGTAAGTGTCTTTTAATTTCATGGCTGCAGTCACCATCTGCAGTGATTTTGGAGCCCAGAAAAATAAAGTCTGACACTGTTTCCACTGTTTCCCCATCTATTTCCCATGAAGTGATGGGTCTGTATATATACACACATACATATTAATTATATGGGGTATTACCGTTCCCATAAAACGTCGTTAGAAAATTCTAATAACACAGTGATATAAAATAACTTTTTCTGAAAAATCACTTATTATGTATCATCACCAAAATAATGTATTTTTTTCAATTCAATGAGAAAAGCTTATGTAACGCAATGGACTTCACTTTAATAGTCAGAAGCAGCAGCATGAGTTGTCCTCACATAAAGAGTACAGTCTATGTCTCTGCTAACCTTGAGAGCCCCCTGGACAGCAAGGAGATCAAACCAGTCCATCCTAAAGGAAATCAACCCTGAATATTCACTGGAAGGACTGATGCTGAAGCTTCAATACTGTGGTCACCTGATGCAAAGAATCGACTCAATGAAAACGACCCTGATACTGGGAAAGACTGAAGGCAGGAGGAGAAGGGGCAACAGAGGATGAGTTGGTTGGATGCAACATCGACTCAATGGACATGAGCTTGAGCAAACTCCGGGAGATGGAAGAACAGGGAAGCCTGGCGTGCTTCAGTCCATGGGTTCGCAAAGAGTCAGACACTACTGAGCGACTGAACAACAACAACAACAATCTACCTCCAAGGTTTGCGGCCTGTCCACTAAGTGTGACTCAGACACTGCGGGTGCTGTGGCAACCTCCAGGTATAGCAACAGGCAGCCAAGACAAGAGCCAGCGACGATGACGTCAGACAGTCGACAACAAAGCAGGACGCGCAGGCGAGGGTCGAGCTTGCCAGCCAGACTCGGGCGACAAGGGCTGGCCGAGAAAGGAGAAGGTGGGCCAATTCCGGGAGTCCAAGGAGGGGAGAAGGGAATGGTAACCAAGCCAGCATCGACCCGTCCCGGAGGACGTCGGGGAAGCGCAAGCACGACAGGCAGGAGGACGGAAAGGAGAAACTACGGCGGAAGGGCTCAAGGGGCGGCGAGCGAAGATGGTCCTCCGCTAGCTGAAGGCAGCGGGAAAGGGGGAGTGTGAGCGGCACTCACCGCGCTCGTCCCAGCACTGGGCTGTGCCCACGACCAGCAGGAGCAAAAGGAGCCTGGACGGAGCGCAGCGTCCGGCCGCTGCCGGCCCGCCGGCCGCCGCCATGTCGCTGGACGAAGATGGCGCGCGGCAGCCGGGCACTCGCGGCCCAGAACCTGGGCTGCAGGTGTCTACGCGCCGCTACGCACTGAAGCCGGTGGCTCGGGCCGCCGAGAAAGGCAGATCTGCCGCAGAGCCGCTGCCGCAGGAACGGCCCGTGCGCCACTCTGACGTCACTGCCGCTGCGCCGCGTGTGAGGACCCGAGTGGCCGCCGCTGTGGGCGGGGCGCCGCCGTAGGGGCGGAGCCAAGGGCGGGCGCACAGGCTGTGAGCCGGGAGGACAGCCGGCCACCTGAGGGTTTAGCGCAAAGGTGCTGTGGTTGAAGAATGAAACCATTATTAGGCAAAGTCTTTGGGTTCTGCTATGCTTAGTCGCTCAGTCGTGTCCGACTCTTTTCGAGTCTGTTTTGACTGTAGCCTGCCAGGTTTCTCTGTCCGTGGGGATTCTTCAAGCAAGAATACTGGAGTGGGTTGCCGTGCCCTCCTCCAGGGGATCTTCCCAACCCAGGGATCAAACCCAGGTCTCCCGCATTACAGGCGGATTCTTTTCCGTCTGAGCCACCAGGGAAGCCCAAGAATACTGGAGTGGGTAGCTTATCCTTTCTCCAGGAGATCTTCCCTTTCCGGGAAAGGAACCCGGGTCTCCTGCATGGCAGGCGGATTGTTTTACCAGCTGAGCTACTAGGGAAGCCACAGGCAAAGTCTAACTGTCGTCAATTATGTATTTATAAAATCTCAATAACCTTCCCGACAGACGTTACTGTGCCTTACTCAACTTTATATCTTCAGCCCCTAGTATGATATCTGGCACAAGATTTGTGTTCCATTAACTGTGGAAAATTCTGAAACAGATGGGAATACCAGACCACCTGACCTGCCTCTGAAGCAACAGTTAGAACTGGACATGGAACAACAGACTGGTTCCAAATAGGAAAAGGAGTACGTCAAGGCTGTATATTGTCACCCTGCTTATTTAACTTCTACGCAGAGTACATCATGAGAAACGCTGGGCTGGAAGAAGCACAAGCTGGAATCAAGATTGCCGGGAGAAATATCAATAACCTCAGATATGCAGATGACACCACCCTTATGGCAGAAAGTGAAGAACTAAAAAGCCTCTTGATGAAAGTGAAAGTGGAGAGTGAAAAAGTTGGCTTAAAGCTGAACATTCAGAAAACGAAGATCATGGCATCTGGTCCCATCACTTCATGGCAAATAGATGGGGAAACAGTGGTTGACTTTATTTTTCTGGGCTCCAGAATCACTGCAGTTGGTGATTGCAGCCATGAAATTAAAAGCTTCCTCCTTGGAAGGAAAGTTATGACCAACCTAGATAGCATATTCAAAAGCAGAGACATTACTTTGCCAACAAAGGTCTGTCTAGTCAAGGCTATGGTTTTTCCAGTGGTCATGTATGGATGTGAGAGTTGGATGGTGAAGAAAGCTGAGCGCTGAAGAATTGATGCTTTTGAACTGTGGTGTTGGAGAAAACCCTTGAGAGTCCCTTGGACTGCAAGGAGATCCAACCAGTCCACCCTAAAGGAGATCAGTCCTGGGTGTTCATTGGAAGGAATGATGCTAAAGCTGAAACTCCAATACTTTGGCCACCTGATGCGAAGAGCTGACTCACTGGAAAAGACTCTGATGTTGGGAGGGATTGGGGGCAGGAGGAGAAGGGGATGACAGAGGATGAGATGGCTGGATGGCATCACCGACTCGATGGACATGAGTTTGAGTGAACTCCGGGAGTTGGTGATGGACAGGGAGGCCTGGGGTGCTGCGATTCATGGGGTCGCAAAGAGTCAGACACGACTGAGCCGTTGAACTGAACTGAAGTGTTAGTAGCACAGTCCAACTCTTTGCGACACCATTCAGTTCAGTTCAGTTCAGTGGCTCAGTCGTGTCTGACTCTGCGACCACATGGACCTCAGCACACCATGCTTACTGTCCATCACCAACTCCCAGAGCTTGCCCAAGCTCATGTCTATCAAGTCGGTGATGCCATCTAACCATTCAGTCCTCTGTCATCCCTTTCTCCTCCTGCCTTCAATCTTTCCCAGAATCAGGGTCTTTTACAATGAGTGTGACACCATTACTGTTTGCTAAATACAGAGTGGATTTGAGACAGAGGTGGCATGGAAATATAGTCTGGTTTCCAAAGCTCAGAACTTTTACATATTTCCTTCTATGTGGAGGCAGTGGGAATTTACAAGATATCTGGAGGAGAAACTACCACCTAAATAAAGAACCAGCCAGAGAAAACGGTTATGTGCATAGGCATTATCTTTGAGGTTTGAGAGGCCTGGGTTTCTCTCCATTCATTCATTCAACAAACATAGGTTGAGGGCCTAATACGTATCTGATGCTGTTTTAGGCTTAGAGGACGCAAAGTCCCTGTTCTCATCGAGTTTACACTGATAAGAAATGGGACAAACAGAATTAAATAATAAACTAATAAACAAAGGTAACAGTGATAGTGCATTGATGAAAATAAAACAGTAATGCAATAGAGACTGGGACCTCCCTGGTGGCTCAGCAGTAAAGAATCTGCCTGCCAATACAGGAGACCGAGGTTTAATCCGTAGGTCAGCAAGAGCCCCTGGAGGAGGACATGGCAACCCACTCCAGTATTCTTGCCTGGGAAATCCCATGGACAGAGGATCGTGGTAGGCTACAGTCCCTGGGGTCACAAAAGAGTCGGACACTTAACAACAGCACTAGAGACCTGGGAGGCAACTTCAGGGAGAGCCTTGCTGAGGAAGTGATTTTGAAGCTTTGAGCTGTGAATGATGAGAAAATATGAATATCAGGGAAGAGCCTTCACCGTGTGGGGAACAGCAGATGCAAAAGCCCTAGCTTTGTGTTTTGAGGCACATCCCTCACTAATTTGATGAGTACCTTCATATATTTAGCACCTACTAGTATCTAACAGTACCTGCAAGGCAGTGTTCTAGGCACTGGGGATATACAGTGAATAAAACAAAACTTGGAGGGTGGGAGAGGCAAACAAAGGAAGTGCGACTGAAGGAAAGTAGGTTTGAGAAAGAAAGGAACAAGAGGAGGCATAACAGTGGTAGCATGCAGTAGGACCAAGCAGGACTGGAATAAAGATAATAGAGAATTCTGGTCTCTGCATATTAGGCTTTTTTTTGGGTGGTGGGGGGGTGGGGGTGAAGTAGAAAAGGACAGCTTTATTGCTTTGTCAGAAAAGGGGAACACAGGGAGCTCATGCCCTTAGAATCATGTCTCTCCACATGGTAGGTTTGAGGTGACTGTTAGGAACCCAGATAGACATGTTAAATAGACACTTGGACAGACAAGTCTAAATTTCCAAGCTAAGGTGAACTGTGGACTTATATTATCAAAACGAAAACAGTATTTAATGTCACAGGAAGAGATACAATTCATACGGAGAGCATTTCGATATAGCAAAGACAGTCCAAGTGTGTTGGTTGCTCAGTCGTTTCCAACTCTTTGTGACCCCATGGACTGTAGTCTGCCAGGCTCCTCTATCCATGGAATTGTCCAGGCAAGAATACTGGAGTGCAGTGCCATTCCCTTGTCCAGGGGATCTTCCCGGTCCAGGGATTGAACCCGGGTCTCCTACACTGCAGGCAGATTATTTACTGTGTGAGCCACCAGGGAAGCCCAACAAAGACACGGGCCCAGGACCAAATTAAGAGAATACTAACATTTGAACTTCTAGCATAAGATCCAGGAAAGAGTCTGAAAAGTAATCTCTGGTGAGATATAAGAAACAAACGAGAGTAGTGGTGTGGTAGTTCAGAGAAAAGAATGGTCACCAGCGTCCACTGTTGTTGAAAGGTTGTGTCAGAAAGTGACCTTTGGATTTTGCAATGTAGAGGTCACTAATTACCTTAAGAGAATTTCTGTTATTTGAGGTCCCATCAAAGGCCATGTACACTTCTAGACAGTAGTAAACAAAACATAAAGGACTGTACTAATTTACATTCTAGTGGGAGAGACAGCCAACAAATAATATAGTTCAGATAAATAATAAGTGCCTTCAAGAAGAAAACAGGGTAATATGAAGTGAAATGCTAAAATAAAGAGGATGTCCAGGAAAGGTTCTGAAGAGTTACCATTCAACTGAGAGCTATGAGATAAAAAGCAGTTTTTAAAAACATCTCTGAATCATAGCAATAGCAATATATGAAATCAATTTGGACCTTGATTCAAATAAACTATAAGAGACACTTATGAGGTATGGAAATGTAAGCACTGACTAGATATATAAAAATATTAAAGAATTATTGTTTAGGTGTGATAAATGTATTGTTTTGTTAAGAATCATTTTCAAAACATTGAGCTATTAAAATCATATCTGGAATTTTCTTCAAAATAACATGGGGAAAAATACTGTGGGAGGTAAAGGAAAGTGGATGTGAATATAGATAAAACAACATTGTGTGTTAATTGTTGAAGGCAGCTGATGGTACATGAGAGTTCATTAGACACTTCTGATTACTTTTTTATATATTAAATTTTTTCTATAATAAATTTTTTTAAACTTCTCTGAGATGTCTCTGACTTGATCTGTAAGAGTTAAGAATCCCAAGTTTACAAAAGTGTGGAGAGGATTAAATTAGATCAGTGTTTAAAGCAACAGATAAATGTTTATAGCAGCTGCTCGATAAAAAATAGCTCTCCCTGGAGAGGGTGTGGAGAAAAGGGAACCCTCTTACACTGTTGGTGGGAATGCAAACTAGTACAGCCACTATGGAGAACAGTGTGGAGATTCCTTAAAAAACTGGAAATAGACATGCCTTATGATCCAGCAATCCCACTGCTGGGCATACACACTGAAAAAACCAGAAGGGAAAGAGACACGAGTACCCCAATGTTCATCGCAGCACTGTTTATAATAGCCAGGACATGGAAGCAACCTAGATGTCCATCAGCAGATGAATGGATAAGAAAGCTGTGGTACATATACACAATGGAGTATTATTCAGCCATTAAAAAGAATACATTTGAATCAGTTCTAATGAGGTGGATGAAACTGGAGCCTATTATACAGAGTGAAGTAAGCCAGAAAGAAAAACACCAATACAGTATACTAACGCATATATATGGAATTTAGAAAGATGGTAACAATAACCCTGTGTACGAGACAGCAAAAGAGACACTGATGTATAGAACAGTCTTATGGACTCTGTGGGAGAGGGAGAGGGTGGGAAGATTTGGGAGAATGGCATTGAAACATGTAAAATATCATGTATGAAATGAGTTGCCAGTCCAGGTTCGATGCACGATACTGGATGCTTGGGGCTGGTGCACTGGGACGACCCAGAGGGATGGAATGGGGAGGGAGGAGGGAGGAGGGTTCAGGATGGGGAACACATGTAAACCTGTGGCGGATTCATTTTGATATTTGGCAAATCTAATACAGTTATGTAAAGTTTAAAAATAAAATAAAATTAAAAAAAAAAAAAAAAAAAAGAAAAAAAAAAAAATAGCTCTCCCTCTCATCCCCATCTTTGCAAGTTGACTTTGGAAGATAGGAAGCTATCTGAAGGAAAAGTTTTTGAACTAGGAATTTATGTAAGAATATTTAGAGAACATTCAAAGGATGTAATATTAATGCTTGAAGTGAAGTGTGAAAGTCTCTCAGTCGTGTCCAACTCTTTGTGACCCCAAGGACTGTAGCATGCCAGGCTCCTCTATGTCCATGTAACTCTCCAGGCAAGAATACTGGAGAGGGTAGCGGTTCCCTCCTCCAGGGCATCTTCTCACCCAGGGATGAACCCAGGCCTCCGCAGATTCTTTACCATCTGAGCCACCAGGGAAGCCCTATTAATGCTTAGGATTCGCTTGGAAAACTGATGACAAGAAAACTCCTGACATTCCACCTTCTTCAGACAATTATTTTCAAGCTTTACTTTGCATAGGAATCCTTTGGGATGCTGGTTAAAATTCAGATTTCTGGGCTCTGCCCACAAAAGTTCTGAGCCAGAATGTCTGAAGTGGAGCTTAGGAACGTGCCTTTTTAAAAAGCATCCCAAAGAATTCTGTTGTAAGTGGTCTTTGAAATACAACACTTGGAAATACTCTTTTTAAGGTCTCAACTGACTCTAAACAACATCTATTGTTCAAAAAAATAGTCCTATGTTCAAAAAAATAGTCCTTAGGGTAGTGCTTTTTTTTTTTTTTAAAGCTGGAAACACTGGGTCTCATGGGAAAAATCAGAGCATATTCACTTAGGATTTCTTCATGACCACGGATGCAAAAGAATATAGACCCTTCTAATCTGCAGAATAATCCCAGTTGCCCACTAATGTCATGAAGAACAAATGTCTGCAATGCCCAACCCTTTTGTATTCACAAGAGCAAATTAGGGGAGATGCACTTTACTCAGCCACCAGGGCTTGCGCCCCCAAAGGATTCTCAAATGTGCTCTTTCCCTTCCCCACCCCTGCAAACACTATCTTCTCCCCAGTTTGGCTTTTCCCTTTTCTCTCCTACTTACCCACCTGTCCATCCTGCTGTTGTCCCTCAGGGAAATAGTTATCTGATGGATCTAAATCAGACTTTCATTGGACTAGTTATCCACTTTGCTAACAATTGTCCTCGTTGTAATTTTACACCTTTTCGTGTCTGTGTCACTAAACTGCAAGTTCCTTGAGGACAGAAACTGTATCTAGTTTTTCATCACTTCATACATGGTAAATGTTCAATCGCTTTGCAGGACGACTTAACTAAATGTATTTGTACCTCTGCTTTCTCCTTTTCTCCTAGCCCTGTTACAAAAACAAAACCGACTCTCACAGATTCCCAAGAGCTCGGATTTGTATTAAATCCCGTTTGTATTGGTATTAAATCCCACCTGTTACTGGGTTCCGCCGCTCCTACTTCGGGAGGTGGGTCTCACCAGAACCCCGGTTCTGTGTCAGTAAGTGAGGAGCCAAGTGCAGGCCACCCAACTGGCCTTACAGCTCCTTTATTACCGGATGGAGGGGAAAAAGAACTGGGTGCCCTCTGAAGAACGCTAAAGGACTCCCCCAGAGGCATCACACCACGCGTCCCAAGGGGACGGCTTCCAGTCGCGTTCCTTCTCCTCAAAGGACGTGGGAGGTTGCGGGATGCCCGTTGGGGGCTTCGGGATGAAGCTGGTGTTTCCATCGCCCCTGAACCGGGACGGGGGCGGAAAGCCTTGAATAGCGATGATCCCACAACAGCGCAGCTGAGGAGTAAGGAGCCTGAAGCCACGGTTCCCCAGTCCGGCGCGCCCCCCGCGCCCCCGCGCGAGCGCGAGCCGCCGGCGGAAGTGCTGCATCGCGCACTTCCGGGTGTTGTCTGGCCGCCGCCGCCGCGCGTCTACGGTCTCCAGGCCGCCGCCGCCGCCTCGGGTCCCGGAGGCAGGAGCGACGTCACCACCATGGCCGGCATCAAAGGTGGGCCTGGGGCGCTGAGCCCTGGCGGGCTGGGCCGCCGCCCCGAGAGAGGGGACGGGGGGCCCACGCGAGGCCCACACGCCGTCTCCCGGGACCCGGCGCGCGCCGCGGGGCTCCCTGCGTTGGCGGCTGACTCCCGGCTCCCCCCGACCGCGACCCCAGTCTCCGGCCTCTGGGCCGCGGTGGGCGCGGCGGCCTCCCGGAAAGGACTGGGCAGGGTCGGCGGTTCCCGCGTCAGCCCCCGCCCGGTGCTGAGCTCGGCCGCCTAGCTCCCGCCCGTCGCCCCCCGGTGCGAAGAATTGAAGTGGCCCCGCCGGGCGTTCGGAGTCCCGCAGCCGCTCGGCTCCACACACACGCGTTTTGCAGGAGTTTGCGGCCGAGGGTTTTGCACCGTGTGGTTTTGAGGGGGTTGAGGCCGCCAGAGATGCCAGTTATGGAAAATCGGTGTCATTCCCCATTTAAAGGCACAAGTGCGATCTTTTCGGATGCTGAGCCGAACCGAGCCCCCAGGAATGCGCTGGAAGGGCTTTAGGGATGGTTCTTTCCCAAACCTTGGCGATCACATCCGCGTCAGGACCGATCTGAGCTTCACGCTCCTAAAACGGATGCGTTTTGATTTGTGGTGTTGGTCTGACTATGTAAAGCCCGTGAGCGACCCCAAAGGGCTCCTTTCCCCTCCCCTCTCCACAGTTGGACCCTGAGGCTTTTTCACATTTCAATGTTTTTATTAAGTTAGGTTTGTTTTTTTTTTAAGGTAAAAGAGTTTTTTATTAAAACTCAATGAAAAAGTTCTCGTTTTGTCTATTTCCTTTAAAAAAGAATGTTGGATTTTTTTTTTCTCCAGCTGTTTGGTAGTTTTGTTAGGTTAGAAGCAAATAACCATCAACAACGTTTTCAACTTAATTCTTGACAACGAATTACATTGATTTCCTGACCTGCGGCTTTGTTTGAAGAGCAGGCAAGCAGGAAGTGAAGAACTTCAGTAACAGTGTTTTTTCTGTGTTTTTTTATTTTCTTCAAGGACAGCTTTTGCTGAGCTTCTTCCCCAGAGTCACATGTTTACTGTTTCTTGTTTGTTTATAATGTCTGGAAACATTTCCGGTAGAAAACTTTGTCAGTTGAGCAGCTGGGATAACTTTCCTGTCTCCTTTTGAACTATAACACACCTTTTAAAATACCTGTGTGAAAGGTAGTCATGGTAGAAATGTTGTGATTTTTAGGATGTTGTCAGTTTCCCAGTTCTTCCCCATTTCTGTACTGTCAATTAATACAGGAGTCTCTCTTCCAAGAAAATAACTTTGTAATTATGGGGAGGTGAGTCTTAATCAGCAGAAAGTATCTCAAACGGAATTGTACTTACACTTTGGTTTCAGTACAGTTTTCTGATTGTTGTGATTGTTATCAGGATGTTTTCTTCCTGTGGACCTATCTTTATGTTAGTGAAAATCACTCAGTCCAACTCTTTGTGATCCTGTGGACTATACAGTCCATGGAATTCTCCAGGCCAGAATACTGGAGTGGGTTGCCGTTCCCCTCTCCGGGGGATCTTCCCAGCCCAGGGATCGAACCCAGGTCTCCTGCATTGCAAGTGGATACTTTACCAATTGAATCCTGGACTGACTTCTCAAGTCATTTGTCTATTAAGTGAAGTCGCTCAGTCGTGTCCAACTCTTTGTGACCCCATGGACTGTAGCCTACCAGGCTCCTCTGTCCATGGGATTCTCCAGGCAGTAGTCCTGGAGTGAATTGCCATTTCCTTCTCCAGGGGACCTTCCCAACCCAGGGCCCGAACCCAGGTCTCCCGCATTGTTTACAGACTCTTTACAGTCTGAGCCACCAGGGAATCCATTTGTCTATTACTTTGTTACATATTGGATTTTTCTGGTAACTCCCAGTTTAGGTCCCTTCTCCTATTCCAATCTTATTGTAATCACAGAAACCGCACCCAGTGTCTTGAGAGTTGATAATTGACCTGTTCCACCCCTAACCTGGAGGCTTTGGGAGTAGAAACCAGACTCAGCTAAGCTTTGCCTTCTGAATGTTGCATCACTTAATTACAGTGTAAAATTTTGCCTTGTTGATTTGTCATCTAGGACAACCGTTTATACATAGATGGCAAGATTTGTATATACATCAACCTGGTTGTTGATTCCTAAGACTGGAGGAACTTTACACTTTTGAGAACTCTTTTTGAGCAGTTTATCTAACCCCATTAGTATTTATCTTATCCAGTATGACCCGGAGGTAAGATGTCACACAAAGTAATCTTTTGATACCTGAATCTTATCTCAAAAGTTTCTTGTTTATTTTTTCTAATAAGTCATCATTAACTTTTTAAGAGCACACTAAAAAGAATTTAGACTCTTTTTTGATGATAAGAATGTAAGTAATTTTTCTCTGTCATAGAACAGTGTTAACCACAGCAACCAAGTTCTAAGGTTACTAATCTCCTGGCCAAGATTATCACAAATCTGGTATGCTTTTTGAGATTTTTTATGCCTGATTTAACTGGATTTTTTTTTTTTCCAGTTTCTTCCCTCCAATCAGAGGGCAGTTCTTGTCCACAGCTCTCCCTCCTGTTTCTCATCATTTTCAATATGGGAATCAAAATAAGCTTACAAAATTTTGTGCTCAAATGATACAGATAACAGTAATTGCTTCCAGGAAAGGAAGGTTACTTTTCACTTAACTTTGTTCTGGGTACATGAATTGCCTATTGAAATATATATGTATAAGTGAGCATAGGTGATTCTTTAAAATAAAAGGTTTCATTCCAACATACAACAACTGTCAGAAAAATCAAATAAATAACTTCTGAATAAGAGGGTAAAGAATGTTAGCTTTAACGTGGGTTTTGTGACATCTGTGTGGTCTCTCTGTTTCCTCCAGGTTTGTAAGCTATAATCTGCATAAATGGCTTTTGTATACATAAAGTGTTACTATAGTTATGAACTGAGCTGTTAGGCAGTTACCTTTCAAAAAACTGAGTTGGTTTTGTTTATTTTTATTTTTTTTCTTATTCAGCATGTCTTGTAACAAGTATCTTAGTGTTCAGAGAATTATTTGCATTTTAGGTTTAGTCCAACCCTTATTTTATAGAAGAAAGAACTGATGCTCAGATGACTTTCATAGTCAGATGGTAAGTGGCTGAAGGAGCTGGGCCCCACTGCCTCTTGACTCTCACTTACAACTGTTTCTGCTCAGCTGCACTGGGCTCCCTTCTCCTGTCTTCTTTTTTTCCATCTCCCCACCCTGTCTCTTTTCCTTCAGCCTCCTTTCGTTCATTCCACACATAATTATTATGGAGTGTTAAGAGCTGAGGCCTGAGAATCAGTAGAAAACCTCTGTTCTCTGCTCTCTTGGCGTAAACAGCTTAGAAGGAAAGAGAAACAAATCTGTATAGCATTGCATAAACGTTTATACTGAACTGTTTTCATGTCTGGTTGTCCAAATGTCATGGTAATTCGATAGCTTAAATGTATTCAAAATCGGTTACTCTACTAATCTTTGTTTACCAAGCATGTATTTTACGCTTCAGTTTAAGGAAATTATTAATTGGTGATGACACATAAAATTGTATTTTTTTCTGAGAACAAACAAAAAACCTAGCTGCTGTGATAAATGATCACAGAGGAGGCACGCCAGAGCAAAGAGGGCCTCTTCATGTGTGCCCCAGCCTGAAATGTGCCCCCGCATAGCCACAAGGTTGATTCACTTCTTCATTTCACATAGATCTCTGCCCAGATGTCTGCTCATCAGAGATGGCTTCCAGGTCAATATATCTAGAATAGCACTCTTACGCCCTTGGGTTTTGGTTGTTTTTTTTTTAATAACGTTTGACATTTGTTTACTTTTAAAAAAAAAAATCAATTTATTCTCCCACTAGAACGTAAGCATGAGAGCAAGAGTTTTAATTTCTTTTCATTGCCCTGTCTCCAGTGTTAAGAACAGTGTGCAGTGCTCAGGAGGCACTCAGTAGATATTTGCAGAGTGAAGGAATAAATAAACATAATAGGGGGAATGGGTCTAGTCAGGGGCTTTTCGAAAACTTTACTGATTCAGAGGTAATTGGGCTGAGATCTAAAGGAAAAGCAGGAGCTCATGTGGCGGAAAGAGGCCAGAGCTGGGATAAGAATGCAAGCTCCTAAGTTGTTCACAGCCTTGCCTTGTTCGTTAACACCACCCCAGCACCTGTTAGGTATTTGGCTCTCTGTAGACATTTCTTGAATGAAATGAGTGAATGAAAAATTATCTGAGGTAGAAAGGATAGCATATGCAAAGGGCCTGTGGTTGAGAGAGCCGCTGACTTCCAGGAGGGGAAAGAAGGCCAGTACAGATGCAGAGGCCAAGGGGTGCGGCCTGGGGTGAATACATGTCCTCACAAGCAAGCAAGACCAGCTTCCGAGGACCTGTCTTGAACTGAACAAAACATGGTAAACTCGGTATTTACCTCACTGTTGACGTCGCATTCCCTTGGAAAGTTAAAGCTCCTCCTTTGCCACAAATTAAAGTGCAGATATTTTTATTTTTATTTTCCTTGTGCAACTGAAAATCTAATGGCATTAAGGACGAAGTAAATGTGTTCAGGGTTGACATGACCTACATCAGTGATCGGAATGAAAATTAAATCTGCTCAGCTCCCATGTCTGTGGGTGTCCTTGATTATGACCATTTTAATTCAGAGAAGTATATCTAAATCTGAGCAGCATTTAACCCCTTAAGTGTTAATTTTGGTTTATGTATGTTGAGTCTTGTTTTGCTAACTTGTAGACTTTTGACAGCTGTTTTGAATTTTAATGTTTCTGTTAAGGTTAATAGACTGCATCGTTGGACAAAAAAAGAAAGTTATTCTTTTAGCCACTATTAGTTGCGGAAATAGAGGTTATGTGGAGCTCCAATTGATCATTTATTTCTTTGCTTAATTCTAGACTGTTGATTAACTATACTTTTTCAAGAACATTGTTTCTACTCACTGATATATGTGAAAACACTTTCTAAAATATATGTTTTGTATCGGGGTGTGTGTGTGTTGTTTGTGTGTGACCTCAGAAACTGTATTTCGCCTACAGAATGCATCTATGGCTTGTGATGACGTCTTAAAATGGTGATACAACTGAAGGATTGTACCTGTAATCCTGAATATTTTCTGATGCGTGGCAGCTTAGGGAAAGAAATCTGGCTGTAGTTTTGCAAGCTATTTAAAGATCTGTAACAAAATTAATTGAGATTATTGACTACTGGTACCCTTGAACACTTTTCATCTGTACACGCCAGGGGCGTATGTGCAAGAAGCAGTCGCTGATCAGGAGAGGTTTTCCCATAGATGAGGCCTCTAAAGTCCAGTAAAGCTGATTGCAGAGTTTCTCCACAGACTGCTTTTGGAAACTGTAGAGATCTGTGGAGTAAATGGCATATCACACTGGGCTTCCCCCATGCCTCAGCAGTAAAGAGTCTGCCTGCAATCAGGAGACTCGGGTTCAGTCCCTTGGGGAAGATCCCCTGGAGAAGAGAATGGCAACTCACTCCAGTGTTCTTGCCTGGAGAATCCCACAGACAGGGAAGCCTGGGGGGCTACAGTCCATGGGGTCACAAAGAGCTGGACACGACTTAGTGACTAGACAACAAATACCATACTAAAGGGTGGAGAAGCATTGATCTTGCAGACTGGGATGGGACTCCTTTGACATGGGACCATTAATTTGGGAATGTGGTAATATGCCGGCCATCTGTCAGGGCTTTGAAAATCAGTATCACTGTATTTTGCTTTGAAGATGCTTCAAATAGCTTATTCCCAGACAAGATAACTCCAGCTTTTAAAGATGAGTCACTAATACATTTGCTTTTTTGTTGTGTTTTTTCCTGCTTTTTGCTTCTGGGATTTCAGGGAATATTCTGACTGCTAATAGTAATGTTAATAAAAATAAATGTTGATTTAATTGCTGTTTCTGTTTGACTTTTTATTTACTCTGCAGCTTTGATTAGCTTGTCCTTTGGAGGAGCAATTGGACTGATGTTTTTAATGCTTGGATGTGCCCTCCCAATATACAAGTATGTAACATTTTTGTCTTTTTGTGTTTTAGTGTAACATTTTTCTACTTTTACCCACTGAGCCACCAGGGAAGCCCTACTTTTAAAATTAAAACAGGTTTTTTTTTTGGTTTTTTTTTGTTGTTTTTTTTTACTGCAATAGAAGTAAACCTGAGAAATGGTCATTTGTTAAGGATAAACTTTTAAGTCTTCACTTAAAATTTGTTTGAAAGTATTTTAGGACAGCAGCATGTAGAAGAGACTTTGGCTGTTGTTCCTTGACTACTGCTGAGTTTTTAATGGCCAGATAGTGAAATGCTAACCCATCACTACTGCTTTATCTGGAGAACCAATTGATTAAGTTATAGACAAGAAAATGTAAAATGTCTTTTTCAACACAAAAAACTGTAAGCAGAGTCAAGAGCAACTGACAAAAAGTAAGTTATGTAAACAATTACTCTATAAGACAGAGAATTTTTTAAATTAATAGGATAAATTAGTAAGAAAAATACAGATAGCACAATAGAAAAACGAACAACAAATACGTAAAAAGGACTGCCGTTTGCTAATAAGAACATGAAAATATACTCAACCTCACTCAAAATTAGGACTTCCCTAGTGGCTCAGCGATGAAGAATCCTCCTGCCAATGCAGGAGATCAATCCCTGATCCAGGAAGATCCCACATGCTGCAGAGCAACTAAGCCCATGTGCCACCACGACTGTTGAGCCTATGCTCCGCCAGAGAAGCCATGGCACTAGAGAGTGGTCCCCGATTGCCACTAAGGGAGAAAGCCTGTGCGCAGCAAGGAAGACCCGGCACAGCCATAAATAAATAACACAAAAACTTTTTTAAGTTACATGAAATCAATGGGCAAAGGTAAAAGATATGACAGACAAGCATTGTCACGTACTCTGGGTGGAAGTTCAGACAGGTGCAAGTCTCCTGGGTGACCAGTTTGCCTGTAGCTCTCAAAACGTATCCTTCCACTTCTTAGAATTACTCATACAAATCTACTTGCAGATGTTTACAAAGATATGTGTAGTTGGGAGAGTATGGATGTTCATGGTGGCCTTGTTTATAATACCAACAACAACAGGAAAACTGGAAGCATCTAAAGGTCTATCAAAAGAAAAATGATAAATTAGTACATCCACTGATGGAAATACCAGGTCGTCTTATAAGGGACAAGAAAGAGCTGTGATTGCTAATCTGTTAAACAGGCTGTCTTGTTAAATTTAAAAGTGCAGTGATTCATTCGTATCGCTAAAGTTTATCCATATGAGAATCTGGAAAGACCCCACCAGTAGAACTGGGAAAGAGAAGATGGGGAAGACATGGGTAACCTTGATTTTTCACTTGTCCTTTTGTATTTTTTGCGTGTGTTTTTCCTTAAACTTAAGCCCATTTGTAATTTTTGGTTGTCGTTCTCAAAATATTCAGCAAAAGATTTCTAGGAGAAACACAGATAAATCTTTGCTTATCATGAGCCTCTAAGTACAAGCACATTTCCATTATGATATGTATTTTATGGCAGTTTTAAAAGCCATGTATTTCATTTAAACATTTTATTTTGAAATGATAATGGACTGTCAAGAAGCTGCAAAAATAGCATGGAGAAGTTCCCGGCACCCTTCACCCATCTTCTCCCAGTGGTAATACCTTACATAAGTGTTTTATATCATCCAGACCAGGAAAGGACATGGCACAATACAATAGCTAGATGATTTTTATTGTGATAAAGTTGACATTCTGATTGAAAGTCTTCAGTATTACTTTCAGTTCATTTTCTGTATGCAGTATTTTGGGAGTTCCTAGTGAACTAAGGAAAATTTGGGGGTGTTCCAGCTTCATGCCAAAGCAGGATTTTAGAAGTCAAGGTTATGAATCTTGAATTTTAAGAATTACTGTGTTAACAATCCCATTTTTCATATGCCTTTTTATTTATAACCTAAAAATATTTTTAATTTGGGGCCTTAATTCCAACTGTTACAAATCATAAAGCATTTTCTTTTCATTTAATAAATATTTAATCAATGTATCATAGTTGACTTTAGGAATACTGTGACTCAAAATGTTTCTCTTTTTCGGTGTTCAGCTTATAGCTTATATTTAAACTATGTCATATTTGTACCTTGCAGTATACCTTGGTCCTTATTTTTAAAAAGAGTATATTCTGTGTGTAGGAAAATGACAAAGATAGCAAAAACTACATTAACTTATTTTTCCTTTTCTAGCCAATACTGGCCCCTCTTTGTTCTGTTCTTCTATGTCCTTTCGCCTATTCCATACTGCATAGCGAGAAGACTAGTAGACGATACGGATGCTATGAGTAACGCCTGTAAGGAACTCGCCATATTTCTTACAACAGGCATTGTGGTCTCAGCTTTTGGCCTCCCTATCGTATTTGCCAGAGCAAATTTGGTAAGTGACAGCATTCTTCTACTTACGATTTTGCAGTAGACTAGGTTCAGTTTTTCTCAGGGAAAAAAGTCTGTTAAATAACATGAAAAAGAGATGAGAGACATAGGAACCTCGAAGATGAGAGAGAAAAATCTTAGTTTTGTTGTTGTTAATTGGTAAAAATACTCGAATGCATTGGCAGCAGCGGTTGGCATGCCAGTACTTCACTCTCAGAATTGGGCACATGGGGACTTCCCTGGTGGTCCAGTGGTTAAGGCTCCATGCTCCCAATACAGAGGCCCAGGTTCAGTGCCTGGTCAGGGAACTAGGATCCCACATGCCACGTGGTGCAGCCAAGAATTTAAATAGATAGCTAACAGTTGGAGGCATGGACTCGCCCAGTGCTGCACAACCCCAGGCCTACCCTGTACAGCTTACAACATTGAAGACCCGAGGAAATCTCTGCAGGTGGGAAGGTACCAAAGAATAGAAGAGACCTCCCTGACTCACCAGTCAGATTCGCTCCTCCGAGTCTGGGAAGATGGAGACAGCAAAGAAGACAGGCTGGCCACCCTTCCACACACACAGGGCATTGACTCCCCCTGCCTCTCTAATAGACCATACACGAGCACATGTGCATCTCTGATGCTTATAGTCTGCTCTCTAGGTGAAATTTTTAGATTCACTAAGGAAGATTTGAAGCAAACTTCTCTGAAAACAGAAAATCGTAGAATTCTGTGCTGCCTCTTCATAACCCAGAAGTCAAGCTTGCTTTTCAAAAATGATTATCTTCCATGCCTTTCTGTCTCTTTAAAGGAATCACAGGTCTACAGGAGCAGCCATTACGAGTTCAGCAGTGTCAGAGTCATTATTACAAGTCATCTTTGTTTTGGATCGTGGTTGGCGTACAACTGGAGCCTTGAGCGCTTTTCGTTTCCTTGTTGTTTTTCACGTCTGTTAACTGAACATTTCTATCTTACATCCGTAGATCGAGTGGGGAGCTTGTGCACTCGTCCTCACAGGAAACACTGTCATCTTTGCAACTATCCTGGGCTTTTTCTTGGTCTTTGGAAGCAATGATGACTTCAGCTGGCAGCAGTGGTGAAAGGAATCACTGAACTCTTGTCACATGGACTTCTTGTCATTTCTCGGCCGTCCGCGCACACAGGAGACAGGGCAGTGATGCTGAGCAGTGGAGCAGGCCTCTCGGGGGTGTTCCAGGTGCTCCCTTCTCACTTGTATTGTAAGCATACTATTTTCACAGAGACTTGCTGAAGGATTAAAAGGATTTTCTCTTTTGGAGGAGCTTGACTGATTTCACACTTATCTCTAGTATGCTTTTTGTGGTGTCCTGCTGATTTTAAAATATTTATGTTTTTCCTGTTCAGTTTTTTTTTTTAATCAATATGCAATGTTAAACATTTTTTAAATGTAATAACCATTTGCATTGGTTAGGCATTAGAGTTCTGCTGGCTATTACTGGGCTAAATACATTTTTTTTCCCTTAAAATTGTTTAACCTCCATTACTACACATAGTTATAAAAATGAATTTTTCATTCAGTCAGGATGACATCACTCCCAATTTTATGTAAACATGCAGACCATTAGCATACCTTATAGATTATATACTCAATGCAAATCTAGCTGCATTTATACCTCAGAGGGGCCAAGTGTTAATGCCGTGCCCTCCATAATAGTTGCTGGTTTTGCCAGAAAGCAGGTGTTTTGTGAATTGAAAATTATTTTATGGAATTGTTGCAAAGGAGTGCTTTTATTCTCAGTTGCTAGAAGAACTTAGGGTTAAAGGTAAGGGTGTAAAAACAGATTTTTGAGACATGGTTTTTATTTATGTTTATTATAGTTAGAGTGAGTTGCATGGCAGGAAGAAACGAGGTTGAAATTCCATTTTTTAAAAATCCTGTTTCTATTTATAAGTGAAATTTTTGATCTTTCAGGCTTTCATGTTTTACCTGGGTAAAGGGACGCACGTGGAACTGTACTGACGCTGGAAAGTATGTTTGCACCCTACATTCTAAAATACCTCCTCCTGCTTCCTCCTTGTGACTGACTTTATACATTGTATATATTCAGTAAAGTATATTTTCCCATTCAGTTAAGTAACACGTTAAATTAGAGGTGAGTGCTCTGCCATACATTCAGAGTGTCCCTGCCCCACACAGAAGGCCTTGAGGTGATTAACAAGTGACTTCTTAGTCTTGCCAGTCATATATTAACAACTTAAGATCTAGAACATGGGAATGGTAGTACTTACTCCCTAAGGTTGTATCATACGTGTTTTTACAATATTTAAGACGAGTTTCCTGTGTACTTTCAACATTTTTTTTCTTTCACCCTCAGAGATACACTGTTTCCTTTTATAAATGGCCTTGATTGTGTGAATTCATGCAAAGCAGCCAAATCCAGCTGTGTGGCAGCTTCAGATGCAAACCTGACCCCCAGATTCCCAGTAACCAGGCATGATCAAGTTGTCGTGGTCACTCACCTCTCCCGCAATGATCAATGTTTGTTTCAGGAGTTTTGAAAATAGTCCAGGTCTGACAGTATTTTGTTAAGGACATTTGTTTGTATGTTTATTCAGTATACTTCCTTAAAAATCTGTTTTGGCTTCAGATGAAACAGTAATCACGATAACTATCTCGTTCTATAAAGTTGATTTCTCAAAAAAAATGGGAACGGATTGTGGGTTTATTCAACTTTCTACTAGAGATGCCTCAAGGCTTCTTTGCCCAACCCAAGTTTTTACTTTGAGCCGTGAGATGGGCAGCAGGATGAAATGCCCGCGTGTGGCTGTCGCATCTGCACGCAAGCTGAAGGCGGCTTGCGGTGTCACGAGGTAGACCTAAAGACGAAGGGGCAGCTGCTCGCGGAGCAGGCAGCTGGAGGTAGAGTTGGGAACTCAGTGCCTGGGATCCACTCGAGTTGTTCTTTTTGCCAAAAGTGCAGTCTCTGGCCCTTCCCTGCTTTCTGTTAGAATGTCGGTGCGGTGCACTGCTACTGTCGTGTTTACCTGGCCGTAGACTCTTTTTCTAGCAGCTGCGGATGTCTTCTGTATAATAATCGCCCTGGCAGCATTGTGTCTTTGACCTTGCACACTAGCTTGACATAGTGCTGTCTCTGATTTCTAGGCTAAAATTACTTGAGGGCTGAATTTTCCATAGAATATGCACTGACCCTGCATTGCCATTCTTCTATGGAAAGAGAACTTTTGATGATGAAACAATAAAGATTTTAAATATCCGCTTTAGTTTGTGGGTGTTCTTGAAATGAAAACGTACAACACACTTCAGTTGCTGAAGTGCATTATCCATTTTAAGAATGTGCTATAAAACAGGGAGGACATTAGTTGTTAATCTTGCAGAAGTTTCACTTCCAAAATAAAAGTGAAACTGTAGTAATAAATACTACAGTGAAGCCATATGATATTGAGCTATAGTCAGAGGACTGGTAATTTGGAGGAGTAGAACTTTGACCTAACCTTTTAAAAAAACGCTGTAGAAGGTTTTGTTGACATAACAAGGCTACTGACCATCTAATGTCAAAGTTGTACTTGTTCTTAATTTTCAGAACTCTTTTATGACTTCACATTTTATTATAATTTTTTATTGTTAGAGCATTTTGCTTTTTGCACACATTTCAAACAGGTAAATGTTAAAAAAAAAAATTGATCTGTGTGGTACAATGTGAACAGAGAAAAGTAGTGTTCTCTTTTATCAAAAATGAATCTTAAAAAGAATCTTGCCCCGATTGTCCAACTTACAATCTCATTATATGTTTTAAAAAATTCAAATTATAGGGTCTTAGAGTCTGCTTTAATATGATTTTGGGGAAATCAAATAATGAAGACCATAAAACATTCCTCTTTCAATTATAGTTCTGTTTTCTTTTGTGTATTTAGAGGCAGTACTAAAAGGAGAACTCATGAATTTTTAATTTCAGTAGAATGGCTAATACTGTAAAAAAAACTGTCACAGTTTATAGCCATAGGAACCATCAAATAGAATAAAATTTTATAGAACAAACAAGTATTCGCATATGTATTTGTAAGAGCATTAATATTAGGTTGGCCAAAAAGTTTCATTTTGGATTTTCCGTAAGATGTTACCAAAAAAATGAATGAACTTTTGGGCCAACGCAGTACTTTATAGTGCTTCCCCAGTGGCTCATCAGTAAAGAATCCACCTGCAAGGCAGGGTTCGAAGCCTTGGTCAGGAAGATCCCCTGGAATAGGAAATGGCACCCCACTCCAGTATTCTTGCCTTGGAAATCCCATGGACAGAGGAGTGTGATGGGCTATAGTCCATGGGGTCACAAAGAGTCGTACACTACTTAGCGACTAAACAACAGTACTTTATAATTTAGATTTATGGTTTGGCATTTAATATCAGAAATGTCTTTTTCTCTTGTCAGATCAATTTAGTGTTTAATATTATGTAACTGTAGTGTGGAATAAGTGTTAATGAACTTGTGTAGACTTGTGAACCTCCAAAATGGGCAGATGTTTTCCTGAAAGCTAGGTATACTTACATTGAACATTTGAAGATTGTTTCTAAAACTGTTCACAGCTGAACAATTTCTTGGAATTAAACTAAGTTGGATAGATTTTTCCTTATTTTCATCATGCTCCAAAACATAGGTAAGAATCAGCTCTAAAACCAAATTATGAGTATGGCAGTGAAGAAGGATGTTAGTCTCCTAATGATTAAGAAAAGCTTGGTTTGAGAATTCCCTGGCAGTCCAGCGGTGAGGACTCTGCACTTTCACTGCAGGGCCTGGGTTCAAGTTCAGTCCCTGGTCAGGGAACTAAGATCCCACAAGACAATTTATGGCCCCCCCAAAAAAAGCTCAATCCTGGAAAAGTTCTTTGTTCCCAGTGAAACCTATGAACTAAAGGACTGCATTCTAGATACTCTTGGGGAACATAAAAAGATGAGGGCACGGGGTCCCTCTTGGAGCTAGAAGTCTACTGAGCTAAGACGCAAAAATGGACCACAGGAAGCTGATCCTATGCACGCCAAAGGAGAAGTGTGTGGGTTCACCAGAAGAAACGGTTAGGGAAGCAAAGCTGAGGTGGAGGGAGTTTCCTGTCCTGCTCTGGCCAGTCTGCTGCTGCAGGCAGGGTCGTGGAGCGGGTCTCCAGGGCAGCATCCTGGCCGTGGTTCCTCAGCGCTCTGGGGTGCAGAAGGCAGCAGGCACAGCAGCAGCAATGATCGCAGGACTTCTTGATTCTGACCCTGATCTCTGGGTCCCACATACAATGGCGATGTGAGAGGTAGTGAGACTTAGGGTATATTTTAAATGATCAAGCAGATCCACTGATGAATTTGTGCGGGGGAATGAAGAGTCAAGGGTGACTACCAGATTGTCAGTTGTGCATGTCATGATGGGCTTGGGGTGAAGGAGATGTAATGAGGGAGGGTGTGAAAAGTAAACGGCAGAGGTGGACACTGTGTCCCAACCACTGGTTCATTACATCAATGGGTAACCTAGGGATATCATCATCTGCCTTGTTTAAAACCGTTACCAGACAAGACAGTACTCTTGACCCTTTGACCCTGTAACTGCTTTGTCAGTTCCTTGAGGGGTGACATGGTAGCATATGTCTTGTCCTCGAGGTTACACTGGGCTCTGGAGTCAGACTGCCTGGCCCCAAGCTCTTACACTAGATATGTCACACAAGTGTGGTTTTTCTCCTTTCTGGGTCTCATATCCACATCCGTAAAAGGAGGGTGATCATAGTAGTTACTTCATAGGGTGCTTGTGGGGTTCAAGGATGACATGCAGAGGGCTCACAGCAGCTGTGCTTGTTCAAAGTTAGCCGTTTTACTGTTTGTCAGAGCAGTTCTCTGTACTGATAAGCAGTTCCTTCTTCTCACACAGGAGACAAACTGAAAATCCAGTCTCTTTAGATAATCCATTTTCAGACACATCACTGTCAGCCTCATAGTGCCTCTTGGAAATACCGTTAACCTCCTTGTTCCCTGTCAGTGCCGCAGTACTTTGGGGAAATGAGGAGATCTGTTGACTCTAACAGACCCTGCCAGCTGCTGTTACACGTGCTTCCGGTGGATAAGGACATGTGATCCTACCGCCCCCTCTGCTCCTATCTGGGAACTGAGATGTGGTACACATTTTTTAAAAAAAGAATAGAGAAATACATTGCCAAACATTTTTAAAGCAAGAAGGGGAAGTCATGGTGGATGTGAAGCTAAGAAACCCCTGAGAAAATGAAGCATCGGGGATTGAGTTGAAGAGAGAAGCTGCCGCCTGAAACACGGGTGGCAGGTGCGTGGGTGAACACTACCCTAATAGGTGGCAGGCCTGCTGGGGAGGCCCGGTACCACTGCAAGTGGTGGAACCCGGGGCCAGGACAGGCTTGGGCAACGTACAGACAGGAAAGGCACAAGGGGATTACATGGGGTGCTGCAGCAGAAGCAGCCAGGCCAGCAGGTCCACCTACACCAGACACACACCCATCCCCGTCTCACACCCTCCAGGGTGGGAAGAAGCCATATCCTGCAATAGGGAGAACGGGAACATCCAAGTCCAGGAGGCCAGCCACTAAGAGACCCTGCTTGGCAGCACGTCTTTTTTGGCAGTGAACACACTGCACCTACCCTTAGGCAGAGTGCTCTCTCCAGAGCGGCAGACGCTCCACCCAGGGGTCTCAAAGGGGAGCGCCCAGGCAGGGATAACCAAGCAGTTGAGGAGAGCCCAATGGAAGAAGACAGATTCACAGAATTTACCTTCAGGGGAACAGTTGACAAAAAGACCTCCATGCTTACAGTTCCAAGTACTGGAGCCATCCATTGGCCCAGAAGGTCTTGCCAAGCGTCGTACAAAATCAGGTTGATGAAGTCAAGTCACAGAACATTTTACATTTCTCGCACCCAAATCCAATTAGGATTCCCCAGGACTGAACCCTGAAGAACTATTTTTTCCTCAAGGCTCTTCTAACTATAACAATAGATTTGACTCAAAGATACGGTGAATACAGTAAACTTATTATTGATAAACCTTTTCCTGCAATATGTTCTCTTCCTGTGGCATCCTGTCCTGAGACTGAACCTAGAACCTGCTGTCTGCATGGATGGAAAGGAGGGGAGAAGCATACCCCATCTCATGAGATGCTTAGATTCCCACCTGGAACAATACGTGGCCACCATCAGCACTTACTCATTCCATAGATGTTTGGAACCAGACATCAAAACCACAAAGTAAATGAAAAGGAAGGTGAATAGGAAACTGGAAGTAACATATACATGGTACTATATGTAAAATAAACAACATGATCCTACCGTATAGCACAGGGAACAATATTCAGTATTCAGTATTTTTTAATAACCTATATGGGAAAAGAATCTGAAAAAGTATATATATATAGCAGTACACCTGAAACTAATTAATATATAACACCATAAATCAACCATACATCAATTTTTAAAAATTTTAGAAATTGTTAATCGCTCTTTTGCAACCCCATAGACTCTAGCCTACCAGGCTCCTCTGTGCATGGGATTTCCCAGGCAAGAATACTGGAGTGGGTTGCCATTTCTTTCTCCAGTGGATCTTCCTGACCCAGGGATTGAATGCATGTCTCCTGCATTGGCAGGTGAGTTCTTTACCACTGAGCAACCAGGGAAGCTCTAAAAAACATATCCTCCCTTAAAAGAGGAAGGTGAAGACAACAAACAGAAGAAAGTATCTTGAAGTTCTCTACTACATTGTATCTATACAGTGACTATGATTATAGAGGAAGGAGGCAGAAACTGAGGGGCTGCTGCTGCTAAGTCGCTTCAGTCGTGTCCGACTCTGTGCGACCCCATAGACGGCAGCCCATAAGGCCCCTCCATCCCTGGGATTCTCCAGGCAAGAACACTGGAGTGGGTTGCCATTTCCTTTTCCAATGCACGGAAGTGAAAAGTGAAAGTGAAGTCGCTCAGTCGTGTCCGACTCTTAGCAACCTCATGGACTGCAGCCTACCAGGCTCCTCGGTCCATGGAATTTTCCAGGCTAGAGAATCCTAAACAAGCTCATAAGTAACCATTCAAGCCTCCAGCCTATGTGACAGTTAACATTCTTACTTTTATGTTTTTCCTCTTCCAAAGTATTCCTGGAAATTCTAGGAATTCTTCTATGTTGCATAAACTAGTCTTGGTTGTCACTCATACCTCAGCCAATCTCTAGCCCTGGGCTGGCTTCCACTTCTCTGCAGCCACCTTTTACCATCTTCTAATTGCTTTACAAGCTGCAAATTTCTCCCGAAATCCTGCACCCCAATCGTGGATTTTTGTCCCCTTCTCTTGTGGCTCAGCTGGTGAAGAATCTGCCTGCAATGCAGGAGACCTGGGTTCTATCCCTGGGTTGGGAAGATCCCCTGGAGAAGAGAACGGCTGCCCACTCCAGTATTCTGGCCTGGAGAGTTCCATGGACTGTGTAGTCCATGGAGCTGGAAAGAGTTGGACACGACTGGGTGAGTTTCACTTTCACTTTTACAACCAGGGATAGGATCCTGCAAAGCACATCAAAAGCCTGGCTATAACTTTACATAATTTTTAACGGAAGGCCTGAGGAAGAGAGGATTACTATATACCCTCCCTTCCCCCACCCCTACCCCCCACAAAAAGAAACCAACCATACAAACTGGGCATTGGACTCTGGCTTCTAGAGTCTATTGGCCATGGGCTTGTTTGGAGGCTGCCCCAAGTCCTGCCTCCCTGGCGCTGACCTGTCCCAAGTTGCCAGCACCATCTTACCTCCCCTAGATGGGAGGGATTCTTGGACAAGGTCCCCTTGCCTGAGTCCAGACCCCACCTCCAAAACACAATAATCAGTGCAAATGCAACTTGGCCCCTAGAGAAGATAGAGTTACTCATAATTAACCACATGATCCTTTCAACCCTTTTAATCCAAGAAGGAAGATTTTGTTTCATGTGGCCAAGAAGCTCATCAAAATGTTGCTTCTTCCATCACCCTGAACAAGCTCTGTTAAAATGAATTAAAAATTTATTGATAATGTCAAACACCAGTTTCCCCTACTTCTATCCATGAAGATACTAAAATGTCAGGATTTGGTATCATCAGAACATCATGCATTCTGCATCAGAAAAACCTTGATTTGCCTATTGGCATATTCATTAATGTTATGCAGTCACATTGTTAGTTGCTCAGTCATTTCCGACTCTGTGACCCCATGGACTGTAGCCCACCAGGCTCCTCTGTCCATGGAATTCTCCAGGCAAAAATACTGGAGTGGGTTGCCATTCCTTTCTCCAGGGAATCTTCCCAACCCAGAGATTGAACCCAGGTCTCATGTATTGCAGGCAGATTCTTTACCATCTGAGCCACTAGGGAAACTAATAGTTGATCTTTGAACTGGGGCCAGAGGTGTTGGGAAATCCTCCTGTACCAGTCAGGGTAGGTTCAACTTGCTGCAAGAAGAAACAACTGCTCAAATCTCAGGGTGAAACACAACAAAGGTTTATTTCTTACTCACTATGTGTCCGTAACAGGCTTCTCTGGTAGCTCAGCTGGTAAAGAATCCACCTGCAATGCATGAAGACCCCATTTTGATTCCTGGGTCAGAAAGATCCCCTGGAGAAGGGATAAGCTACCCACTCCAGTATCCTCAGGCTTCCCTGGTGGCTCAGATGGTAAAGAATCTGCCTGCAATTCAAGAGACCCAGGTTTGATCCCTGGGTTGGGAAGATCCCCTGGAGAAGGGAATGGCTACCTACTCCAGTATTCTTGCCCGGAGAAATCCATGGACAGAGGAGCCTGGCGGGTTACAGTCCATGAGGTTGCAAAGAATTGGATATAACTGACTGACTTACTTTCACACACACATGTACATCACGGCTGGCTCTCCTCTGGCATCTTCTCTTGGGAGCCTGAGCTGACAGCTCTTGGCAGAAGAGACCAAACATGGAGACCCACATGGGGGTTCTTAGAACTTCTTCCTGGGGGCACACATGCTCCACCCACCCACTGACCAGGGCCTGCAGTGGGTGGCCAAGCCTAATCTCAAGGGTGCAGGTGAAATTCTCTCAGTCGTGTCTGACTCTGTGTGACCCTATGGACTGTAGCCTGCTGGGCTTCTCTGTCCATGGAATTCTCCAGACCAGAATGGAGTGGATAGCCATTCCCTTCTCCAGGGGATCTTCCCAACCCAGGCATCGAACCCTGGTCTCCCACATTGCAGGTGGATTCTTTACTGTCTGAGCTACCAGGGAAGCCCAATCTCAAGAGTAGGTGGCAGGGACCAGCCCCGGCTGATCCAGGGTATTCAAAGGAGAGACAGCATAGGCGACCTATTAATTTATAAATATTTATCAAAGATATAAAGAGTAATAGAATGAGGATAGCTCAGTAGGAAAATTCAGTGGAGAAAAGAGGCTGAGTAGCTTGGTTTACACGGGAGACCAATAAAACTTCAAGACAAGAAGCTTGCACCACTTATGTAGGCCGCAGGCGTCCTTCCGTTGTCCTGAAGGAGAGGAGACACTGAGGCCTCCCTGGTAGGATCTTAGAAGCCCAGGCATAATTAGCAAGCATGGCGGGTTCCGCTCTCCAGATGGAGACTCAGCCAGAACTTGAGAGAGTGAGTGACATGGGGAGACCAAGTTTCAGTGAACAAGGCCCGCACTTTATTTTCCAAAGTAGTTTTTATACCTTAAGTTATGCATAGAGGATAATGGGAGAAGGGGTGGAGTCATGCAAGGACAGCAGTTCCTGGTTCTAATCGAAGCCAGGCTTTCAAACTTATCATATGCAAAAGTTCAGGTGATTGACATCATCTTCTGGCCAGGAGGCCTGTTAACATTTTAAGAAACGTATTTTTCTCTAAAGGTGATTATTCCAAAGTCAGGCACCAGCCTCCAAAAAAGCACTGGACAAAGCTGCATTCCTGTAAGGCAAAGGTGAGGTGGGCTCAATCAAGAAAAGAATTAACTCAAGGGTCCAAGGTTACAAACATTGAGGCTACTACTTACATTTCTATACACCCATTATATCAATCAATACACTGCCAAGGACACAGTAGGTAAGGAGTATGGAGACTTAGCAGCAAACGTTGGCCCAATAAGTGAAAAACCCTTCACCAATACAATTTCTAATCAATCTTTTAACTACTCAAAAGAATCTGTGTTTAAACAGTTTAGAACATCTCCTGCCTCTCACAGTTGGGAGGCTCTGAACAATCACATGTGGTCGGAAAAACCTATTCAGGCAGGCTAGAGGATTTCCAAAGGAGTTTGTAGGTTGAAACACTGTCACACCCAGGAATTATTAACTGGAGCTGTAAGCTAACTCCTTTTTCAGAGAGAGGTAGTGGGGGACAGCCCCCGTAAAGTCAGAGGTGTAGGTGAGAGCACAAAGCAGAAAGTAGGCAGACTCTGGTTTTGGGGGTAGATGCTCAAGAATTTCCAGGGGGACTCCTGAGGCTCGATCCCGCCTTTGTGTATGCCGAGCCTCCTTCCTCATGACCTTTGCCACAGGCGGAATGCCTCATGCTGGCTCCCAGCAGTGATAGAATTCTAGTTGAGCTATTCCAGATCCTGAAAGATGATGCTGTGGAAAGTGCTGCACTCGATATGCAATATGCACTCAATATGCAATATGCCGGCTCCCGGCAAGTAGGGAAGTAAAATTCAGAAACACAGACCAGCACCATTCTTTTGACCACTCTTCCCTTATTTCTCTTCTGTCCCTAACCCTCTTATCCTGTACTTTAATTTCTTTTTTTATTTAAGTACTCTGAATCTGGTGTTATTATGAATAACAGCATGATACCTAATAGCCAAAAATGAAGTGTCTGTTCTTCGGTGAAGCCTGTGTTCAATTTTTTTGCATAGTTTTATTGTTTGGGAAATAGGGACAGTTGAGAAAGTTCATATCAAAAATAATCATTGCCCCTTCACCTATCAGTGCTGAACCCAGAGATTAGAGGAAACCAAGTTTTCTGTACCATCTGATAATTTATAAAAAACATGAAGAATCTGTTGGAAGTGACTTGAATCTGTTAGTCTAATAGTTGACATTTTATTCAGGATAATTACTCACGATTGCCATTTATTCTTTTCTAGCAATGGGTCATTGCAATGCCCATGCCCATAATCTGTTGGTCTCTACCGTGCTCCCATGAATACGATTGTCAAATCTGTTCTTTCACAGCCATTGAACCTGCTTTACCATCAACCTGTTCCTCACTGTTTGATCCACTCCCCTTCACCCAGGGTTGGCAGGTTGGCTGCCAGGGTCTCTCAGGTAACCAGGAAAAGAGCTCATTGCCTGCAAGGTGTTGGTCACATGGGCTGAGTTGCATCCTTTGGGCAGAGGTAGAACTTGACTTTCAAGATCTCCAAATTCTTGCCAGGAATCATACTCAACACTTTCCATCTGGGCCTCCTTTTCCATAATTCTCACGGAACTGATGAGTCAAAGATTGATGGATCAACAGACTGGACGTGTATGTGTGAATCCTACAGTTTGCTTTATAAAACTACATGAGTAGCAAAAAGCAAGATCAGATCATCACCTTTGGAGACATTGAACAGTTGAGGTGGATCACTAAACCTGGTTGCCCATTTAGAGCCACTGGCTGCCTTTTGGTCATGGCATCTGCCAACAGATTAAAAGAATGCCAGCGCGAGTGCATGGCTGCACATGCATCAGGGGGATGGGACTGCCCTGTAAACCCAGCGGATCCAAAACAATAGGGCGAGAGGTGGCCTCAAGTTTTCATGGAATATTTACTAAGGCAGTGTTATTTAATTAGACAAATAATAGCATCTATAGTTCCTTGGTCCTCTTAGGAAAGCAAAGTTTGTAGTTTATTTTTGTTAAATATTTTCTTAAGATTTCAATTTGGGATGACAAATTGAAATTGTAATTGAGTAATCACACTTTGGGTGTATAAAAATGGTGGCCACGGGGAATCTGATTTCAGATGCCTCTCTGCCTCTCTGAGAACATGAACTTTCTTTAAACCCTTCCAACCCAAGGACACCATGAGCTGTCTTCAGAACAACACCTGCCAGCTGCAACCTTGTGGTCTCGAGTCCTCCCCCTTGTAACTATGCAACCATTTAGGGCCCCAATCAGTTCTTACTCAACAAGTATCCTTAATTTTTGCCAGTTCCAATGGTAATTCTTAATAAAAAGTTCATCTAACTGTAACCTTGTGGGTTTTGCCCTTATAAACTCCCCTTCCTGTGATGCCAGCGTTCCACTCCTTTGAAGATAAGCTTGCCTTCCCAGAGCCAGGGCCCTGCTGACTCACTGTGTGCGTGTTAATCTGTAATCATCTGTTGAAACCTTGAAGAAAGGTCATGTTTGCCGTAGGCTCTACGTTTTGACACAATATAAAACTATAGTGAAAACCATGCTTCTCCAGACCACTTTCTTCCTTACTGGAGACTGCTCTCCTGAGCTAGTCCTCAGCCTGGTTCAAATAAAACCCTCTCCTACTCATTGTTACAGATTGTTTATTGATTCTGTCAACACGAGAATTCTGAGCTTTTCAGTTAAGGCTTATCCCCTTTCACCAGAATCTCACAAGATGATGCTTTCAAACAACAAGATGAGGTCCCCTGTGGAGGGCTGTGGGAAGGATCTGTCAGGGCTCCTCCCAGACCCTTTAGAGTAATTTGGTGGATACCAAGGTAGGAGGCCAAAGCTTCCCTGGTAAAGCTCAGACGGTAAAGAATCCACCTGCCAGTGCAGAGACCTGGGTTTGATCCCTGGGTCAAGAACATCCCCTGGAGAAGGGAATGGCAACCCACTCCAGTATTCTTGCCTGGAGAATCCCACGGACATAGGAACCTATCCGGCTACAGTCCATGGGGTCCCGAAGTGTCGAACATGACTGAATGACTAACACACACACAAAAGGTGGGAGACCAGCGGTCAGGAAGTGTATGTCCTCTAGGGGCTGACTCTAGTATTTGTCCCACAGAATCTAATTCATTTGACCAGGGCTGCTGCCCACAGGGCAGAGGCTACTGGCCACTTCCTTGCATTTGTAGAGGATAAGCATGATTGGTCAACGTACAAGCCAGAAAGAGATAGAAAGTAGGGGTAGCCTGGGGACCACTTCTAGAGCAAGCAAGAGGGAAAAAAAACATCCAGTTCTGGCAGCAAGGTCAGAGCCATGAGGTCAATAACAAGAAGAATGAGCAGGTGCTATCAGTCAAGGGCATTTGGGAGTCCCTGAGCAGGGTCTTGGGAGTGATAATTAGCAACTCAAGGAAAGAGAAACTAAAGTTGCCAAGGATCCTGTACTGAAAGAGCTGAGTCCTAACGAAGGGAACGAGGAAGGGAGAGAAGACACAGTCTCTTTTCTCTGCCCTTCTGGGGATCCCAAGGATCTCCCCTGCAGACAGACAGTTCCAGGGTCTATGTCTCCTTAGAGTAATTCTCTCAAATTGCATTGTTCTTTTTTAAATGTCTTTTTTTTTTTCTTTTTTCTTTATACTCTCCAGCTAAATGAAACCCTTCCTGGTAGATGCAAACAGAAAAAGAAGGAAGCAAATGTCCTGGTTGTAACCAATCAGAGGAGCAGAAATGGAAATAGAAAAAGAAGGAAGCAAATATTCTGGTTGTAACCAATCAGAGGAGCAGAAATGATCCCTAGGAGAAAGGGAGAGAGAGATTTGGGGAGACCAGTTGCACTTTAAAATACTTCATTAACCAACTAATTTTAAAGCTGAACATTGTCTCATATACATTTCCCTAATTATTAAGAGCACTCACTTAAAATTGTTAAAGTGTAGCATATATACAGAAACTTGCATGGATCTTTTTTTGGTGTGTATCTTTGGAGGGGGGTGTGTGTATGTATGTGTGTTGCATGGATATTAAGTGTATAGCTTGAAGGGTTTTCATAACCTGGAGAACACATACATCCATGTAGCTAGCTCCCCAGAGGTACCTCTAGAAAAAGCATTTATTTTTAATATCTCTGAAAGAGGCCATCATAATTTGCTTAACCATTTTCCTCATGCGAAATATTTTTCTCTATAATAAATAATGCTGCAATGATTAATGTTTCTCCGAGTTTATGAGACCACCAGCACCACCATCCCACTTGTTTCTCTGGATTAATCCTTAAGATTGCCATTTCAGTGCTTGTGATGGTCTTAGATTTGTTGCACCACTTCGAATAATTTTTATTGTGTGTTATCAGTGGCATTTCTGTATATTATTACTGTATGGTTTGATAAATGCAACATGTAGATGATTCAAAAATTTAAATGAAGTTAAAAAGTTGTAATAGGCTATCAAATTTATACAGCAATACTATATTTATTTTCCTTTTCAAAATCGTTTTATGTATTTATTTTTGGCTGTGCTAAGTGTTCATTGCTGCATGGCCTTTTGCCATGAGCGGGGGCTATTCTCTAGTTGTGTTTGGTGCCCAGGCTTCTCGTTGCGGTGGCTTCTCTTGTTGCGGAGCACAGGCTCTAGGCCTCTCAGGCTTCCATAGCTGCAGCCCGTGGGCTCCCTAGTTGCAGCTCCCAGGCTTAGTTGTTCCACAGCATGTGGGATCTTCCCACATCAGGGATCAAATCTGTGTCTCTTGGATTGGCCAGTGGATTCTTTACTGCTAAGCCACTGGGGTATAAAAAAGCCCTATTTTCCTTCTTAATAACACCCCCTAGGCTATCTACTGTATCCTCCTTGACTGTACCCCATGCTGGAAACCCCATTTGTCCACGTTGTCTCCTCTGGGATGTTGAGTGTAGTGAGAGAAAGGCCACAACACATTCATCCCATCTGTTTAAGGCACTTAACGCTTGTTGCACTAAGTCCTGTGTGCTGAGATCAGGGGCTGTTTGTTTGCCTTAATGATGGCAAGTGATATTGACATAACTTTCTAAGTGATCTATGCGTGTATATGGAGAAGGCAATGGCAACCCACTCCAGTACTCTTGCCTGAAAAATCCCATGGATGGAGGAGCCTGGTAGGCTGCAGTCCATGGAGTCACTAAGAGTCAGACACGACAAGCGACTTCACTTTCACTTTTCACTTCCATGCATTGGAAAAGGAAATGGCAACCCACTCCAGTGTTCTTGCCTGGAGAATCCCAGGGACGGCGGAGCCTGGTGGGCTGCCATCAATGGGGTCGCACAGAGTCGGACACGACTGAAGCAACTTAGCAGCAGCAGCAGCAGCAGCATGCGTGTATATATATTATAACTTCTTAGTATTACCTTTGTTAAATTTTAGACATTAAAAGCTTTTTGCAATTTTATGTTTTGAGGATGAAAATGTTCTGTATTAGAAGCTTAGATACCTGTATAATTCTTTCTTTGGTGGGACAAACGTAATCCTGGGATAAGCAGATGATTTTAAACAGTACACAAACATTTCTCACTCAAGCAAGGATGTGTTTCTTTTAAGTGAGCTCCAGAGGAGAATAAAATTAGTACACCAAAGCCAATTTTTGCCAATGCTACTACTCGGAACAAAGTTTTTAAAAATAAGATAAGTTAAAGTTGATTTGAAGAAAAAAAATTAATTAGATAATAATCCAGGTGGCCCACAGATGTGGTAGTGCTAGGAAAATGCTAGTTAAAATGACATTGCTTCACTGGAACTTGGAGGTCCTGACTTCTTTCTCTCAGTATATTTTAAATCCTAACAGAAGAAGAAACAGAGGAAGTTATATGCCAAGAAAAAGGACCAGACCCTCAAAGTTGTACTAAAACAGTGTTTACTTCCTATTATCAGTCTCTTCATGGGATATATTTCGTGAATCAGTTTTGTACTTAAGTAATTTAAATAATTTTAAGTATTTAATTATGTAAGTGATTATCTAGTCTGCTGGATTCTCAGTTTATTAACATATCCCTCTGAGATAATATCAGCCTTGCCATTTTTAGACCAAATTTTTCAAATTCTTGGTGGTTTTGTTTTTTTTTTTTGGCTGTGCCGCACGGCACGTGGGATCTTAGTTCCCTGATCAAGGATCAGATCCATGCGCCTGCTTTAGAAATCAAAGTCTTAACCACTGGACCACCAGGGAAGATTCAAGTTACTTATGATCCTGTGACTGACTGGGAGCTGTGGCTGCCCTGCCCAGCACCCCAGGAGAGCCTTATATCATAAATCACTAGCCAGGAATAGATAAAAATTCCAAGCATGATTTCCACTGAATATGTATTGCTTTTGCACTATTGTTAAGTTTAAAAGTCATAAGCTGAACCATTGTAAGTTGGAGACCATCTGTAGATGCCATTTTCCACTTTGTTCACAGCACCTTATATTTTTTAAAACTTAGGTTTAATTGGAAGATAATTACTATGTTGTGTTAGTTTCTGCTGTACAACAAATTGAATCAGCTATCACTTCAGTATTCTTGCCTGGAGAATCCCAGGGACCAGGGAGCCTGGTGGGCTGCCATCTACGGGGTCGCACAGAGTCGGACACGACTGAAGCAACTTAGCAGCAGCAGCAGCTTATGTATACATATAGCTGTATAACCTCAGCTATGCGGATGACTCCACCCTTATGGCAGAAAGTGAAGAAGAACTAAAGAGCCTCCTGATGAAAGTAAGACATGGAACAATAGACTGGTTCCAAATTGAGAAAGGAGTATGTGAAGGCTGTATGTTGTCACCTTAACTTATATGCAGAGTACATCATGCAAAATGCTGGACTTGATAAAGCACAAGCTGAAATCAAGACTGCAGGGAGAAATATAAATAACCTCAGATATGCAGATGACACCACCCTTATGGCAGAAAGCGTAAAGGAACTAAAGAGCCTCTTGATGAAAGTGAAAGAGGAGAGTGAAAAAGCTGGCTTAAAACTCAACATTCAAAAAACGAAGATCAGGCATCCGGTCCCATCACTTCATGGCAAAAAGACAGGGAATCAATGGAAACAGTGAGAGACTTTATTTTCTTGAGCTCCAAAATCACTGCAGATGGTGACTGCAGCCATGAAATTAAAAGACACTTGTTAAAAGCTATAACCAACCTAGACAGCATATTTAAAGCAGAGACATTACTTTGCCGACAAAGGTCTGTCTAGTCAAACTATGGTTTTTCCAGTAGTCATGTATGGATGTGATAGCTGGATAATAAAATAGGCTGAGTGCCAAAGAATTGATGCCTTCTAACTTGTGTTGCTAGAGAAGAATCTTGAGAGTCCTTTGGATAGCAAGGAGATCAAACCAGACCATCCTAAAGGAAATCAATCGGGTATATTCATTGGAAGGACTGATGCTGAAGCTGAAACTCCAATACTTCGGTCACCTGATGCAAAGAATTGACTCACTGGAAAAGACCCAATGCTGGGGAAGATAGAATGCAGGAGGAGAAGGTGACAACAGAGGATGAGATGGTTGGATGGCATCACTGACTCAATGGACATGAGTTTGAGCAAGGTCCGGGAGTTTGTGATGGACAGGGAAGCCTGGTGTGCTGCGGCCCATGCAGTGGCAAAGTTAGACACGACTGAGCGACTGAACTGAACTGAACTGCTTCCTCTTGAACCTCCCTCCCACTGGCCCCCCCAACCCCTCTAGGTTGTTACGGAACACTGGATTGAGCTCCCTGTGTTATCCAGCAATTTCTCACACTATCTAGTTTACATATGGTAATGTATATGTTTCAATGCTACTCTCTCAATCCATCCCACCCATTCCTTCCTTCTCTGTGCCCAGAAGTCCATTCTCTATGTCTGCGTCTCTATTCTTGCCCTGCAATAGGTTCATCAGTACCATTTTTCTAGATTCCATGTATAAACATTAAAGTACCTTGTATTTTTATGTATCATATTAAACCTAAACTTTGCTTCTGCACATAAACTGTAACCCCTAAGGGAAGAAATCCTGTCTTTTTCCTTTCTGGATCCTCAGTATCAGCATCAATAATATATCATTAAAGTAGATACACAGATTTCCATGTCAAGACATCAGATATATACATCCATTACTTAAAAAAAAAAACAAACACACAACTTTTATCATGGAAAAGTGCAAATACATGCACACAGGTGCCATCTAGTACTTTCTATCATCTGTTTCATGGGGCATATGAGAGGAGGGATGGGAAAGATGTCAGTTACATTTATGCTTTCTCTTAGCTAACAGGAGAAGCAAAATACAGTACACCGTGGGAAAAACACTGCTGTAAGAATTCCACAGCAGCCAGAGAGACGAGAGGCTCCTGGCTTCCACGGCCAGCATTATGTAGGCGATGATGAGCTGGGTGTGGGCCCAGGCCAGGGCTCTGTAGAGCAGCCGCGTGGGCCAGGAGCTGATGAACACGCTGGCGAAGGCGTGAATCAGGTAGTCGGCTTCCACCATGACAGCCCAGCAGAGGAAACCGAACACCTGCCCCGGGTGGAGACCGTGCCACCAGGCCGAGAAAAGGAACGTCTGCAACAAGGGCCAGGTCCTGCGCTGCTGGAAAACCAGGCGTCGGAGCCACCGAGCCGTGCTCTGGTTCCACTTCCTGGTGAACAGGGCTATCCTGTGGGTCGTTTCCAGTGTCCAAATGTCCGCATCGGGGAGGAGTCCCTCCTCACCCGGGCTGCGACCTAACTCAGATCCAAAGCCGGCCGCACGGAGGAGGCAGTCATCCAGGAGCCAGTGGGAGTAGTAAGTGAGTTTGAAGAGCCCGGCCGTGGACCACAGGATGAAGACGCACTGCAGCTGCCGGCAGCCTCCGAGTCCTGCCCCCACGCCCACCACCCCGCTGACGATCACCTTCAGACTCTCCAGTCCCAGGATCTGCAGCACCCTCCAGGTCAGAGCCCAGAAAGAGTGCCTGGACCACAAACTGCTGGGCCCTTCAACTCGAGCCTGAAACCTCTGGAAGGAGCACAGCGGACCTCCTAGGAGGGCAGGGAAGGAGAGCAAGTAGCTGAGATAGGGAAGAGCCGCACGCAGATGCTCAGACAAAGAGTTCTTGTTAGGGATGCGTCCTGATGGTGCTACCACCTTCCCCTCACGAATATCCAGAGACAGGGATGTGACCTTCTGGGTCAAGAGCATGAGCGAAGAGAGAGTGATGCAGAACCTGAAAGAGATAATTTTTTTTCTAAGTAAAACATTCCATAGTTTATTTTAGCCCCATCCAATTGCTCAAACAAGATCCCTGGGGAAATGGGTGGCTCTAGACAATTGAGATCAATCTGAGACTCTCCTGGAGATCCAGAGGTTAAGACTCCACTTTCCAATGCAGGGGTCATGGGTTCAATCCCTCTTCAGGGAGCTAAGATCCCACATGCCATGGGGGGAGGGGTGACCAAACATTTTTTTAAAAATTTTTTAAAAAGCATGTAAGACCAATCTAATACCCCGCAGTGCTGCCCCAAAGACTCTTGGCTTAATTCAGAGCCACAGGATCCTCTGAGCAGGATAGAAGGATAAATGAAGAGATGAATCCTTAGTCAGAAAGGCAAATAAAAGAAAAACAAGGAATATTATGGGGGAAACACTGAATATATTATCTCTGAGAGTGGCTTATTAAGATTAGGATCAGGGACCTGGGAGAAATTTGCCACAGAAGAAACAGAACCTTAGGAATGAAGAGAGTCTAGGAAGCTGAAGATCTGGACTGTAAGATTCTGCAGGCTTTGTTATACAGAGTGAAGTGAGTCCGAAAGAGAAAAATAAATACTGTATATTTTGTATATGAAATATAGAAAAATGGTATTGATGAACCTATTTGCAGGGCAGGAATAGAGACATAGACATAAAGGATGGTCTTGTAGACCCAGTGTGGAGAGGAGAGGGTGGGATCAATTGAGAGAATAGCATTGACTTATATACACTACCACGTGTGAAACGAATAGCTAGTGGGAAGCTCTGTGTAACACAGGGAGCTCAGCCTGGTGCTCTGTGACGACCTAGAGGAGTAGGTTAGGGCGGTGTGGGTGGGAAGGAGTCTCAAGAGGTAGGATGTATGTGGAGAATCCCATGGACAGAGGAGCCCAGTGGACTATACTCCATGAGGTTGCAATGAGTCAGACATGGCTGAACAACTAATACTTTTCACTTTTCATATATATAGTTTTGACTGGTTTGAGTTGTTGTACGGCAGAAACCAACACAACATTGTAAAGCAATTATCCTCCAATTAAAAAATTTTTTTAAATGAAAGATTCTGCAGGCTTTGGGATCTGAGCTGAGGAACAGTGAGTCATGCTAGAGGTTCAGGGTGTTCGCTGAGTCATTAGCTATTCGAGGCGTGTTCCTAACCAGCCACCTGAGCTCTTCCTGCTTTGCCCTCACAGTAGAGAAGATCCTGCTGGCAGGACTGTCAAGGAGAAAATTAATGACAATTATAGTGACACACTTGACAATCAGGATTGCTGTCCTGTGGGGAGGAAATGGTTCTGTTTCCCAACCCATGCTGTTTCTGTGTCTGAGAACTAAAGGACAACTGACCTCCTTACTTGACTTATCAAACAGTAAGCAAACCGGCCACTCACCCCTGTTCAAGGGCTGAACGTGTCCACCCCACCCTCAATTCATATGTTGGACTCTTAACCTCCAGCACCTCAGAATGTTGGGTGTTTTGTTTTTTTTTTTCAATTTGTTTATTCGTTTTGGTTTTGGTTTGGTTTTGGCTGCACTGCGTGGCACGTGGGATCTTAGTTCCCCAACCAGGGATGGAACCCGCGTCCCCTTCATTGGGAGCATGGAGTCTTAACCACTGGACCACTGGAGGTCCTAGGATGTGTGTATTTGGAGCTAGGGACTTCAAGGAGGTAATTAAGGTAAGATGAGGTTGTGAGGGTGGGCCCTAGTCCAAGGTGACTGGTCTCCTTAGAAGAGATCAGGACACAGACCCGCCAAGAGGGAAGACCGTGGGAAAGCACAGGGAGAAGCATCTACAAGCCAAGGAGAGAGGCCTCAGGAGAAGCCGAACCTGCCAACACCTTGACCTTGGGCTTCAGCCTCCAGAGGAAATAAAATGTCTGTTGTTGAAGCCACCTGTCTGCAGCCCTCTGTATGAGGGCCAGAGCAAACAAATGCATCTTCCCACTTCAGCTCTGGCTCAGCCTCCTTCCCGTCCAGCCAGATCCTCTTCGACTTGCTCCTCCAGGCCCCCCAGGTAGCCCTAGGTCACCACATCCCAGTCGGGACTCCCTACTCCCTACCCACCCGCCATCGTGCCTTCTCCTCAGAGAAGCAAGCCCTGGAGCCTTTGGTGAAAATAGAATAAAGAAAAGGATCCTGGGTGCAGAGGGATGGCAAAGTGCAGGAGCCAACGGCAGCTAGAATCAGAGAGGTGATCCTCCCCTTGATAGGTCACCACTCCAGTTCACCACGAGACCGTGGAGCCGGGAGCAACAGCCCTCAGGATGGCAGAGGTGCCTGCTTCCCTCTAATCCTGCTGATCTCACTGGTTCAGGAAAACACGTCCCTAGACTTTGCTTGGCACCTGATTTTCTTTCCTGGATTGGGTGACTTCTCTTCTTCTAGGGGACGGAAGAGTTGTGTCTCAGTGAAAGTAAAACTCTTGCGGAGCAGGTGTGCGGAAATTCAGCAGAGGCTGACAGTCAGTTTGGACCTTTCTTGTCTTACCGGAAAACAGCAAGGAGGCTGCCAGCTGGGTGTCTAAACCACCTGCACTGAGGTGTGTGTCCTCTGCTTAGTCACCTGCAGGCGGGGGCCTGGGACTCCTGGTTCACCCTCTTTCTTGGGCACAAGGATAATTACAGCTGGTGCCAGGCACCGTGCTAGTAGGAAGCTCATGGTTGTTACTAGGCTATCAGTCATACATTTACACTTACAGTAAGTCTTCTACATACGAACAAGTTCTGTTCAGAGAGAGCATTTGTGAGTCCAATTTGTTCATTAAGTCCAACAGAGTTAGCCTAGGTACTCAACTAACAGAATCAGCTATACAGCACTGTGCTAGAATGGTGGTGGTTTAGTCGCTAATTTGTGTGCGACTCTTTCGACCCCAGGCTACAGTCCCTGGGATTTCCCAGGCAAGAATACTGGAGTGGGTTGCCATTTCCTTCTCCAGGGGATCTTCCCGACCTAGGAATCAAACCTGGGTCTCCTGCATTGCAGACATGTTCTTTGAGATATGAGGGAAGCCCCTTACTAGAATAGATTTATACAGTAACTCCCCTACATATGAACCTTTAAGTTGCGAACTTTCAGACATGGACGCACATTCCATTAACATCAGGTGGGAGTGAAACTGCAGCTCGCCCTCCGTCTCCTGTTGCAGACAATCCTTCAGCTCTACCATCTCCCACCTCCTCTCCCTCCTCCTGGCAGTAACTCTGCTTGCCTGTTTGCTCAGTGTCAGCCCCTGTGTGCCAGGGGCTGTACTTTCCAAGGTACTGTACCATAATATTAAAAATGTTTTCTTTATTTTTTGTTTTTTATGTATTGTTTGTGTGAGAAGTATTATAAACCTATTTCAGTATATATAGCTGATTGTGTTAGTTGGGTACCTAGTCTAACTTTGTCAGACTTTTGAACAAATTGGACTTACAAACACACTCTTGGAGTAGAATTCGTTCATGGGTAGCAGACTTACTGTATATTCATTACCTCTAACCTAAGAAGCTTGGAAGATAGGCATTGTTATCCCCCAACACACACACACACACACACACACACATATACAGCCTTTATTTCAGAAAAAGACATGAAGGCTGAGAGAGGTTGACTGATTCCCTCAAGATCACACTGCTGAGATGTGGAAGAATTCGGATTCAAACTCAATGCCCAGGTCCTCTCCACCATCTGGGTGGAAGCAAACCCTGGTGGCTCGGTACCAGTGCAGGAATGGGCTGCTTTACCTTGTAGAAGGAGCTTCTTGCAGATAATACTCCGTATAGTGCAGACCCAGGTGGCACAGCGTCTGCCAGGTCATCTGAAAGAGGAAGGTCGGCCTGTGGACATCCTGGGGGCCAAGCGAGTGGATGAGGACCACCGTGCACAGGGCGGGGATGAAAACCAGCACAGCGAAGGCACCCATAGCAGCCACGGCCAGGGCACCGCCTCCCGCCAGGAGGAACAGGTACCTGGAACACAGACGACAGCCTGGCCTTGAGCCCGCCTTCAAGCACTGCACAGTCAGTCCCTGTGGCAACCACCTGGGAAGCCCGATGGAGGTGGACCCCACTTCACCCCTAAAGAAGTCACAGTGGCGTGTGAGAGCAATGCGGGAGGCAGGGTCAGGGTGGATTTGTGAACTACTTCATCCGGAGGCAAACCGTGATTCCTGCCTGGTCACCCCTCTTTGATGTCCACTGTAGCAGTGAGAACACTTGTCCCCAACAGTCCTGTGGGGACAGGTCTGTAATGTTTCCCGGTAGGGCCACACACAGCCCTGTGCCTGCTGCGTGACCTAAAAGCTCTGGGAATCTAGGCTTGAGGATCTAGGAGGGCTCCAGATGTCATCTCAGCCAGATGGGTGTCTTCCCTTTGACATACTCACACTGTCCTGGCCTTCAGAGGGAAGGTTGAGGGGAGGGATAGGCTCAGTGGCTCCCTTTTAAAATTTATTGTTATTATTATTATTGCCATGTGACATGTGAGATCTTAGTTCCCCAACCAGGGATTGAACCCATGCACCCTGTATTGGGAGCATTAACCACTGGACTGCCAGGGAAGTCCAATGCCTCGCTATAATAAGTGTTTGAAAATTCAATGACAAAGTCTTTGTGTATCATTTAATAATTTTTGTCATCTGTATACATAGTTTAGCCTACTCTCTACATTCATACGAATAAAATCTTACAGTACATCCTTATTCGAGTAAAGCTGCTACCATCAGTATAATATTTTGTTTTGTTTTTTAATTTATTGAAGTATAGTTGACTTTCAATGTTTCAGGTGTACAGCAAAGTGATTCAGTTAAACACACACATATATCCTTTTTCAGATTTTTTCCATTATAGGTTGTTACAAGATATTGAATACAGTTCCCTGTGCTATACAGTAGGTCCTTGTTGTGTATCTATTTTATATATGCTGCTGCTGCTAAGTCGCTTCAGTCGTGTCCGATTCTGCGTGACCCCATAGACGGAAGCGCACCAGGCTCCCCTGTCCCTGGGATTCTCCAGGCAAGAACACTGGAGTGGGTTGCCATTTCCTTCTCCAATGCATGAAAATGAAAAGTGAAAGTGAAGTCGCTCAGTCGTGTCCGACTCTTCACGACCCCATGGGCTGCAGCCTACCAGGCTCCTCTGTCCATGGGATTTTCCAGGCAAGAGTACTGGAGTGGGGTGCCATTGCCTTGTCCGATTTTATATATAGTAGTGTGTATATGTCACTTCCAAACTTCTAATTTATCTTTCCTCCCCCACCCCCAGCTATCCCCTTTGGTAATCATAAGTTTGTTTTCTGTGCCTGTGAGTTTTTCTGTTTTGTAAATAACTTCCTTTGTATCATTCTTTTAGATTCCACGGGTAAGTGATATCATGTGATTTTGTCATTATGTCTACCCTTAATCCACCCTGCTGCACTTTAAGGCCTCATGACTTAGCACTTTTTATAATGTTGTAAATACCCACATCCACATCGATGGTTTGGGAGCTTGCCTCCCTCGGAAGCCAGTGGATGACTCGAGGACCAGCAGAGGCCCTGGAGATTCCACATAATGAAGACTCAGCTCTTCTTTCCACAGTATATGGAGGTTTGTTTGGTTTTTCCTTTTAATTGGTGCCAACTTAATAAATCTGAACAAAAAGATCAGAAGAAACCACCTGAAACAGGGACTGAGGAGTCAGGGGCAAGAAAAATGACTGAATATGCCCCGGGGTATGGATCGAGGCTCCTTGGCTCCTGTGCTTGGGACAGACACGCCTTTGCAAAGATGTCTTCCTTTCTTGAGGGAGATGTAGGTTCCTCAGTGTGAGAGGCTCCATTCCACAGGCCCTGGCCCTTCCTGAACCGCTTGTTGAGCCTATGTGTAGGGCTTTGAACACTGTGGTTTAAGCCTTCGCCCCCTTGCCATCCAAAAATAAGGGAAAACACTTATTCCTTACACAGCACAAGCAAAACCTGAAGCAACTGCCCTGGGGATTTGTTAGCACTGTTAAGTTAGGAAAAGAAAACCAGATATTGTTTATTAACACATGCACATGGAATCTAGAAAAACGGTACTGATGAACCCATTTGCAGGGTAGGAATAGAGACTCGGGCATAGAGAATGGACTTGCAGACACAGAGCGGGGTGGGGAGGGTGGGACGAACTGAGAGGGTAGCCCTGACCTATTCACACCACCACGTGTAAAACAGGAGGCTGGTGGGAATCTGCTGAATAGCACAGGGTGCTCAGCTCAGTGCTCTGTGACGACCGAGAGGGGATGCAACGGTGGGGGTTTGGGAGAGGGAGGGAGGTCCGAAAGGGAGGGGATGTATGTATACTTAGAGTTGATTCATGCTGTGGTACAGCAGAAACAAAGACAGCACTGTAAAGCAGTTACATTCCAATTAAAAAACAATTAAAGAAAAAAACTGTCTACACGTATACAATGCAAGATGCATGATTTTTTTTTAGTGCTTATTTTATTCTGGGCATTGGGCCAATAATCCCTTTATAAGAAATTTCTTTATTTAATCCTTAAAATAATCCCATGAGGATTATATTATTATTATTGTTATTTCCATTTTACAGATAAAGGCGAAGTTTATTCACATATACAAGAACACTCAGGAAGAGAGGGCCCAGGACTCATCAAGCTGACTCCAAAGCCAGAAATCTTAACCTGTGGGAATTAACCCTTATTCTTACATTCATTTTGCTTTATTGTTAGTGATTCTTCCTCAATAGGAAACTATTTTTTTTTTAACAACTGCTTCCTTCATCTCTGAAGCAAAGCTAAAGAGCCACCAACTAGCTGTGTACATGTAATAGTCTACCATAGTTTAATCAAACTCAGCCATCCTGATTGTTAAATATAGCCAGATTTTACATAAGAACCCCCAACATGTAAAAATCCAAATTTCAGAAATAAGTGAATTATTAGGAGGTAGAACTTTGTCAATGGATTTTAACTTTGCAAAAGGATATACCATAAAAATTTTTTTTTCATTAAACTTTTTTACAAAATAGGGACTGTCTCTAATGTATCGAGTTGACTGGCTATAAAAAATCATTTTAATCATTATCAGATCTCTGATGTGAAGTGAAAGTGACTCAGTCATGTCCGACTAGTTGCAACCCCATGGACTATACAGTCCATGGAATTCTCCAGGCCAGAATACTGGAGTCAGTAGCCTGTCCCTTTGCCAGGGGAGCTTCCCAACCCAGGGATCAAACCCAGGTCTCCCTCATTGCAGTTGGATTCTTTACCAGCTGAACCATGAGGGAAGCTGAAGGACAGTGGAATGGGTAGCCTATCCCTTCTCCAGTGGATCTTCCCGACCCACAAATCGAACCAGGGTCTCCTGCGTTGCAAGTAGATTCTTTATCAACTGAGCTATCAAAGAAGCCCATCAAATCTCTAGTGACAATAATCACTAGATCCCAGGTTGAGATAAAACTAATCTAAGAAAATTGGTTTTGACTTATTTCATTTCTCTGGGAAATCATACAAAGGCACTTAAAAAAATCATATTTAAGAAAATTTAATTTTATTGAAAATGATAGAATTCCGTGAAACTAAGACTGTTCAAGAACATCTGGAGTGCATGGTTGATTTATAGATGCATCCATTGGGGGAAATCTATATCACCCCAATATTCATCTCTCCCTGGTTTATTTTCACCCTTTTCCCTTTTAATGTGAACTTATCAAACTTAGCTGAGTCAGGGCAGACATGATGTCAACTTCCAATTCTGATTCACTCTATTAGACATATGCATAATCAAGCAATCAATAATCAGTGGCAGTGATGATATGATGATAACTTAAAAATGACCAGTGTAATTAATATTTAATATTCACAGGTGCACTCCAACCTAAACATAAGAGCAAAATTAGCCATCAAACCTACCTGGCCTGAGTGGAAAATGAATCCATAATGCAGAGATGATTAAACAGAAGTGCAAAAGGAAAAGCAGCTCCTTGATAAAGTGATACAGGATCAAGGAAGAACAGCTGGAGCCAATCCATCATGAACTGGAACAAAAGACGCTGTCCTTCCTAGAGTCCTTAACTGATGCTTTCCTGAAAGAGAAGTCTCAACCAGGTTCTCTGATCTTTTTATATGGTTTAGGAAGGGTGAGCAAAAGGCAAACAAAAGCACTGGAGATAAGCAGTATAAAAAGTTGGCTTTCTGATAAAGGGAACTCACTATAGAAACCAAAACGTATTTGGTGTTATATCACTTAACAAGGACATGTACAAAAGCACTGCTTTCAGAAGTTCTGGTTTTGTTTATATACTGCAGTATTTGCCTTTCCAGTCATCTGACTGTCATATTCTTTTCACTAAGTAAATGAAAAATCTCATTTTCCCATTGAGGACAGTTCACTCACTGGATTAGGAAGGGAGAGCAAGAACGTGAGCTGTGAGAAAGGGAGGCAGGTTCTCAAAGACTAGGAAGACTCTCCCAACCATTTCCTCCCTGTGCTCCTTATACTATTTCCTTATGCTCTATTCTTTTTTATAGTACTGGTCACCAGCCCTTGTATATCTATTTCTGGATTAGTTTATTGCCTGTCTCCCTGTGAGCTCTACAGGGGAGGAACTTTGTTTTTATTGCTGTATTCCCTGCACATAGAACAGTGCTGGGTGTGTATGATGTGCTCAGTAAGTGCTTGTTAAAATTCAAAAGGTTTTAAGGAAGAAAACATGTGGAGAGGAATATTTAAAGAGAAGCTTTTCTTTAGGGTGTGGACAAGCAATCCAAGAGACACTGCCCAGAAGTAAGACAAGAACAAGAAGCCTCATGCGAGTTGAGGTCCATCTACTGAGCCCAGAGCATTACCGTGCTGTCCCTGACCAGCCATTTTTCATCTCCGAAGGTACATGCAAGAGCAAGCAGCCTTAAATAAGAGACAGGAAAGTATAGCCTGATATAATATCATCTTAAGGAAAAAAAAAATCTTAAAGGCAAGGACCACCTGTTAGTGAGATACAGCTCTTCACAGAAGAGAAAGCATGAAAGGAAGCCTCCTGTTAGCTGGGGAACCCTGAGCAAATCACTTTACCTCTCTGAGACTGAAAGCCTTCATCTTAAAAGTAGATACAATAATGCCAGTTATTCAGCAAAATTGTTCTGTTGTCTTCAAGAGAATTGTTATGAAGATTAGATACCATATATAAAAGCATGGAGGATAAACTGGTTGGTTAGATATAGTTGAAGGTAAACCAACTGATTAATAAAAATGATGAGCACCATTGGGCTGCCAATTTACGAGAGACCTGTGCTAAGCTCTTGGGATAGAATGATGAATACGATATGGCTCCTGCCCTCCAGTAGCTCTGAATTGACTAGGAAGAAGGAAAAGGCAACAAATACTTTCATTAAGGAGCTAGTGATGCAGTACATCACTGGCATACTGCAGTGAATAAATAAAGAAGCAAGCATCTACAGAGATGAGGAATTCTTCAAATGCAAGGGAAGTAGAGAAGGGGGAATGCTCAAATTGGCTCTGGAAGGATGTTCCCAGATGGATAGTTTTTTCCAGGCTACAGATGGCACAAAACCCTAGACAAACAGTAGAGCAATTAATGGGAGAAAAGGGCTCCCTAAGCAATGAATAAACTCACATCATATTAAACACATTAAAATGCAACCACAACCCCCATTGAATATAGTTGCTAGGTTCAGAAGAATTGAGCTGCACTTATTTTAATAGGGAAAAGTTATGCTTTTTGTCATTGAATTAAATATTTATTAATACCTACTTGTACTTTTCTTCTTAAATTTTGGAATCAGCACATTTTACTTTCAGGTCTCAAATAATTTATAGAGTTCTCAAAAGCTTATAGGTCCTAGACACTGTACCTAATATTGATAAAATTGTCCTTCTTATAAGCATGCTCTTGCTATTAATTTTGCATCAACCCAGGCTTCACTGCCCAGCTCTTTGTCAAACACCAGTTTAAATATTGCAGCAGAGGTATTTTTAAGGTGATATTAATGTTTAAATCAATAGACTTTGAGTAAACAAATCACCATCCAAAATGTGGGCGGGCCTCATCCAATCAGTTCAAGGTCTGAAGAGCAAAGACCGAGGTTCTCCCCCCAGAAAGAAATCCTGCCTCAAAGAAACCTTGCTTGAATTCCCACATTTAGGTTTTGGGTATGAGATTGCAATATCAACTTTTCCCTGAGTTTCCAGCCTGGGGGGCTGCTTCTACATGATCAAGTAAGCCAATACCTTAAAATAAATGTGTGTGTGTATATATTATCTTCCACCACTTCTGTTTCTCTGGAGAACCCCGGCTGTTACTCATGCCATGGAAGTCTTTTAAATTAATTTAGACATTGCTTAAAAGTGAATAGGTGTTTACCTGCTTGGAGACAACAGGATGTTCTAAATTCATCCATATATTTATTCAAGTGTTTTTTTTTTAAGTATCAACTATGTGTCAGGTATTGTGGCCAGTGTTGAGTAAAGAGTAGGGCCAAAGTGGGAATTGCCTGATGGTCCAAGGGTTAGGATTCTGTGCTTCAACTGCAGGGGACATGGCTTTGATCCCTGGTCAGGGAACTAAGATCCTGCATCAGTTAAAAGGCCTTAGGGGCAGAGCTGGAGCTTCCCTGAAGAAATTCTACCTGTATACACAGTGGCTGCGCTCCATGTATGAGTGTTGCAATGCGCCCTGCAGATTTCTTACCTGCCAACAACCCCCACGATCACGTTAACCATTCCCTGCAATAAGCCTCTTATTATATTATCTCCTAATGCTTTTGTTTCTGTGGCTGAACCCTGACTAATACATTGAACATGAGACTTAAACAGTCAGAAGAGGGGTGCGGGTAGAGGGCGGGTGGAAGCAGTTTGGGTTTGAATTCAAACTGGCTTCTTGGAGAATTAAAGTGTGATTATGTTACCGAAAGTTAGGGTCCAGGTCCTCGCCACTCAAAAGCCAATAAACAGGCCAGGCTGGTGGAAAGGAAAGTTTGCTTTATTTCGGATGCTGGCAATGGGGGTAGGGGAGGACAGATGTCTGTTCAAAGGTGGTTCCCCCTCCACTGACAACCAGAGGGGCAAGAGCTTTTATAGACTGAGGGAGGGGGCTACATGCAGAAACAGCACAGTCCACTCTTACGATCATCTTCAAGTTGGTCACTGGTGGTCTGACCAGCTTCATCTTGATTGTTTTAAATACAGTTAATCTTCAGTTCCAGGGTCAGTTGTTTCCATTTCTTTGAGGCCAGTTCTTGAAACTGTGGCAGCTTATGTCACGGCTACAGTCTGGTCATCGTGTAGTTAGCGTCTTCCACCTGGTGGGGGTTTCAGTGTCTATAAGACAGCTCACAGCATATGGCTCAGAATATTATCCATACCCCTTGAGAAGGAACTAAAGTTCCCTGACTATGCTTAATGAGTACATCATTAGTATTTGGTCTCCTTTGACCGCTACCCTTTGTTTCCACATTTTCTCATTTCTCTGATTAAACTAATAAGTTTTGACTGAGATTTCAACAGACAAAAGGCAGGCAGAGGACATTGGGGGAAGGATCATAGGGTCCTGCTCCGTTTCAAAGAGGAAGAGGAACATGAAATTAAAGAAGAGAGAAGTGGGCAGGAGCTGGATCAAGCCCAGAGGTAATGGCAATTTTAAAAGGAAAAAGAAGTAAAAAAAAAAACCTAAATTTGGTTTTTAAAAGGATGATTTTAGCTACAGAAGAATAGCTTGGATGGAAATGTGATTTTAGAGGTCAAGGGTAGATGGTGCAGACTACAGAGGGAGCTTTAGAGATAGTAAATGATGCAAACTGTAAGCGTAGGACCAGCAGAGGTGAAAGTCACTCAGTTGTGTCCAACTGTTTGTGACCCCATGGACTATACAGTCCATGGAATTCTCCAGGCCAGAATACTGGAGTGGCTAGCATTTCCATTCTCTAGGGGATCTTCCCAACCCAGGGATGGAACCCAGGTCTCTCGAATTGCAGGTGGATTCTTTACCAGCTGAGCCACAAGGGAGGTCCAGGACCAGCAGAAGTTGTTGGCCAATTATATATGGACAGGTGAAGACAACCAAGGATGACTTGAGTTTCTGTCTTGAGCAACTGGGTGAATGGTGGACTCCTTTATTGAGACAGAGATCAGAGGACCAACTTACATTCTTTAGAGAGAAGTGCCTGCGAGCTCAGGTGCTCCAGACGTGTCCAACTCTTTGGGACCCCACGGACTGCAGATTGAGGGCTTCTCTGTCCATTGAATTTTTCAGGCAAGAGTCCTGGAGTGAGTTACCATTTCCTTCTCCAGGGGATCTCTCCATCCCAGGGTTTGAACCGGAGCCTCCTGCAAAAAGGGAATGGTTACCCACTCCAGTATTCTGGCCTGGAGAATTCCACGGACAGAGGAGGCTGGCAGGCTACAGTCCATGGGGTCACAAAGAGTCAGACAGCACTGAGCGACTTTGACTCACCCACTCCTGCATTGGCAGGCAGATTCTTTACCACTGTGCCACCAAAGCTCTGTTCTGGACATTTTAGGTTTCATAAGACCTCGCAGCATCCAGGTCAAGATTCGAATAAGCTGGTGTGAAGCTTGGCAAGAAGGACAGAATTAGAGATTAACCTGAGAAAGATATCAGGTAGAGGGCACTTAACTTACGGGGGCGAGGGGAGGAGAACCAGCTCACATTGAAAGGGAAAAGGGCCCAGGTTTAGCAGGAGGATCCTTAAGGAACTTAACTGAGAATGAACAGTGGGGCTTAATGAGGTCACAATGACTTGCGTTGGATCTGACTTAACGGCCGTTTTAAATCCGAGTCCCCCGATCTTTTACTGCACTAACGATCAGTTCGCGGCCAAACACCGCCGCCTGGCTGGAGCCGGCTCACGCAGAACTGAAACCTCCAACGCGAGCCGGCCCCGCCCCCGCCCACGCGAGCAGCGCCAAGGCTCCGCCCCTTCCCCGTCCTGCCAGGCTCCACAATCACCTACAGAGATCATCGCTGTGGCCAGGCGGTTGTGTCGATCCAGCTAGAGACAGGAGCTGAAACCATGGCGGAGAAGACTCAAAAGAGGTGGGTCGCTGTCTGAGAACCTATCCTCTCCTCCCCTCAGGGATGGAATCTGCTCTTGGTCACCAGTGGTGGGGACTTAGGTGGTGTCTTATTCCAGTCGCCCGGCCCAGATGGTTCTTAAGGCCCAGACCTGGCGTTCCCGGAGGGAGGAGGCGACGGGCTGGGGGTAGCGGAACGGGGGTTCCCTGGGGGTAGGGCCGGGAAAGGATGCGGAACGGGGTGGGGGAAGGTCCTGGTTCGTGGTCCCTCCGTGGCCTCGCTGGCCCTCCGCCACGCGCCCGCGCTGTCTCGGGCGGGCCTGCTGGGGATGCAGGGCGTCCCCGTCGCCTGGGACACGGAGGGACCCTCCCTTTTCCCGTGGCGCTCCGAACCCGTGTAGCTGTCCTGTGTCCCCATCACCCACGGTCCCCCAAACCCTCCCTGTCCGTCGGGGGCGCTCCGTGTATGTGTAGACGGACTCAAAGCGGGGCCCGCCCCTGGGCCAAAGCTAGCTGCTTGGTAAACGCGTGGGGACGGGCCTCGGGGCTGCTGGGCGCTGTCGGTGGAAAGGGACAGCTGGGATGCAAGACAAGCTTCAGTTAAACCGTTTCCCAAAGCCTCAAAGTTGAGCACCCTCTGCTGACTCTTTTAGAAAATGAACACCGACAAGCCTCGTTTTGGGGGCGGCCGTAAATTAACATTTAGGTTTTTCATCCATTTAGGCAGGTAATTGTAATCTTTTGCAAAAGCTAAAGAGGAACAGATATGCTAGGAATAATATGCACAGTATATAGGAGTGTACTGTGGAGATGAGGATACTGTTGATATTTTATAAGTTAGGACTTCGGCTAAGTCTTCCCTAGGCTGTCTGCTCCCGGCTCCGCCCCTTCACTCCTGAGTTTTATTATTCCTGCCTCACAAAGAAATATGCTGACTGACGCACGCAACCTGGGGCGTCTTCCTTGGGCCTAAAACTGAAGACAGGGCACTTTTGAGTCTCTTCCGTTCTCACTTGCCCAGTATAAGTTAAATATTAGATAATGCTTTTTTCATTAAAAAAAGAAATCATAGCAAGAGGGAGGCTGAGGGAATGGAAAACTAGGATTGGAAATCGTGTAAAATGAGCTGTTTTATAGAGGTTAATTTATTTGTCCACAGCTTAATAAGATTGCTTTTTTTACATACACAAACCCACCTGAAGGGAAAAGGATCAGAGAAAAAGTGTTTATAAATGATGATACATTTATCACCATTTTCAAGGGCAAAATCATTCAGCTGACACAGGAAAACTGTCCAAAGTGACAGGCTGTTTCCAGGAAACTTCCAGCTAACAAAAAAGGGATGATTGATGTTTGTGTTTTAGAGTGTGGCTGAGCACAAACCTTAGCATGGACTGTTGCTGTACACCTTTAAGCCCCGCCCCTTTAACAGGTAACAGTTGCCCAACTCTTGGTGACCCCATGGACTGCAGCCCCCGAGGCTCCTCTATCTATGAAAATTTTCAGGCAAGAATACTGGAGTGGGTTGCCATGCCATTTTTTTGGAGGGGGTTGCGGTCTTCCCAACCCAGGGATTGAACCTGCTTCTTTTGCATCTCCTGCGTTGGCAGGCAGATTGTTTACCAGCAAACCACCTGGGAAGCCAGGTAACAGTTACTGGGCTCCTGCCATAAACAATCAACTGCTGGTGAGCAACCGTTAGCGGTCCTGCTCAGCCATCCATGGGTGCTGCAGAGGGCCCCTTCCACAAGCCACCAGCTGTCAGTGAGAGATAGTGGTCCCCTCAGTCAGCAGAGCGGTGGTCTTCAGGCCTCAGGCAGAGAGTCTGGTAAGAGGCAGATCCTGGGAACATTTGGGGGCTGTGTCCTGCAGGGCTTCAGAGCCCTGGCCAGGCTCAGATCTTGAGTGGCTGCGAACCTCTCCCCCATCCCTGTGTCTGCAACGTAATGGCAGTGGCGTCTGCATAGGATGCAGTCTGCAGGACCCAACCCCTGCCCTAAGGGTGGCTTGAGGAGCCTGAGAGTCGTTGGGGTCCTGGGCGCCTGTCTCCCTCAGCGATGACGGCTAGGCAGGGTCTGGGGATGGATGGTTATCTGATGGGTATCTGCCTCTTCCTAGCCAGGACCTGGACTTTGGAGGGTGACAATTGTGCCCTGGGACCTGGGCCTTTCTTGTCAGAACAGAGAATAACACTTGTTTGGTAGAGATTTACAGGAACATCGTTATCTGAGCATGAACTAACCTCAAGAACAAAGGATCTGACACCAGGATGTTTGCAACAACTAATCATGCCCCGACCCCGATTCCTAGAAAAGGGCTTTGCTAAAGGCTTTCAGGGAGTTTGGGGGTTTTAAGGCATAAGCCACCTATCTCTGCCTGGCTCTGCAGTAAACCTTTCTCTGCTCCAAACTGACGTTTTAGTATTGTTTGCCCTCACTGTGAGTTACATGGACTTGTGTTTCGATAATATTAGGACAGTAATGTCCCGGGAATGAACTTTGCTTCAAGAAATTTCAAGGCCCTGGGCTTCAATTTCCTCATCTAGAAAATGAGAGGTTTGGAGCATTTTCTGTTTTCTAGTCCATGTCGCTAAAGTTTCTCCTTCTCCTATTCAATAGAAGGGTTATATATTTTCTGTGATTTCAGCAGACAAGTGACATGTAGTAACCCAGATGGATCATTTTTAAATTGTATTATTTTGTGCCTTGTAGAGAGTCAGTGCCTGTGAAAATGATGGAGACAGATGTAGCTGTGTCTCCTCTGGACATTTCGTAAAGATAGACTTAAGGATTATAAGTATTTTATTTTATAAGTATTTTTTTTTAACTTACTTATTTTTGGCTATTCTGGGTCTTCATTGCTGTGTGGGGACTTTATCTGGTTGCAGTGAAGGGGGGCTGCTCTCCATTTGCGAGGTGCGGGCTTCTCGTTGCATGGCTGCTCTTGTTGCAGGGCATTGACTCTAGGCTGGATGGTTGTGGTGCACAGGCTTAACTGCTCCATGGCACGTGGAACCTTTTAATTTCAGAGATGCTTGCTCCTTGGGAGGAAAGCTATGACAAACCTAGACAGCATATTCAAAAGCAGAGATACCACTTTGTCAACAAAGGTCTGTATAGCCAAGGCTACGGTTTTTTCCAGTACTCATGTATGGATGTGCGAGTTGGACCATAAGGAAGGCTGAGCACCAAAGAATTGATGTTTTCAAACTGTGCTGCTGGAGAAGACTCTTCAGAGTCCCTTGGACCCCAAGGAGATCAAAAACCAGTCAATCCTAAAGGAAATCAACCCTGAATATTCATTGGAGGACTGATGCTGAAGCTGAAGCTCCAGTACTTTGGCCACCTGAGGCAAAGAACCGACTCATTGGCAAAGAGCCTGTGCTGGGAAAGATTGAGGACAAGAAGAGAAGGGGGCAGCAGAGGATGAGATGGTTGGATAGCATCACTGACTCAGTGGATATGTGTTTGACCAAACTATGGGAGATAGTGAAGGACAGGGAAGCCCAGCATGCTGCAGTCCATGGGGTCAAAGAATCAGACACAACTTAATGACTGAACGACAACGATGTGGAATCTTCCCGGACTAGGAATCGAACCCGTGTCCCCTGCATTGGCAGCCAGATTCTTAACCACTGGACCACCAGGGAAGTTCTGATGGATATTCTTTTTACTTAGAGCTTTAAAAATACTTTGTGAGAGGAAGATATGTTCACTTAAATTTATAGAAGAAAAATCCGTACGTCTTTTTTAAGTTTTCCACATCAGTATGGAAGTGGTGATTTTTTAAAATATTTATTTTTGGTGTTACTCTGCATTTATATTAGGGAATATTTGGGTGGATTCTGGAATAAGAATGATGGAGAAACATGTTAAAGAGTTTGTACTCTGCTGACTCTCAGCTATATTTCTGGTCTAGCGCTCTCTCATAGCCCCAGATCTAGATATACTGGGTCTTTCTCCATGGGTACCTCAAACTGACTTCATCTAAAATTTAACCAAATAACTTCCATTTTTCATTTTCTTTTGTATGTACTGATGTTTTTCAAATCTTCCAACAGATAATGTCAAATGCCTCCTAACTTTTTCCCCAAGTGCTCATCACATAATCTTTCAGTTTTTTTTCTTTTTTCCTAGAAATCTTCCCTTTGAAGTCCTCTGTCTTTGCTCTCTAAGACCGATGCACAGCAATTACCCTAATGTTCCCCTCTGTCCTTGTATGCTAGAGCCTCTGATTCTAATCCCTGGCTTCGATTTTTTTTACTTAACAATGTAGATTGGAGATCATCCCGACTCGTTACACACAGGATTGTTCCTTCTTTTTTATGCTGTATATTAATAATAACGTATTAACCAGGTCCCTGCTAATGAATACCTAGGTTGTTTTGAGCTTTTTGCTATTTAAAAACAATGTTGGTATTAAGAGAGTCCAGTGCCTCATTTCTTCTCAAGCATTTTAAGAACACATGATAAATGATTTTAGGTTGATGGATGGTGAATCACCTGAGAAGTTTATAATATATTAAATCTTACAGTTTACTTTTCATTTTTCCATCAGTTTGTTTTAACTTTTCTATCACTGCAGTGCCAGGATAGCTCCTATAACAATATTTTTAAACCTTACCCATGATGCATGTTCCTTTTTTCTTCCTGCAGCGTGAAGATCGCACCTGGAGCAGTTGTGTGTGTAGAAAGCGAAATCAGAGGTGATGTCACTATAGGTAAGAGAATAGCCTATAAGTGTTGTCTCTCAAGAACTGGTGTTATTTAGTTTATTTCAGTGCTTTACATTTCGTTAGGTATTATTTTCTATGTTTGACTGAGCCCCTAATTTTATTGACAAAGCAATGTATTTCTCTAAGTGTTTAGTATTTCACAAATAATTTAGTATGATGGAGTCTATGTTTAAACTCCCATCTGATAAACTAACAAGGCAGTATAATAAAGTAATTTATTCGAGAGACATCTGTGTACCTACTATGTGCCGGGCCCTATGCTCACACCTGTGCTTGCACTCTGGACCCAGCAGTGAATATAGCAGAACTTACATTCTTCTAAGAGTGTAAACCACAGAGTCTGACGGACTTGGGGTTAGCATCCTTGCTCTTTATCTGCTGGATTACCTCAGGCATATCACATATCACAGGCCAGGACGTGATGTCTGGAGCACCAAGAGTGTCCTGGGTGAGAAAGGAGAGGAGTGGAGACAAAAGGGTGCACCTCCCAGTGGAGTCCACTCCCCTTAAGTAGTCTTCCTGAAGGTTGCACAACACTCTGCCTTGGGCCTGGTCTCAAGGACACGTCTAGCTACGGAGAATGCTGGGAGATGTAGTCTGAACCGGACACATTGCAGCCCTGTTGTATTGGATTCACTTACATAGAAAAAAGGAAGAATGGATATTCAGCGGCAGCAGCTTTTGTCACATGCAAAATAAGAGTGCCTTCCTCAAAGCTTTTTGAAGGATTAAATGAGAATATTTATGAAAGTCATGGCCCAATACCTGACATGTAGTAAGCACTCAATAAATGTTGGCTGGCTGCACTGTAAAATCAGCGTGGCCTTGCTCTAGAGGTTAAGTCCAGTGTTTAAAATGAAATGAAAAATTTAACAATGTGGCAGCATGGACTTCCCTGGTGGCTCTCCGTGGTAAAGAATCTGCCTGTATTGCAGGAGATGTGGGTTCAACCTCTGGGTGGGGAAGATCCCCTGGAGAAGGAAATGGCAACCCTTTTTTATTCTTGCCTGGGAAATCCATGAACAGAGGAGCCTGGTGGGCTGCAGTCTGTAGGGTCGCAAAAGAGTTGGACACCACTTACCAACTAAACAGCAACTTGCTTATATGAACATGATTGAGTTCCCCCAAATGCACATTTTAGCCACTAGATCTTTTCCATACATTTTCACCGGACATGGTACCCTGGTAGCTTTATTAACATGCATGCATGTTTACTAGCCACTGGGTATTAACCGAGTAGACCTTTCAGGAAACTTAAGTGCACTTTCAGAGAGAAAATGTGCCTTGTTCCCTTACACTAACAGTAACTGCAAAAGAAAAAAAAATTCTGTAATTTTAGTAAGTCTAAGCCTCCAGCCACTTCAGGATCATGTCTTATAAAACTAGTTACGATTATGCCAGTATTATGGAGCATAATTAGGGCTTTGCCCAGGTTGGATCTAATTAATTATTTTAAATTGACAGAATTTCAAAGTTTAGAAGGTGACTCTGTTTCTTTTCAGTCCTGTATTAACTTTGTTAACTTTTAAACCACTTACAAACTTTTTATGAGGAGAAATTAGCCACATGTTTCTCTTCCTCTGCATTTTTATTCTAGTATTTTTATGGTTTTCATCATGATTCGAGGGAGAACACCTAATATTAATTCGCAGGGTATTCTGTAATTAAAAGGAAAGTAAGACTAAAGTAATGATATTTCCCTCTCGTTTCTACTTCTTCCCTACTTTAAACAACGTGTTCAGTATCTACTGCGTAGTAGATACATAGATGGTACGGATATCTCTACAGGCATAAGTATACATACAAGTATACATATATGTTTGTGTGTGTGTTTCAGATTTGAAATAACAGGTCCTGTCCTTGCAGAAGCTTCCCTAGAAGAGCAGTAAAGGCTTTATCCTGGGCAAAGGAGAGCTGGACTGCTGCATAGGACTGGGGCCTGGGGATTTCAGGAATCAGCACTCACTTTCCTGTTCTCCCTCTGTCTTTCATGTCTTGGTGCTCTTCCCTCTTCTTTATCCCTCTTATCCTCCTGCCTTCCTTGAACGTTGAAATTATGTAAAGAAATGTGGTATTTAAATCTGCTTTCCATGTAAGCTGATCACCAGCTGATCGTGCACCGCTCTGGTGGTTAAAATATAAAATGATTGTTCAACACAGATTTTCAGTGATGGATTGTAGCATAAGAAATGATAATATATTTTTTTTTAACTAGTGATTTTAATTTCATCATTGAATGGATCTAAGTTAATATTTTGTTGGGTTTATTTTTGACCCAGGTTTTTAAAATCAGAAAATGTTCTCACTTTACAGAAACACCTCAATTTTCAAAACTAAGGAAAAGATTCAGAGTGATACCCAGTGTATCACTCTGGTATAACCCAGTTACCCAGTGTTCCATGTTCCATATTTCTTATCTCATTTTCATTGTGCCTGTTTCTGATTCTTAATTGTATATATAAATATGGAAATTTTCCAAAACTGATACTTAGTCATTTCTATCACTTTTGTATTTGGTATAAAATAATCTCTAATCTTTTTGTACTGTTAATTGCTTTTTCTGATGTAATATCTCAAATTAAAAAAAGCTCTTGGTAGATATAAAGTTAAATCAAAGCAGAGAGTAGAGATAAGTTACCTGATGAAAACTCACTCTCCCTACCGTGTTTTCTTTTTCCTTCTTTTTTTTGGGGGGAGGGGTGTGGAATTTTCTTAGGGAAACTTTTATTTTTTATTTATTAAAAAATTTCATTGATGTACAGTTGATTTACAATGTGTGTTGTTAGTTTCTGCTGTACAGCAAAGTGAATCAGTTACACATGTACATATACCCACCGTTTTTTAGAGTCTTTTCCCATATAGGTCATTACAGAGTATTGAGTAGAGTTTCCTGTGGTATACAGTAGGTCCTTGCTGCTACTGCTGCTAAGTCGCTTCAGTCGTGTCCGACTCTGTGTGACCCCATAGACGGAAGCCCACCAGGCTCCCCCATCCCTGGGATTCTCCAGGCAAGAACACTGGAGTGGGTTGCCATTTCCTTTTCCAATGCATAAAAGTGAAAAGTGAAAGGGAAGTTGCTCAGTCGTGTCCGACTCTTAGCGACCCCATGGACTGCAGCCTACCAGGCTCCTCTGTCCGTGGGATTTTCCAGGCAAGAGTACTGGAGTGGGGTGCCATTGCCTTCTCCGAGGTCCTTACTGGTTATCTATTTTATGTATAGTTGTCTGTATATATCAATCCTAATCTCCCCATTTATCCCTCCCTCCCTTCCTCCCTGGTGACCATGTTTTCTATATCTGTGACTCCATTTCTGTTTTGTAAATAAGTTCATTTTTTTAGATTCCACGTATCGTATTATATGACATTTGTCTTTCTCTGACTTACTTTGCATAATATGATAATCTGTAGGTCCATCCATGTTGCTGCAAATGACATTATTTCATTATTTATGATGGCTGAGTAATATTCCATTATGTATATGTATCACATCTTCTTTATCTATTCCTTTGTCGATGGGCTATTGTTTTTCAACTTATGGCTTGTTTTGTTTTTGCTTAATTTATCAGAATAACGGAGAAGGCAATGGCACCCCACTCCAGTACTCTTGCCTGGAAAATCCCATGGATGGAGGAGCCTGGTAGGCTGCAGTCCATGGGGTCGCTAGGAGTCGGACATGACTGAACGACTTCACTTTCCCTTTTCACTTTCATGCATTGGAGAAGGAAATGGCAACCCACTCCAGTGTTCTTGCCTGGAGAATCCCAGGGACGGGGGAGCCTGGTGGGCTGCCGTCTGTGGGGTCGCACAGAGTCGGACACAACTGAAGTGACTTAGCATAGCATAGCATTAGAATAACTAATGTAGGTCTTCTGTTACAGTATAGATACGGAGATTTCACGATGTTTTACATAACTTTCCATCCCCTCGTCAGTTTTACCTTGCTATGTTTCAGTTAGTAGAACATTACGTTTTCTGTTTTCCTAGAAAATCAAGTATTTGGTTTATTAAAGAAACTAGTCTGAAGCTTTGAAGTATAGTCCTTAACCAGAAACCCTATGTCTGTGGCGCTGACGGAACCTGACCCCTTTCATTAGAGTCTGTTAGGAAACAGAGCTTAGGAAAAATAACAGTTCTCTCGTTAATTATAATTTGGGTAAATAAGCTTTCATCTTATTTACTATCAAGCCTGCTTTTTTTTTTTAAGCCTGCTTTTAATTAGACTGCCTTGATTCAGGGGTTTTGCGTTATTTTCTGAAAATTTGGTTTTAAAAGCTGAAACCCATCTTAGAAAGGTCCGTCTGTGCACAGTCCTGCGGTCCTGTTGCAGCCTGGAGGCAGAGTCCTGGGCTTAGGACAACACCCGGGGACTCCCGGTGTGAAGGCAGAACGCCTACAGAGTGACACAGCTTTGTGATGGAAGCACTTTGTCCCACATTGTTGTTCTTTCCATTAGAGTTTTTAATACAGATCAAAAGCTTCCCTTTTATTGTGGAAATTTTTTAAAATTGAGGTCACATTGGTTTATAATATTACGTAAGTTTCATATGTACGACATTATATGGAAATCTTTTTCAATAAGGCAAAACAGTGGCTTTGACTTGAGAATGCATCGAATATAAAACAGTTGTTAAAAGTACTTCGTCTTATAGGTCAAAGGAATTGTTTTCATTTTCAAGAGACCTTGTGGCTTTTGGAACTGTTTATTGACATATGAATATGTCCACAAAGATTGCATTCTGTGGCAAAGATAGACAGGAAAAATACCCTTTACTAACTGAAGGGAATGAAAATATGATGCAAGGAATGTCTTTCTGGCTAGGTTGTGTCAAGCCCAGCCAACCATTTAGAAAAATAATTCATCAGCCAGTAAGGCAGCTCCAACTCTAGACACATTTATCCAAACAAGGAGATAAGCCAAATAGGGTTTCAGCACATTTGGTAAGAAAATACACAAACTACCCTGCCAGAAAGAGCTCCAGAAAGTTCACGACAGCCTTTTAACAAAAACTTTCCATTGTGACAGATTTTTATTTTTAAAGGATTTTAACCCCAAGACCCTTCAACTTGGTTTGAATTCAGCCCCATACTAGGTGAAAGTGCCACTTGGATGCAGAAAAGTGTGGGGCAGACGGCACTCACGTTTCAGCGTGAGGGTGCTGCCCGCGTCTTGCGCTAGTGCTGGGCTGCCAGGCTTTCTGGGGCCAGCCTCCGGCGCTGTGCAGAGACAAAGCACCTGCTCAGACGTTTCCTTCAAGAAGTTCACCAAACTTAAGTCTTAGCAGTCACGTGTACTGCAATTCATGTTTAAAAACTAACCTCTCTAGTCTCTGCCCCAAAAAAGCTCTTCAAGAGGTTAAGGGGAGCTATTTAGTTTGTCACCCATGACCTTGCTGTTTCTTCACAATTCAGAATAGATTGCATTGCCAACATTCACTGGCTCATGGAAAAAGCAAGGGAGTTCCAGAAAAATATCTACTTCTGCTTCATTGACTATGCTAAAGCCTTTGACCATGTGGATCACAACAAACTGTGGAAAATTCTTAAGAGACAAGAGACCAAATCACCTTACCTGTCTCCTGAGAAACCTGTATGTGGGTCAAGAAGCAATAGTTAGAACCTGACATGGAACAATGGACTGGTTCCAAATTGGAAAAGGAGTATCTCAAGGCTGTATATTGTCACCCTGCTTATTTAACTTCTATGCAGAGTACATCATGCAAAATGCCAGGCTGGATGAAGCACAAGCTGGAATCAGGTTTGCTGGGAGAAATATCAGCAACCTCAGATAGTAGATGATACCACTCTATTGGCAGAAAGTGAAGAGGAGAGTGCCTGTTGTTGAGAGTGGAAGAGGAGAGTGAAAAAGCTGGCTTGAAATTTAACATTAAAAAAACTAAGATCATGGCATCTGGTACCATCACTTCATGGCAAATAGAAGGGGAGAAAGTGGAAGCAGTGACAGATTTTATTTCTTTGGGCTCCAAAATCAGTGCAGGCAGTGACTGCAGCCATGAAATTAAAAGGCGCTTGCTCCTTAGAAGAAAAGCTATGATAAACCTAGACAGTGTATTAAGAATCAGAGACATCACTTTGCTGACAAAGGTCCATATAGTCAAAGCTCTGGTTTTTCCAGTAGGCATACAGATGTGAGTTGGACCATAAGGCTGAGTGCTAGAGATTTGATGCTTTTGAACTGTGGTGCTAGAGAAGACTCTTGAGAGTCCCTTGGACAGCAAGGAGATCAAACTTGTCAATCCTAAAGGAAATCAACCCTGAATATTCATTGGAGGACTGACGCTGAGGCTGAAGCTCTAATACTTTGGCCACCTGATGAGAAAAGCTGACTCATTGAAAAAGACGGTGATGCTGGGAAAGATTGAAGGCAAAAGGATAAGGGAGTGGCAGAGGATGAGATGGTTAGATGGCATCACTAACTCAATGGATATGAGTTTGAGCAAACTCCAGAAGATAGAGAAGGACAGAGGAGTGGCATCCTGCAGTGCATGGGGTCGCTAAGAGTTGGACATGGCTTAGGGACTGAGCAACAGTTTCACCTTTCAAGTCACTTCAGGAACTCCAGGACTTGTAGTTTGGCAGTGTGACCACCAGGTGGAGGTGTTTTCTTAAACAGGTCTCATGGAATCTGCTCACTGGTCTCCTGTAGTGCTTTCTATCCCAGGGAAGGCCCTGAGACTTAGAACCAGTTTTCCAGTTATTTACTAACCCTCTTGTTAAAAATGATAATAAATAATAATAATAAAATACCTGGCTAACACAGCGCCAACATTATTTTTAAAAGGGAAAAAATGAAAATATCAGTTGTTTTCAAACCTGTACTTTAGAGGAACTTTTAGAAACATAGGTCCCAGTGTAACTTTTGTCTTATCAGCCTTTTCTCACGTAGCTTTTTGCAAGACTGCTTGTTGTCAAAAGCTGCAGCCTGAGGACCAGCAGAATATCTTGTGCCCCTGGGTACTAATCGAGCTGCGGTAAAGGATCTGCTTTCTGTCACAGCCAGGACGACCTCTTCCTCCTATCAGATTTTTAATGCCAGTATGGAAATTTTTTATTAATCTGTTTCACTGTCTTACAGTAAGGTGAAGAATTTCTTCCCTGTTTAAAAGGAGGTTTCACCCTGTTACGGGAGTATCAGGGGAATAAAGCAGTCCCTTTTCTTCTGTTTCTCAGACCAGAAAGAGTCGTTTTATTTACTGTGATAAAGTTCTTAGCTCTTAGTGTCAGATAGTGATGAACCTCCCATTTTGAAGAACTATGGGCCAGACCCCATGATCTTCTTTCCAAATATAATCCACACTTCAACCTGGTGAGATAGGCTATCATAGACTTCATCTTTTTATAGATGAGAAAACTGAAGCATTTGAGAAGCTAAGCACACAGCCTTTAAGTGATAAAGGCCAGAGCCTGGACTTTGTAGACAAGGGATGTGGTTGCTGGCTGGGGCTTTAATTATAAAGAACCGAAAATAGAAAGATCGTGTCCCTTTATCATAGAATATCTTGACATAAAATATAAATATGGTATTGTGCAAACCACAGCTTTAAATTGCTTCACACAGCTGGAAGGACCTATAAGAAATTTCTCATTTCAAAGGAATCCAATGTTTGTTTCAGCATTGTTTTAGCACCTCTCTCCAGAAGTGGTAATTCTTCTAAATGCCTTATATTAAGGGGTTGGTTAAATAAATCATGGTATATTAATATAATGTGAAATAATATTCAACAATTTATGTGGAAAAAAATCACGATAACTTTTTAGGTGAAAAAGCAAGTTGCAGAATAAGTACCATTCCTTAGTTTTTGAAATTCATATTTTAGTATGTAAAATTCATATTTTTTCTCCTTCAGGTTGAACTTATCTTCTAACTTTCTAGGGAAATATATTTTATATACAGTCATATTTACAGATTTTAAATACACACTAGTACTCAAGTCTGGAGTAATACTCCAAACTTTTAAGAATAGTTACCTCCAGGGAATGAGATCAGCAGGAGGAGAGAGGATCTTTCACTTTTGACTTTGATTGAGTTTTTTGGGGTGAGCAGGTATTCCTTTTATGATTATGTGTATGTGTGTGTGTATATTTATAATTATGTGTATGTGTGTTATATTTATGATTATATGTATGTATAATTATATATGTGTGTGTGTATTTAAAATTATGTGTATGTATGTGTGTATTTATATGTGTATGTGTGTTATATGGATGATTATATGTATGTATATTTATGTATGTGTGTGTATATATTTATAATTATGTGTATGTGTGTGTGTATTTATAATTATGTGTATGTGTGTGTATTTTTTAACCAAAGGAAAAAGGCACCCGTGGTCACAGTCATGGCCACCGTGAGAAGTTTCCCAGGGATCTGAGTGACCCCATCTTCTATTCTGAAATCTCCGATCCTAAACAGGAGCATTTGCCAGGAAAGTTTTACTTTAGCAACTGAGGATTTAGGGAGCCAGAGGTGACATAAATAACAAAGCCACCCTCTGTGTGTCCCCTGACCCCGCACCCCATGTTGGGCCCCACCCTCTGTTATCAGTCCCCAGCTCTTCATTGTTGGGGAAAAAAAATAAGCTGTCCTGAGATTCTTTCCAATTCTCTGGGCACCAGGAACACCTCCTTATTTATTTTAATACATTTTTGAGTGAGCGTGTTAAGTCTTCCCGATTTTCAAGACAAACAAAGCTCCAGAGGGCAAAAATAGCACCCATTCCTCTTTGTTTCCCTGTAACATACAGCCCTGCGTCTTGCCTGCCATTAGCAGATAGTGATTGTTGGGTAAATTAACAGTTGATTAGTACAGTTGACTGAAGCAGTTGAGCGCTGAGCTTGACGGGCAGCGTCGTCTTCCCGCCTCCCTCCCACCTCGTGCCGCCCTCCCTACCTTCTGCCCACCCAGTCGTGCTGTTGGAGTCCGCTGCATCCTGTGCAGAGCAGAACTTCCTGTCCCCTTGTTTACAGATAAGAACGGCCTTGATCTGGGTTGGTGGGGCAGGTTGGGAGGGAGTGCCTGCAGTGAGGTGATGCTTTCTCATCAGTGGCTTCACTATTAGCCAAATGCTAGGCCTTTGGGTCAATCGAGTGGAGGAAGGGAATGGTACAGTCTGGAACTGACGGCCTTGTTGAGGCCGTGCAGGGCCTCCTCCACCCCGGTGGTGAAGGGATGCGATGAGGGCCCTTCCTGCCCCGCAGCGTGAGGCTGGAGTCACTGCCTCAGCTCAGCTCTCCCACTGCCAGAGTCCAGTAACCGCGCTTGGCTCCTTCCTCTGCCTCCCTTTATCCTTTTCAACTGGTTAAAATCATATCCTCGACCAGACGTCAAGGGCTCTGCCTTCTTCCACTGAGTAGGCGTATAATAAGGATGGTGACAGAGTAACAAAGGTCAGGTTAGTCTCCATGTTTTCTAACTCCCATTCCACCCGTATTTCATCATATTCCCTTAATAAAAGGACTAATCCTGTAATACAGCAGCATGAGAAAGTGTTATGTGGTTCACCAGCATAAGCAAGTACCAGTGTTGTAGCAACGAGAGCCTTACCTTTAGGAGGGAAGAGAAGGAAAGGAATTAACTTTTATTGCCAACTCTGTGCCAAAATATCATTGTCTACAAACAGTGTTTCATCTAATTCTTACAACAACCCTGCAGGACTGGTATTATCACCACCCCCATTTCACTACTGAGATAACAGACTTCACAACAGAGGTGAGCCGGACTGTCCGGCTCCAAAGCCCTGTGCTGTGTCCTCTCTCCTGGGCTGGAGATTTGGCCCAAACTACAGTGATAGCCTTTCTAACGTGCCCTCTGGGATACCTGGTACCTGCTTTAGGAAACGTTCCTCCCAAGAGCCTCCTTAGAAGCTCAGCCTCCACAAGTAATTTCTTTTCCATCCGTTTAACAGGACCCAGGACAGTGATCCACCCTAAAGCACGAATCATCGCAGAAGCCGGTCCAATAGTGATAGGCGAAGGCAACCTAATAGAGGAGCAGGCGCTTATCATAAATGCGTGAGTAGCACCCTTACACATGCTCTGAACGAGCTGCCGCAGAGAGAGTCTCCTTTCATGTCAGCCATCTCTAGGGACCTTTTACAGCTGACATCTGGAAAGCCCACTGTCAGAACCAGGAAGACACTAAGGATCTTTTTCAACATAAGCAGTTAGTGAGGACGCTACAGAAGCAGCTTGTAGGTAACTAGAATCTCCGAGTCTGGATCTGGTCCTCTTCCCTTCCGTGTTCCAGCCTCTTGTGTCCCTTAAGGAGGCGTCTCCTGAGGACATCCCCAGTGGCCCTGTCCTGTGCTCCCAGCCTCAAATTGTCTTCTGATGGGGTGGCTTGATCCTGACTACCATGTTATTACTCATACCAGGACGCGTGAACTTCAGTCTGATGTATATTTTCATGTGCCTTGTGGGGATAACATTCAGAATTATATTTGAAAAACTGGAGGTCCTAGAGGCAATGTTTCAACTTTAAAGATTAAAAAAAATTATAAGCTATTAGAACATGTATGATCTTAGTCAACTAGACTGTAATACCTATGAAATTTTTACAAGCATCTGTAAAGCTAGATAAAATTTTGGCAGGAAATTCAAGCTTATACCTAATTTATAGCAACAGTGTATGGAATTTGTAGTAAAGACCTTGGGAAAATATTTAACTGTGATAAAGAGATTGATTTGTCTTAATGCTTACTTAGGCTTTGGGAGTTTCTTACTATATTAAGCAGTTTCTTTTTAAAATATATTTTGGCACCTTTAGTGTAAGTCAATTAACAACAACTATATTCTGCAGTAACTCAGCTGTCAGAGATAAAGCACCGTTTTTAAATGGCTTCCTTCTCTTAGACTGCAAACATTTTTTTGTTACAAATGTTTCAGCTAATCACGTAACAGCATAAAATGATTATTTTACATGAATATCTGTTTACATTTCACAATCTTGAATGGTTATTAGGAATGGAAAATTTTCAAGTTAGGCATGATTTTGATTCCAATTTAACAAGCTGAAAGTCCCAGCCAGCCTCTTTTCTACCTTGTCCTGGGAAAGGTCCCCTGGGCTTTGAGTTTAAAAAATAAACAAAGGAAGACTGACCTTCTATACACACCTGTGATTTCTTTACATTGCAGTAGTTCTTTTTCAATTCAGAATCAAGTCTTCTCCAGCATAGAGGATAAATAATTCACTTGGATTAAGAAGTTACTTAACATCATTACATGTATCAAGCTTAATAGAGGTACAATTGAGAGAATGAACCCAAATTCTGTAACAGGAGAATTGCTTATTGCATTATTGACTTTTTGATCATTTCTCTCTTCTTTTTATAGTCACCCTGATAATATCACTCCTGATGCAGAAGATCCAGAACCCAAACCTATGATCATTGGCACCAATAATGTGTTTGAAGTTGGCTGTTGTATCCTTTGCAATAATTTAAGAGAAATCATTTGCAACTGTCTTTTCAGTACCCAATCTTCTCTGTAGAAATTGTTGTAATTTATCTATCAAATACTTTATATATATATGTGTGTGTGTATATACACACACACACACATACACTTTATATATAATAGATCATTTAATTATATATGTGACATATATTATGTATATATATAGATAAATGTATGAATTATATTTTTAGGACTAGGCCATCCATCTCTTGAAAAGACTTATTTACAGTATATATAAAAAAAAATTATTCCCTCTCCTTCATTGAGTAACTTCAGAGAGTAAAGGAAGCACGCTGTTTTCAGGTGTGCACGCGTGCACACACGCACACTCACCTTTAGGAGCCGTCTTGCTTGTGTTGCTGCGTCTTGTTGTTGGGTAGTGACTGAGTGGCAGTGGACATGAAGCAGAGCGATCTTGGCTTCAGTCCTGATTTAAGAGCTGCAGCTCTGCCCGTTTGCGATTTCTGTGTAGTTTTAAAGGTTGACAATGTGGTGTTGTCTGATACAAGGAAATGGTGGATGGGCTGGAAATATTTCATTCTTTGATGTTTTTCTCCTGAGTGTTACCAGTGCCTTTGCTGATTTCATGCTCTTAAAAAGAGTAAAATCTTTGCATAATGTGAGTAAAACCTTTTCATAGTGTGAGCAAAACATTATCTTATAAGAGAAACTATTAATACTTCAAGGAAAAAACTAAAGGTTTAACAATAGCAAAATATTTAAATGAATTAAGCTTCATTTATAAGATAGACCATTAGAACCATTAAGGAGTCGCATAAAATTATGTTTTTAAATATTCTGATGGTATGGAATAAGGCTTGCAAAGGTAGGTGAACTGAATAAAGTAAGCTACAAAAGGTTATAGAGTTTTATTTTATACAGTTTGATTTCCAGTTATATAAAGGGAATTATATATCTTTACAATGTAAAGATATGTCAAGCTGTTAACAGTGCTGCCCTTACGTGATTGGGTGTTAGACAGTTTTAATTTTCTTAAAACAATTATGAAAATATATTTCTTAAAACAATTATGAAAATACTCATAAAATTGGGGTATAAGGTACTCATTTCTTTAAAAATATAGAAGTCGTTTATTTATACTTCGAGATATTTCTGTTTAAAGCATTAAACTTTACTTGCCTGCTGCCCTGGGCAGGGAGTTCTGGCCAGCCCAGCCTGCGGGGCCCTCTCAGGCCTCGGTCCACCCCACTGCAGGACGAGGAGAGTGAATCAGAAAGAAAAAGATGAACATGTTCACAATGTGTGCTTAACTCTGGCTTACAGATTGCCAAGCCATGAAAATAGGAGATAATAATGTTATCGAGTCAAAAGGTAAGCTACATTTGGAACTATATTGTGAGAAGTGATTACCTCCTCTCTCTCGGTGGTGTTCTGGAAAACAGCCTAAGTGCAAACCACGACGAAGCCACGTGCTTAGACGGAAGGCAGGCGTGGTTGGGAGCGGGCTAGCATAGCCGTGAGATGAATTCTTTGCCTTTAAGGAACCTCATCGAATCATGTTTTTTATCCACTAAATTAAATTTCTAGCTGTGTACGTTTAAATCGGGATTGAATTAAACCTTCAGGTGAAAGATTTGAAAACGGTTTCTTCTAAAAACTAGTGTCGATGGTAATTTAGTTGATTCATGTTGTTGTCAAATTAAAGGAAAAAAACCAGTTTCTCTACTAGTTTGCTTTCTTTAATTTCAGTACTGCTTTCCCCTAGCCCACTAGAAACAAATGTAAGCTACTTATCATAGGAGGGGCTAGGCAAGGGGTCTCCTGAATTGCCACCACTGATAGGAAGTGACTCCAAGAGCTTGTCCAGAAAGAACCAGAATGATAAGACTTGTCTATTTTTCCAAATAATGTTATCTATTTAAGAGGACAAATACAGTCATTTTATTCATTTTTAAAATTTTTATTTATTTTTGGCTGTGCTGGGTCTTTGTTGCTTCGAGGGCTTTTCTCGAGTTGAGGTACTCGGGCTTCTCGTTGCAGTGACTTCCCTTGTTGGGGCACAGGCTCTAGGGCGCGTGGCTCAGTAGGTGCCGCTCCTGGGCTCTAGAGCTCAGGCTCGATAGTTGTGGAGCATGGGCTTAGCTGTTCTGCAGCACGTGGGATATTCCCAGATCAGCAGTGGAACTCATGTCTCCTACATCGGCAGGTGGATTCTTTACCACTGAGCCACCAGGGAAGCCCAAGACCTCTTTATTTTTTTTTTAATTAATTTATTTTAATTGGAGGATAATTACTTTACAACATTGTGGTGGTTTTTGCCATACGTTGCCATGAGTCAGCCATGGGCGCACATGTGTCCCCCCATTCTGAAGCCCCCACCCACCTCTCTCCCTACCGGCTTTGAGTGCCCTGCTTCATACAACGAACCTGCACTGGCCAAGACCTCTTTAGAATAGTGCCTTTCCTTTCTTAGTCTTGGATGGCATGAAAGAAGAGCTTTTTTAAAAGAGTAAGACTTGTTGTTAACCTACACAGTGGTTTTTATTTAACTTGGATTGCCAGTTATGATGATGATGAGTATCACTGTCATTTTCTATTTATTGTATACTGACCGTGTGTCAGACCTGTGCTTGACACTTGACATTTATTATCTCATTTATTCCTTACAGCACATTGTGAAGTAGGATGGGCTCCATTTTAGAGATAAACTTGCTGAGAGTGTGTACAGGTCACGCAGATCACAACAGGGCTCTGTTTTGAATCCACTTAATACTAGCCTGTTTTGTGCCTCTCTGCTGTACAAACTCTGGACTGAAGTACTTCTTTTAATATGTTTCTTAAGGACAGTTTGTATTTTTATGCTTGCATCATCTCAGGAGGAAAACAGTGTTCTGGTCTCTGACTGTCTTCTGTAGTCGCTCTCTGTGTGTCTTTCCTGCAGCGTATGTGGGCAGAAACGTGATACTGACGAGTGGTTGTATCATCGGGGCCTGTTGCAACCTGAACACGTTTGAAGTCATCCCTGAGAACACAGTGATCTATGGCGGAGACTGCCTGCGACGGGTGCAGACTGAGCGGCCACAGGTACTAGAACCTCTTTAGTCGGTAGCGTCCTTTCTAGGGCTGCTAATTTTCCCAAAATACCACATAAATGTTTTAATGGGGCCGCGAGTCTGTTATTTTAAAAGCAAGTGATTAAAATAAAGCATCAGAGGAACATTCCTAAAACTACAATTTATTTGTTGACTCAACAGAATTATTGAGTCCTTAAGTTAATATCCGGAGAAGGCAATGGAACCCCACTCCAGTACTCTTGCCTGGAAAATCCCATGGGCGGAGGAGCCTGGTAGGCTGCAGTCCATGGGGTCGCTGAGGGTCAACACGACTGAGCGACTTCACTTTCACTTTTCCCTTTCATGCATTGGAGAAGGAAATGGCAACCCACTCCAGTGTTCTTGCCTGGAGAATCCCAGGGACGGCGGAGCTTGGTGGGCTGCCGTCTATGGGGTCGCACAGAGTCGGGCATGACTGAAGCAACTTAGCAGCAGCAGTAAGTTAATATCAGAAATACGTCCAAAGATGACAGTGACACATTGACTGTGGGAAGAGAACATCCAGGGATGTTTCTCCTAGTCTTATGTATTTTCACTGAAGGTGCATCGCCAAGCCTTACGAACTACACTGATTTGCTCCTAAAGTACCAACCTTCAAGGGTAAGAAATGGACCTACCAAATTACTTTACACCCAACTTGGGTCCACCTATCAGTTTGCTGACATAGTTGGCCTGAAAATAAATGCAGCTTGTGAATATGCAAGTATATTTAGATATTTTCCTGGCTTATGAGGAATTGTCCCCTCCTAATAACCATCACTTCATGGGAAATAGATGGGGAAACAGTGGAAACAGTGTCAGACTTTATTTTTTTGGGCTCCAAAATCACTGCAGATGGTGATTGCAGCCATGAAATTAAAAGACGCTTACTCCTTGGAAGGAAAGTTACGTCCAACCTAGATAGCATATTCAAAAGCAGAGACATTACTTTGCCAACAAAGGTCTGTCTAGTCAAGGCTATGGTTTTTCCTGTGGTCATGTAAGGATGTGAGAGTTGGACTGTGAAGAAGGCTGAGCGCCGAAGAATTGATGCTTTTGAACTGTGGTATTGGAGAAGACTCTTTCGAGTCCCTTGGACTGCAAGGAGATCCAACCAGTCCATTCTGAAGGAGATCAGCTCTGGGATTTCTTTGGAAGGAATGATGCTAAAGCTGAAACTCCAGTACTTTGGCCACCTCATGCGAAGAGTTGACTCATTGGAAAAGACTCTGATGCTGGGAGGGATTGGGGGTGGGAGGAGAAGGGGCTGACAGAGGATGAGATGGCTGGATGGCATCACTTACTGGATGGACGTGAGTCTGAGTGAACTCCGGGAATTGGTGATGGACAGGGAGGCCTGGCATTCTGCGATTCATGGGGTCGCAAAGAGTTGGACAGGACTGAGCGACTGAACTGAACTGAACTGAATAACCAAGAATAATGGCAAGTATGCATTTGGAGTTTCATGTTAGAGTAGGAGATAAGTATTGATAGAGCATTTGGGGCTTCCTTTGGACAGAAGGCATTCTGATTGAAGTTTTAACCTTACTGCTTGGCACAATCAGTATATTTCCTTAGTTATGCAGCCTCCTTCCCCTCCCCCAAAGAAAATGTTTGCAAGATATTTAGCACTTTTGATTCTTAGCCATATTTTATCAGAAATTAAAATGCCAGTTCTTTCTGGGTTATTCTAATTCTGTAATCTTTGGCTTTTATTATTATAAGCAAGTATTACTATTCTTTGGACCAAAAAAGAAATAAGAACAAATCTAGTATTTTTTCACTATCTTTCTGCATAACAGCAAAATGATTGAAGAGGGAGAGATGAAGCTGGAGTTGGGTTAAGGGAGATTAGAACTAAGTGAGCAAGAATATCTGAAGTTTAATACGTAATGGTATGTATGCAACACTGTTTTCCATGTTTTACCAATTATAAGGATCACATAGAGGTCCTTGTTACAAATGATCCCCAGACTTTTTGAACCAAAGTGGTTAGGGTAAAGGGCCTAAAAGTACCCCAGGTGAATTTAAAGTAAGGCCAAGTGTGAGCAAAGCTGATGTATGAAGAGTGAAGATCAGATGCGTGTTGTAGCTGTGTGCTCTGTCATATAGAAAGCAGTGTACTCATGATGTCTACTATAATTGAAACTCTTTCACTTCTTAGAGGCTAAGATGAAATCTACAAAAAGCAAGGTTGAAAACTGATAAACAGACATTTTTACATGCAAAAGTTTTGGCTTTTTCTTATTACCAAACTTAATGTATGTTCATTGTAAATTGAAAAAGCAGGGAAGCAAAATTAAGTCAGTGAACGGGATCCACTGCAGGGGGCACAGGTTCAGTCCCTGGTCAGGGAACTAAGATTCGGCATGCCTCAGTCCAAAAAAAAGAGATCGGTGAAAATCACCTGTAATCCATGACTTAGTGATAATCATTTCTACCTGATGCTCTTAACTTTGCCCTCTGCTGGCCAGTTCTTAATTCTCTTATCTTTTTAGCCCCAGACACTACAGCTGGATTTCCTGATGAAAATCTTGCCAAACTACCATCACCTAAAGAAGACCATGAAAGGAAGCTCAACTCCAGTTAAGAACTAAAAACAATAGATGACATCAAGATAATATTTGTGTTTGACCAATGTCTTTTTTTTTTTTTGACTGGTGTCTTTTGAAAGAGCCACGTTTGTGCATTTATAACAGTCCACGAAACACCTGTTGACTTTATCTTGTAAAATTGAATTTGAGAAGAAAGTAATGGATTTTCATTGTAACTGTCCTCTATAATTTATATAAAATGTATTATTTTCTGATGTCCTTGTCCCATTCTGATAATTTACAGATTTTTTTGTTCTATGTTTTATGTTATATAAAATGTTGGCCATGAGTTTTAGTTATGTAAAAGACTACCCATGATAAGAAAGAACATATTGTTATGTATTTATATTCTAACAAATACTAAACTAAATAAAAATGTTGATGACAGGACTTTTACTTTAATCAGTTTTTCTACTTGCATCAACTTTCCCAAAATAGCTCTTTTAATTTTTATTGTATACTAGTTAAATATTAAAGCTAATGTGTTTTCATTTTCCTTTTGTGAATTTGTGTCTGTCTAAAATTTCAGGTGAAATTTCAGCAGCTATTGAATTAATTTAGATTTCATTATGTTCCTAAGAAAAATATTTTTTTTTTCTTTTTAGTAAAACAAAAGTAATCAGGGAAAGATGTATTCAGTAGAATATGAAGTCAAAAAGAATGGTCTAATGAAAATGACAAGTAAATGACCATTGAGTGATATTCTTAGGTTTCTGAGGACAATGAAACTAGAAGAGATTTTGATATATTTATAAATATATGAAATTATTTTGGCATATTACTAATCAATAATTATCAACCTTGGGCATGATTCTGTTTACCTGATTACATAGTAGGCAAAATGTTGAGAATTTTATTGTAATTCCAAGGTTTCTTTTTAATAATTCAAGTGCATCCATTAATGGAACATAGTAACTTTTGAATTAGTAGATGTTAATTAATAGTAAGACATTAAATGCTAAAATATTTTCTCTTTTTTTTTCTTTTTTCTTTTTTTTTAATATTTTCTCTTGAAACATTTTTTTTAATTGAAATACAGTTGAGTTTGTTGTGTTAGTTTCCCATGCACAGCAGAATGATTCAGTTATACATGTATGTGTATTCTTTTTAATATTTTTATCCATTATAAGTTATCACAAGATTAATTTTTAATTGTGGACAGTAAAAAATTATTTCTGAATTTCCAAAACTGACTGGTACAAATTAGCCTTTGTTCCAAATGTGAATGACTTTATTTTGATAAGAATATTCATGACTCAAATTAGAAAAGTATACTGCTACACGTAGTGGTTTGAGAAGAGAAGAACATCACATAAATGTCCTGTTTTTTGATAACTTTTGTCTATTCATTTTTCAAGCCCTGGTAATCACCTTAGAATGTTGTTGATCACAAAAATTTCTACATAAAAGAGCAGAAATTACAAAACTACCCTTGAAATGCTGTGCCAGTTCTGAATATTATATCTGGATAAGCTCTGTTGTGCTCATAACTGCCCTGTGCTCCAAACTACGCAAGTAGTATGTGAAGACAGCCGCGGGATCCCTCCCGAGGACTTGGTAATAAGATATCCCCAGAGAGTCAAACTATTGACTCATCATGTGAGAAGAGCCTCAGCGTTTATCAGGTACACTATGGCTTTTAATTGCCATTAACTCATTTGAGGAAAGAAAATGTTAACAGAAAATGGTGGTTTACCAGGAATACAGAGAAAGAAAATGTGACAGCGTGAACACAGCGTTAACCCATGGAGGGGAGGCGCTGAATCCAAGAGATGTGAGCTGTTCAGTGACCAGAGGTGTTCTCTGCCCTCAGCTGCCTTCAGCTTCCTCCAGATGCAAGCAAGGAAAGACCTAGTCTCCAACATTACACACCACCACTTGCGCTTCATTTTATCTGTTAGAAGCAGGTCACTAAGTCCATCTCACACTCAAGGGGGTCATTAGGCTCCACCTTTTGAAGGAGCCAAGAACTGATGTTCTTGGAACATCCAAGAGTCGATATTCATCTTCTAAAACTGCCGGCATCCACAAACACACGTCATTTCCACCTGGGTTCCTCCTGGTGCACCGTCAGCGTCTCTTAGGGGCCCCCACACTGTGGGGAAGCTTTAGGAAGGACTGCTGTCTAAGATGGGCACACACATGACATCATTCAAGGTTTCTTTTCTGTTTTGGCCACACGTCCTGCGGGATCCCAGTTTCCCAACCAGGGACTGAACTCAGGCCCTCTGCAGTGAAAGCATGGAGTCCCCACCACTGGACCAGCTGGAAATTCCCTGTTTAAGATCTTCATCTCCTTACCTTGTATAAACCTTGTCCTCTTAGACATTTAGGTTACTTGTCCTAAGTTGAGCATGCATTTCATTAAGCCTCTGTTTAACCTGTCTGGGCTGCCCTGGTGGCTCAGACAGTAAAGAAACTGCCTGTAATGCAGAAGACCCAGTTGATTCCTGGGTGGGGAACATCCCCTGGAGAAGGGCATGGCCACCCACTCCAGTATTCTTGCCTGGAGAATTCCATGGACGGGGGGCCTGGCGGGCACACCCCACGGGGTCACAAAGAGTCAGACATGATTGAGCGACTAATACTAACTTGTCTAGGCTAAGTAGGAAGTATTAGTAAAAAATCTTAAAGGATAAGGGTGCTGAATGTTGAAAATAATATGAAAACTGTTCATAATGCTAAAATATATACTTAGTAAACTCACTGACATTTAAAAAATTTGCCTGAATTTGTTAAACTTGTATAGAACCTATTACATGTTAGGCACTGTTTAAAGCAGTTTACATATAACTTACTAACTAGACGTTAACTTAATATTCTTAATCATCAGGGAGGTAATGTTATTACAACTATTTTACAGATGAGGAAATTGAGGTGCAGAGAGGTTTAGTAACCAAAGTCACTCTGCTGCTGCTGCTGCTGCTGCTGCTGCTAAGTCGCTTCAATCGTGTCCGACTCTGTGCGACCCCATAGACGGCAGCCCACCAGGCTCCCCCGTCCCTGGGATTCTCCAAGCAAGAACACTGGAGTGGCTTGCCATTTCCTTCTCCAATAGTCACTCAGCTAGTCAATGGCATTTCAGCTCCAAAGTGCATAACCTTTACCCCACTCAATGCCGCCATTAGGAAGGCTAGTTAAACCTTTTAAGATAGAGATTCTATAACTTGGTGAGCTTCCTAAATGCTAGTGGGAAAACAGCTGTGGATTTGTCTTGCTTGGTTTTGGGCTCTCAAAGTTTTTAAACAGCCTGAGACAAAACAATAGGAACATAAAAGATTTGGTCTTCCCACTGGATTCAATAAGAATTACTCAAAGAGGGATTAAGGTTAAGACTACAAGTCATTCTATCTAGAACTCTAAACTGCTTCTGCTTATTATTACTAATTAAGTGTGGTGGTAAATTGTGGTGGTATTTTCATTGTTTTTACTTCTAAAAGTAATATAATTTCATTTTAGACATTAAGAGGGTAGAGAGGAAATACTTCTAATTCCATGGCTTATCCTCAAGCACCACCTCTTTTATCATTTTGCTGTCTAATTCTTAGCATTCAACTCCTAATGAAGGTAAATGAAGATAATTTAATCTTAAAGGTTTATAATCCCACTGTAGACCTGCTGTTTTATCACAAGAGAGCACCAGAAACAGGATCATTTTTCCCCCCTTTTGGCTAGCAGATGGGTTCTCCTAGAGAATTTTATTATCCTTAGTAATCCAACCTATATTAAGGCTACTTTAGACTTAAGTGTTTTATTAAACGTAAACTAGGAACAGTTCCTCGCCTGCCTCCTTCAAAGGAAGATAGGTATATTTTATATTTTAGAGTATTTACCAGGGGCAGAACCAGTCCCACTGCACACATCCAGATGGGGGCTCAGGCACAACATCGTCCCTCAGAGAAGCGTTGCTGGTCCCACTAGGGAGCTATTAATAGCAAATGAAGGTTGGCCAGATCTTTGTTAACATCCCTTCCAGAAGAGTGTCTGCACTAACTTCATGTGTGTGTGAGGGCTAAGTCTCTGAGTTTAGATGTTCTGTTTCTTAAACCGACTCTGCTTCCCTATGGTTCAGACGTTTGAACCAGTCTCTGTTCTTTCTGAAAAACGGTGAGGAAGGCCCACAAACTTTTTACAGCTAGTAAGTAGGCCAGTCCCTGATGGGCTAGTCACGTTTTTCCTGGCATTGTATGCTTTTCAAAGTCAATCACTTGTTCCCAAACTTGTTTATGCAAGTTGTACTCAGTAATTACATAATTTCATGCAGTATTACCAAAATCAAACAAATATGAGTGTGAAGAGAGTCATAATCTCTCTGAAATTACGTTGAATGCTTGAGAAAGACCTGGTATCAGGAAAAAAAAAAAAGATGCTGTGGAATCAAGTGTGGACAGAACAGATGTGAAAGTTTGGGTGGGAGGAAAGGGCAAAATCTAGAATTCTGCCCTTGGTTTGCTCCCCAAGTGTCTTGAGTCCTCACTGCGCTGAAACTAAAATGGACAAGGCTACCTGCTGCACTAGTGGATATCTTACGTGCACCCCAATCAGGAGACCCCGTTCAGAGAAGAGGTCTTAGCCTGATATCAAAGGAATGATGGGTGAATCAACTTGTATATGTTTTATGTTAAAAATAAAGTTATAAGGACATTTATTATAATTTTGTGATTCCCCATTTTAACTTGCTTTTCTGTTCAACTTACTTTTCTCTTTAACTGGCCATCGACAGATCCTGACGACACAGCAGCAGGGAGGTTCCACAGTGTGATATAACAAGCAGCTGCCAACCGCACACAGGTACAGGAACATGAATTACCTAGACCTCAGTGCTTGCTAGTGACGTAAGTACTTTTTTAAATCAGTCTCATTTTTATAAAGATTACACGAAAGTCCTTATTTCTGGGTTAGACGTGCTTCATTTTTAATACAGTAGATTTTATAACTTAACTACATATAATGTGCCTAAGCCCATTATCTGAAGAGGTGGTTTCAGATCTTTCAACTTATCCTGTAACCGTGCCTGAAGTATGTTTCCATTTTACTTAAGGCTGGCATAATTGTAGATATGTGCTATATCAATATATTGCTTAAATGCTTACAGCCCAGAAGGAAAGACTGTGACTTTTTATTTACTCCTGTAGTCAGTGAAGCTCTGCCATCATGTTAGTATATTTTTGGGAAAAGAATGACCCACACCTGATCACATACACCAGCTTTTACATTTTAACTTTGTCAGAATGTAATAAGAAAAATTAGAAAGCTCTTTACTTAATTATAGACAAATTATTAAAGTTAGTTTGTGCCGGGTGACAGAAAATCAAATGCGTTTGGGTTTTGAATATTGAAATAAGAAGCGGGGGAAGTCATACTGCAGTATGACTGTTTTGCTTAAATTACCTTCCTCTGTCTGCAGTATACAGAGGCCCCTTCCCTATATTTCAAGCTTTGTATATAAGAAGAGCCATATTAGATCAGGGGCAAGCATCTGTCTCCTCTTCCTCCTTCTCTGCAGATTCTCAAGTTTTGTTCAGCTGTCCACCTAATCCACAAGTAAGCCTCAGTCAGTCCAGGCCAACAAGTTTTTGGCCTTTCCTTGGCCCACACAGGTGCACATGTAGCTTAGATTTGCTCAATTCAAGCTTAGGGAAGAACTTATAGTTGGGAAGGAGATTTTCCTTCTACCACAGGATGTGTTTAGGGGAATAGGCTGCATATTTGCTCCTGACAGCCACCTTACCACCCAGAGGGGAGGCAGCAGAATGGAAAGATAGGAAAAACATAGGCGCTTCAAGACATGGCTGAGCCTACCTTAGGGCCTACCTAACCTTGAACTTGTTAGGAGAGATAATACATTTTCTCACTGTCTTAGCTGGGGTTTCTATTACCTGCAGGAATTTTGTATCCTAACCGATAAAAAATACAAAATTTTTCAAGAAAGCTTGTCTCGATTTTGTGTGTGTGTGTGTGGTGAAGGTAAGTATAGCATTTATTTGCAGGACACAAATCCAGGAGAATGGACAATTCACCCTCAAAAGACCTGAACCCCCTGATGCTTTGGAGCAAAGGTTTTTTTTAAGGCAGCATTAGGAGTGAGGATCACAGGTTTGTGATCAACTCATAGACATTCTTCTGATTGGTTGGTGGTGAGATAACAGGATGATGTTTTGGGAATCTTAATCATCAGTCTTCTGGTTCTAACCATTCTGGGGTCTGCATGCTTGTGGTCAGTATGTACTCTGACTGTTTGTGATCCCATGGACGGTAGCCCACCAGGCTCCACCTTCCATGGAATTCTCCAAGCAAGAATACTGGAGTGGGTTGCTATTTCCTACTCCAGGGGATCTTCCCGACCCGAACCCGTGTCTCTTGCATCTCCTGCACCGGCTGGCAGGTTCTTTTACTACTGCACCACCTGGGAAGCCTCCACCTGGTGGGGCTCTTAGTTTATATCTTAAGCAAGGTCCTGGATCAACACCCACTGTGTACCACAGACAGCAGGCATGACATGGCAGGCTTCCTGCCTCAGTTTTTTGGTGGCCTGCTTTGTGGGACCAGCATAAGCCTGGTCCATCTATTGAGCAACCCAGCCCTGTCAGCTACTGCGTGGGTGATAGGTTGAAGAGCGGTAAGAGTGAGTAGAGAGACCAGAAAGAAATTTTGTTAGCAAGAGATGTTTGTATGTAGGCTTGGTATGTAACAATAAAGGTATTGACAAGAGGAAAGGGACCAGAGGAAAAACTAAAGGAGAGATTTATGAGATAAAAATGAAAAGATTCAGGGATGAACTAAACCTTGCTGGGGGGAGGCAGGCAGGGCAGAGACAAGATGCCAAGCATGACCCAGGGGTTTCCACTTTGCATAAGTAGATGCACTGTGGTCCATTCTGAGCTCCACAGAGCATAGAAAGAAGACAAGGTTGATGTGAAAGAGCAAGAATTTAGTGTTGGACTCCTGAGTTAGAGCTGCTTTTGAGATCCCCAATGAAGATTTTTCTAGAGCAGTTTGAGACATAATTTATCCTACAAAAAGAAAACCCCATACTCATTAGCAGTGCTTCCTCCTTAACTATGGCCACCACTAATCTATTTTCAGTCTTTATGGATTTGCCTGGTCTAGACATTTTACATGGAGAAGGCAATGGCAACCCACTCCAGTACTCTTGCCTAGAAAATCCCATGGACAGAGGAGCCTGGTAGGCTGCAGTCCATGGGGTCGCTAGGAGTCGGACACGACTGAGCGACTTCACTTTCACTTTTCACTTTCCTGCATTAGAGAAGGAAATGGCAACCCACGCCAGTGTTCTTGCCTGGAGAACCCCAGGGACGGGGGAGCCTGGTGGGCTGCCGTCTATGGGGTCGCACAGAGTCGGACACGACTGAAGCGACTTAGCAGACATTTTACATAAATGAAATCATATAATATGTGATCTTCAGTGACTGGCTTCTTTCATTTAGCATAATGTTTTCAAGGGTCATGTAAGTTATATCATGTATTGATACTTCATTCCTTTTTATGGCTGAATAATATTCCAGCATACAGATAATACCTTATTTTGTTTATCCATTTATCTGTTGATGGACATTTGGGTTGTTGCAATTTTTTTGGGGGGTATTATAAATAATGCTGGTATGAGTATTTATGTACATGTTTTTTGAGTGACAAGTTTTAATTTCTCTTATTCATACCTGGAAGTGGAAGTGGAATTGTTGGGTCATGTGGTAACTACGTTTAGCTTTATTTTTTTTTAGAGATCTTATAGGTTCTTTTTAAAAATTTTGCCTGAGATCAGCATGTACACACTGCTCTATTTATTTATTGACATGTACACACTGCTTTATTTATTTATTTTTGGTTGTGCTGCCTCTTTGCTGCTGCACTTGAGTTTTCTCCAGTTGGAGAGCACGGGCTCTGGACACATGGGCTTCAGTAGCTGCAGCACAGGGGCTTATTAGTTGTGGCTTGAGGGCTTAGTTGCTCTGCGGCATGTAGAATCTTCCCAGACCAGGGATCGAACCCGTGTCCCCTGCATTGGCAGGAGGATTCTTACCCACTGTGCCACCAGAGAAGTCCTGTGCTTTTTGAGGAAATGCCAAAATGTTTTCCATAGTGGTTGCACAATTTACATTCCTACCAGCAACAAACAAGGACTCCAGTTTTTCTACATCCTCACTAACACTTGGTAATATTTGTCTGTTTTATTTTAACCATTCTAGTGGATGTGAAGTAGTGGTGTCTTATGGTTTGAGTTTTTATTTTTTTGATGACTAATGATGTTTGGGGTACAAATCATGGTTTGTATGCAAAAAGTATTTTAGTAATTGAAAAAAGTATTTTTCAATATTGCAAAGTTTTGGGGGTTTTTTTTTTGGTGTTTTTTTGGCTGTGTCCCATATCATATGGGATCTTAGTTTCCTGACTAAGGATCAAACCTGCAGCCCCTGCATTGGAAGCACAGTCTTAACCATTGGACCTCCAAGGAAGTCCTATTATAAAGTATTTTGATAAAATATATATCCAGTAGTTTAACAGATAATAATAACTTTATTGAACAGTACCATTTGAGCCATCTGGTAATAAACTAAATTTACAGAGAAACAAATCTTTTATCTTTTACAAAGAAGCTTATAATTGGGAGATATAATGAAAATAACATGTATGTAAGCCCCATTTATTAAGGCTCAAATCAAAACACTAATTACCTAACTATTTAATTTGTGGTCCATGGATTATATGCAAAATGTGGGGTTTTTTTCTGAAGAGAGGGTCTGTAACTTCCATGAGTTTCTTAAAGAATTCTAACCATTAACACCCCCCAAAGCTAAAAATGACTGCTCTAAAGTTTTCATCAGGGAAAAATGACTAATATATTCTTAATGTCTGCTTCTGTTTACGTTTCTTTCTCACTATTAGTTCCTGATTAAGTTACGCATTTTGCTTTGGTTACCATTTTTCCTAGTCAAGACTTTTTGGGTCACAAAGTAAAGACATCACTTCAAACTAGTTTAAGCAAAAAGGCCTTTATGGAAGGCTCTCGAGGTGGCTGATGGAATCCGAGGGCATCCAGCCTGCCTTGGGACCCACAGAGGACTGGCCCAGAAAGCCGGCAGCCTGCGCCCCTCGCTTGCGTTCTCTCTCTAATTGTCCGCTTGGCTGGTCCCTGAGCGAAGCAACTGCCACTGCAGATGCGGGCCCCTGACCGCGTGCCTGCCCTCGCTCCCTAGTTTCCAGTCCTCCGTTCACTGCCCTGCGGTGATGACTAAATAGCATCTCACAGCCCCAGTGCAAAACTCTCAGGACTGAGACTCTTAGTCCCACTGCTAGTCCCATCCGACTCTAGCCAGGAAGGCCGGATCCTGTGGACCAAGTGTGACTGCCCCTGGGTCTGAGCAGAGACAACTCTCAGGAAAGGGGAGCAGAGGCCAGGGGACATCTGGTCTGTGTCTAATACTCCAGTCAACTGAAAATCAATTTGCATGTCTGTCTACCTGACTTTCAGGAACTTTTCATTTATCTCTAGAATCTGAAATAAAACACCCTCATGTCCTGTGGAGAAGATAATCAAGAGAGAAAACTCACTGAATTTACTTTTAGATCAAAATCTCCATTATGTTATCTTTATTGCCAACCAAGCCTTGAGTGACTTATGTCACTTCTCGTGTTATAGTTTCAGATCCTGGCCAGCATCACCACCACGGCCACACCCACCCTCACACCCGCTAGCCAAAAAGACGTCATAGTGTTTCTGTTCAGTTGCTCAGTGTCTGACTCTTTGCGACCTCATGGACTACAGCACACCAGACTTCCCTGTCCTTCACCATCTCCCAGAACTTGCTCGTGGCCAACTCTTTGCAACCCCATGAACTGTAGCCCACCAGGCTCCTCTGTCCATGGCATTTCCCAGAATGCTGGAGTGAGTTGCCATTTCTTTCTCCAGGGGATCTTACTGACCCAGGGATCAAACTCGCATCTCCTGCATTGCAAGTGGATTCTTTACCACTGCCTCCTTGAATATTTAGCTTAAAAGTTGTCATGGTTGGCCTGTTTATTTTTATCAATCTGAAAGAGGTGAATCCCAACCTATAGAACCACATATATATTTTATTTCACAAATCCTCTCCCATTTCCAAGAGTGCTATGAGTTTTGTTTGTATGTGTATTTTTTTTTTAATGAATTTAAATGAATATTGCTTTGAAAATTAACTGACTATTTTCCAGTATCTGGTAGGTTAATAAAGGATGTGGAAACCACCCTGGGGAATCTGTTCAATCCAAGGGACCCAGGGGACCCACGCCCTGTTATCCATTCATAGCAGTGGGTGGCTGCTGACACTCCCTTCAGCTTCTGATTCCAGCCAGAGTCTTGCTGTCATGGCCTTCACAGGAGGGTCATACCCAGATTAATAAGAAAGCCTGGAAACCATTAGCTTGTTACCTAAAAACTGGGTTTTTCTCTTGACAGACATCAGGCCAGAAGACAAAACCAAGCACAGAACTCATATACACAGAACTCATAGCATTCTTGGAAATGGGAGAGGATTTGTGAAATAAAATATATATGTGGTTCTACAAGTTGGGATTCACCTCTTTCAGACTGATGAGTAGAAGGAGGGATTTATTATTACTTGCAGCAAGTAAGAACACTAGGGATCTTTCCCAAAGCAGTCTCTCTCTGAAGAGCAAAACTGGGGAAGTCTTAAGCTAAAGGTACATACATACTCATGAAGGTCTTTGAGCAGAGGAAAATTCAGCATAGAATAGAAAATTCAGTATCGAATGGGGCAAAGATCGACAGAGGCCAAGCTTTAGTTGATTGAAATCAGGAGGGTCGAGTCAGCACTTTCTGGCTTCCACATGGAAAGGAGCCTTAGTTCCTGCAGAACTCAGACATAAATCAATATTATGTATATCCCTTGAGAAAGAGCTAGGACTCTGCTTTATCATTTCACTATTTTTTGACTGCCTTTTCTCAGTTCCTGTATTCCTTTGTTCCCTTAGCATCGTTAATTACTGAGCCACGTTAAGGCGAACACTGTGGCTAGGCTTAGAGCCCAAAATGACTTCTCTTATGTTGAGAAAGCCATTCCTGGTTCTCTTTCTCCAGGGACCCCCTAAACTATCTGTTTTAAGCTCAAGGGTCCTCTACCTGGGCTTTACATCAGCACCCCCATTCTAGACCTCACAGTCTCTGAAGATTAAAAGCTTTCCAGGTGACACACGTCCCCCAGGTTTGAAGATACTACATTCGATGGAATTTTCAGACAAAATGTGTAGCATAAATTGCAAAACAGGGTAGGTTCCCCCCCCCCACCATATTTCAGTTTCATTATAAATATGTCCCATTTAGTACAAAACTTGGGAAAAAAAGACACCCACCTCAACGTGAGGAAATCACTGGTACTATTTAATTATATTTTCTGCTAATTTTTTTCCTATCCATATTTTTAAATAACTGAGGCCCCAGTGTAAATACACAAAGACTATTTGGTTTTATTTTGTACTACTAGACACCACAAAGAAGCATTTTCCCAGGCAAGGCAGGCAGTAGGATTATCCGAAAATGAATGAAAATCCTTCCATCACTGTAAGGTCCATCCCCCCCATCTTACTCCTAGCTTCACCAGGTCAGAACAAGAACTCACCAAAGTGTACAATGTTAAAACACAAACATGCCAATGGCAAGTCAGAACGCACTGGTTTTACCTCAGCACCTCACCGCGTAAGGGCCCTTTTGATAACAGAGCTCCGTTTAGGGACACTGAGCTGCCTCCCCTCAGAGTCTAAGGGCCACTTGCTTTGATGTGCAGTGCGCTTTAAGGTGCCTGGAAGTTCCTGAGAGGGCCTGTAAGTCAACAGCACGGATTTTTGAGCCATGACCTGACCTGATGTCCCTTCCCTACCTCTCCCAAAGGCAGCATGTGTGGGGCAGACAACGGGACCCCAGCCCCAGAGGGAGCATCCGTCCCTCTTCACCACCGCCGGAGTCACAGGAGGGAGCTGCCAGCCAGAGAAGGCTCCTCCTGCCCTCGAGTGAAGGTGTGGCCAATCCTCCTGGAGTCCTCGTTAAGAGTCCTTGTCACTGGGCAGCCGCCCTCTCTGGAAATCTGAATTCTCTTTGAATAGTTTCTATTTCAGTTAGGTTACTGTGCACAAGTATTTTGCATAATTATGGGGGGTGACTCGGGGAGAAATGAAACAGAGAAATGATCAGATACATAACTGTACTTACAGGCACACACATATAGATTGTCCATAAAGTACAAGTGTAAAGATTATGTATATGTGAAGACACATTATTTATAAAGGAGAGTGAGCTTCATTCTAGACCACAGTCCACCCCACCTGTCACTTATGATGCACGGGCAGCTGTGGAAATGCCAGAGCCTCCCTCTGAAGCCCCACCAGACAATACAGATCTTCCTCAACTTGCAGAGGGGTTACTTGCTGATACTCCCATCATAAGTTGAAAATGCATGTAACCTACAGAACATCATATGTTAGCCTAGCCTACATTAAACATGCTCGGAATACTTTAACTTGTGTACTTAGTCAGGCTTCCCTGGTGACTCAGTTGGTCAAGAATCTGCTTGCAATGAGGGAGTCCTGGGCTCCATCCTTGGGTTGGGAAGATCCCCTGGAGGAGGGCATGGCAACCCACTCCAGTATTCTTGCCTGGAGAATTCCCATGGACAGAGGAGCCTGGTGGGCTACAGTCCATGGGGTTTCAAAGAATCAGACATTAAACACAGAACACTTACATTTGCTTACAGTTGGGCAAAATCCTGTATCACAAAGCTTCTCATGTCATTGACTGAGCGCTGTACCGAAAGAGGAAAACAGGGCGGCCGTGAGGGTCTAGAATGACTGTAAGTGTATGAATTGCTCACCCACGCGATCACAGGGCTGACCAGGAGCAGAGGCTCGCTGCCCCCACCCAGCATCACCAGGGAGCAGGCCGCTAGTCCAGGAAAAGATGAAAATTCAGAATTTGAAGTACGGTTTCTACTTGCTGAGTATCACTTTCACACCATCCTAAAGTCGAAAGATTGTAAGTCGAACTAAGCTGAGGACTCTAGTGTACACTTAGTAACAGAGGAAAGGCCTTTGCCCCTGCAGGGCCCAGATCCAGGCTTTCCAACTTTGTTTGCATAAAAGAACACTGTTTACAAAGTAGAAATGAGCAGAATAATTGAACAAGAATGGCGGTTGTCTTTCGGTAAAGCCATAAATTCTTTAGCATTTGAGTCAAACTGAAACCTTAATAATCGATCCCTCTAAAAAAGTCATTCCAAAAATGTATTTCATTCATCAGGATGTTGCCTTTTTCCAAAAGAAACTTGAAGTGGGTTAAGATAAAGATGTGTACACGTTAAGATTAACAAAGCAGACATGAACAGGACAAGCGGGAAAATGAGGAGAAGCAGAAAACCTGACCTCAAGAACCAGCTAATCTCTGACGATCAGCCTGGGCTTCGAGGGCAAGTTTATAAGGCACCTATCAGGAAACCTGAAACATGGTATGGGCTAATAAATGGTGGCCAGTGTTATCATAATTCATAACCAATATTACATTTATGTTCTCAAATTCCCATTTTATATATTTTTTAATTTAGATTTCCCTGTTTTTCCTTTTGGCTATGTTGTGCAGCTTGCAGAATCTCAGTTCCCTGGCCAGGGATTGAACCTGCGCCGTTGGCAGTGAAAGCACAGATCCTAACCTCTGGATCGCCAGGGAATTCCCTCAAATACCTATTTTATTTCACCACATGAAATTGCAGCTACATTCATTTTTAAGGCTTTAAAATAATTCTGGAACAAAATGTCATTGGGTTGGAATCTTCTGGTACAGCCCCATACCAAACTCCCTCTTCTGAATCAGGATCATCTGAACCTTGCATTTCAGCAAATAAAAAGGAATGATTAAATTAGCAATGTGCTTTTCCCATACATTTAGCTCTTCCATCTCTGACTAGAAAGTTTGGAGGCAATAAGGTCCCCAGTATTTTGGTTTGAAAAACATTTCTGTGATTCTTGGTAGCCATGACACACAAGAAAAAAGGACTTCCCTGGTGATCCAGTGGCTAAGACTCTGAGCTCCCAAGGCAGGGGCCCCTGTTCAATGCAGTCAGGGAACTAGTTCCCACATGCCACAACTAAAGATCCCCAAGCTGCAACGAAGATCCTGTGTGCCGCAACTGAGACTGGAGCAACCAAATAAATGCGTGCGCTCAGTCGTGTCCAACTCTTTGCAACCCCATGGACTGTAGTCCGCCAGGCTCCTCTGTCCATGGGACTTTCCAGGCAAGAATACTGGAGCAGGTTGCCTTTTCCTATTCCAGGGATCTTCCCAACCCAGGGATTGAACCTCATCTTTTATGTCTCCTGCATTGGCAGGCGTGTTCTTCCACTAGCACCACCTGGGAAGCTCTTAAAAAGGGGGGATTCATTTTGATATTTGGCAAAACTAATACAATTTTGTAAAGTTTAAAAATAAAATAAAATTAAAAAAAAAATGGGGGGGGATAAAAAGAGTAATTTCCATTTTCCCCATCACCTATAATGGAAGGTTTCAACTGGGAGACTCTCAAACGATATTTCCAGTGCAGGTCAGAGAGACAGAGAATTGAACCAAACGGGATTTTTCTGTTATCCTTCATCTTGATCTAAGACGCTGCCCTCAAGGACCAGCTTGTATAGCCGATGGCCCCAGCACAGTCCCCGCAGGTCTCCCAGAAATGTCTTGTGTTGAAGCCTGGAGAGAGTGTCCCACTTTGTACAGCAGGCTGTCGCCGGCACCAGGGGAAAACTAGCAGATTCCACCTGGGCACGAAGGCCAAGTCTCCCTTCATAGCCCTTCCTTTAGCTCTTCCGTTTGCCTTCTGCCAGATCCTTAGGTGAGTCCATCCTGAGATTCACCTGAGATGATACCAGAAGGTGGTTTATAAAAGCCTGGCCTCTCCCCAGGCGTCTAGCACAGTGCATGACGCATACGTGCTCAGTAAGTAAATGAGAACTGAACTGCATCCAAACAAAAATGACCCCAATGATTCAAGTTCAGTCCAGAAGGGAAAAAAAAAAAAAAAACCCTCAAAAGAGGAGAATGAGCTGTCAGAATAATACTGTCAAAATGAGATCCTCTAGATTTTCCCATATATGAGTCCTCCTCCTCCAGTCACACTGGTTGGATGTCCCTTCATGTCTGTATTCATTCGAGCCTCCTCACCTATCAGAAACCATCATCGGCTATTATCATTTAGTAATTCTATCTTGATGAGATTAACAAGATTGGAGGTGAGAGGGGGAACAGCAGATGGAATATATTCTGAATTGATAAGATAAAGAAGGGAATGTGGACATGGACAGTTTGCATCACTGATCAATTAAAAAATACTCATTTCCTGAAAAGAAAATGTGTGGGTTCAATGCGTCTTTGTTGTTTTAGTCACTAAGTTGCGTCTGACTCTTTTGTGACCCCAGGGACTGCCAGGCTCCTCTGTCCACAGGATTTCCCAGGCAAGACTACTGGAATAAGTTGTCATTTCCTTCCCCAGTGAATCCTCCCCATCCAGAGATCAAACCCATGTCTCCTGCATTGGCAGGAGGATTCTTTACCACTGAGCCACTAGAGAAACCCCAATACCTTTCTACTTTTTCTCAAAAAAAAAAACTGTATTTGCTTCCCATGCACCAAATGAATGTAATTTTCCTGGATTTATATCAGGCTAAAAACTACCCCATCTCACTTCATTCATAGTTAAGAACCTATAAAAGCTGCCTCCTGTCCACTGGAATTTTTATTTAACCAAAGAAATGATCATTAATACTAACATATACATTGTTTACATTGTGATTATGCAAAGCAGAAAATTTAAGAGAGTAATTTGACTTGTGGAGTCTTTCCGTCATTGTTAAATTCTCTAACCGTCCGCCACTACAACCCCACATTAAAATCTTCAGAAGTGAATTTCAAACTTCATACAAATGTATTTTAAATTAGTTTGCACATATAGAACATGATTTCAGGGTCTTCCCTGGTGGTCCAGTGGTTAAGACTTCTTCCAATGCAGGGGGTGCAGGTTTGATTCCTGGTGGGGGAGGTAAGATCCCACATGCCTTGGAGCCAAAAAAAAAAAAAATCAAAACATAAAACAGAAACAGTGTTGTAAAATTCCATAAAGACTTTTAAAAATGGTTCACATCAAAAAAGGAAATCTTTTTAAAAAAGAAACAAAACATGATTCCACTTGTGATGTGAACCTAGGTACACAAGCCTTTTATGGCATTATCAGGATTGTTGTTTAAGTAAAATTTCCAGCTAACATATGGTAGTTGTTAGAGGTGCTTAGCCGAGAAGGCAGTAGCGGGCGGTCGGGTTCAGAACACACCACTCAGGTCCTCTGATGGCCACGGGAGAGCCTTTTTCCCTGACTGCTGAGCGTTGAGACCTCCACCAATCAGCCCAACACCCAGTCTCTCAGCCAACAAGCAGCAGATTGTTAAGAAGCTTTTTTTCTTGTTTTTCTCCTGGAATGTTTCCACTTCAAGATCAAAGCCATGCTTGGAAATATCACTGTGTGGTATCTACACTGATTTTTTTTTTTCTTTCAGTGCAAAACAAGAAGGATTGGAATTGGCCCAGTGGTCCAGAAGCTCTTATCCAGAGACAAGTGAAGGGAGGCTATACACCCTCCTTGCTTTACCTCTGATCCCAGAGGCTCGAGCCCCCAAGGGTCAAGAGCCGGGAAGGATAGGCCCAGAGCAAACTAAGCGGGGCCTGGATTCAAAGAAGTTAGTACACAGGTGGGAGCACTCGAGTCCTGGTCACTTGGGCTAACCACCACCCCTTACCCTCCTCTCTGCCCCATCCTGCCCCGCTCTGCTTGCTCCCACTCTGCCAGTCTCCCTTCACTGGTGAAACGCCCTTTAACCAGCCTGGTCCACCCTGCAGCCGATTCCCAGCCTCTGCTCTCCCCTTGTCTTCTTCACACCCCAGTTTCCACGGCCACCACCTCCTCAGCTGCTCCCTAAACGCTGCCGTTCCTTGGGTTTCTGTCTGGGAGTTCTACTTGAGTGATTTCATGCACACCCCTGGCCTCAGCTGCCTCATTTGGTAATTGTTTGCAGCCTGGATTTCCAACCTGGGCCTCTCCTGGTATCCAAGCTCCGGCTGCCTTCTAGCAGGTTCCACTGAATGGTCTGCTAGTACTGCCTTCAGCGTGCGCTCTCTTCGGACCAGCCTCCCAGACGTGCCTCACGTGTGGGGGTCTGGAGCGAGTCCCACTTGACTCCGTGCCCGTTTATGCAGTGGTTGGCACCAGTGGCAGCACTTGCAGGCGTTAGGAGACCCAGCAGAGTCCACCTGGGCGCGGAGAACGAGCTCTCTCCACACGTCCTCCCTGAGCTCTTCCTTTTCCCTTCTGCCAAATCCGTAGGCAATTCCATCCTGAGATTCACCCGACACAGTAAAGTGTTAGTCGCTCAGTCGTGTCCGACTCTGCAACCTCATGGACTGTAGCCCGCCAGGCTCCTCCATCCATGGGATTCTCCAGGCAAGAACACTGGAGTGGATTGCCATTTCCTTCTCCAGGGGACCTTCCCAACCCAGGGATTGAACCCTGGTGTCCCACATTGCAGGCAGATTCTTTACTGTCGAAGCCACCAGAGAAACATCCTTCGATTCACCTGACATGACCAGTTTATAAAAGCCTTAGCCCCTCCTCAGGTATCCAAGTGCGTGGTAGGGACCTGCTCCCCAAACCAGCAAACTTTCTGTCATGCCTTACTCCTTCCTACACCATCAACAGCCAACAGAGCTCAATTCTACATCCTAAATATTTCAAGATACTGTCCCTTTCTCTCCATCCCACCTCCTGAAGCAGGCTTCATCACCTGCATCCTCTAAAAGCTTCCAGATTGCTTTTCATCACTTCCCTCTCTTCATGTCTCTCTAGTTATTTTTCTGAAAACACAATCCACCACTTCTGCACACATTCAATGAGTTCCAGTTGCTTGTACTTTAGTAAAGCCCAGCCCCAGTGTGTGGTGCGCCAGGGCCTCTGCAGGCGACTATACCAGCTGCATTCTGGTCACTCCCCAACCCCCCCATCCCACTGGGCTCTCTGTCTCCTCAGCTCTAAATGCACTTGGCTCTGCCTGCGAAACACCCGCTTACCATTTAAAAACTTAGTTTAGACATGAGAAGCCCCAGTCCCTTGGGCAGAGTCCACCGCAGCTCCCTGTGCTCCGTGGGCCTGCCAACCTAACCTCCCGGGACTCACGACTGGGCTGTCCCCTCACCCACCACCAAACCCACTCCCAAGGGTGGTGCTTTCAACAGGCCAGGTGCTCAAAAGTGCCTGTGCTTTTGATTCCACGAGAGTAAAAAAGCTGGAAAGCCACAGATCCGTTTCCTAACAGTCTTGTTATGTTTGTATTCTCTTCCATCCCCACAACAGATACTGTCTACATAAGAATCTAATCTGGTGGGTACTTATTGATTTCTAAAAGCAAAGAAGAAGCTCTCAATGCAGAAACTTCACAGTGGAAGCCTGTTTGGGAGCCATCAGGCACCACCCCCGGGGAGCGGTCAGTCTTTACCTGGACAACCTCGAGCCTGGCAGAAGAGGGCAAGGTAAGGAGGGAGAAGAAAAACTAGAATCGCCAACACTACAACAACCCCTCATACGTGTCTAGATGAGCAATTCATTTAAGCCAATAGAGAAGTAATGGTCTTAATCAACTGCAAAGAGCAAATGACATTACGTGGTGATCAGATATGAACTCAGGGTAGGAAGGCCTGGGGGCCTCTGCTCCATCTCTGATCCGTCTCTTCCCCTCTCCTACTTCTGGCTTCCCTGCTGTTTAACGGGAGCCTTGCAGAGGCTGGCTCATCAGAAGGCTGGGGAGCTGCTGGGGAAAGGCTGTCGGGGGCAGGGAGGACGGAGGGTGGTGAGGAGGAGACAGAAGTGTCACTTGGGTTGTGGAACAGCAGGGTAGTGTGGGACCTTCTGTCCACTGCTTTGTCCCCTCCTGGAATTCGGGCTCTGGTCGCCTCTCTCCTGGACTGTTTCCTTTGATGACTAAGCTCAGTGTCCCACCTCCACCCTCATTGCTCTGGTCCCCAGGCGGCCACCAGAGCAATGCTCCAAGGGGCTAATCTAACCTTGTCTTTCCTCTGCGTCCCGGGGCCCAGTGCATTACAGGATTCACTCGTCTACTTCAGCCAACAACTATGGGCCCCCCAGTCCTAACCCCTGTCCCCTCTCACCTCCCATTCCAGTTGATGGGTCTCAACTTGTCATCCATCACCTCTGTACTGGCTCTGCCCTTCTCTTTGATTGGAGTCTCCTTTCAAGATTTAGGTCAGGTGTCTTGTCTTCAGGAAGGTGTTTACCTTGTTGACCTAAAACAAACAGACTGCCTGTCATTTCTCCAAGAAAGATGGATCAGCAGAGAATTGTGGAGGAGAGCAAAACTTGCCACCCTAGGGCTTCCCTGGTGGCTCAGATGGCAAAAAATCCGCCTGCAATACAGGAGACCTGGGTTCAATCCCTGAGTTGGGAAGATCCCCTGGAGAAGGGGATGGCTACCCACTCCAGTATCCTTGTCTGGAGAATTCCATGGACAGAGGAGCCTGGTGGGATACAGTCCATAGGGTCTCAAAGAATTGGACATGAGTGAGCGACTATCACAGACAACATGCCTCTCAGTCTTGGGGATTATTTCAAGCTGGAAACAGTCAAGGCCCAAAAAACCCAGAAACTTTGACCTTCCCACTAACTGCCTAAAAGAATTTGCATAGAGATGTCTGTTCCCAGAATAGAGCTGCCCCAGAGACTTCGGCAGAAAGTATGGACCAGAGTGGTAGGGAAAACCCCTAGAGATCAGGGTCCAATCTGGGTCCCAATGTCTCTGCAGGCCCAGAAGACAGATGTTTATTTACCAAACATTTGCATTTCCATCTCCTTGTGAAGTGCCCTCCTCCCCTTTGAAGTCCTAAACCACACCCAACAGCCTCTTTTGCCTTTGGCTGTTCAAGGTGAGGGCTTGGCCCCATTTTCATGACTTGCTGAGTTTTCCTGGGTCTCCTCCATGAATACATATTATTGAAATTTTGTTTGATTGTCTCTTGTTAATCTGTCTCATGTGCATTTTATTCTTAGACCAGCCAGAAGAACCTGGCAGGGTAAACAAGAATTTCTTGCTCCCCTACAATTGCAGCTAGGGGTCTGAGCCATGGTAGTCAGGGGAAAGAGATCCCTTTTCTGGTGGCGGGCGTGGGAAGGGAGGCGTGGGGGCAGAGGAAGAGGAGGGCTGTAGTAAACGCAGAGTCTGTGGCTTTCCATTGGCTGAGAGCTTGCCAGGAAAGGAGTCTTTCTGCTTCCTGGTGGGCTCTGCGGTCATCACGGGGCCTGAGAGCTCCCTCTTCTGTTCTCCCAACTCCATTTAAAATAAATCGAGGGGGACTTCCTTGACAGTCCAGCGGTTAAGAGTCCAAGCTCGATGCATGATACTGGTTGCTTGGGGCTGGTGCACTGGGACGACCCAGAGGGATGGTACAGGGAGGGAGGTGGGAGGGGGGTTCGGGATGGGGAACATGTGTATACCTGTGGCGGATTCATGTTGACTTATGGCAAAACCAATACAGTATTGTAAAGTAATTAACCTCCAATTAAAATAAATAAATTTTATATTAAAAGAAAAAAGACTCTACTTTTCACTGCAGAGGGCACTAGTTTGCCCTGGTCAGGGAAATAAAATTCCACATGCTGTGTAGCACAGCCAAAAAAAAAGTTGGAAGAAAAAGAAAAGAAATTGAGGTTTCTACCTAATTTTTACAAAACATATAGATATACATATAGACAAACACAGAGATAGACACATATGTTCATACACACACACACACACACACACACACACACGCACACACACAGCATACTACACCACACGTTGACACTGGGCTAGATCCCTTCCCTGGACCCCCCCCAGCACCTCATCCTGACCTCATCCGCACTGAACCAACCATCTTTTACCTATAAATCTGTCCTATCTCACTGATAAACCCCTCCAGGTCAGAGACTGTGCCCCTCTCAACTTTAACACCCTGTTTTCCCCCACACTCTGTCTGCTTCATAGTGGGCCATCAATAAAGCTTTGCTAACTGAACCCAACCCTAAGGGTGACCAAATTTAAAACCGATTACCCTCTTCGAGTCCCTGGGCAGACTGCAACTACCTTTCATGGCAATGGACAGTATCACACCCCTCCCCACACCCTTCAAGTCTTATCCTTGCCCCTTAAAGCATACACAAAAATTGTACTCCTAAAACCCAGCCATTGGCTGTTGAATTCAAAACCCTTCTCCAATTTGAGATATTCCACAGAATAAATGGAGTCAGTGCCGTTTCTAGGCAGCCAAAAGGAAACAGAAAAGGGACTAGCTTAAAGTTTCATTCAGCACTCACTCACTTTCCCATTTATCTCCTTTATTAAGACCTTTTGAAGACAGAAACTACATCTGACAGTTCTTTCAATTTCCCACAGCTCCTCACAGGATGCTTTCGATACAAAAGACAAAGTGTTGCCAGAGGAGACAGGAGAGGATGGACATGGGCCCTTTGGACCCATGGACATGGGTTTTCCAGAGGAGAAAAATAACACGTAACATGGAAATGTAATACACGCTTCAAAAGTACATGTCACCACCTGTGTGCATCGCAGGAACTCAGCTGTGTTTCTGTCTGTCCCACGGCAGTTTATACACCTGAATCAGCTGCTCATCTGGGTCACACACAGCCACCACCACAGGCTTTGGGACCAGACAGCTCTGGGTGGAATCCCAACTCTCACCCACCAGCTGTCCGCCCAGGGCTAGCCTCTTGGGCTCAGTGTCCTCACGGGTAAAGAGAAGATGACACGCCTCGCAGGGATGGGGCGCTGTCACCAGGGGCGGTGTGCTCTTCAACAGTCAGTATTTGTCTTTCAAACTTCAAACTTTTGATTTTGCACTTTGTATTGGAGTATAACCAACTAACAATGTTGTGGTAGTTTCCAGTGAACAGCAGAGGAACTCAGCCATACAGAGACATGTGTCCCTTCTTCCCCAAACCCCACTCCCATCCAGGCTGCACACGTAATTGAGCAGAGTTCCCTGTGTTATCCAATAGGTCCTTGTTGGTTATCCATTTTGACTATAGCAATGAAACAGTCACTATCTGATTGTTATTGTTATGTGGGTCCTCAGTATTATCTGAAATGAGAGCAGAGATTCTGAATTAGAGCAGGACACTATTCAATTATTGGTGGAAGTTTGGCAATTTGGAGAGTATAATGGGAGAGATCACACCTGAATATTTCTAGAGCCAAACAACAAATTAGTAAAGAAAGTTTACTTTAGGCACTAAGACCACTGCCTACATAGGGCACTTCTTTGGCAAAAGAAGGTGGGGAGGAGGGGGTCCAGCTGGGCCCAGCACGTGGAACAGGGGAGTGAGGGAGTGGCCGACCACTGACAGAGGGTCAGCTCCGAAAGCCCCTTTAGGTCTCTGGTGGCAGCAAGTTCCCACCCGGAGAGGGGGAAGCAGCCCAGGAAATCCAGGGCTCAGGCGAACCTGAGCCTGGACCTTAGATGAATTCCACCTCTCAGGCAAAAGCGGTCAGCAGCCGCACAGAAGCCCTTTCCAGTGCTGGTGAAGCCTGGGCTTCTCTGAGGCTCCAGGACTGGCCAGACCCCTCTCCATGGGACTGGCCGTCAAGCACAGTGGAACCAAGATGGAAACCGGGGGGTCATTTGGAGGCCAAGGCTCCCTAAACCCACAGGAATCGGGGGTGGGGGGAGGTGCTTAAACTCTGTAATTCCTGCCTGCCTGAGCACTGACTCAGGAAACTGCACTGAAGGGAGAGCATCAGAGAAGTCAGTGGTCCCAGCTCTGAGCAATTGGTGGAAGGAGTCAGGAAGACGGGATGCAAGCCACACGTCCAGCCGGGTTCAAATATGTTGTGTTATCCATCATTGACATTGGTCAACTTTTTCCCTCCCAGATGCATCTTTGGATCGAGGTGCAGCTACCTACCTATGGGCACATGTCGTTAACTTGCAGATATTTTTATTTAAGAATTTTTAAAATTTATTTAGGCTGCAACACGTGGCTTGTAGGATCTTAGTTCCCTAACCAGGGATTTTTTTTTTTTTAATTTTAATTGGAGTATAGTTGATTTACAGTGTTGTATTAGTTTCAGGTGTACAACAAAGTAAGTCAGTTATATATACACATATATCCACACTTTTAGATTCTTTTCTAAAGAATAACAGGCCATAACAGTGTAGAGTCCCTTGTGCTATACAGCAAGTTCTTACTAGTTATCTTATTATATAAAAATATAGTAGTGTGTATATGTCAATCCCAATCTGTCAATTTATCTCTCCCCACCTCCCTTACCCCCTGGTAACCATAAGTTTATTTTCTACATCCATGACTCTACTTCTGTTTTGTAAATAATTTCATTTGTACCCACTTTTTTTTTCAGATTCCACATATAAGTGATATCATATTTGTCTTTGTGTCTAACTTACTTCATTCAGTATGACAATTTCTAGGTCCACCTGTGTTGTTGCAAATGGCATTCTGTTCTTTTTTATGGCCGAGTAATAGTCCATTGTGTGCAGGTACCACGTATTCTTTATCCATTCCTCTGTGGATGGACATTTAGGTTGCTTCCATGCCCCGGCTATTGTAAATAGTGCTACAGAGAACACTACAGTGTTTGACCAGGACTGAGCCCATGCCCTTGCCAGTGAGAACACAGGACCACCAGGGAATTCCCTGCAGATATCTTTATAATAACATCACCAGCATTTACACAGTGCTTTTTGGATTCCGAACCACTTTCATAAAAACCGGCTCACTTGTTTCTTGGAATAACTTGTGAGGTAGAAAAGGAGGTGATTTTTACCACCTGAGATATATTTTGAAGCCTAAGAGAATTTGAGGTGTCACACAACACTTGATTTGGGTTTCAGAAGAAGGAATAGGAGATTGCCAAGCATACTTGGAAGGCTGCTTTCTCCGGAAGTGATGGTCATTTGCACCATTATATGCATGCCAACCCATCCGCCCAGTCACTTTAATGCTGGACCAAAAAGTTGGGGAGACATAACCACTTCCAGTAGAGTATCTTTGTGGGACCAGTGCCCTGGGACTTGCGTGTGACCTACAATCTCAGTTTTAACGTAACATCTTCCAAAGCAATTAAAAATACTTTACCCATGGATTGACGTCGAATTCCCTTCTCTGTACCCAATTAAAAAATAATGATAACAGTCTTATTAGATCTAAAATAAGCCCAGATTAGAAACAGCCTGTTTAAAAATCAATAAACTTGCCTTAATCCCTGCAGTGGAAAAAGAAAGAGGCTCCTCTCTGTCTTCCCTAAAAAGTCAGTATTTACACAAAGCATTGCGTTGCCGGATTCGGAGACTCAGAGGTGCCCGAGCCTTCACCCAGAGGCCTGCACCCCCTGAATCCTGCAAGACTTATTTGGCCATAACTAATCTTAGCTCCAGGCTTGCTTACATTTTTGGGTGACCCTTTCGCCTGGAATGCTTCTCAGTGTTCTCATTAGCACTGTCTTCCCAGCCCCGGCCCTCATCTCCTTTTGTTGCTGTTACTTTCTGTCCTGCCATTTGTAATCTTGACTGCTCCCAGCAGCCGGCCTGGCATGTTCCCTCTCACACTGACATCTGTTCCCGCACCAGACCCGGCCCGCCTCCTACCCCCCTGCCCTGTCCCCACGGCCAAGCCCCTCTGCTGCCCTCCCTGGATGTTTGCACCTGGATTTCTGATGTTGTTAATTCTTTTTCCAATTATGAAACATACTTTATGCTTTTTATATAAGACTGTAAAGAAAGATATTAAGAAAACCTCCATAATCTACACTCAGAGTCAGACACTGCTTTTTGTAGTGTGATCCGTATTTATATTTTATTGTATGTTTCATTCAGAAAGTAACGTAGGGAGTTGTCTGGGGGTCTGGCATTAAGATTCGGCCCTGTCGCTGCCGTGGCCCTTGTTCCATCCCTGGTCGGGGAACTAAGATTCTGCAGGCCACACAGTGTGGCCAAAACAAATAAAAACAAACCAAGTAATTTTTTTAAAGTAATCTATTCTGTGCTGTGACGTGATGAGAATGACACTTAACTTTTGTGGTCTTTTTCCCCCAAATTCATAACTGCAATCTAATCATGAGGGAAAACATAAACCCAAAGTGAGGGACCTTCTACAAAATATCTGACCAGAACTCCTCAAAACTGTCAAGCTCACCAAAAACAAGGAAAGCCTAAGAAAGTGTCACGGTCTAAAGGAGCCAAGGGAGACACGGTGTCTAATGTCTCCTGGTGTCCTGGATGGGCTCCTCCTGGAACAGGAAAAAGGTATTAGATGAAACACTTTAAAAATCCCATGAAAGAATAGATATTGGTGGGATTCCCTGGTGGTCTAGTGCTTAAGACTCTGTGGTTCCATTGCAGAGGGTGTGAGTTCAATCCCTAGTGGGGGAACTAAGATACTCACATGCCATGAAGCCAAAAAAAGTTGACATTGGTTAACTAAAGTTGTTCATTAGTTGTAACAAATGCAAGATGTTAACAATAGAGGAAACTGGGTACTGAATATATGGGAACTCTCTGAATTATCTTTACAACTTTTCTGTAAATCTAAACCCATTTTCAAATTTAAAGTTTATTTTTTCTTCCAGTTTTATTGAGATATAATTGACATGCAACACTAAATAAGTTTAAAGTGTACAGCGTCATGATTTGACTCACATCACGAAATGATTATCACAGTAAATTTAGTGAACATCCATCAACTCATATAGATACAAAAGAAAAGAAAAAAATTTTCCTGGTGATGAGAACTCAGGATATACTCTCTTAAAAATGTTCATATGGAACAAATTTTCATATATAACATAACAGCAGGGTTAATTATATGAATCATACTTTATATCCCAGGTACTTATTTATCATATAACTGGAAGTTTATATATGTTTTGAGCACTTGCATCCAAGTTTCGGGAAAAAATATTCAGGCAACACGGAAGAGTGAAGCAAAAGGCAATAGGTTTCCAGCTCACCTCCCCACCTCACAGTTGGCACCATCCTTATTTTCTGGAAACGTTGCCTCTTTGTGTAGTCGAGCTCGTGCTGCGGTGCAGTTCTGAGTCCTGGCTTTTTTGTTTTGTGTTACAGTGTAAGCATTTTCCCATGCCCTTAAAATTCTTCTTAAAGACAATGTTACAGGTTGTATAACAGTCATGCACTGTTTTCTTGCCTAAGGTAGCTGTGATCCACCCTTATGATTCCAGGAGATTTGCTTTCATTTTCCATATTTTAGAAACTTTCCTCCTGCAAAGAACTGCTCCCCTACTATCTCCAAGCAACAAGGAAGACCTCAAAATCCTCATCCAGGCCTTCCTAGGGCCTCCAGAAAACTTGTTTAATCCAACTGCTTCAGCAGAGTTTGGGTGTCAAGCCTTTCTTTTCGTGATCTCTTCCCTTGCTTTTATTTCTCACGATGGAGGATTTGTGATCCAATGGGTAAAACTCAGGGGCTGTCAAGACTGGTGATTAAAATGTGGACTGTTGGAACGTTAATGTACAGGGTAGCATCCTTCCGAAATTAGATTCACCTGGAGCCCCAGAACAAGATGCTATTTCAAGGTAGGGTCTTTGCTCATGTAATATGGTAAAATGAGGTCATGCTCATTAAGGATTAAGGTGGGAGTCCAGTCCAATCACTGGAGTCCTTGAAAGAAGGCCACGTGGAGACACACACACACGGAAGGAGAATGCCACGTGAGGGTGGAGACAGGTTGGAGGGACGTATCTAGAAGCCAAGGAACGCCAGGGGCCAGCGGCGGCCACCAGGAGAAAGGCAAGGGACGATGATCCTCGGAGCCCCCAGGAAGGAACGAACCCTGCATATAGCTTCAGTTTGGACCTCAAGTCTCCGGAACAGTAAGAGAATACATTTCTGTTCTTTTAAGGCACCCAGGTGATGGCATTATTTACAGCAGCGCTTGCAAACTAATTCCAGCAGGCTGTGGTCTCAGAGGGTGGTGGGTGTAGGCAGAGCTCCGGCACTTGAGTGGGGAAGGGGTCGTGGTTCCCCTGTGGGGGCAGTGAAGTATCTGGGGATGGGTGGGCGGGCGAGAGCTGGGGGTCACAGGCGTCAGGCACTGAGCAAAGGTCCCACTGGCCGCAGGTGTTTCGTGTTATTTCCTTTCTCCACAGTCCTCCCCACCTCACGGCCGTTTCTTTCTGGTCAGACAGAAACAGGCCCACAAAGATCCCGTTCTTCCCTCACATCTGCGTCCAGAATATTTCTAGAAGACCCAAGCTGTTGTTTGCCAGGAAATGCCTTAATTACACAAAGCCTCGAGGGTGCAAAGCAGTTCATTTCCAAGCTCTGGCTATGACAAAATAAATTACTTCAGCGCTTCGTTTCTTATTCACTATTTGTAGTGAATTTGCTTGGATAACACACGCACACCTTAACAGCGATCGCTGTATGGATTTTTCACTTTTTCCAAAATCATCTTAGATTACTCTCCTAAGGAAAATATTGTCACAAAACCTCCTTTAAAAGAGAGGTGCTGTATCTGCTGTAAAAGCTGATTGCTGATGGAGAGGTTCTCCTCAGAAAAGAGGCTGAGGCTCAAGGTTGGTGAGCAAAGTGTGAGTGGGATGCTGTCGATAACTCTCAGCACGGTGACGTCTCAGGGGTCCATGGAGTCATTGTCTTTAAGGGGCTAGAAGGTTCCAGGAGATCATGAGGCAGGTATGTGGTGAGGGATTCCTCTCTTGGGGCTGGGGGAGGGGTGGTGCTGGAGAGCAGAGTCTTAAAGGGGCTTGATGACTTTTCCTACGATTATGACAGCGGTCCCCAACCTTTTTGGCACCAGGGGTTGGTTTTGTGGAAGACAATTTTTCCACGGACTGGGAGTAGGAAGAGTGGTTTCGGGATGATTCAAGGGCATTGCATTTATCATGCACTTAATTATAACATCAACTCCACCTCAGATCACCAGGCATTGCATCCCGGAGGCTGGGGACCCCTGAACTATGGGGTCAGAGTGGCAAGAGAAAACAGTCACCCTGGACTACTGTGAATGAAACCTGGAAGGAGGGTGCGGTTTGTGGGAGGAGAGAGCTCCCGGGGTTCACTGCAGGCAGATGGGCCACACCTCCCCAGAGGGGCCTTCACATCCTCTGAAAGTCCCAGCGTCGCTTTCTGTGTTGCTCATCAATTGCTGTGTAACCTCAGAACTGAGTGGCTTCGTACGACCAATGTCTGTTACCTCGGAGTCGACGTGGGTATGGAATGCGGGAGTGGAGTGGCTGGTCACCAGCCTCCGAGCCTAGCAGCCTCCCACTCGGGTGTGATCGTCTCCTTCACCTTCCTGACCTGAGTGTGCATCAGGGTGAGGTCGGGGCTGCGGAGCACCACCCGCCCCCCCCCCCTGCCCCCAGGGCAGAGCTAGGTGTAAGTACAGATATTCTCCCCTCTCAGCTCTGCAGCCTCATTGCTCTGAGCTTGGAAAGCTAACAGGGCCTCCCACCCAACCCCAAGCCACCCAGCCGTCCCTCAACCCCAGTGCTCACTGGCTCCAAGGCAAGAAATTGACACTTTGCTGTAGGCAGTAACGGGTCAGCCTCATTACCGGTCACTCTGAACATTCTTGGTTGGGTCCGCTAGTCTTCTGCATCAGGATGTTGCCAGCATGCAGTAAGGAGCCTCTTGCTGCGGTGAGGAGGGAGGTGAGGGACAAGGCCAGAAGTGGGGTCACAGAGCCAGCGATGGGCCGAAGGTCTGGCCAATCTGATGAAGCAACCTCAGAGAGGTCCAGAGAGTCCAGCCCAGGAACAGTCTGGGATGATGCAAAAGGAACCAGACATTGACTGGGAAGCCTTCATCCTAGCTTCACTTCCTGAACAGGTCTGGAGGCCTGGCCTGGTGAGCCAGGGCCAGCAGCTGGGAACAAGGACTCAGAAAAGCACCTTTTCCGCGCACGAGGGATGTGTAGCCATCAAAACAGGTTCCAATCCTTTGGCAGAAAACTCAGGCCCCTTCCTGCTGCAGCGCCTGCTTTTTGTAATTTAATTCATTGTAGGAATCCTCCCACCCCATACTACCCCTCCCTCCCAAAAAGCCAACTGCACAGTCCAGACAGGGACTCCTGCTTCCAGTAATGCTGAGTCCCTTTAGTTTAGACACTCATGCAGCTGGGCTCTCCGATGGAGACTGGTGGAGAGAACGCTGGTGCCTGGTTAGACAGACTTGTGTGGGGAGTGGGGGTGGCCAGTTACCAGTTCATCAAGGGTTTTAAAAATCATCTCAAAAACGAGTTCTTTTGTCATTTGCAGAGGCCAGGAGAAGAGTTTTAAGGAAAGGGTGGGAGAAGGGATAGGAATGGATAGAAGCCTACTATGAACTGTTTTCCCTCCAAGGCTTAACCAAATGCCCGCTCTCCTCCACGCACAGACCGTCTCCTAAAGGCCTCATCATCTTATATCCATCTCCCTTTCTGTGATTCCTAAAGCACTTTTTATCTGGGCATTCATCTGAAGTTTAGTTATAGGTTGTGTTAGAAATCTGTGATGGCTTACAAAAATATGAAATTGAAAAGACTTTTAAAACTCAGGTATATTGTCACAGAGAAGTGCATGGTCTTATCCAGTTGCTAAAAGGGGTCAGAAAGTTTCTCTGAGTATCCTTCCTGGAGGCAGAAGTTAAAGGGCAAAGGACCGTTGCAGGGGCCACACAGTGTCCCTTAGGGGTGATCAGACTGGTTTTTAGAAATAGAACATCTCTCAAAACAAAACTGAGAAAAATCTCCCCTGTGGGTCCAGCCAAAGACCTCCGTGTACTGTCTTATCTGAGAAAACGGATCATCTCTTATGACAGTGTGGGCTTTTTGTTTTTTTTTTAATCAAAATCACAAGCTGGCTCAACTAACTTACTCCTTTAATAGGAATGAGAAAAGCGTGTGTGTGTGTGTGTGTGTGTGTGTGTATTAGTCGCTCAGTCGTGTCCGACTCTGCAATCCCATTTACTGTAGCCCGCCAGGCTCCTCTGTCCATGGCATTCTCCAGGCAAGAATACTGGAGTAGGTTGCCATGTCCTTCTCCAGGGGATCTTCCCGACCCAGGGATCGAACCCAGGTCTCCTGCATTGCAGGCAGATTCTTTACAGTCTGAGCCACCAGGGAAGCCTGAGAAAAGCGTAAGCCAATGCAAATAGACAAGAAAGAAGACAGGAGGCAGGAAAGGGCACAAGAGGCTTCCCCGCCCCGACAAGAACAGACCATTTTACTAAGCAGTCGGCTGTTGTCCTTCCTTCCCAGCGGGGGCTGTGACTGGGCACCCTGCTGCATCTTCCCTGTAACCCCTTCTCCATTTCTCTGGGGGTCGAGAGGTTCCTTGTCCCTGTCTCCCGATTAGGGGCTTCTCCCAGGCCTGACTGTCACCAGCCTCTTCCTCTATACGTAGGTCCTCAGGAAACGGCATGCTTGCCTCTGGGTGCAGAACCTCCACCCTTGTTTGGCTTACTGTCTTGTTGCAGCTGGTGGATGACCTTGTAGTTTTATGTGTAGAAAAGCTCCTGTTGGGCTCCAGCCAGGCGAGTCACTGCTCAAAGACAGGGTCCAGCCGGGCCATCAGACTCTTCAGGTGTCGCCCTGTCTGGGCCAGCTGTTGTGTCACTTGGACCAGCTGTTGAACAGGTATTTTTTAGAAGCTTATCAAGAGTAAAGGACAGAAACGTTTAAAAAAAAAAAAAAAGAAAAAGCACCTAAAATTTCCACACCAAGAACCATGTCTAAAATTTGCTGCCTCCCTCCTACAGCACCCATCACAATGACTGGCCCAGAGTAGTTCCAAATTTTTCTTATTTATCACAAGGTCGCTGTCATCCCATTTGTAACTTTAAACAGTGTTCAACAACTGCTTTCTCTCTTCTTCCCTGAAGTCGCAGTCTGTGCTAGGCTGCAGGGTTCCAAGTGGCCAGCAGGTGTCGCCAGCTAACACGATTCTGAGACGCCAGAACACGTGAAATTCTTTTTCTCTGAAAACTTTCCATGGACCCTTAATATGGGTCGTGTAAAGTCCAAATCCTAACCAGGACATCCCAGGCCCTTCAGATTTAATCCAATTCACTTTTTATGGCCTTAGTTCTTACCAGTCCAGGCATCCATTCAATTAATCAGGAAAGGCTTATTGAATTTTTGTTGTTGTTGTTTTAATTAGGTGCTTTGCTGGGTGCTGGAGATAAAAAGATGACAGAGATTTCATCTCTGCTTTGGAGAAGCTCTCTGCCTACTCCACCTCAGAAAGCAATGTAGGGTTAAGCTGCTATGTTAAAGAGACATCTATCTACATACACATACACAGTGGCTTAAATTAAATTTATTTATTTCTCACACCAGAGACCAGAGTGGTCCAGATTGGTGGGTCAGCTGGGGTTCTGGCTTCTTCTCATACTGTTGTGTGTGTCATCATCTGTAGGATATTATCCTTAGTTCAGTTCAGTCGCTCAGTCGTGTCCGACTCTTTGCAATCCCATGGACTGCAGCACACCAGGCCTCCCTGTCCGTCACCAACTACCGGAGTTCACTCAAACTCATGTCCTTTGAGTCAGTGATGCCATCCAGCCATCTCATCCTCTGTCATCCCCTTCTCCTCCTGCCTTCAATCTTTCCCAGCATCAGGGTCTTTTCCAATGAGTCAGTTCTTCGCATCAGGTGGCCAAAGTATTGGAGGTTCAGCTTCAACATCAGTCCTTCCAATGAATATTCAGGACTGATTTCCTTTAGGATGGACTGGTAGGATATTATCCTTAATTGCACAGTCACTGCTGGGTCATAACCATATCCATGCTTCAACCTAAGAAAGGAAAAGAGAAAAAGAGGAGGGCGGGCAACTTCCTTTCAAGCAGCAAACACAGAAGTTGCACCTACCCTTATATTCACATTCCAGGGCAGGAACCTAGTCCTGTGGCCACATCTAGCTGCAAGGAAGGCTAGAAAATGTAGTCTTTATCCAGGTAGCAGCACGCCCAGCTAGCAATAACTTGCAACTATCAGTCTGGTCAAAAGCATCTCTTTTTTCATACAACCTAACTTTACGTTTCTTTAAACTTAAAAAAAAATTTTTTTTTCAGCAGAGCTCTGCGGCATGTTGTAATCTTAGTTCCCTGACCAGGAATGGAACCTGTGGTCCCTGCACTGGAAGCTCAGAGTCTTAACCACTGGATTGCCAGGGAAGCCCCAACCTAAATGGATTCTTGAAACAGTTTATGTATCTTCTACATTGCTGTCAATAGTAATTGTACTGTCAGGGTTTAGGAATGCTAGTTCATGGGAATTTGTGGTGACTGATAGCAGTTTACCATGCATGTTTCATATTTGTGAGACATACCTATTTCTGCCCAGCAGAAATGATAAAGTATGACCACAAAGACAACTAAGTTGATAAAATTCAGTGAAATGAAACTTAAAATCCAGTTTATTTTCCACTCAAGAAGATATGACATCTGAGTTAGTCTCTTGAGAATGTTCGGGTGGTAAAGGAGGAAGAACATTCTAGAATGTGAACAGCACCTATAGAGACCTGTAGTCATAGAGAGGCCAGCTATAGTGGTACATTGGTTATGGGGCGTGAGTATGTGTATGGGGAAGGGAGGCAGGAGAGAAAACGGAAAAATAGAATAGAATCAGATATTGCTAGGCTTCCTACTCCAAACCAAGGAACTTGGATTTTCCTCGGCAAAGCAGTTGCTTTGGAGGTACTTCCCAGTCCAAGAGCCACACTCAGATCTCAAACTTTCTGTCACTGTACGTGGGTGGGCTCCTGGCAGCCAGTGTGTAGAATGTGACCCAACTGACTTGTGAGACCGTGAGTGGAGATAACGTAGCAAAGGTATGTGTGTGTGCCTGTTGTTGTGTTCTTACTGGAAATTACTTGTGTGCGTTATGAAATCAATAGTAAAGATCCAGAAGCCAAAGGTTGAGAACAGGAGAGAGAAGATTTATGTTCCTCCAGAGGGCTCTTGGCCAAGATTCAAGGCAGGATTGAAGGACTGCGCTTTCATGGGGGGTTGTCAACCCTGCCATAACGAGAGGACAAGAAAGGAAAAGACAGGCTTTCATTTGGTGTTGGGAAGAAGAGGTGGCCATTACTGTCCCAGCCATTTCTGTGTCTCTGCATGGTAGAAGCAAGATCACTTCCTGAGTGAGGAGATCTGAGGAGAGTAGAGGGGGTTCAAAACCGGCAAACCTGGTAGTGTCACTCAGTAGTCATCAATTTATGCACGTGTCCAATCAACGAATGTTCACTGAGATCAGGCCGAATGGCAGGCAGTGGGAAGTGCACAGACGAGTAAAGCACAGCAGCTGACGCCAGGGCTTCCCCGCACAGCTGTGCGAGTTGTGCACTGCCCAAAGGTGCCAGTGAGGGACGAGCCTAAGCTGAAATCTGGTTCACGTGTAACGAGGCAAATCCTGCAGCAGATACGTGTGCCCAGAGTTAGTGCCTTTATCAGTGACCTCAGAGGGCCAGTGTGAAAGTCTGAGGGCCTGGTTAAGGGCGTTTTGTAGGAGAGAAGAATTCACTGTGGAGCGAGTGCTGTGATGAGGAGAAGGCTCTGCGGGCACAGAGGGAAGAGTGACATGAGCCAGTGGAGAGTGAGCAGGGGCCTGGAGCCACCAGAGAGTGCTCTGGGAAGCAGGCAGAGCAGGGGGGAGCGGAGTCACGAGCAGAGGCAAGGAAGCTCCGTTCACCACTTTTTTCTGTTTGACTCTGAACAATTCTCCACTGCAGGCACGCTCTCTCCCCATCAGGGACACCTAATCAGAGCTAGTTGGCCCCACAGGCAGGGGGCACCAGGCCCCCCAAGTGTAACACTCCACTCAGCCTGGAGTGTTAAGATGCTGATTGGCAGCAGGCTTTCTCCTCAGCCAGGGTGGGGTGGCCCGCGTGGCAGTTCTACTAAGCAAGAAGTGTTTATTTTCACGTCTAGGCTGTGTTGGTGAAGAACAGGTCCAGGAAGAGGACAGGACTGGGGTAGCCCCATGTAGCTTCTGACTCTGAAGGCTTTCTTTCCTTTCTGAAGCCGGGGGTCCTGCTCACAGAAGCCATGACGCCCTTATGAGACCTCCAGCAAGCCATGTTTTGGGCTTCCCTCAGATGGTAAAGAATCCACTTGCAATGCAGGAGACCCCAGTTCAATCCCTGGGTTGGGAAAAACCCCTGGAGGAGGGCATAACAACCTACTCCAGTATTCTTGCCTAGGAAATCCCATAGACAGAGGAGCCTGGCAGGCTACAGTCCATGGGGTCTCAAAGAGTTGGACACGACTGAGCAAGTAACACTTTGACTTTTTTCAAGCTGCGTTTTAAATATTTATCAGTGATTGGTGATATTACATATATTCACTTCATGGAGTAAAAGCTCTCACCTGTGTTATCCAGTCTGAGATGGGAGACAGCTCAGCGAGTGGACAAGGCCTGTGTCTCGGGGAAGGTAGCTGATTCGGCTGAGGACACGGCTGTTTCACCGGCAGAGCCAGGATGCAATCCCTGTCTGCCTGATTCAAAAGAACTGCTCTTATTTTTTACCCAGAGAAAAAGAAAGGTGACTCCTGCTTTATAGTTGTGAGAATCCCATGAGAAAATCAACACAAGGTGCCCAGCAGAACTCTCTACGCACAGTCGACATGTTCACTCCCAGAAACTCTTCATTGCCTTCTCTCTGTAATCAGAAGTGACCAACCGCTGCTAAACCACGACACTGAGAACACGGCTGGTCCCAGCCCCCATGCCTGCGCGTCACTCTGCTCTCACATGGCGCCCGGCTTCTGCTTGATGTTCTAAGATGGGCTTCTTGGGGTAGTGTTCTTCCTCTGGCTCCTCTCCCATGTGGTGGTTTAATTGCTAAGTTGTGTCCGACTTTTGAAACCCCATGGACTGTAGCCCACCAGTCTCCTCTGTCCATGGGATTTTTTCCAGGCAAGAATACTGGAGTGAATTGCCATTTCCTTCTGCAGGGGATCTTCCCGACCCAGGAATTGAACCCAGGTCTCCTGCGTTGCAGGCAGATTCTTTACCTACTGAGCTACCAGATGCACAATAGCTAAAAAAATGAGAAACAGCATGGCGGTCGTGGTGGGGTTCCAAGACCATCATCAATTCTTATAAAAAAAATAATCATTCTCTTTGAATGTGGTGTTTATCTGGGTACCGTGCCAAACTCAGTCTAGGACAGACACTGGGATAAGTTGAGGGTGGGAAGAGCGTCTCCTGACTCTCTAACCCACCAGCTGTAGGAAGTTTTTCTAGACCCAAGGGTTCTCAACCTCACCGGATCCAACTCCCCCCTTTTTTAATGAATACTCTATATTATTACCATGAAATAAAAAGGTAAACCACTGTAACTTGCCTTTGATGGAGTATTGATGGGCGAGCACACAAGGGAGCCTTCTGAGGTGTTGGAAATATTTTATATATTGATTTCAATGGTGGTTACATGCCTATATTCATATATAAAAATTCATTAAACAAGGGATCTCTCTTTTATTTTTTTATAAATGTATGTGAATCTATAATTATCTCCTTTAAAATTGAAATTAAAAGTGAGATCCAGGTAAAAATTTAACTGTGTGTTTTGCCATAATTTTATATAAATGAGGTGTGCTTACACCCATAAGATTGGCAGAAATTGGGGAGTTTAATACTATTCAGTTTACAAGGATGTAGAAAAAAGGGGAACTCTTCCGGGCTGGCAGAAGCATAAATTAGTACAGTGACTATGGACAGCAGTGTTGTCTGGTAAGACTGAAAATGTGTATGCCCAGCAATTCCACTTGCACACGTGAATAGGGATGTATGTATGAGTCTGTTCCCTACATCTGCACCTCTATGCCTACCCTGCAAATAGGTTCTTTCTAGATTCCATATATATGTGTTGATGTAGGATATTTGTTTTTCTCTTTCTGACTTACGTGGGGGGCAGAAGAGGGGCACTGAGAGAGCAGCATTGACATATATATACACTACCATCTATAAGACGGCTAGCTCATGGGAAGCTAGCTATCTTAGCGCGGGAGCTCCGCTCAACTCGGTGCACTGTGATGACCTAGAGGGGTGGGATGGGGGTGAGAGGGAGGCTCAAGAGGAAGAGGATATATGTATACTTAGAGCTGATTCACGCTGTTGTATGGCAGAAACTAACACAACATTGTAAAGCAATTATATTCCAATAAAAAAAGAATATATGAGATATTCTTTGGAATATTGCTAGTAATGGTACCATATTTAAAGCAAAGTATTCATAAGTTTTTTTCTTTTATTTAAAAATAAAAAATACTATGTAAAAGTCAACATGGAACAGGAAATATTAAACTTGACTCTGGGCTTTGAGAAACCATTCAGTGCCCAATAAGCGCACACATACCATTATTAAGCAATTGTGGTTATTGAAGAATTAAATAAAAATACTGTTTTTTTTCCTTAAAAAAAAAATCACTATTCCCCACTACAATATTTTGAAGCAATTAGCCTCAAATTAAAATTAATTAATTAATTAAAAAAATCACACTTCCATGTTGCCTATCAAAAGTGTAACAGACAGATGAGGTACTAGACCATTAACTCGTTTCTGTCTATTAAAAGCCCTTAGAGAAGCAAGCAGGTAAGTCATCCTGGCGTTAGTTCAATGATGGGGGTCAGTGTTTGCTGACAGTAAGCATAGTTCTCAGAACTCTTGAAGACACCTAGGAAGGTGCAGTCCTGAGGAGCCGGGGCGACCCTAGAAAACTACCCCCGCAGCACTCAAGACCTAGGATGTTAAGAGACGATGTGGCATTGGCACAACCGTGGGACCAGGAACTGAGCCCATCCACGGGGCAATGTGCTAGCCATCCCCCTGTAATCCTAGGCCCCAAGTATTCATGCCCTTGTGTGGTCCCTTCCCACGGGGAGTCAGCTGGTCCTATGGGGCCAATAGAATGTGGCAGAAATGACTTCATGTGGCCTTCGAGGCTAGATCATGAATGGTACTGCAGATTTCACCGTGGTCTCCTTGATCTCTAGGGAGGTCCATCCACCATGTTGTCGGGACACTCCAGCAGCCCCAAGGAGGGGTCCACAGAGAAAGGAACTGGGGCTCCCAGCTGCCAGCTGGCACCAACTTGGTTCAGTGTATGAGCCACAGTGAAAGTGAATCCTCTTACCAAGCCGTGTACATTATGTTCCGCTTTTTGTATACGAATTATACCTCAGTAGAGCTGAATATAAAAGAAAGAGAATCCTCTAGCCCCAGCCAAGCTTGCAAATGACTGCAGTCCCAGTTGACATCTGACCTAAATAAGAAACCCTGAGCTAGAATAACCCAACCAAACTGCTCCCAAATTCTTTGTGTGTCTATAATAAATGACCTGTAATATATGAAATATGAATATATATAGCCTTAAATCAAAACAAATAAGAAAATTTTAATAAAAAAATTTAAAAACTTTATTATAGTTGACTTGCAATGTTGCATTAATTTCAGGTGTACAGTAAAGTGAATCTTTGGTATACATATATATATATATATTTTCATATTCTTATCCCATGTAGGTTACTACAGATTATTGAGTAGCATTCCCTGTGCTATACAGTAAGTCTCTATTATCTATTTTATGTATAGCAGTGTGTATATGTTAATCCCAACCTCCTAACTTATCACTTCTCCCCACTTTTCCCCTTTGGTAACTGTAAGTTTGATTTTGATGTTTATGGATCAGTTTCTGTTTTGTAATTAAGTTCATTTACATCATTTTTATTAGATTCCACATATAAGTGATATTGCACTCTATCTGTCCTTCTCTGTCTGACTTGCTTCACTCAGTATGACAGTTTGTAGGTCCATCCATGTTGCTGTAAATGGCATTATTTCATTCTTCTTATTAGGTTGCTTCCATGTCTTTAGTGCTGCAATGAATATTGGAGTGCATGTATCTTTTGGGATTATGGTTTTCTTTGGATATACGCCCAGGAGTGGGATTCTGAATTCTTTTCTCATTCAATTTATATCAACAAATAAACTAAACAAACAAAAAAAAACCCAAAACAGTTTACTCATTTCCCCCATTCTCTACCCCTCACCTCTAGCAACCACCCATCTTTTCCAAATATAAGTGAGATTGTATGGTATCTGTCTTTGTCTGTCTGATTTATTTCACTCAGCATAATGCTTCAGAGTCCATCCATATTGTCACAAGTGGCAAGATGTCCTTCTTTTATGGCTGAATAATATTTCATTATATACATATAACACAATTTCTCTATCAATGGACACTAAGATTATTTGGCTATTGCAAATAATGCTGCTGTAAACATGGGAATGCATATATCTTTCTGAAATAGTGTTTTCATTTTCTTTAGAGGCATACCAAAGTGGAATTGTTGGATTATATGGTAGTGCTGTTTTTTTTTTTGGAGGAAACTCCATACTCTAGTGGCTGTGCCAGTTTACACCCTCACCAACTGTGCACAAGGGCCCCCTTTCCTCCACATCCTCACCAACACTTGCTATTTCTCATCTTTTAGATAATAGCCATCCTAACACATGTGAGGTGATACCACAGTGTGGTTTTGATTTGTGTCTCCCTGATGATGAATGATGGAGGGCATCTCTCATGTAATATCTATTGGCAAACTGTGTGTAGTTTTTTGAAAAATATTGTTTCAGGTCTTCTGTCCATTTTTTAATCAGATGGCTTATTTTTTGCTATTGAGGTGTATGCATTCTTTATATATTTTGGACATTAGTGCCTTATCGGATATACAATTTGCAAACATTTTTTCTTGTTCAGTATGTTGCATTTTCATTTTGCTGATGGTTTCCTTTGCTGTGCAGAAATGTTTTAGTTTGATATAGTCCCACATATTTATTTTGCTTTTGGTGTATGTTGGTTCGGGGAATTTAAAAAAATATCCAATTACTAGCTGACCACTAAGCTAAATGAGCAAAGAATTCAGTGGCCACACATGACCAAAAATGCAAACTCTATAGAATTAGTTCAGGAAAGTCACTAGGCAAGCAAATAACAAAACAGAAAGAGAGAGAGGAGAAAAAAAAATATCCTCCCCCTGGAGGAAGAGAATCTGATTTCCAGAGTTGCTGATTATATATTTTTTTAATGTCCAGTTTTTGACAAAAATTACAAGATATGAAAAAAACAGAAAAGTATGGGGCTTCCCTGGTGGTTTAGTGATAAAGAATCTGCCTGCCACTGCAGGGGACACGGGTTCAATCCCTGGCCTGGAAGATCCCACATGCCGTGGAGCAGCTAAGCCCCAGCACCACAAGTACTGAGCCAGTGCCTGAAGCCCAGGAGCCACAACTGCTGAGACCGTGTGCCTCAATTACCGAACTCCACGTGCCCTGGAGCCTGTGTCCTGCAGCAAGAGAAGCCACTGTAGTGAGAAACCTGTGCACTGCAAGTACAGAGTAGCTCCTGCTCACTGCAACAAAGACCCAGCACGGCAAAAAATAAACACACAAATTTTAAAAATACATAAATCAAAATATATTTTTAAAAAGAAAAACATGACCTATACACAGGAGGAAAAGCAGTTTATAAAAACTGTCCCTTGGATGTCTATACATTCAAGACCCTTAGCAAACTCCAAGTGGATTAAACTCTAAGACACCAACACCCAGACACATCATAATCCAACTACTGAAAGCTAAAGACAAAAAGAGAATCTTGAACATAGCAAGCGAGAAGCAGCTCATCACAAAGAAAGGATCTTCAGTAAGATTAACAGATCATTTCTCATCAGAAGCGATGGAGACCAAAAGACAGTGAGTGACATATTCGAGGTGTTGGGATGAAAAAGACTGTCAACCAAGAATTCGATATTCAGCAAAGCTATTCTTTAAAATAAAGGTGAAATGAAGGGATTTATAGATATTTTTAAGCAAGAGCATTGCTTGTTAGCAAACCTGCCTTGCAAGAAATACTTAAGGAGTTTCTCAAGCTGAAATAAAAGGATACTAGACAGCAACTGTGATCTATACAAATAAAGAACACCATAGGTACATATACGTAAATGTACCATTATACTTTTCTGTTCTCTGACCACAATGCAAACAAATTATAATAGCAGAAGGAAATTTGGAACATTCACAAATGCATAGAAATTAACCAACACTTTCCTTGAAATTTTCTGAGTGACAAGTATGAGAGGAGTGTCTTTTGTTATTCATAACAAGACACTTTCAACCATACCTGAGTTATTCTACTGAGGTAACTCTTTTGGTTTCCTAGATAGCTGACCGACAGAGGAAGCAATCTTGTGATTAAAAGGTTGGAATTTTCAGTCCCAACCCCTGACTTCGTGGAGACTGAGTTAATCACCAAGGGCCAATGATTCAATCAATTATGCCAGGTGGTACTCGTGGTAAAGAACTTGCCTTCCAATGCAGGAGACATAAGAGATGTGGGCTCAGTCCCTGAGTTGGGAAGATGCCCTGGAGGAGGGCATGGCGTCCCTCTCCAGTATTCTTGCCTGGAGAATCCCACGGACAGAGGAGCCTCGCAGGCCACAGTCCATAGGGTCACACAGAGTCAGATATGACTGAAGTGACCTAGCACTCACACATACACGCCTCTGTAATGAAACCTTCATCAAACCCCTAAAGTGCAGGGTTTGGAGAACTTCAGGTTGGTGAATACATCAAGGTGCTAAGAGGGCGTGCTGGGGATTAGCTCTCATTTGGCTATTCCTGAGTTGTACCCTTGAGTTCTGTGAGCCATTCTAGCAAATTATCGAGCCTGAGGAGGCAGTGTGAGAGCCTACCTCCCAACTTTACAGCTGATTGGTTAGAAGTACGGGAGGCCTGGGCTTGCAACTGGTCTTTGGGACTGAGCCTTTATCCCATCAGGTCTGCGCTAACTTCAGGCAGTTGGTGTCAGAATCAACTTAAATTAGAGGAAACCCAGCTGGTGTCCAGAGAGTTGGGAAATTGGTCGTTGTGGGAAAACTCCTCACATATTTGGTATCAGAGGTATTCTGAGTAAAAACAAATCGTAGTAGTAGGGTTTAATATATCCATTATGTATTCCTGCTTACTAAGTCATCCCAAACTTAGTGGCTGAAAACAAAACCGCTTATAACTTCTCATGATTTTGTGGCTTGGCTGGGTGGTTCTTCTGCTGATCTTGCCCGGACTCCATCAAGATGCTGCATTCAGGGACTTCCCTGGTGGTCCAGTGGCTAAGACTCTGTGATTCCAATGCAGGGAGCGCGGGATCGATACCTGGTTGGGGAAGTAAGATCCTGCATGTGTTGCAGTGTGGCAAAAAAAAAAAAAAAAGAAACTGCCTCCAGCAGCTGGAGTGGCTGGAACTGGAAGGTCTCACTTGGTGGAGACGGCCAGGAAGCTGGGACCTCTCTTTTGGCAAGTCATCTGGATTTTGAGAGCGTAAGCCCCAGTGTGCACGTGCGTGTCAAGCCTCTGCTGTGTCACGGTTAGGTCCCATTAGCAAAGCAATTCATAAGGCTAAGCCCAGTGTCAGTGTGGGAAGACGCTACCCAAGGGCATAGATGCCATGAATACCAGTGGGCTTGAATCACTGGGAGCCATCTGTGTAACAGTCTGTAATTCTGTAATTTTATATACATTATTGCTACCTTGACAGACAGCAGCCTGCCACCTAATTTTTCTTGTCACATCTTTTTCAGATGAGGCATCTAAGGCCCAATGAGGTCAAGTAACTTATACTTGCCCAAGGGCTTCCCTGTTGGCTCAGATGGTAAAGAATCTGCCTGCCAATGCAGGAGACATGGGTTCAATCCATGAGTCAGAAAGATCCTCTGGAGAAGGGAATGGCAACCCACTCCACTCTTCTTACCTGGAGAATCCTCATGGGCAGAGGAGCCTGGCGGACTATAGTCCATAGGGTCACAGAGTCAGATATAATGGAGCAACTAACATTTTCACTTTCCAGGTCCATAGCAATTAAATAGTGGGAAATTCTAATTTTTTTTCCAAAATCTGTGACCCTCTACTGGATTACAGGCTCCTCTTGGGAGGACCAAGAATATGAGAAGGAACGCAACTCACGCTGCTGCTGCTGCTGCTGCTAAGTCACTTCAGTCGTGTCCGACTCTGTGCGACCTCATAGACGGCAGCCCACCAGGTTCCCCTGTCCCTGGGATTCTCCAGGCAAGAACACTGGAGTGGGTTGCCATTTCCTTCTCCAATGCATGAAAGTGAAAAGTGAAAGTGAAGTCACTCAGTCATGTCTGACTCCTAGCGACCCCATGGACTGCAGCCTACCAGGCTCCTCTGTCCATGGGATTTTCCAGGCAAGAGTACTGGAGTGGGGTACCATTGCCTTCTCTGTACAACTCATGAGAGAACTCCAATTCATGTTTATATTTCAATGAGAAGCAAAGTGAGGTTTATTTTTGTTTGCATGTTCATGGAGAAGATGAATGAGTCCGATAATATGGGCAGAGGAGATATTAAAACTATTGACCTCGATGGCCAAGTCATCCATGCTCTCAGTGGAACGTTCATGGTTCCTCAGCTGTGGTCACTCAGTATTTCATAGGTGATTCTCTGTTGTAGCTCTTTCCTGTATACTATTTGGTGTTCACCCTTTATTATGAGTTCTTCCTGGTCTGAGTCCCCACAGCCTTTTACACTATCTGAAGCACAGAAAACTCTGAACAAATGTTTGTTGAATGAATAAATGAGCAAGCAGAGGTTAGGGAGACCAAAGATGGACTCCACACTTTTCCAGGGAGTCCAAGGAGAATCAATGATTCACCAGGGAGTGAAACATTAAATGTGATGAAGAATGAATGAATCATGTATTATCTGAAGAGCAAGCAAGAGTTCATAGGAGCAGGTGTTTTGATTAAACAAATAGGTCAAAATTCGAGAACTTAAAGACTAATCTTAAAATTGATTTACACTTCTAAGTAGCCTTGTCAGATTTTTCACTTAGAAAATTTCTCTTTCATTTCAGCCAAATCTGCTTGCTTGTTTCATTTTGATTTGTTGATTTTTTTCCTATAGCTTTTTATCAACAATTTTGAAAGTCCCCAGACAGGAGCCTGACTCAATAGCACAACTTCTCTCCTCTTGCTTGTTCTATTCCTTTCAGCCTTGATTTCAGGAATTTAAATTTTCCTCTCCAATTGAGAGTAAATTGTCCCAAAGAAAATTTGTTTTAAAACACAAGAGTTGGGAGGTTTTGTCTCCAGAGAGATTGAACCATAAAGGGTTTATCCCCAGTGAAGTAAAGGGGTGAAGCAACAATTCAATAAAAAAAAATAAAATAGACTTTAAAAAAGTGACTGTTATTCAGTCACTAAGTCATGTCTGACTCTGTGACCTCATGGATTGCAGCACGCCAGGCTTCCCTGTCCTTCACTATCTCCCAGACTTTGCTCAAATTCATGTCCATGGATTTGGTAACGCCATCCAACCATCTCATCCGCTGGCCTCTACCACCCTCTTCTTTTGCCTTCAATCTTTCCTAGCATGACAGAGTTGGCTCTTTCCATCAGGTAGCCAAAGTATTGCAGCTTTAGCAACAGTCCTTCCAATAAATATTCAGAGCTGATTTCCTTTAGGATTGAGTGGTTTAATCTCCTTGCAGTCCAAGGGACTCCCAAGAGTCTTCTCTAACACCACAGTTCAAAAGCATCAATTCTTCAGTGCTCAGCCTTCTTCATGGTCTAGCTCTCACATCCATACATGACTACTGGAAAAACCATAGTTTTGACTATACAGACCTTTGTTGGCAAAGTGATGTCTCTGCTTTTGAATATGCTGTCTAGATTTGTCATAGCTTTCCTTCCAAGGAGTAAGCGTCTTTTAATTTCATGGCTTCAGTCATGGTCTGCAGTGATTTTGGAGAAAATAAGATCTGTCACTGCTTCTAGTTTTTCCCCATCTATTTGCCATAAAGTGATGGGACTGAATGCCATGATCTTCGTTTTTTAAATGTTGAGTTTTAAGCCAGCTTTTTCACTCTCTTTTACCCTCATCAGGATGCTCTTCAGTTCCTCTTCATTTCTGCTATTATAGTGGTTATCATCTGCATGTCTGAAGTTGTTACTTTAAAAAAGTAAATGTATTAAAAAAAAACAAAAGAGTAAGTGTAAGTCCACTCACTGAATTTGGCCCCCCAGGCAGTTCGAATGCTATGTTTGAGTGGCGAGGGTCGAGTTTGCTACAAAAAGAAAAACGAACCTCCAACAGAAAGGAAGGGCAGATTCATATGGACCATTTCTGGAAAAAACACTAAGATGAGAAGGGGTAATTTAACATCCAAATGAAGTATAGAGGGAAAAGAAGGGTGTTTTGAACCATTTCTTGTTTAGCTGGATCGAGTGTGCTCACACAGACAGCTCGGCTTCCTTGGGTTCCCCAGATGTCCTGAGTGAAACTGGGAAGGGGTCCTGATCACCCAGGGTTGCTGTGGTGGCAGGAACCACTCCTGGTCCCAGATTTCCTTCCTCCTTCTAGAAGTGTCTGCGGCTCAAGTGGGTGTCTCCCTGGGACACTTGGGGCAGGGAGACAAGCGATGGTAAAGGCAGGGCTGGATAGTGTGAGATCTGGGAGGCCGGGCTAGAATTCCAGGAAGCTCGTACAGATTTCAGATTCTTTCTGGACTTGTCTTCACGCAAACATGTCTCCGGCATGATTTCTGGCGATAGTCAGAGGCTTGTGGAACCAGAGCAGGCACTCTTCATGTCGAGAGCTGATGCACAGCATTTTTTTTTCATTTTCCTTAAGAGCATGTGTGCTCAGTCTTGTCTGACTCTTGGCAACTCACCAGGGTCCTCTGTCCATGGAATTTTCCAGGCAAGAATACTGAAGCAGGTTGCCATTTCCTCCTTCAGGGGACTTTCCCAACCCAGGGATCAAAGCTGTGTCTCTTGTGTCTCCTGCATGGCAGGTCGATTCTTTACCACAGCAAACTTAGTTTAAAAGAACCTCTATATGCTCCATCTCAGTTGAGCAAGTGAGGCAGGTTATCACTGACCCAAGGTTAGACAAGGCCCAGCTAGGACTTCATGGCAATCACACAGAAGACAAAAACCAGACTAGAACCCAGGTCTTCAAGTCAATTATCCAAGAAAGTGCACAGGGCTCCCTAGGGCCCAATACCAGCCCTCCAAGGCCAGGTGGGCCCAGGATCCCCTAGATGGGCCAGTCCATCAGCCTGTTGCTGGCTCTGAGAACTCTATGTCTGGCCATGTCCCTCACCCCTCTCCCAGCTGCCGTGACTGGCCCCTCCAATGTTGCCAAGGGGTGTGGGGGACTGTGGCAGAAGTGGGTATAAATATTTATAACGTTATGCATTAATAAAACACATATTGAGCACAAAGTATGGATTCCTGCTTTGAAGATCAAGGTGACCTTTGATGGGTGCAGGGCTGATGGGATGCAGGGCCCCATCTCTATATATGGCCATGTTTTGGGGGATGAGTTTCTATGACTCTTGGCTCTCCCCAGCCTCTTGCTAAGGTGGTTCTCAATCAGGAGCAATTTTATCCCCAGGGCACATTGGGAGATGTCTGCAGGCATCCTGGGTTGTCAAAGCAGGGAGGAAGGTGCTCTAGCCTGCAGTGGGCAGAGACCAGGGTTGCTGCTGTGTATCCCAGGACACACAGCACAGCCCCCACAAATGTCAGTGGTGCCGAGGCTGAGAAACCCTGCTCCCAGGCAACAAGCCTGGGCTCAGGAAAGGACTCCCTTGACAAGGCAACTTGCTCAAGACCTCATGCTAGTGGAGGCCAAGCCTAAGGTCAGGGATTCCAGTCAGGTGCCTCCAAAGCCCCCATTCATTCAAGGAAAAGCCATTATGTTTCCTGACATTTCATTTCTTTTCCTTTCATTGTTGATTTCTTCTCCTATAGAATGGGGTCACGGGACTTCCCTGGTGGTCCAGTGGTTAAGACTCTGCATTTCCAATGCAGGGTATGGGGTTCAACCCCTGGTAAGGGAACTAAGATCTCACATGCCACTCATGGTGTGGCCAAAATACTATAAATAAATAAATGAGTAAATAAATGAAAAAATTTAAACTTGGATCGCAATACCTATCGAGTAGTATTATTATGAAGATTAACTCATCTAAGGCATATGAAAATGCTTTGTAAACTGGCCAAGTACTGAACTAATACCAGTTATTATGAATAATCAGATGGTGAGTAACCACACGGTACAAGACAGTCCGTATCTGATCTTGTAGGTTATGGACCGTGCTGGGATGTTGCTTCAACTCAGCCAAGAGAGAAAGCTTCCCTTGTGGCTCAGACAGTATAGAGTTTGCCTGCAATGAAGGAAACCCAGGTTTGATCCCTGGGTCGGGAAGATCTCCTGGAGAAGGAAATGGCAACCCGCTCCAGTGTTCTTGCCTGGAGAATCCCATGGACAGAAGAGCCTGGTGAGCTCCCCTTTGCATCTCTGCGGTAGACGAAGGACAGTGGTGTCTATCTCACTGTTGTTTCTTGTTTATAACACTGCTTGGCCCATAGGAAGTACAGAGTAAACTGTTATTTTGCTACCGTTATTGTTGCTGTTCTGCTATCTGTCACCTGCTTCCCACAGTGCTTTTTGTTTTTAAATCCCTGTATGAGCTCTCTGTACTTTTTTTTAGCCACACCAGGTCTCAGTTGCCGCATATGGGATCTAGTTCCCTGACCAATATCAAACCCAGGCCCCCTGCATTGCAGGTGCAGAGACTTAACCACCCGGACCACCAGGGAAGTCCCTACAGTGCTGTTTGACAAACTGCCTGTAGCAACTCCCCACCTGGGAACATTTTTGTCACATTTTACTCTTTGTAGTAAATGTCGCAAATTCCAATCAGATTGAGGTCAGGACTGTTTTGTTGCACCTCCACTTCCTAACACAGTGCTATGGACTGAATTGTGTCCCTCAAAAAGTCATGCGTTGAAGACCTAACCTTCCATGTGACTGAGTTTGGAGCTAGGGCCTTTAGGAAGGTAATTAAGGGTGAAGTCATAGATGAAGTCATATGGGCGGGGCCCTGATCCACTGGGATTGGTGTCCTCATAAGAGTGAGAGACCCTGTGGAAGACAGAGATCTCTCCCATGCGTGCACACAGAGGAAAGACCACATGAGGTCACAGGGAGAAAGCAGCCACGTGCAGGTCAGAAAGAGCTGTCACCAGAAACCAAGCCTGACAGCTGGTTGATCTTGCACTTGAGAAATTAAAGTTGTGTTGTTTAAGCCACCTTGTCGGAGGTATTTTATTATAGAAGACACATGGAGTGCACACAAACTTTGGTGGAAAAAACAAGTGAAAGAATAAATACATTTCCTGCTCTTGAGAATCATACCACCTAGTAGAAGTCTGTCACCAAGTACTCACAGTGTAATACTTGTAATTATTAAAATATCTACTGGTTCAACCAGTATTTATTGACCCTTTACCATGTGCCAGGCACTGTGACGTTACTGAGGATAAAGCGGTGAATGAAATAGGGTCTCTTCTGTCACATCTGATGTGGGAGACAGCAAACAGCTTGATATCCAATCAGGGAGAGGAATACAGCAGGTGAGAGGGAAGGAAATGGTGGCGGCTATCTTTTGTACAGGATGCCTGCGAAGTGCTTTCTGACCCAGTGGTATTTGAGCAGAGACCTGAAGGAAATGTGGAAGGAACTGTACAGGTATCTGAGGGAAGAAGGGCCAGGCTGAGACGGGCAAAAGCAAAAGCTTGAGCAGGGAGCTGACATGTTCATGCAAAGGGGGCCCCTATGGCTGGAGCGAGACAGGAAAGGCTGAGCAGGGCTGAGGTCCCCATGGAGCACCAGGGCCCCCACTGGCTCAGGTGTCTCCTCCAAGCCCTGAGAGGAGCCTGGTCATGTCTCGCTTGTCACCCACTTTGTAATTTACACAGTTGAGATATTCCAGCTGAATTGGGCCTCCTGCCTCCTTCTGTCCTGTTCCCTTCCATGGCACTTACTCCCAAGGTGGGTGGTGTCACCTGTTTGAGTCTTTGGTGATCCAGAAGAGAAAAAGCTAGGAAGCCATTAAGTGGTTGGTGGAGTGTTTTATTTTGGTTTTTGAGGGAAATGTCTTTCTTTTATTATGGTAAAATAGAATGACATAAAACTACCATCTTAGTTGCTAACCCTAACCCTAACCCTAACTACCATCTTAGTTGCACTTCCCTGATGGCTAGTGATAATGTTGGGTGGTTAGAATAGGAAACAGGAGTCCAAAATGGTGCTGGCTAAAAGACAAGGAAGGGAAAAGCCCTCGAAAATAGAAAAAAGGAAGGTCAAAGGAAGGTCCGAGGACCGTAGTGAGGACTTCAGGTAGAACAAACAGAATTTCTGGCTAGCCCAATTTGCATAGGGCAGGCCCAGGGGGAGGGAAAAACATATAAAAAGAGGAGCCAAAGGGCTCTCTCTCTCTTTCTCTTTCTCTCCCGCACGCTGGGGCATTCTTATCTTCGCGTCTTTGGGTCGACATGCCCTCACGCCTTGAGGATGGATTTTCCTGCTATTATCTAACCTTTTCCCTTTCACTATCTTAATAATTTTTAAGTGTGCAGTTCAGGGATATTAAATTCATTTGCATTATTGTGCACCCATCCTTGTAAGTCTTTTAATCGAAATATTGTTGACGTACAATATTATGTGAGTTTCAGGTGACTGCATAGTGATCTGATATTTGCATAAACTAGGAAATGCTCACCACAATGAGTCTATTAGTGTACAAAGTTATTGCAATATTATTGACCATATTTCTTATGCTGTGTACTACATCCCTGTGACTTATTTATTTTATAAATGGAGGTTTATAAATCTTAATCCCTTTCACTTATTTCACCCAGACCTCACCCCATCTGGAAATTACCTGTTTGTTCTCTGTGAGTCTGTTTCCGTTTTGTTTTCTTTCTTTGTTTGCTTTGATTTTTAGATTCCACATGTAAGTGAGATCATACAATGTTTGTCTTTCTCAGACATTCTTTTTTATGGCTGAGTCCGGTCCCATCACTTCATGGGAAATAGATGGGGAAACAGTGTCAGACTTTATTTTTGGGGGCTCCAAAATCACTGCAGATGGTAGCTGCAGCCATGAAATTAAAAGACGCTTACTCCTTGGAAGGAAAGTTATAACCAACCTAGATAGCATATTCAAAAGCAGAGACATTACTTTGCCAACAAAGGTCCGTCTAGTCAAGGCTATGGTTTTTCCAGTGGTCATGTATGGATGTGAGAGTTGGACTGTGAAGAAGGCTGAGCACTGAAGAATTGATGCTTTTGAACTGTGGTGTTGGAGAAGACTCTTGAGAGTCCCTTGGACTGCAAGGAGATCCAACCAGTCCATTCTGAAGATCAGCCCTGGGATTTCTTTGGAGGGAATGATGCTGAAGCTGAAACTCCAGTACTTTGGCCACCTCATGCGAAGAGCTGACTCATTGGAAAAGACTCTGATGCTGGGAGGGATTGGGGGCAGGAGGAGAAGGGGAAGACAGAGGATGAGATGGCTGGATGGCATCACTGTCTCGATGGACGTGAGTCTGAGTGAACTCCGGGAGTTGGTGATGGACAGGGAGGCCTGGCGTGCTGCGATTCATGAGGTCGCAAAGAGTTGGACATGACTGAGCGACTGAACTGAATGAACTGAATATTCGATTGTGTGTATATGCCACATCTTCTTTTTCCAATCATCTGCCGATGGTTGCTTCCATGTCTTGCCTGTTATGAATAATGCTGCAATGAACACCGATGTTTGTCTATCTTTTCAAATTAGTGCTTTTGTTTTCTTCAGGAGCTGACAGAGTGTTTTGAGCATTAAAGGATAGTGCATGTGTCCTGTTAAGACTACACCACTCTGAGGGGGTCATAGTACATCAGGACACTGGCCCTGCAAACCTCTGCATTTGAATGGAGTCACAGGGGTTTTTCTAGAGGGTGCAGGCAGCCTCACCCTTGGGTGGGGAGGAAGTTGCCATGGGGACTGGCCAGATAAGCAGTGAGGGGAGATTGATGTGAACTAAGGAGATCAGCAGGGCTGGATCACAATGGACTGTCGATCATCTCCCTTTTTCTTGGTTTTGTTGTTCTTAATAAACAGGCACCATATTAAAGTGGGAAAGCAGTGAGATCCACCAGTATCTTCTTACGCTCTTACTTGGCCCACACAGACTCTAGCAATGTAGCTGTCTTCTTAGTTCTTGGTCACAAGAGAGAGATCCTGAGGACATCTGGGTGACACCAAGGCAGCATATTCATGCTGTAGGGAACTGGCTCTCCACTGCACCCTAAAGTTCTGGGACCAGCAGGCCTGTCTGGGGTAAGGAGAGCTTGACGGATCTCTTTGACCATGACCCCTGGACACATTAGACATGAGTTTATGTGGTTTTGTGTGTGGGGGTTTGTGTACATGTCCCTTTCTACATCTTTCTGCCCTTCATTTCATTACCAAAGCACCATAAGTGGCTCTGTTTCCCAAAGACAGGTGGTCTTATTCTCGGAGGGGTCTGCTCTCTGTCCCAGCACGTCTCATCATTGTCCCTCGAGTGCACCATCTCATGTAAATAGATCCCAGGTGGCCTCACATCTGGCCCTTCTTTCATGTCTGAATATGTCTGAATTTCCAGGGGACATCCCAGGCTAGGCTCTCACTCTGGAAGCCCCACTCTCTGTACAAACATGTGTATACCCTATAAAGGCGTTATGTACATTCAGAGGTGTTTGTATATCTGGATGATGTGCCACGGCTCATGGAGCTAACCACAGGAACGTGCGTTTTGGTGTGTAGGCTAGAGTTTCTGCTCATGCCCACGTCCACACGATTGCCTTCTGGGACAGAATGACACGACTTCTCTCCCTTAGTGTAAACATGAAGAAGGAGATCCTTTCTGCTGTTTCAGTTACTCTTATTTTACATTAATCGGGGGGTGGGGGAAGAGAATTTTCCATTGAGTTTTTGGCTGATCATTTGGAGGTCTGTTGTCTGACGGTATTTCCTTTGTCTTCCTTCCGTTGTGTGTGTTTTCTACTCTGTTTTGACACAGGCATAATATTCAGTATCTACCATTCTCGTCGGTAAAGAGCTATATAATTTATAAAGTTCTTTGGCATACAGCAGTTCGTGTAAACATCACAGCAGCTTTGTTTAGAAGGCATTGTTTCTGTTTAATAGATGGAGTAATTACAGGCCAGAGAGTGTATACATTTACCCAAGGGCGCACAGATAGGAAATGGCAGTACCGGGACTTGAACCCTACATGTGTGTGCCAAGGTCGCTGCCCCAGTATGAGACTGTTGGTGACTCCTTGTGTTTTTGTTTGAGAACGTTCAGGTGGGTGGTTAATGCTTTCTTGCCACAGAAACACTAATGCTAAGGAAACAGTTCTCACTCTTGCTATCAGACAAACACAGTATTATTAGCTGTTCGAGAATGTCCATTTTCTAGCAGGGCTAGGCAACTTTTCAAAGCCAAAATTCCTGTTTTGGATGAAGAAGCATAATAATAAAGAATCAATGAGCAGTTTGAAGCTAGTTTGTATCCAGAAAAAAATATACCTTGGGGTTTTCCTGGTAGTCCAGTGGTTAAGAATCTGCCTTCCAATGCAGGGCATGTGGGTTCAATCTCTGGTCAGGGAACTAAGATTCCACATGATTTGGGGCAGCTAAGCCCGTGCACCCAACAGGAAGACCCAGTACAGTCAAAATAAAAATAAGGAAAATTTATAAACACATAAAGGACTGATGCTGAAGCTGAAACTCCAACACTTTGGCCATCTGATGCAAAGAACTGACTCATTGGAAAAGACCCTGATGCTGGGAAAGATTGAAGACAGGAGAAGGGGACGACAGAGGAGGAGATGGTTGGATGGCATCACCGACTTGATGGACATGAATTTGAGCAAGCTTTGGGAGTTGGTGATGGACAGGGAAGCCTGGCGTGCTGCAGTCCATGGGGTCACAAAGAGTCAGACACAACTGAGCGACTGGACTGAACTGAAAGTTTAAAAAAGAAAAAATACATCTTCCTACTGGATTATCAGTTGAAGTTCAAGGACCGGTAATAGAGATGAACATGGGTTAGCATAAACCAAAAGGAGGAATAAATAAAATCACAGGTTGTCTCAAGGAACCAAGGAGCAGAAGGCCGCCAGGCTAGGAGCAGAAAGCCACCAGGCTAGGACCAGAAACCATTAGGACATTTTCACCCCAGTTCTTGTCTCTGCTTCCCTCCGAGCATGTGCTGTGGTCTCCTTTCTGTTCTCAATTCAGACATGGTTTTTCTGCCTCTCTGGCCCTCCAGGAGGATTATGGAAATATGGCCACCTAGTATTTCCACAGCTTGAGACACCAGCAGAGGCTGACAGGCAGCTTTTTGGTCCCAATTCTCAATTCCCAGAAGAGAGAACCTGGGCCCCACCTTGGGGCCAGGTGTCCCCTCTGTTCTAATTAACAGGAGCAAGGAGAGGAGTTGGTCCCATAACAGTAACACCGTGAACCAGGGGAAGTTCCCAAAGGATGAAGAATAGCAGTTTTGCACTTTGTATGTGTCCTCAAAAGTGTTTATCATAACTGAGTTGCAGGAAAATTGTTTTTAAAATTTGGAATTAACCATTAGTGATAGTTCTGTATGACTTAATTTTCACTACTGTTTATAAAGAGTTCAGAAACTCTTTTTTCCCTCCAGTTTTTTTGCGATGTAACTGACACATGGAACTGTATAAATTTGAAATGTACAGCATAATGATTTGACATGGATACATCATGAAATGAATATTGTAAGAAGTTTAGTGAGCATCTGTAACTTCATGTAGATATAAAAGTAAAGAAATAGAAGCAAACTGTTTTCCTTGTGATGGAATTCTTAGGATTGACTCTCTTAACTTTCATATATAATATAGAAGTGAAGTGAAGTCGCTCAGTCATGTCCGATTCTTTGCAACCACATGGACTGTAGCCTACTATGCTTCTCTGTCCATGGGATTTTCCAGGCAAGAGTACTGGAGTGGGTTGCCATTTCCTTCTCCAGTATATAACATACAGCAGTGTTAATTACACTTATCAGTATTGTGCACTACATACCGGTACTTATTTATCTTATAACTGGAAGTTTATACCTTTTGATCACCTTTATCCAGTTCTCCCTCCTTCTACCTGCTGCCTCTGATAACCACAAATCTAATGTCATGTGTTTCCTTGTATGTTTAAATTTGAGAACATCTTTAGAGAACACCTAATCCACACCCTGTTATGTAACAGTGATGTAACCGACACTTGGAGGGTTAAGTGACATGACCAAAGTCACACAGCAAGTCAGTCGAAAGATGAAATTGGAACACATATCTGAATCCCAGAACTAGGCTCTTTTTATTGTATCAAGTTTCCCTACGTGATCTGGAAGTCTGATGACTGGTTTTGGATAGAAACGACATGTATCAGGCAGTGCTAGCTCCGAGAAGCCGAATCACTAGGAAGGATGTTGAATAAGGGCATTAAATTGACTGAGAAAGCTAGTTAAACAGTCTGAGTCCAGCTGTCCCTCCTGGATCTGGGGCCAAGCCCAGTGTCTCAGGGTGGGTGATGGAGAAGGTAAGATGAATGCAAAGTGGGGAAAAGAGGGGCAGCTGACCTCCCCCTGCCCCTCACTGAAGTCCACATCAGGCCACCCCATCTCCATTGTCACCATGACCTGCAGGAGAGGGTTTGGAAGAGCTGGAGGAAGAGATCCCACTGAGCTGGAGCTTCAGCCCATTTGCTTCCCGCACCAGTAATGGATCTATTGGATCCACAAAACCCAGTGGGAGCTGTGACCAGACCTGCCCTGTCTGGACCCTCTGGGAATAGTCGCAGCTGCCACCCCACCTCCATCTTCCACATCACGTGCAGATGCCTCTTGTGGGCAGCCCTCACCAGAAACACGGAAGAAAGGGAGTTGTGGGGCCCTCGCTCAGCCCCACCAGGTTGCAAAGCCACGACATTGCAGCCGATGGCTCTGGGGATGGAGCCTCCCAGCTGCCGCCCCTCCTCCGAGACCAGCTCTCTTTCTAGCTCTCTTGTTGCCACTCGCACCAGAACACAGGCAGCCAGAAGTCTACCATCTATGCTGATGTTCAGCGGGGGAAATGAGGTGATCAGAGGGGGCTTCTCACGGGCAACCTCTTTGCCTGTAAGTGATTCCCTAGAAGGTATCGACTCTTTGCTTGGGTTCACAGAACATGAGCATCTCCCTCCTTTGGAGGGTGGGGAGAGAATCGCTCCTCATTATGCACCCTGACTCATCCCCAGTCTCAGATAGAATCCATCTGGAGCAGCACAGGCATGGTAGCGGAACCTGTTCTGCCACTTTCTGTGAACTCCAGGGGGCGGGGTGGATGTGTCTGGCCCGTTATTGGCTAATTGTGTCAGTATTAGTTCCTCTCGTCCTCAGCTTTGAGCCTTAGCCACAATTCCAGCCTGATAAGAAAGTTCTGACATTTCACAATTCTCCCTTGGAGCTTTCCACAGACACTAAAGCTCCTACTATTAGGAACACCAATTAGGGAGCTTTTAGAAATATGTGCTTTTCAGCTGGGAAGGAAATACACATCTTCTGTCATCCGAAAAGTGATGGGGAATCAACAGAAAAACTGAATGTCCAAGATAGGTACCCTTCAGTTCAGTCGTGTCTGACTCTTTGCGACCCCATGGACTGCATCACGCCAAGGGAATAAAGAAGGGAATGAAGGACTTCCCTGGTGGTCCAGTGGTTAAGACTCCATGCTCCCAATGCACCAATGCAGGGAGCATGGATTTGATCGCTGGTCTTGAAACTAAGATCCCACATGCCACAGGGTGTGGCCAAGGCAAAAAAAAAAGAGAGGGAGAAGGGAATTGAAGCAACTTTGAGGCTTTCAGTGAAATGACTAGAGTCCTCTGGGCATCCTGGTTGCTAGGAGGAAGAACTAGGACCATGAATGGCAGAGGGAATGACTAACTTGCTGTCATACTTAGGATTCCAGAGGATAGAGGGTCATCATCCCTGCCCCAGGGCCATAATGTCTTCATGGCACTTGGCTAGAGGTTCCATTCCATAAGAGATCATAATTTGTTCCTCTAAACACCTACTCAGAAAGCTTTCTGCTTTTCTTTCTCCATAATCTCATCAGAAGAAAGGAGCAGATGTTTTTAATTCAGTTAATTTTCCTACCCCAATCACATAAAGAGAAATCTTTGGTTTCTCGGCAGACTTATGTCTCTGCATGTAAGTTGCCCTTTTAAGATGCTAGGCTGGTAACTTTCTTTCTACTTAGTTCATCCTCAGGCTGATTCCTTTCATCCCCGCAGGCCGATAGGAAGACATCCTCAGAGACACACCTGGAAATCTTGTTCTCCCTGGCCTCTGCATACCTCGGGCAGTCAGGTTCACACATAAAATTAACCACAGCATGACTTAACCTTTCTGAGTTTAAGTTTCTTCACCTGTAACTGGGACTAAGACTTTCTCCATCGCGGGGTACCTGTGAGGATCAAGGCGGTACCCAGTGTTCCCCTTCACCCTTTCTGTTCCCTTGTAGTGAGCACCCGTGGCAGGGGCTTTTATCCCCCAGGCCGATTCATGCTCTTTCTGACTTCTGCATCCTAGGAAAATAAGCAGAGAGCGTCAAGGTCAGTTTCTCTGAGCAATCAGGCTTGTCCAAGTCTCTGTTCCTGCTCCTCTCTGCCTAAAATGGGCTGAGTTTATTACCTTGAGGCTGCATATAACCTTCTTGGATTCAAGAAGGCAGAGATCAGAGAGTTCCCCTGTGTCTCTCTGGTCTAACCCATATTCTCCAGTGCATTTCCCCCAAGGCAACCCACATCTGGGAGTATGGAGGGCTAGGCGAACTATGACCAAATCATGCTTTGTTTCCCATCTGACTATTCTTCCCTGCAGAGAAGCCCCTTGGAGCTATGGGCCACGGGACTGAGAAAGTCCTACATTCCTGGGCATGATACAAACACTGGCAAAACCTCACTTCTAACTTCAAATACTGCCTTTCTTTAAGTAATACAGAACCTTTCTAAAGTCTTCAGTTCGGTTCAGTTCATTTCAGTCACTCAGTCGTGTCCGACTCTTTGCGACCCCATGAACCACAGCATGCCAGGCCTCCCTGTCCATCACCAACTCCTGGAGTTTACCCAAACTCATGTCCATCGAGTCGGTGATGCCATCCAACCATCTCATCCTCTGTCGTCCCCTTCTCCTCCTGCCCCCAATCCCTTCAGCATCAAGGTCTTTTCCAATGAGTCAACTCTTCACATGAGGTGGCCAAAGAATTGGAGTTTCAGACTCAGCATCAGTCCTTCCAGTGAACACCCAGGACTGATCTCCTTCAGAATGGACTGGTTGGATCTCCTTGCAGTCCAAGGGACTCCCAAGAGTCTTCTCCAACACCACAGTTCAAAAGCATCAATTCTCCGACGCTCAGCCTTCTTCACAGTCCAACTCTTACATCCATACATGACCACTGGAAAAACCATAGCCTTGACTAGCCGGACCTTTGTTGGCAAAGTAATGTCTCTGCTCTTGAATATGCTATCTAGGTTGGTCATAATTTTCCTTCCAAGGAGTAAGCGTCTTTTAATTTCATGGCTGCAGTCACCATCTGTAGTGATTTTGGACCCCAGAAAAATAAAGTCTGACACTGTTTCCACTGTTTCCCCATCTATTTCCCATGAAGTGATGGGACCGGATGCCATGATCTTCGTTTTCTGAATGTTGAGCTTTAAGCCAACTTTTTCACTCTCCACTTTCACTTTCATCAAGAGGCTTTTGAGTTCCTCTTCACTTTCTGCCAGAAGGGTGGTGTCATCTGCATATCTGAGGTTATTGATATGAATAACCTTAATGTTAAATCTATTTATGAATGAAATAACCACTGAGTTGTTGGAGGTTCAAAAGGAAGGAAACACATGCATATCTAAGGCTGATTCATGTTGATGTTTTGCAGAAACCAACAAAATTCTGTAAAGCAATTATCCTTCAATTAAAAAATAAATAAATGTAAAATTAACCAAAAAACCCTTCAACATCCAAAAAAGTACTTTAAAATTTTTAGTAAAACGTAGTATGTAATTGAATAGAAAATGCCCTAGAATATCCTTATTTCAGATCTGTGATTTGCACCTGCTCCCACCCACATGAAAAAGTCACTCCAGAAAAACAGGTAAACTGGGTCAATGCTGCTGTTCAGTCGATCAGTCGTATGTGACTCTTTGCAACCTCAGGGACTGTAGCATGCCAGGCTTCTCTGTCCTCCACTATCTCCTGGAGTTTGCTCAAACTCATGTCCATAGAGTCAGTGATGCCATCCAACCATCTCACCCTCTGTCACCCCCTTCTAAACTGGTGCGAAATATCATTTTGGAGACAGGGAATTTTGCCTTACGTTTGGGGACATGAAGCTCTCTGGGGGGCAATTTCTTATAAGCAAGAGCACACAGCAGGAGGCGGGTCTTGGGGCAGGGTGGTCTTCTGCTGTCATGTATCTCTGTTATTGTAAGAGTCTCACCCTACGCTTATGGGATTTCTGTATCATTACGGGCAAAGCTTTATGCCAATCTTGAAAAATCAAGAATTTTCTAAGGCATCCTAAACTCTGCTTGGGTGGAAGCAGACACTGCTTTAAGGCCACTGGAACTGAAGGAGGTGCTGAAAACAGGAGGCTTACAGAGGCGCTTCAGCTGTTGATGGTAGGGATGAACTAGCCATGTCCTGTGGCAGCGAAAGGAATTCTACATGATGGGAGCCACAGAACAGGCCTGGAAGGGGCTCAAAGTCATGGAAAGGCAGAATGACAAAGGAACCCTCTATCTTCAAGGAGGCGGCAGCTGTGTGCCCTGATGATGACTTGGCAATGACATGGTTTGAGAACTGAGACCCCAAATCCTCCAAAGTCCTGGAGATGAACAGAGGGACCCAGAAAAGGAGCAGGTACCAGAAGAAGAAAGTGGGACAGCACCCCTCTCAGCTGCTCTGTCTTGCAGGCAAACACATTCTGGATGCTGGTCACTGGATGATGTCATGATTGTCGTCCTTTTGACTTAAACACCATTTGAGTTTTACACATTCCAGGACTGAACATTTGCTTGACTTAAGAAGAAGCAACATTAGCAGAGGCAGTCTCTGAGTGGCAGGGTCAGAGGTGTTATTATCTTACTTTAATATATTGGCCGAACTGTCTACAATGAATATGTGCCACTTTTAACATTTTATAAAACACTACTTTAAAAAAAATCGTAATTACTGAAAGCTGTATTTAGACATTCTATTTGAGACTAAAGGAAGGAGATGCAGCCTGGGGAAGTCCAGGGGGCTGAAGAAGAGGGGACCCACAGTCTGGGTAGATGTTAGACTGGGAAGATTATGGTTGGAAGGTTCTAGGTTGTTTAAACCAGTGGCCCAGTGATATTATCAAGGAGCTGAATCCTTCCTCTCTCTGTTCTGCCTTCATCAGTTTCCGCTGCATCCAAAGCTGACTCCCCACATTCTGGCACAAACGGCTCCAATAATTCCAGGCTTCACATCTATGCACGGCGCCATCCAGCACAGCACTGTCCGGTAGAAATATAATGCAAGCCCTGTGTGTGATTTAAAATTTTCCAATAGTCATGTTTTTAAAAAGCGAGAAGAAAAAGGTGACGTTAATTCTAGCAACATACGCTATTTCACCCAATGTATACAAAACATTATCTCAGTGTGTAATCATTAAAAAATCAATAACCTATTTTGCATTCATTTTTTTGTACTAAGTCTTCAAAATGCAGTGTGTTTTTTAAAGTATTTATTTTGTATTTTTATTAATTTATTTTTGACTGCACTGGGTCATCATTGCTGTGCAAGGGCTTTCTCTAGTTGCGGCAAGTGGGGGCAACTCTCTAGAAGTGTGCAGGCTTCTCATTGCAGTGGCTTCTCGTTGTGGAACACGAACTCTAGGGTGTGGGCATTAGTAGTCGCGGCTCACAGGCTCTAAGCTCAGGCTTTAAGAGTTGTGCATGGGCTTAGTTGCCCCCTAGCATGCGGAATCTTCCCAGACTAGAGATGGAGCCCAGGTCCTCTGCAATGGCAGGCGGATTCCTAACCACTGGGCCACCAGGGATGTTCCAGCATGCGTTTCACATGTGTTTTACACTTAAAGAGGGCTTCCCTTGTGGCTCAGCTGGTAAAGAATCTGCCTGCAATGCAGGAGACCTAGGTTCGATCCCTGGATTGGTCAGACCCCTTGGAGAAGGGAAAGGCTACCCACTCCAGTATTCTGGCCTGGAGAATTCCATGAACTGTAAAGTCCATGAAGTTGCCAAGAGTCGGACATGACTGAGCGACTTTTACTTTCACTACACTCAAAGAATATCGTAAGTCAGAGCCGCATTTCAAGTGCTCGATAGCCTCATGTGTCCGGTGGCTCCTGTACTGGGTAGGACAGATCTAGAGCAGAGGAAAAGTCCTTCTGTCCCAGCGTTTCCAGCTAGCGTGGACATCCACTCTGATTGGACTGCATTAGGCTATTGCCTAGGACTGTAGCCAGGGCAATGGATTGTGCTAATTGGATACAGCTTGGTGTGACTGTGGGAGGCAGAATACTGCCCCTCCCCCAAAGATGTCCACATCCTAATTCCTAGAATTTGTAAACTTGCTAGATTACATGGCAAAGGGGAAGTGAAGTTACAGATGGAATTAAGTTTGTGATGAGTTGATCTTGGGTGGAGGAGATTGTCCTGGTGGTAATGTAGTCACAAGGATCCTTACAAGCGGAAGAGAAGTGGCAAAAGAGAGAACCAGCAAGATGGCAGCATGAGCAGGGCTCAGCTGCATGCCCCTGGCTTTGGAGACAGAGGAGGAGGGCCACAAGTCAATGAATGTAAGCTGCCTCGAGAAGCTGCAAGAGGCAAGAAAGGGATTCTCTCCTAAAGCCCCTAGAAGAAACGCAGCCCTGCCAACACCTCAACACCTCGACTTTAGTCCAGTGAGAGCTGTGTTAGACTTCGGATCTCCAGTGCTGTAAGATAATGTACATGTATTGTTTTAAGCCACCATGCATGTCGTCATTTGTTATAGCAGTCAAAAGAAACTAAATTGATGACCCAACTTGGAAACCCAAAATCTTAAATGACAGCCGTTTTGAGAGATAAGAGTCTTTAGTTCCAAATGCTTGGTTTTTAAGTGTCAAAAACAAAACCATGAAAGAATGAGAAAATGTGTGCCATAAACAATAGACTGAAAAGAGAACAGATAAAGAATTGGACGACTCTGTACCCTGGGAGGTCAGATGAGGTTTTCCTAGGAGAGGGAAAGGAAGTCAGAAAGGCAATAAGGTCATAAGATGCTGTTCATCTTAACAGGTCCTTGCACTCTGTTGCTTCTTTTATGCTCGAACAACAATAGAATTCCACATATATATATGTATACAAATACATACACACACATATGGGCTTCCCAGGAGGCGCTAGTAGTAAAGAACTCACCCGCCAATGCAGGAGACATAAGAGATGTAGGTCCAGTCCCTGGGTTGGGAAGATCCCCTGGAGGAGGGCATGGCAACTCACTCCAGTATTCTTGCCCGGAGAATCCCATGGACAGAGGAGCCTTGTGGGCTATAGTCTATAGGATCCCATAGGGTAGGACACGACTGAGCAGCTGCATGTGCACACACACACATATATATATGCGTCTAAGAATAGTTAACCGCCCCCCTACCAGGGATCAAACCCACGCCCCACTGCAGTTGAAGAGGGGCATCTTAACCATTGGAGTACCAGGGAAGTCCCAGCTGAAGGGTTTTTTTTTGTTTGTTTGTTTTTTATTTTTGGCTGCACTGGGTCTTTTTTTGCTGAGCTGGGGATTTTTCTCTAGTTGCAGCAAGTGGGGACTACGCTCCAGTTGCGGTGCTCAGGTTTCTCACTGCAGCGGCTTCACTTGTCGCAGAGCACAGGCTCTAGGGCATGCAGGCTTCAGTAGCTGTGGCTTCTGGGCTCTAGATCCCAGGCTTCAGTAGTTGTGGCGCGTGGACTTCGGTGCCTCTCAGAATGTGGGATCTTCCTGGAGCAGGGATCCACCCGTGTCCCCTGCATTGCAAGGTGGATTCTTAACCACTGGGCCACCAGGGAAGCCCAAGGTTGGACTCTCAGCAGTTGTAGGAACACAGACCTAGAGCCTGGAGATCCAGAGCTCCTGCTCTCTGGCTAACTGAACTGTTGGGTCATCCTTGACTCCAATATTTTTCAATGAAAACCCCTCACGTGTTTAAATTACTTTCCTTGCCTAAATCCAACAAAATGAATCTTTTCTTCTAGTGGAACATCTTGCAGGGTCAAGGCGGTCACTATTCTAAACATTCGCTCTCCTGTCCTCCAGGAGTATTTGCATCTTGCCAGCTTCCTTACAGGAAAGGTCCTGGAAGACCAACCTGAGGTTGTCCACAGACACCCTGGTCTCTGACAGCCAGCTCCCCAACTCTCTTCCCAGCCCTTTCTAGTCTCTTCTGACTTCACACGTGCTCCAGGTTTAATGTGTGGTCAGTGAGAGCCAGCACTTTGTAGACTTCACAGTATTTCCTGGTTCATGGCCCTGTGAAAAATCTAGGTTTTTTTTCCCCCTCTGTGTTTACAACAGACTTTTGTTGCTTAGATTCCCACACAGAGGGGAAAAACCCAGGAAGCTGTCTGCTGCTTTTTCCTCAAACTCTGCAATGGCACAGCCAACCCCCTGGGCTATTGTGAATCCTTAGAGTTTTGACCTTAGGATGATTTATGGAGGTTGTAAAAGTAAGTTTATGAGGGGAAAAAAGTGCAGGCATGTAATGTGTATGGAGAGAGAGAAAGAGAAGGGGGATGGGGAATATAGACACAGTAAAATCTACTAATCTTAGGGGAATGTATATGTGTGAGCTGTGTGTGTGCTTGGTTACTCAGTCATGTCTGACACTTTGCAAGCCCATGGACTGTAGGTTACTGTCCATGGGTTTCTCCAGGCAAGAATACTGGAGTGGGTTGCCATTTCTTACTCCAGGGCATCTTCCCCACCCAAAGATCGAACCCGCATCTCCTGCGGCTCCTGAACTGCAGGCAGATTCTTTACCACTGAGCCACAGGGGAAGCCCCAATAATTATTTATATTTATCATATTTGTCCTAAATAGGCACAAGTGCCTTAAAGATACGAACAGAAAATTCACATAGACATACAACTGATTAGCAGACATACAAGCAACTGTTCAATCTCACTAGCCTAATAAATATTTCTAGGTTAAAAGAAAATGCCCTTTCTATTTTTCAAATAATTAAACTTATTTTTTAAATGAATCCAATAAAATCCAATCCAATACTCCCATTGAGACTATAAATTAGCACAAGTCTTACAGAGTAAAATTCAAGAGCTTTTAAAAATCTTGATTCCCCTTTAATAGTTCCCTGTAGTGAGTCTAATACAAGGAAATCATCTTAAATATGGCAAAAGACTTTTGAAACAAAAATGCCCAGCCAGCACAATAAGTAATGTGTAAAGTAAGAAACAAGCAAATACCTAGCACTTAGGGAATCGTTACAAAAATTGTGACAGGTTCACTCAGCAGAATATTAGATCGTCTAGCTAACTCCCTTTCTTTTTTTTCTTTTATTTATTTCTCTTTTTTTTTTTTTTGGCTTGCGGGATTTTAGTTCCTGGACTGGAGATGGAACCCAGGCCTCAGGCTGGCAATGAAAGCGGGACTTCTAACCACTGGACTGCCAGGGAACTCCCAGCTGCCTTTGTTAGGACAAAGACAGACAGGAGAGGACAAGGTTCCAGTTAGCTCTGCCAGGATTGGCTGTTTTGTTTTACACACAGTGTTATAAAGCTGAAACCTCTGGAATCCAGGGATGTGCTTATCAACAAACAATGGACTTATTAAACTATTTTTTTACTTAATTAAGAAATGAAAAGCCTTTTCTGGTAAATGACTACAGAGTAGATTTATCAGTTTCTAGCACATTTCCTGGCCAAAGGAGGTGACAGTGGTTATTATCAGAGTAGTCAGGGATGTTTTATTGAATGCTGACTATATGTCAGGGGCTTTCTCAAGTGGTCCATATCATCTTATTCTCATTGCACACATTTTGCAAGGCTGCCCAAACTAGTGTTCCAATCTGTTTCGCTCCTAAGCATTTTGCCAGCCAGGTAGGTACGATGGCCCTGAGGGATGAAGACTTTCGAGTTATTAGCTTGGGGATCCTGGCAACCTGATCCTGGATTTTATTGCACTTGTGAAAGAGGACTGTGCAGGAAAAAGCAGGGAACTGGATTTGCCCATCAGCAGCCAGCTCACCCACCCAGACCAGCAGTCCCCAGCCACCGTAGGGCCTCACTGGGGCTCCAGGAGGAATTGGTACCCATGCTGGTGCCAGCCAGGTGCCCGCTCCAGATACAGGCTGAGACACCAAGTGTAGACAGCAAGGTCAGGGCAACCTGGTGTGTGGAGTCTACTACGGAAGATAGAAAACCCCTGGGAAGTAAAGGAGATGCAAATTCGTCCTTTTGGATTTGGCCTTTTCAGCCTTCTTCGTAGCCTCCCCACCACCCCACACCAGCCCCTTCTTCCCTCCCCCAACCCTCCACCTCCACCCGCAGCCTATAAGTTCACGCCTTTCAAACCAACAGGGAAAAAGCAGAATATTGTCGTCTTAGTCCCATTTCTTCAGAACAACACTGGCAGGGCACTGTGCCCTCCTCCCAAGGGTGTGACGGTGAAAATCTCAACCAAGTCAGCCTCGGAGTGGCCAAACCTCAGAACATCCCAGCTGAGCCAGCCCCAGGTAGAAACCTGAAGTCAAAAGCATTTCTCTTATTCCTTCTCATGTCTCTCATTTTTGGGGGGGAAAAAAGGAATTTTATGTCTATTATAAGAAGAAACGTTAACTTGTTTGAAAAACTGAACGCTGCTGGATTTGGAAGGAAAAGCGGGAATCCCTGATGTAGCCCTCTGCACTTCTGAGGCCTCTGCTTTTGTTTTTTCTGGTACTTACTCTGTAGTTTTGAAATATAAGCCTACTCAACTACAGCTCGATTTTTCAGTTTTAGATAGTGCCTATTGCCTTCCTAGCGGAAAAGCAAGATCTAGGGTTACAGAAAGGAAGACCCCTTCTGGGGCCGGAGAGAGGGCTCTTGTCTGACACCAGGAAATGATTGTTCAAGGATACACACGTGCTGACTAAACGAGAGACTTTATTGGGTGGGGGCAGCTGGGCGGAGAGCAGGAGGGTAAGGGAACCCAGGAGGACTTTTCTCCCATCTAGCTGGTATTATGGTGATGCTATTAGTCTCCTGTCTCTGGCCAATCACTCTGACTCAGGGTCCTTCCTGGTGGTGCCTGCATTGTTCAGCCAAGATGGATGCCAGCGAGGAGGATTCTGGGTAATTCTTACCATCTGTTGGTAAGACATATGGGCTGGTGTCTCCTTTTTGACCTTTCGGTGGTGGCTTATTAGTCCTGTGTTCCTTACCAGGATCTCCCTATCATAAAGTACCTCACACACACGGTTACTGCGATGCCTGACTAGGGTGGGCAGTTTCAGTCAGCGTTCCCCCAACACCAGGGCTCTCCTGCGCACTGCCTCCCACACATTCCACCTCACCCCTCATCCCGCTCACAAACCCTAAATCCACATTTAGGGTTTCCATTCTGGTGACCTTTCATTTTATTCACAGCTGTAGCAAAGTTGTGTATTCTCTCCTCTGAGTTCTCGTCCATTGATTTTGGCCCTTGTGGATTTATGCTTTTTTTTTTCTTTTCACTCCTTCGCTCCATTTTTGTGGGTTTGGGAGACTCATCAATCCTCTTGTCACCAAAAGTCGGCTTATCAGTCTCCAGTGTGTTCTTTCTCCTCCAAAGCCTTGACTTGGACCCATTCTTCAGAGTCTGTGAGCCGATAAAAGAAAAGCTTGTCATTTCCCTTCCCAAGGGTACTTGCATAATTTTATGAGGAAACACTAGATGACAAAAAATATTCAGGTTCCAGGAGACAGGTTTATGGAGCAGAATTTCAGGCAGGAGTTTGGGTCCCTGGAAACTTGAGTGACACCTCTCAGAGTCTGTCTGTCCTGCCTAAGGGTGAGGCCAGTAGGCACGTCGTCCTCAGGCCAGGAAGGGGTTAAGGGCCAGCCGGCAGGAAGGACTAGGAAGGGAGGGGAAGGGAGAAGACAAAGGAATCCGGGTCTCTGAAGGAAGAGGGCTCATGGGCTGGACCAGCTCGTCCCTTCCCTGGACTTGCTAAATATAACTGTTCAGTAATCTGCAGTCCCAGGGGGTCAGGCTCAGAGGAGGAGCCAGGCCGGGAAAGAAGTGGGTGTTGGGCCCCCCAGGTCAGAGGTGAGCTGGGGAAGGCGTCACCAGCGTCTTCTTTTCCTGGACTCAGTGCCCTGAGTTCAGTGTCATCCCCGTCTGGGGGTTTCACATGGAGTAGTCTGAGGGGCTGCCTGCACTTGCCCAGCGCGTGATAAAGATCCGCTGTCCCTGGGTCACTGCGACGGAGGGCCTGCATTCCTCCGGGTTCTTTATCTGGGGAACATTCCTGACTAAAACGGGACAGACCCCAGAGGAGTGCTGATGGACAGGGCCTCTGCCCAGAGCACACAGGCCCGGCCCCAGGCTCGGGGGCCCGCCAGGACCGCTCCCTGGAGGGCGAACCCTTAGGAAGGGCCTCGCGCCTTGCAGAGGCGCTGGGGAGGGACCTGACTGGGGTAGCACCATTGCTGGAAGTCTCTGGCGTCCCCCTGCCCTGTCTGTTTACGGGACAGCCAGAGGTCTACATCTTGGGTCCAGGGTTCGGTGAAGGAGCAGATCGTGGGCTCTGTCAACGGGAAACTTATGTCCTCTGTTAAAAATATCAACAGAGAAAATCTCTTGTGGACAGGGCAGTGAGAAAGAGAAAGCTGGATTCAGAGACTGGTTTCACTTCACAGTAAAGAAAAAGCCCTTCCCTCTCTTTGGAGAGAGAGGTTTCTGTACCCTCTCAGAAAAGGTCTTAATCATCTAGTATTTCCTTTTACGCAGGCACAGCGGTTCTGTTTATGAAAGAAAGCAGACCTTTTTCCTCACCATGCATATTGTGGAGAGGATTGTTTACAACACAACACACACAGGGCTAAGGCTCCAGGCACTTTGCAAACATAGCCTCTCGGGGCTGACCAAGGCTGTGGTGCTTTCAGTCTTGCCACGAGGTTAATTTGCTTCATGGTTTATGCAGGATTCTCCCTTCACCAGGCACCACTCAGGGTTTCAGTGGATCTGTCCCCCTCTTCTCCCATACGAATGGTTTTCCTGGAGAGGGGCCCCTGCGAGGTGTTTGACAAGGGGGCAGCCAGCCTGGAGGTTTCTTCTCTGACCAGCATCTTCTCTCAGTCACCCAGAAACATCGTGAGGGCTGTGAGCTCCTCCCACCTTCATGGGAAGGTGTAGCTGGTTAATAAATGGGGCTAACTGAGTCCCTCAGCTCCAAACTCCCAAGTGCTCATGAACCACCTGAACATCTTGTTTAAAATGCAGATGCTGGGACTTTCCTAATGGTCCGATGGCTAAAACTCTAATGCAGAGGTTGCGGAATCCATCCCTGGTCAGGAAACTAAGATCCTGCATGCACAGCATAGCCAAAAATAAATAAATAATACAAATAAAATGTAGGTGCTGATTCCGGCAGCCGGGGGTGGGGCCTGAGAATCAGCATTCCTTACCAGCCTCCAGGGGGTACCAGAGCTCTGGTCCAGACCACACTTTAAGCAGTGAGGCCTGACCCCAGGGAACCTTGTTACAGAAACACAGAGGCTTTGTCCTCTGCCTCACTCTGTTTGTAAGGCTCCGCGTCCTCCCCATGGACCTGGGGTCTTCCCACCACCCCAGTGCTCCAGGTCTACACCCCTGTCCTTGAACACCATGCTCACCATGCCTCCTCCTTCCCGCTGAAAGCTTACTGCATGCATAGCAATAGTAACCGCAACTGCTCCCCTCCTCATGGGCACTATTAATAGGTATTCCATGCCCAGTGTGTGCATCACAACAGTTGTGTCCAACTCTTTGGGACCCTTTGGACTGTAGCCCGCCAGGCTCCTCTGTCCATGGGATTCTCCAGGCAAGAACGCTGGAGTGGGTTGCCATTTCCTTCTCCGCTCCGTGCCCGTTTGTCGTCACAAATGAGGTAGACGACCATCATAACCGTGATCCAGGTGAGGACCGCAAGGCTCCGGAAAGGCTAACCTTTCCAAGGTCACAGTCAGTGGGGGATGCAGCTGGGGCGCCTCTTTACTGCCCTGTGCTGCCACCCCATCCGTGACATGGGTGGCAGCTGCTAGCAGGGAACCGAAGAGCAGGGCGCCTTCACGGACTCCGGGCGTAACTCTGGAACCTGTGCCTGAGTCGCTGTATGTAGGACTCTACCCACACCCAACAGGTTCCCTGCATCTGGGACATGGGAACTGGAGCCACGGGGTCTGAAAATGAGTGGAGCAAGGTTATCTTCCATCCACGCTGCTGGGAAAAGACCGAAGGGGTGATAATCCTCAGATCATGAGGCTTTGGGAAAGACAAGCTGTTAAGGGAAAATGGGCTTATCTCCAAAAGCAGCCCTGGGTAACCTTTGCTTCCACCTTCAGCCCTGGCATTCCTTTATTTATTTATTTTTTTTTGGTAGAGAATAAAGAGTCAGGGAAGCAGCTGTTTGCTCTAGAATCTTTTACTCTTCTCTGTTTACCACTGTGATCAAAAGGGGGGACATAGGTCCCTTACCTCCAAACATAGCAAAGGTCCAGTGAGCTCTTGTTATCTTGTGTGCACACACACACATATGCACATGCATGCACACATGCGCGATTTGCCAAGCAGATACAGGGCTCAAACATGGAAGCATGGAAGAGGGGAATGTGTCCACACTTGTGAAAACAATCTCGTAAAAAGAATTCCATCTGCCTACGTCTCCTTTTTTTTTCGGTCTCATCATGTGGTGTGCAGGATCTTAGTTCCCTGTCCAGGAATCTAACCCTAACCCCTTGCATTGGGAGCTTGGAGTCTTAACCACTGGACTGCCAGCGAAGTCCCTCAATATCTCCTTTTTTTAAACTGACTCTTAAAAAATTTATTATTATTTATTGGTTTTTGGCACTGCTGGGTCTCCGTTGCTGCGAGGGCTTTTTTCTTCTCTAGCTGCAGTGAGTGGGGCCTACTCTTGTTGTGGTGCACGGGTCTCTTATTGCAGTTGCTTCCTATTGTGGAGCGCAGGCTCTAGGGTATTCCGGCTTCAGTAGTTATGGTTCCCGGGCTCCAGAGCGCAGGCTCAGTAGTTGTGATGCCACGGGCTTGGTTGCCCCATATCCAGTGGGATCTTCCTGGATCAGGGATTGAACCCATGCCTCCTCCATCAGCTGGCAGACTTTTTACCACTGAACCATCAGGGAAGCCCTTTTTGCAAAATGACTTTTACAGGTTTTTTTTTTTTAATTGATTTTATTTTTTATTTCCAGTTTTATTAAGACATAACTGACACACGGCACCGTATAAGTTTAAGTGTACAATGTAACAATTTGACTTACATATGTAGTGATTATCATAATAAATTTAGTGAATGTGCATCATCTCATATAGGTGTGACATAAAAAAATAGAAACATCTTTTTCGTTCTGATGAGTGCTCTTACGATTTACTGTCTTGACTTTCATATATAACATATGGCAGGGCTAATTATATTTATCGTGTTGTGCATTACATACCTGGTACTTATTTATCTTCTAACTAGAGATTGGTCCCTTTTGACCCTCTTCATCCAGCCCCCCTCCCCGACTCCCTCCTATGTCTGCTTCTTTATCATTAATGTGAGTCTTGAGCTACTCTCACTTCATTAAATTTACTGTAAAAATTATCAACCATGCTCATCTTTTTTTTCCTGCATTCTTGGTTCTCTGCAGCTCAGTCTGAGCTCTCCTCCAGGCCCCCTGGGCAACCAGTCATCTCTTGGAAATAAACCATCTGATACCCTCAATCTTTGCCTCAAATGCTTGTTTCATCACCTTTTGTCAAAATCTGACTTTATCTGCAGGAGGATACGTTCCTCCTCTTTTTGCACAGCATTCCACACACATACCTCCTTTCCCCACCCTCCCCATTCCAAACTGACATGAGTCTCCTGATGCTTGCTTCCCTGGTTCCTTTTCCTGACTATTTTTTGGTCCATCATCAACTCCAAGGAAGTCCACGCCGCTATGCTTCCTCAGCTTCCCCAGTCCTTCTTCCTGCCTGCCACCCTCTAGGGTACTCTTCAGATGTCTCTTGCTCCTCACCATTCTAGAAACACCCATAGATCTTTTCTTATAGTTCCTCAGCCTCCTAGGGTCGAGAGAGCTTTATCTGTACTGCTTAATGTCATCAAGACACAGGCAGATAATCAAACAGGATCTCTCCTGGCCCACACTCTGAAGCCTGGAAATTCTCCACTGGGCTCTGCAGGCTCTCACATTCCCCCCCATCCCTACCGAACCCTTCTCGTTGTTTTCTTTCTTTGTTTTTTAAAAAAACATTTATTTATTTGACTGTGCCAGGTCTTAGTTGTGGCAGGCGGGACCCTTAGTTGCGGCAGGTGGGACCTAGTTCCTGGGCCAGGGAGGGAACCCAGACCCCCTGCACTGGGAGCGCAGAGTCTCGGCCACTGGACCTCCAGGGAAGTCCCCCCTTCTTGTGGCTTGAATGTCCTCCTGGACTTCCTTGCATCTTCACCCAGGCTGGAAAGTTCCCACTTCTGAATCACGCAGTTCCCTGTGTAAGCTGTTCCCAGCCTCCACCGTTTCTACGAGGGTCTCTCTGTGCCTCTTTGTTTTTTGATTCTTTTGCGTTTGTCTTTCGCAGGCTTCCCGAGGTCCCTCTGGTGGGGAACCTGCGCCTTTTACCTTCTCTCCTCTGCTGTGAGGCCACCACCGTGGAGCCTGGTTCCTGGTTTTACTTCTAGTTCTTACTAGTTAGTCTCAAGAAAGATGTCAATGACGCAATGCTCCAGTCACTCCTCAAACCCCGCACTGGAGGAGGAAATGGCAACCCACTCCAGTCTTCTTGCCTGGAGAACCGCATGGACAGAGGAGCCTGGTGGGTGACCGTCCCTGGGGTCACAAAGAGTCAGACCTGACTGGGCAACTAAACAACAATATACTCCCCACAGGGCCTGTCTCAGCCTTTGTTTCACCCTGTGGGTCCCCAGGCCGTCCCTTTTCCCTGCTCTTCAGATATCGTTCTGGACTGAAAACCCTGTGATTATCCAAAGTAAGGAGTTTCCTCATTTCCCCCATTCCCTATTGGCCTTCTCCTAATCAGAACATTTATTATTTTCAGCTTGGCACACTGTAAGAACCTCCTAGCTGCATGATCCCATCGTCTCCTCCATTCCAACCTACTGTTCAAAGACCACATTCCTGTCTTGCTTAAAAATCTTCATGTTTCCCCACTGAGGCTCAATGCTTTGACCTACTGGGCATGCCTATTTTTCACACATACCCCACTTTGCTGCTTAATCTTTGCTCATGTTCTTTTCTCTCTCTTTTTTTTAAAGATTTTTTTTTTAATGTGGACCATTTTTAAAGTTTTTTATTGCATTTGTTACCACATCACTTCTGTTTTATGTTTTGGTTTTTTTGGCTGCGAAGCATGTGGCATCTTAGCTCCCCTACCAGGAATCGAACCTGCGCCCCCTGCATTGGAACGTGAAGTCGTAACTACTGGACTTCCAGGGAAGTCCCTTTTCTCCATCTCAAGGGCCTTCTCTCCTTCATGGCCACATGAGAGAAATTCATCTTACCTTAGAGGCAAGTTCAAAAGCTATCTCAGACAAGTTGTCCCTAAAGCCTCCCCGTAGAAGTGATTTCTCCCACCTTTACTTTCCTACAGCTTTTGAGTCCTCTTAAACCTTGATAATTTTCCACCCCGTATTATGGTTGACACACAGAACTGTAAGTCCTTTAAGGGTGTGCATTCTTGTCTGTTCATCTCCGCACGCCCCCTACAAGCAGCATAGCACACGCCACAATGCTGGACTACAAGTGACAGGAACCTCGCTAACAGGCCGGGAAAAGAGAACGTATTAGATAAACAAACACAGCAGGTCACACAGCAGTGGGAGGCACAGGGGAACAGCTGGGCCTGGAATTCAGCAGGACACAGGCTCCATGTCTCTGCTTCTCCCTACCTGTTGGATTCATTCTCCTTCTGCAATCAAGATCCCTCCGCATGGCACTGACAGCTCCCAAGACTCACATACCAGGCTTCCACCTCCAAAGAGGGCCGGAATTTAAGTTGCAGTTGGAAAAATTGTCTTAGAGAACTACTCTGATTGGTCCAGCCTGGACCAGAGGTCTTCCTTCAATCAATCAGCTTGGCCAGTTGATTGGATGACTCAGTCTTTCAGGAGCTCACTCTGACAGTTCTGGAGCTGGTTTTTAGAAAAGAGGAATTTTCATGAGCCAGGCAGGCACCCCAAGAATTAGAGCATTCTTTTTCTCCTTTTTTTTTTTTAAAGAAGTACTATAGTTGATTTACAATGCTGTTTTGTTTTGTTTTGATGTCTGATCTTATTTATTTGTTACTCTTAGAACATCTCATTTTTGACTGGACTCAGAAGTAGAAGCTCTCAGAGAGGACAGCCTCCGTCTCTTGGCAATCTGTTCCTGCCGTTTTTCTTTGGCCTCCTTCATTCTCTTGGCCAAAAGTTTAGCATATTCTGCAGCCTCTTCTTTATTTTTCTCAGTACGCTGTTTCTTCAGAGCAGTACGCGGGCGTTTGTGCTGCAGAACTCCTGGAGTCACGAGACGTTGAATCTTGGGTGCTTTAGTCCTAGGTTTCTTACCGTCTTTGTTTAGGGGCTTTCGCACAACGTACTGGCGGATATCATCTGCTTTAGACAGATTGAGTAGTTTGCGGATTCTCTCGCTCTTTGGGGACCCAGGCGACGAGGCACTGTAGTATCAGTGAGTCCAGGAATATCCTCCTCCCCTTTTTTCACGATGACCAAATTGAGAACACTCAGATTGGCATCCACAGTGCAACCCCGTACAGATTTGCGCTTTCTCTCTCCAGTCCTCCTTGGTCTGTAACAGGAATGCCCCTTACTCCGTAGCAGGCAAACTCAGCCATGGGTCAAGACACTCTGCTTCATGGGGAAACCCTGCTTATCGTTCCTGCCACCTATTCGGACCACATAACCCTTCCATTCTTCACCCAGAGCGTCAGCAGCAACTTCTGTGGCCATACGCTTCTTGTTGAAGGTACGAAGTTTCTTTCATCGTCCACTTCAATGAGCTTCTGGCTGCCAGTGGCCAGGAAACAGATGTTCAGCTTCATTCTGAAGCAGCCGACAGCCTCCAAGGCGCCACAGAAAAGAGCTACAATGCTGTGTTAGATTCTGATATACAGCAAAGTGACTCATATATATATATATGTATATATATATATAATTTTTTAAATTATAGGTTATTACAAGATATTGAATATAGTTCCCTGTATTATACAGTAGGACCTTGTTGTTTATTTTATATATTAGAGTGTGCATCTGCTAACTCCAAACTCCTAATTTATCCCTCCCCTAGCTCTCCTCTTTGGTAACAATAAATTTGTTTTCTATGTCTGTGAGTATTTCTGTTTTGTAAATAAGTCCATTTGTATCATATTTTAGATTCCATATATGAGTGATACCATATGAGATTTGTCTTTCTCTGTCGGATTTACTTCACTAAGTATGATAATCTCTAGGTCCAACCATGTTGCTGCAAATGGCATATCTCATTTTTTATGGTTGAGTAGTATAGCACTCTTCTATCCAATAAATTTATTTCAAACATATTATTAGTATTTTTGTTGATGAGAATTGTGTAGTAGTGCCCTAAGAATTCAATCACTGGTTAGGGCTGTTCTTTGTCATATTAACCACGTACCCATTTCTTGAAAGGGAAAGGCGTTCAGTTGTGTCTGACTCTTTACGACCTCATGGTCTATACAGTCCATGGAATTCTCCAGGCCAGAATACTGGAGTGGGTAGCCTTTTCCTTCTCCAGGGGATCTTCCTAACCCAGGTCTCCCACATTGCAGGCGGATTCTTTACCAGCTGAGCTACCAGGGAAGCCTATTTCTATTCCTTAAAGTAGGACTTTTAATAATTCCACTTGTCAATCTCACTCCTAATAGAATATACACCTGAAAGGAAGAAAATTGATTCTTTCCTTCTTTCTTCCTTCGGCCACAACCTGAAGCCTGTGGGATCTTAGTTTCCCAACCAGGGATTGAATCGGCACCGTTGGCAGTGAAGGCATGGAGTCCTAACCAATAGACCATCAGTGAATTCCTTCCTAAAGATCCTTTAAAATCAAACTTTCCTCTAATCTAGATAAACTTTACCTCTAACTAAAATGGGTTGATGAAATTTCTATGTGTATGTAGCTGGACCCCAGTGAAAAAATGGCATCAAGCTTATTATAGCTCTTGGTTGTTGTACACAAATTCCTTGTACTTTTGACCAATTTTCTCTCTTCCACTTTCATCAACATCCTATACCTTGAATCCCAGCACTTGTGGATTTGCTATGTAGAATGCATGTTTGTTTCTTTTGCTCAAATTGACCATTATTCATTATGAAAAATTATGAACATATTCTTCAGGACTGGTTTTTCTGGGATGGGCCCTCATGGCCAGGGCTGTGAGACTCAGATTGGAAAGTAGGTCAAGGGTGAATTGGTTTTCTCACTTTGAGCTTTTTCACACTTTGAGATCTTTACTAACAATTTTGACCCCTTTTATCAATGTCACCTCCACTGAAAGTCAATAAGAACTGAATTACCCAGACCTTCTGGTCCTTGAGTCCTTGAAAGCTGGGGGGATGGCAAGAAAAACCTTTTATTTCAACCAATACTTATGATTAAGAGAGGAGAGAAGCAAAGAGATGTTAAGGATAGCAGAAAGTGGGCTGTTAACACTACACACAATAGCCAAACATCTATATGAAAAGGAGATTAATTTATCCAGATGATATGTCAAATGTCTAGACCATACCATGAACTGAATATTTTTTTCATAGATTTGGAGTTGCCAGGCTTAACAAAAAATATATAAGATGCCATTTAAATTTGAAATAAACAATGATATTTTTAAACTATAAGTATTTCCCATGTGATACTCAGGACAAACTTACACTAAAAAATTTAGTGTATCTGAAATTCACATTTAATCGGGTGTCCTGTATTTTATCTGGTAGTTCTACTTAGATTAGGTACTTTGGCCTTATATAGACACAGTATGAATTTTACTTGTAAGTCAATAATTTTTTTTTTAAGATATATATACATAGGATTTCCTGGGTGGTCCAGCAGTTAGGAATCTGCCTGCCAATGTAGGGGACACCAGTTGTATCTCTGGTCTGGGAAGATCCCACATGCTACAGGACCACTAAGCCCATGAGCCGAAACTATTGAGCCTGTGTCCTAGAGCCTGGAAGCGGCACCTACTGAGTCTGTGAGTCACAACTACTGAAGCTCGCATGGTCTAGAGCCTGTGCTCCACAGCAGGAGGAGCCACTGAGATGAGAAGCACATTCACCGCAGCTAGAGAGTAGCCCCTGCTCACCACAACTAGAGAAAGCCCATTCACAGCAACGAAGACCCAGCGCAACCAATATAAATAAATAAATAAAAAATTTCAAAAGGTATATGTGCAGAGAAATGAAGCCTTTCCCATGGTTTATCTTTCCACTGTCTTTGAAATGAAAAACTTGACTACTCTTCTAAATTCCAAATTTTATCCCATATGGCTCACATCCTGGAACCCGAAAGCAGTTTAATCAATGGATAAATTGAGTTAATACTCTATTCTGTTAGCATGCTCATTGTTAATTCGATTGCTTCTTACTTTGAATACATTACAGTGCTTAGGCCAGTGTCACAACCTTTAGTCCTCTCACAAAATCTCCTAAATAGCGGTGATGCAGTCATCTATTCAAGGACCAGTTGTCAAACACATAGTCCCTGCGATGCTCCTTTCTAGGCTCTATGAGATGCATGCGTGCATCCCAGGTCGTTTCAGTCGTGTCCAACTTTTTGCAGCCCTACACACTGTAGCCAGTCAGGCTGCTCTGTCCATGGAATCCTCCAGGCAAGAATACTGGAGTGGGCTTCCCTGATAGTTCAGTTGGTAAAGAATCCGCCTGCAATGCAGGAGACCCCAGTTTGATTCCCGGGTCGGGAAGATCTGCCGGAGAAGAGATAGGCTACCCACTCCAGAATTTGGGCTTCCCTTCTGGCTCAGCTGGTAAAGAATCCGCCTTCAATGCCGGAGACCTGGGTTCAATCCCTGGGTTGGAAAGATCCGCTGGAGAAGGGAAAGGCTACCCACTCCAGTATTCTGGCCTGGAGAATTCCATGGACTGTATAGATCATGAGGTTGCAAAGAGTAGGACACCACTGAGCAACTCTCACTCACTCATACTGGAGCAGGTTGCCATTTCCTTCTCCAGGGGATCTTTCTTACCCAGGGATCAAACCCATATCTCTTATGTCTCCTGCATTGGCAGGCGGATTCTTTACTACTAGTGCCAATTGGGCACCCCCATGAGATGTACAAAGATGTATGAAATTCAATGACCCTCCGAAAATCTACTGTGGCAGGCACTACTCAAGGTGCTGGGAGTGCTGTAGATGGACTTGCAATTGATCAAGGAAGAACACATCCAATAAGGTGGTAAAAAGACACCAAGGTCCCCAACGCCAAGGGACTGTGTTCTGCTAAAGAGTAGGGGTTTTGTTTTGCTGAGTGGAGGGTACAAGCTGAGGGCAAAGTCTGACTTTCTTAGGATGACAAATCTAATTCTTTTTTTTTTTCTTTTTTGTTTTAGCTTTTTATTTTGTGTTGGAGTATAGCAGATGAACAATGTTGTGGTAGTTTTAGGTGAACAGCAAAAGGACTCAGCCTTTGAACATGCACGTGTCTATTCACTGCCAAACTCGCTTCCCATCCGGGCTGCCACAAAACACTGAGCAGAGTTGCCCGTGCTACTGAGCAGAAGACATTGTTAGTTATCCATTTTAAATGGAGCAGTGTATACATGTCGATCTCAAACTCCTTAACTATCCCTCTCCCCTCCCCTTCCCCCCTGGTAACTATAAGTTGTTTTCTAAGCAAAGGCAAGTTGAGTGGGAGGAAAGAAAGAAGAGAGAAGAGGCAACCAGCAGAGCTGGGCTCTTTGATGGGAAAAGACAAAGATGTCTGCTGGGGTAATGGATTCAGTTTCTGCCCAGTGATATGTGTGAGACGTGATCCCTCTTTCACAGGCTCCAAAGAATCCCCAGTAAAACATCAGTTTTCTCATTAGTACATTGTGGTATTGGATGTGTTTTGGAGGATATGACAGAGCGGTGAGCATGGCCTCATAGCGAGTGTAAAGTAAGAGTCAGGGCCCCCACGGGAGGCCCACCCATCTGGGCTGCATCTTGGGAATGTTCATCTCACATGTTTGGTATAAGTTAGAGAAGCCAGCTGCAGTTCAGATTAAGTTGTTGCTAAGAAGACAACCTCGCCATCCATGCCAAACATTTGGACTTTTATGTAAGAGAGTGAAGATACTTCTGGCATGAGCCAATGGTTCTTGGCATCAGTTAAGTTTCTTTTGTTTTAAAGCAAATCAAGGCCGATTAAGCAAGAAGAAAAAAAAAGAGAGAGAGAGAGAATGTGGGGAAAGGGATTGGTGGGAGAAGGTATTGCAAGCACAGGGGAGAGTTCACAGACTCAAAGGAAGAGCTGACCAGCTAGGCCTTGGGAAGGACAGGGGGCAGAGACAAGGGCTTCTCCAGGGACCTCGGGGGCCAAAGCTCATAGATGTTTTTGTTTTTTTTTTTTCTTAGCTGCTGCATTCATGTGTTTTAGCCTTACTTATCATCCTGGTCATGTTTTCAAGTCCCCACTAAAGAATCTTACTAGTACAGCTCACTCCAGGGTTCTCTACCCATTGTGGACAGCCAGATCGTACAGACATGACTCACAACAGAATCACCTCTTCTTTCCAGGCCTCCAATATACTCAAAACTAGCTGGAAGTGCTGTTTTCTTGGATGCTTATACAGCTATATCCCTTCTTTTGGTTTAACTGAGAATTTTAAATTATTCCATCTTTCTCACAAACACTAATTTGGAAGTTACATACTTGATTTATATTCTTCTGGTGGTTACCCTAGAAATTCCAACTTAATTTACAAAATTTAGGTTAATCAGTATCTTTACTCTCTTTTCAGGCATTATAAAGACCTTAAATACTTAAATTCCATTCCCACCTACCTACTTGTAAACTGACTTTTTTCATATATTTTAATTCAACTTTTAAAGCATAACCTAAAATTATTTATTACAATTTTATATTGCCAATGTTCATTTGCACTTGCCATTTTCTTTGCTTTTCCTTCTTTCTGTGTCTCGTACATTCCATATAAGATCACTTTTTTTTTCCTATGTCAAGTATCTTTTAGCATTTCCTTTAGGAGATTTTGGGTTTCCCTGTAGCTCAGCTGGTAAAGAATCTGCCTGCAATGCAGGAGACCTGGGTTCGATCCCTGGGTTGGGAAGATCCCCCTGGAGAAGAGAAAGGCTACCCACTCCAGTATTCTGGTCTGGAGAATCCCATGGACTGTATAGTCTGTCATGACTGAGCGACTTTCACTTCACTTCGCTTAGGAGATTTTGTTAGTGAGGAGTGAACAATCTTTATTTCCCTAGAATATTTATTTATTTATTTTGCCTTTATTCTTTTTAAAATTTATTTACTTATTTACTTTTGGCTGTGCTGGGTCTTTGTTACTGCGTGGGCTTCCCTAGTAGCTCAGATGGTAAAGCATCCACCTGCAAAGCAGAAGACCCGGGTTTGATCCCTGGGTTGGGAAGATCCTGTGGAGAAGGAAATGGTAACCCACTCCAGTATCCTTGCCTGGAAAATCCCATGGACAGAGGAGCCTGGTAGGCTACAGTCCATGGGGTCACAGAAAGTCGGACACAACGGAGTGACTTACACACACAGAGAGGGCTTTGTCCAGTTGCGGTGAGCGGGGGCTGCCCTCTAGTTGCGTTTCAGCGACGTCTCATTGCGGTAGCTTCTCTCATTGCTTAGCACAGGGTCTAGAGCATGTGGGCTTCAGTAGCTGCTGCGTATGGGCCTCGCTGCTCCACAGCGTGTGGGATCTAAGTTCCAAAACCAGGGACCTAACCCGTGTCCCCTGAATTAGCAGGCAAATTCTTAACCACTGGACCATCAGGGAAGTCCCAATTGTGTCCGTATTCTTAAAAGATGTGTTTTCACTAGATACACAATGGTAGGCTTGCAAATTGTTTTTTTTAATATGCTGAAAATATAGCGTTATTTTTCTGGTGTCCATTGTTTGCTGTTGAAAGCTTGCTGTCAGTCTAGCTCCTGGCAATCTTTTCTCTCTGTTTTTTTCTGAGTATTTTTAAGAATGTCTTTATTTTTAGTTATCTATAATTTCACTATGATGTATCTGAATATATCTAAGTATGTTATATTGCTTGGATTCAGCAAATTCCTTAATCTCTGGATAAGTATCTGGAGCAGTGGTAAAAATGTTTGAGCATTATGTCTTCACATATTGCCTTTGCCCAATTCTTTTCTCCCTCCTTCTGGAATTCCTCTGTAACATTATCTTGCATGTCTCTTAACCTCTATTTCGTATTTTCCATCTTTTTGATTTTGTGTTGCATTCAGAACAGTTCATTGCTCTTTCAATAACTGTTTCTTCAATTGCACTCTTAATCTATCCCCTGAATTTTTAATTTCAGTTAAAACTTAAACTTTTTTATTTTTAAAGCCCGATGACACTTTTTATAGTTTACAAATCTCTGCAGATATTTCTAAAATATATCCTTTAAACACTAAGTAAGGATGTCTTATAATTTATCATCTCTAACTTAATCATCTAGAATCTACATGGCTCTTTTGATGGTTCTCTGTTGTTTCTGTTGGTTTCCGTGTGTGCCTGGATATCTTGGATATTTTAAATTATACACTGCTCACTGCCTTAGAAAACTGTTTATGGAGATGCTCTGTGGCCTAAGATGAAGGGGCTCTTCCTCAGGAGAATTTGAATTTGTCTTTCCTTCTTTCGGGCACATAGGTACCCTTCTGTGTGGTACCATTTTAACTTCATTCAGGGTTTAGGATTTCTCAGACCACCCAAGTCTTTTGAATCGTGGGAGTAACTACCTCAAATTACAACTTCTCATGCATTTTGTTTTGCTCCTTTGCTCCTTCTGGCCCAGTTTAATCTCCTCAAACCCCATGGAGGTGGAAGCAGGGAGGTGGCGTCCCCTTTGAAAGTCCCGCTTCCTGTGGAGGCTTCCATTTAAACCTCTGTCTTGGGCTTTAATTTCGGTCCCTCTCACATTGAGAGCTCAGTTCCTCGGAACCATCTGGCTTTTGTGAGGACAGAAGAGTGCTCTGTTTACCTCTGGATTTCTGCTTTCTCTTAGCTTTTGGAAAGATTTTTTTGTTTTTATTTGATCAGTAATTTGATGCTTTCGTGAAGATTATGAAACATTTTTCTTTTCCTCATAGTTTTTAGATGCTCTTAGCCAAAGGGTATCTCTGAATAACCTAACTCACCACAAAGAACAAGGCCAGGCCACATAGACTGAGCGCTTGCTCCTCAGGCCTCCAGCCGGTGTCACGTTTCTTGGGGAGAGTCAACACAGCACTTTCTGCCGTGAGACAAGAGGGTCTGCTTTGTGTCAGTCAAATGTCATATGATTTTTGAGGACTAGAGGTTTATAACCGTCTTGAGGCAGTTAATTTTAAAAGGACGTGAAAGTGAGAAGAATTTCCATTCTGGAGTCTCTTAATACTTCTTCTATCCAGTACTAAAAGGGCTCAATCCACATCTGAGCTCCACACTTGGAAAGAGGAAACATCTGATGGGTGGCCTGTCTCCTGTAGCCTTCCCCTGTGGTCCTGCGTTCATCATGGTAGATAGAGTGTTTACCATACTTTATTCCTCACAGGTAGAGTCTGCCTCAAAAGACAGGTATTTGCACCTGACTGAGTCGAGTTCTATCCTTGTTTTATTTCAGAACCTGCTACATCCACATAGAAATTGTATGCGGAGGAGGAGACAGAAAGGGAAAGTAGCTGGCAGGGAAAATCTTCTGGGTAAAGATGAAGAATTTGATGGTCTCGTCTCTTGGCATTCAAATGCTTTGCCCTTCTCTCCATAAAGTGAAAGTGAAGTCGCTCAGTCATGTCCAACTCTTTGCGACCCCATAGACTGTAGCCAACCAAGCTTCTCCGTCCATGGGGCTTTCTAGGCCAGAATACTGGAGTCGGGTGCTGTTTTCTTCTCCAGGGGATCTTCCCTACCCAGGAATCGACCCCAGGTCTCCGGTATTGCAGGCAGATGCTTTACCCTCTGAGCCACCAGAGAAGCCCACCAACAGTGTAAGAGGATTCCCTTTTCTCCACACTCTCTCCAGCATTTATTGTTTGCAAATTTTTGGTGATGGCCATTCTAACTAGTGTGAGGTGATATCTCATTGTAGTTTTGATCTGCATTTCTCTAATAATTAGCAATTTGAGCATGTTTTCATGTGCCTCTTGGCCATCTGTATGTCTTCTTTGGAGAAATATCTCTTTAGGTCTTCTGCCTATTTTTTGATTGGATATTTTTTTATATTGAGCAGCATGATTAAGCAGAATACCTTAAGGAGAAGGCAGACATGATTATCATTTGTAGCTGTAGACTCGGGTTCAATCAGCATTGATCAAGGACCCCTTAGGCACAAGGCCCTAGGTTGAGAATTTTAAAAAATATAACTCATTAAATTCAAAACAAAAAAATCATGTCCCCTCTCTAGTGTTGAGCAGGGAAGTGTGAAAAACAACAACAACTATTTTAGGACTCTGGAAGGAAGAAAAGTTATTACTAGATTTTCTCCCACGTAGGGAAAAATATTTCAGGAATATGTTTGGAGACTCGGGGGTACATTTTAAAGCTCAAGTTTGTATAATATTCCATTCAATTAAGCCTCCAGTTCTTCTGAAGGATGTGGTAAGAGTCCTGGACGTGAAAGATTTGCATTTTAGCCATGTTAGTTCAAATTACATTTTAATTTTCCAAAAATTTATTTATGTATTTATTTTTGGCTGCTCTGCATCTTCGTTTCTTCATGTGGGCTTTCTCGAGTTGCGGCCAGCAGGGCGACTCTTCAGTGCAGTGCTCGGGCTTCTCGCTGTGGTAGCTTCTCTTGTTGTGGAGCATGGGTTCCAGGCGTACGTACTCAGTAGTCGCGACTTGTGTGTTCTAGAGCGTGGGCTCAGTGGTTGTGGCACACATCCTTAGCTGTCCTCAACATGTGGAATCTTCCCAGAGCAGGGAGTGAACCTGTGTCCTCTGCATTGGCAGGTGGGCTGCTAACCACTGGACCATCAGAGAAGTCCTTACGTCTTCATTTTAAGAAAAGTTGCACAATGTGCTATTTCTGTGAAACCCCCTGTCCACAGGGTAAAGATGCTCAGCACCCATACAAGAAATTGTATGCAACCCAGTTAAGGAGGAGAGTACCATGTGTCCACAGAGGGGAGTTTTTCTTCAGGAAGCACCTTACTGATTTTTCTTTGATGACATGTAGTCATTATACTACCTTCCACTGTAGCTATTTATGGATGCCTTCTATATCATATTAAACTCTACTTTCTTGTACATTCCGAGGCCTTATTTTCCCACAGCCCCTAGCACTAGACAGGCAATAAATCACAAGAGGCAGTATGGGGTATAGAGCATTAAGTACTAAGCTCTGATACTAAAGACAAAAGAGGTGTGAGACTTCCCTGGTGGTCCAGTGGTTAAGGCCCTGTACTTCCAATGCAGGGAGTGAGGGTTCAATCCCTGGTCAGGGAACTAAGATCCCACATGCTGTGAGGCCAAAAAAATAAATAAATAAAATAAAAATCTTTTTTAAAAAAGACAGGAGAGGTACAAGTGTCACAGATGCTTGTTCTTTTTCTCGCGCCAATTTTTTTCTTCTTTCCTTCCTTCCTTTCAATGACAACAGAATCCCAATTTTCATCACTTATCCATTCCTTGCTCATGCAGTCAACACCCCTTGGGAAAAATCTGATCCCACTCCTGGCTCCAGGGGTGTATTAGTCAGGGTTTTCCAGAGAAACAGAACAAATATATATATAAAGAGATTAATTATAAAGAATTGGCTCGTGTGGGGCTAAGATGGAGCTTGCAGATGGAGGCTCAGGAGAGTGGATGGATTGAGTTCAAGTCCAAAGACAAGAGGAAACTGATGTTGTTGCTCAAAAACAGAGAGCAAATTCTTCTTTCCCCCCAGACCTTTGTTCAATTCAAGCCTCCAACGGATTAGACAAGGCTCACCCACATTGGGGAGGGCAATCTACTTTACTCAGTCTACAAATTTAGACATTCATCTCCTTCAGAAACACCCTCACAGACACAGTCAGAAATAATGTTTGATCAGTGTATGGAAACCCTGTGTCCCAGTCAAGTTGATACATTGAATCAGCCATCACCAAGGGCAAACCCTATTTGGTTTAAGCCAGTCATCACATCCTGCCATGTTGCTGGTCACAGTGCTTGGTTCAAAATGAGCAAATATCCAACTCCAGGCCAATAAAATGCAAGAGGAGATGACATTTTCTGGAGACTGCAAGAATAGAAACTTTCTTACTTTTCTATGGAAGTGACTTCTTATCCACCTGGACATGAATGAAGAAGATTCAGCCCAGGAACTTTGCTAGTAGTCATCTTGAGACAATGAAGAAGCCAGGCTTGGGACATAACAGGTAGTGTGGAAGGCAGAGAAAGGCATGAAATTAAACTGGATCAGTGTTGAAATTATTGAGCCTGGGATCATGGTTTGCCTTAAAACCACCATATAGCTGAACTTAACAGTTATAGGAGCCAGCAAATTCCATTTATCATGTCAACTGGTTGGGGCTAAATTTTCTGTTACCTGCAACCAAAAGATTTCTAATACAGTTGGAATTTCAACGTGATGATCAATGAGAGACTTTAACATTCAATGATTCCGTTAAGAATGCACCAGAAAAGTAAACATTTCTGCTACGTGAGCAACCAAGTTGGACTGCATACATCAGAAAAGATGACCATGTATGCAAAACTTGAAACCACCAGAGGAATTCTGCAGAGCTACAGGCTACATTCCTTCCTTCTCTGCAGCTATAAACATCCTTCAAAGTAGCCTCCTCTTCTCCACAGGGTTCCAGGGATACATCTCAACAGTTCTCTGAGAGTTCACTTGATCGAGAATCTTTAAAGAAAGGGAGAGTAACTTATTTTTCTTTGTGCATTCAGCACTTTGAAAAGTGCCTGGCAAAGACTAAGCCCCTAATAAATATGAATGTATGAATGAATGGATTTATTTATTTAACAGTTACAGATCTTCCTCAACTTATGCTGTGGTTACGTTCCAGTAAACCCATCATAAGTTGAAAATATTGTCAGTTTAAAATGCATCATAAGGGGCTTCCCTGGTGGCTCAGTGGTAAAGAATCTCCCTGCCAATGCAGGAGACACAGGTTCGATCCCTGGTCTGTGAGGATCCCACATGCCCTGGAGTAACTAAGCCGTGCATTGCCATTACTGAGCCTGTGCTCTAGAGCCTGGGGAGCGGCAGCGGCTGAGTCCACGAGCCCCTAGAGTCCGTGCTTCACAGTAAGAGAAGCCCCTGAGAAGCCTGAGCAGCACGATTAGTGCAGCCCTCGCTTCTGGCAACTAGAAAAAGCCTGTGCTGCGACGAAGACCCAGCACAACCAGAGGTAAATAAATAAAATTATTTAAAAAAATTAAAATCACCATAGGGAATTCTCTGGTGGTTAGGACCCCACACTTCCATTGCAGGGGCACAGGTTTGACCCCTGGTTGGGGAACTAAGATCCTGTGTGCCTCATAGCATGGCCAAGAAAATAAAAATAAAATGCATCATAGCTTAGCCTTCAACATACTCAGAGCACTGAAACTAGCCTACAGTTGCACCAAACCATCTAACACAAACCGATGTTAAAGCAAAGTGTTGGGTATATGTCATTTATCGAATGCTGCACTGAGAGTGAAAAACCAGACGCTTGATGGGTCCAGAATGGTTGTAAGTGTATCACGTGGTTGACTTGAAGCTGTGGCAGGTGCCACTACCCAGGGTCAGAGTATGTAACCAGTGGAAAGATCAAAATTCCAAGTGTGGTTTCTATTGAATGTGTATCTTTTTCACACCATCAGAAAGTTAAAGAAAAAAAAACGCAAGTTAAACCATTGTAAGTTGGGAACTGTCTGTGTTTATTAAGCACCTGCTGTATGCCAGGTACCGAAGGAGGTGTCGAATTACAACAGAGCTCAAGACCAAGGCAGTCCTGGGAGTCTTGGTGTGACAAAGCTTCTAGGAAGAGGGAATGTTTTATTCCAGATAAACAGGTACTGGTTACCTCGGTGTGTTTATGTTGCAAAATTTTACCAGGCTGGGGACTTCCCTGGTGGTCCAGGGGCCAAGACTCCACGCTCCCAATGCAGGGCACCCGGACAAGATGCCTCGTGCTGTAACTAGATGATCCTGCATGCCACACAGAAGACCGGGAGCAGCCAAATACATTTTAAAACTGACCAGGTTTATGATGCATGCATGCTGTGTCTTTACTTCAATAAAATGCTCCCCCAAATAAAACACAGAAATAAAAACTCCTTATTCTCAAAGTTTACATTCCCATCAGAGCAGACAATACAAATAAATATACAATATGTTGAGAGGTAATAAGTGCTATAAACGTCTGACTGTAAGAAGGATGAATTCAGCGAGAATGCAGACGTGACAGAGAAAGCACACTTTGAATATGTACTGCCACATGAAGAGCGTCCCCAGGCTCCCAGCCATCCACCTCAGAAGCTCAGCTTCAACTTGCTTTCTGAGTCAGGCTGACACATACCTTTGTGCTGCTAACTGGGCTCAACTGAGGATGGTCCTGCCAGGGACGGATGTGGGAGTGGTTAGCAGATGGGTACATGTGGGACTTCCCAGGTGGCTCAGTGGTAAGGAATCCACCTGCCAATGCAGCAGATGCAGGTTTGATCTCTGGGTTGGGAAGATCCCCTGGAGGAGGAAATGACAACCCACTCCAGTATTCTTGCCTGGAAAACCCCATGGACAGGGGAGCCTGGCAGGCTGCAGTCCATGGGGTCACAGAGAATCGGACGTGACTTAGCGACTGACCGCACATGCGCGAGCTTACGTGTAAAACCTGACTCCAGAAGAGTGCTGGGATACGCATCCTCAGCTCTGCTTCTCCAGATGTTGGAAGGATTTGATCAGATATTTTGTACATCATTGTTTATATTTTAGAGTATTTAACGAGAAATGTTAGAATTGCAGAAATGGAAAAGACATTTCCCCATGGCCAGCGGGTGTTTTTGGACAATCTATTGTGTGCCCAGACCTGTGGAAGTCAGTTCTAAGATACAGTTCCAACCACAGGCAGTTTATCATCTTAATAACAAGATGGATACCTGTCAAACAATTACAGAATAATATAGGAATTTAAATAATCAAACTTAGGACCACCCTGGTGGTCCAGTGGTTAAGACTCCTCCTTCCAATGCAGGGTGTGCAGGTTTGATCCCTGGTCAGGGAGCTAAACTCACATGCTGCAGGACCAAAAAAACCTAATCATAAAACAGAAGCAGTATTGTAGCAGATTCAATAAAGACTCTAAAAATGGTCCACATCAAAAAAACAAAGATCTTTAAAAAAACTATCTTGTGTGATTTTTAAAAACTGTAAAAAATTGGAAAACAAAAACACGATAGGCTTGTACAGTATCCTGTATCTCCTTTTTATAGCATTTGTCACATGTGAAATTTTATTTATTTTTTAAAATAATTTTATTTATTTTAATTTTTTGGCGGTGCTGCGTCTTCACTGTTGCGTGGGCTTTTCTCTAGTTGTGGTGAGCGGGAGATACTGTCTAGCTGTGGTGATTGGACTTCTCATTGCCGTGGCGTCTCCCGTTGCAGAGCACTGCTCTAAGAGGGTGCGGGCTTCGGTAGTTCCAGCACGTGGGCTCAGCAGCTGCAGGTCCCGGGCTCTAAAGTGCAAGCTCAATAGTTGTGGCCCACAGACTTTGTTGCTCCAGGGCATGTGGGATCTTCCCAGATGAGGATTGAATCCAGGTCTCCTGCGTTGGCAGACTGAGCCGCCAGGGAAGCCCACGTGAGCACTTGTATTTTTATATGTGTGGGTGTTTGATCGTTCATCTCCTCACCAGCCTGTTAGCTCTTTAAGTCTGGGACTGGGTCCAGTTTTGTTGACCGTCGTAGTCCTCAGAGTGGAGGAAACTGCCCCGCACAGAGCAGGCCCTCGGCACACATGTGGAATGAAGTAACTGAGTGTGACAATGTAACCACATCACAAAGCCAGAGCGGCTTAGCAGTCCACAGCACGGGCTGTGCGGTTAGATCGATCTGCAGATTCCTAGATGGTTACTTGTGTGTCCTTGGGTAAGATCTTTAAAGTAAATAAATGTTTTACTCCATTATCTCTGCATAAAATGGGGAGAATTATCATTCTCACCAGGACGGTTCATTGTGAAGAATGAATGACAGGGGCAAAGGACCTGGCACATAGTGCTCAATAAACAGTACTTCTGAGTATTACCTTTGAAAGTATTCCAATAGTCGCTTTTATGAGGTTGAGGCAGAAACTAGCAGAAATTATGAATCTAGTTTCTAGTCCTCGTTTCTTAAAGAAGAAAAGAAATGAGATGTGTATCCTGGTTGTATGCATCCTTCACTCACTCATCCCATCTGATGAAGCCCCAAAGCCAGTGTTGTGGGGTGAGCGTTTAACTTATTGAAAGTCAGCAGACCTGGCTCCTGAGCCTCTCTGGGCTGTGCTGGTGAGTCTACTATACGCATCAAAGCTGCAGGCCAGCACAGGCAGCAGGGCACTGGCCCTGGGACTGGCAAGGCTCAGGGTCTGTGTGACCCTGAGCCTCCCAACCACAGTCCTTAGATCTCTGCAGGAACCACAGTGAGTCTTCAGGGCCCAACATCTCAAGGATCCCCTTCCTGTGAAATTTCAGAGGTTTCTCCTGGGTCAGGAAGCCTTGGGTAGTAGTTAGCATAAATATTCTCACGTCCCTGCCCCAAATCCCAATTTAAAAACTGGCTTAAAATCCAAATACAATCACATGTTTACACCCAAACATGATCCAATGTGTATTCCCCACGTGGGAGGAATTGGCAAACCAGGTTGGTGAGCATCAGAACAAAATCACCTGCCCAACTAATTGCTCAGTCATGTCCAATTTTTTGTGACCCTTATGGACTGTAGCCCGCCAGGCTCCTCTGTCCATGGGGATTCTCCAGGCAAGAATACTGGAGTGAGTTGCCATGCCCTCCTCCAGGGGATCTTCCCAACCCAGGGATTGAACCCAGGTCTTCTGCATTGTGGGCGGATTCTTTACCAGCTGAGCCACCAGGGAAGCCCATTTCCCCAATAGTTTACTGGCAAAGGAAGGAGTTTCTACTCTGTTTTTACCTGAGCAGCAAGAACCAGGTGGACCATGTGCAGGATAGGTGATAACAAGCTCCAAAACCTAACCTACCCCGCCATATTCCAGATGGTGCAGATCATCCCCCCAAATTCCCTCATTAGAAATTCATCCTTTTAGTAAAGTTATTGATCTTTCCTTACAGTTCTTTTACTGCAATGTTTTAAAAGTCTCTCTCACTACCTGTATTATTAGCAGGCTCCTGTGAACTGATGTAACAGTTCCTTTATCCCAGCCCCCAGAAGGTTGGATGGCAAAGATGAAGGGCACAGGGGGATGGGGGTGCCTTGTGGATTTCACAGTTGAAGGAGACTGGGTCAAGTCTGAAAGCCAGGAATATGCCCTGCTTTTGATTTGAATCATTGAGGATTTGATATTGTTTATTAAAAAAAAAAGATTATTTTTTGATGTGGATCTTTTTTAAAGTCTTTATTGAATTTTTTACAGTATTGCTTCTGTTTTATGTTTTGGTTTTTTGGCTACAAGGCATGTGGAATCTTAGCTGCTTGACCAGGAATTTAACTCACATTCCCTGCATTAGAAGGGAAGTCTCACATGGATGGAGTCTGTCATGCAGAGTGAAGTAAGTCAGAAAGAGAAGAATAAATATTGTATATTAAAGCATATATGTGGGATCTATAAAAATGGTACAGCTAAATCTATTTCCAAGATAGGAACGGAGACGCAGACATAGAGAACAGACATGTGGAGCCGGTGGAGGAAGGGGAGGGTGGGAGATTGAAATTGACAGGTATATACTACCACGCGTAAAATAGATAGCTAGTGACAACCTGCTACAAAGCACAGGAAGCTCAGCTCAATGCTCTGTGATGACCTAGATGGGTGGGATGGGGGTGAGAGGGGAGGGAACCCAAGAGGGAGGGGATGTAGTATACATACAGCGGGTTCACTTCATCGTACAGCAGAAACTAACACACTATTGTAAAGCAATTATGAAGATTTTTAAAATTAATTAATTAAAACATAGGTGAAGTCTCAACCACTGGACCACCGTGGAAGTTCTGATGTTTTCTTTGAAGGACTGTGTAATTCAAATAAAAAAAGCTTTGAAGAGTAACTCGCACATTCATTTATTCATATTCACCAAGTGCCTGCTGTATGCCAGACATTATTCAAGGTAGAGTCTCCCCCAACCCCCTACCTTTTGAGAGGCAAGAGGTAAATACAAAGGAAGACCCCGGCCTGTGTCCCCCTCTTCTTCTTATCTCATCCTGAAACTTTCTCCCACACCAGAAAGACCCCTCTGCAAACTGTGTGGATGCTCCAGCCAGCCTGTCAAAGCTCCATCCACACCCATTTCGCTAGACTCTTAGGACAGACTCAAGGAAGAGGCTGATGCAGACTCTGGAAGTGGGCTTGAGGCCAATATGTGGATTCCCGGTGCATGTTCTAGAAGCAGGGGTGTGGGCTCCATGTGGCATAGCCACTTACCCACACAGACTCTTCACCTCAACAGTTGCGGGGGGCTGGTGCGGTGAGGGAGGCATGACCATAGAAGGGCCAGAGAGAGCCTCGTACAGCCTGTTGGGGTGTAAGGGCAGTATTGATTCTAGATGCAGGGAATACATGAAGAAACGCACCAAAATCTCTGCCTTCGTGTTGTGTACACTCAGTGGAGGGAGACAGACTATAAACAAATACAGAGCAAAAAAGTAAATAGCTACATATATAGTACACTTAGGGGCTTCCCTGGTGCCTCAGTTGGTAAAGAATCTGCCTGCAATGTGAAAGACCTGGGCTCAATCCCTGGGTCAGGAAGATGCCCTAGAGAAGGGAATGGCAACCCACAGCAGTACTCTTGCCTGGAGAATCCCATGGAAAGAGGAACCTGGTGGGCTATAGAACATGGGGTTGCAAAGAGTCGGAGGTATTTGATAGTAATAAGTACTCTGGAGAAAACAAGAGGTACACACAGGGGAATTTTAAATAATGTGGTTCGAGCAAGGTACTGTACTGGGATTGCTGTAATAAAGTATCACAACCTGGGTGGTTTAAGCAGCAGAGATATATTGTCTCATGGGAGTCTGAATCCAAGGTATTGGTAGGGTCTGTTCCTTCTGAGGCTGTGAGGAAGAATTGGTTCCGTGTCTTTCTCCTGGCTTCTGGTAACCTCAGGTCTTCCTTGACTGGTAGATAGCTGTCTTCTCCTCATGCCTTCACACCATCTTTCCTTTGAATGCGTCTGTCTGGGTTTCTAAGTGTCATCTTTCTACAAGAACACCAGTCATGTTGGGTTGGGATCGCACCCTAATGAATGACTTCATCTTCCCTTGGTCATCTGCAAAGATCTTGTTTCCAAATAAGGTCATAGTCACAGGCACTAGGAGTTGGGATTTCAACATATTCCGAAGGGACACAAGTCAACCCTTATCAGAAAGCTTTATTGTCAAGATGCTGCTGCTGCTGCTAAGCCCAAAGGTGAAGGGTTAAAGGAGTGAACCATGCTGAGATCTGGGGCCAGGGCTTTATAGCAGAAGAAACAGCACGTCCAAAGCTGCTCATTTCTCCAGAACAACATTTTTGTGGGTTAATACAATGAGCCTGGAAGGTCAGGGAAAGAGAGTCTGCAGCAGAATAATGCATTCCTGGGACTTCCTTGGTGGTACAGTGGCTAAGACTCCATGTTCCCAAAGCAGGCGGCCTGGGTTCAATCTCTGGTCAGGGAACCAGATTTCACATGCTGCAACTAAGAGTTCACATGTCACAACTAAAACACTGTGAGTCAAGAGCCCACATGCTGCAGCAAAGATCAGAAATCCCCTGTGCCACAACCAAGACCAGGCGCAGCCAAATCAATAAAACGTTTTTTAAAGAAATAGAGGAAATGACCCATCCACCTCTCACGGATGTCCTCCATAACCTCAAAGTCCATCCTTTTGAAATGTTGGAGACTCTTACATTTCCCGAGAGCAAGGTGTAAGATCATTGGAAATGGAGAATAAGCCCCCTACCTCCTGGTGGTCAGTGAACATCGGTGGTTAGTGAACACAGGTGATGCTGAAGGTACCCAAGCCACCGTTCTCTTTCATCTCCACTCCAAGAAGTGGCTTGTACCCTTCAGCCCAGGAGGAGCCCATGGAACAAAAGGGAGTGTGGCTGGAGGCAGGTAAGGGCTAAGATGACAAAAGGCAAGGGAGTCAAGCTTATCATTGAAAGATGCCTATGGAATTTTGAGGATGAGATGAGATGAGATGGTTGGATGGCATCACCAACTCAATGGACATGAGTTTGAGCAAGCTCCGGGAGTTGGTGATGGACAGGGAAGCCTGGCATGCTGTAGTCCAGGGGGTCGCAAAGAGTTGGGACACAACTGAGAGACTGAACTGAATGGAATTTTGTCATCATTTATTGTTACTCTCTCGTCACGTTCAGTCCCCCATAACACGACCATCACTGACAGCTTTCATTCTGATTTTCTTAGTATTTTTTTTCTTAGTTTTTAATTGGAGGATAATTGCTTTACAATGTTGTATTGGTTTCTGCTGTACAACGTGAATCATCTTAGCTTCTGAAATCCTATCTTACCAATGAAAATTAGAGAAGTAAAAGAGAAAAGGCAAGTTTCCTGGAATTCAAATTTAGAGTAAGAGGAACCAGCCATGGATAGTTAGTGTGTGTGTTAATTGCTCATCATATCCAACTCTTTGTGACCCCATGGACCAGAGCCCACCAGGCTCCTCTGTCCATGGGATTTCCCAGGCAAGAATACTGGAGTAGGTTGCCATTCCCTTCTCTAGAGGATCTTCCCAACCCGGGGATCAAACTCAGGTCTTCTGCATTGCAGAGCCACCAGGGAAGTTTTCAGTTAACACACAAAAGAGAACAGGCACATTTCCTGGAATGCAAATTTAGAGTAAGAGGAAACGTCTTTAGTTGAAATCTGACAGCCACTGATCAAGCCCAGCATTACAGACCCACAAAGCCTCAAAAGTTCTCCCTGATGTGTCTCATTTCAACTCAGGTCAGGAGTGGAACGGGCAGTTCTTCAGACTTCCACTGAATCATGCCTAACCTTCTGGCTTCACTTATCTGCAAGCTGGAATGCTCTCTGCAGCCGTCAGCCATCACCCCCCACCCTTCCCTTCATCCTGCTCTGTCCTCAGATAACAATCCTCTCCAAACAGGCTCTGTTCCCACCACGTTTGGAATGCTTCAAAGTCAAACTGAATGTGAATCAGAACCAAAGTCCCTTCATACCATTCCGTTCACCTTCCTCTCACATTCCACACCTCGCCCTTAGCTGGAGGGGCCCGGGTGGTTTTCTGCTCACGACTCCCCCAGTTCCGCCTGACCCGGCCCAGGCTTGTTGGGAGACTAAGTCCTTTGTTCCCGTCCCCCTTGGGGCCCTGGGCACCCTTCCTCGCCATCCCAGCTCTGCAACAGTCTCCTCCTTGTCTGCCCAAAGCCTACTCCGGATCCAAGTTCCCGTGTAAGGCTCTGGCCCCGTAGTTATTTTCTAGTGACGTGTACCCTTGGTTTCTCCCTCAGGCTGGGACAGGAAGCCCAGAACGTTCTTTAAAGCATGGCAGAGGGAGAAAAGAGACGGTATCAGCCTGTCCCAGAGCCTTGCGCTTTCTGGGGTTTTCAAAGTAGAAAACAGCTTCCTTTCCAGGGCTCCCCTATCTCCTCCAAAATGGAGACACTTGGTGCCTAGGGGAGTGGGCAGCCCCCCTAGGTGGGTTGTCTGTGTCATCAGGAATGTCAGGATGGGAAAGGGAGAAGGGTGAACAAAAGGCCTTGTGTGTGCCCAGCAAAATTTCCTTGGAACCTACCAACTCCCAAATATCCTTAAAGGGCTTGGAAATCAATCCGTAGTGAGCATCCCTCAGGCGCCTTGCACATTTTCCTTGTATAGTTTTATCTTTATTTGTATGCAGATATACACATGCAAACCACTGCGGGGTAGGTTTTATTATCCTCATTTTACAGATGCAGAAACTGAGGTGTGCCGTGCTAAGGGCCTCGCAGGTCACAGAACTAGTAAGGGGTGTAGCCCAGACTGAATTCGATCCTGAGTTCAAACCCTGGGCTCTTTCATTTCCTCTTATTTAAAAATAAATATTGTTGTTTTTCTGAATATCTAAGTGATACATATTCTTTTTTAATGTGTTTTTCTACTGAAGAATAGTTTATTTACAATGTTATGTTAGTTTCTGGTGTACAGCAAAGTGATTCAGATATACATATATATATATATATATATATATATATATATATATATATATATATACACATATTCTTTTTTAGATTCTTTTCCTTTAGGTTTATTACAGGATATCAAACATAGTTCTCTGTGCTATACAGTAGGTCCTTGTGGCTAATCTAAGTTTTTTTAGACAGTAATGTGTATCTGTTACTCCCATACTCCTGATTTATCCCTTCCCTCCCTTCTTCCCCTCCCGTAACCCTGTTTGTTTCCTAGTCTGTGAATATGTTTCTGTTTTGTAAGTAAGTTCATCTGCATTTTTTTTTTTTTTAGACTCCACATATAAGTCCTAAAAGTTTCCCTCTAAGCACTGCTTTTGCTGCATAGTTTAAGCTGTATTTTCATTTTGTTCAAAATATTTTAAAATTTCTCTTGAGATTTCTTCTTTGAACCATGTGTTGTTCAGATGTGTCTTGGGGATTTTTCAGCTATCTTTTTACTCTTATTTCTCGTTTAATTCCTGTCAGATCTGAAAGCAGAGATTGTATGATTTCTGTTCTTTTACAACCACTGAAGTATGTTTTATGGCCTAGAAGGTGTTCTATCTTGGTAAATGTTCCACGTGAGCTTAAGAAGAATGTATATTCCATTGCACGTCGATGAAGTAGTCCACAGATGTCTATTCTATCCCGTTGATTAATGGTGCTATTGAGTTCAACTATGTCCTTACTGATTTTTTGCTTCATGGATTTGTCTATTTCTGATAGAGGGGTGTTAAAGTCAATATCTATGATAGTGCATTCATTTCCTTGCAATTTCTCCTTACATTCCATCAGGTTTTCTTCACGTATTTTGAGGCTCTGCTGTTAGGCACATATACATTAAGGATTGTTATTTCTTCTAAGTAACTTCTTAAGTCTAAGTTTATGATACCTTGTACAGTTTTATGTCCTTTTTTTTCTCACTAAAAACAGGATTTTGCTCCTAGGTACAAGCCCTTTCCACTACATAAGTCCAATATTTCTTAATCAACTTGGTTGGGACCAATTTGTGATGATTCACAGCATTGCCTGGCTACTCATGTGTTCTGGAAAGTGGTAGGAGGGGGTACAGGACTTCAGGTGGAGAAGGGGTTGAGAGGGAGCCCTTGACTGCTAGCAGCCATTATCAGCAGGGGAGATGGCAAAAGAACAGGCAGAAGTTTCAGTTATTGAGTGAGACAGCAGGTCAGCATCAGCATAGATTGGACCAGTAATGCTCTTGCCATCTGAACACCTGCCTATTGGTACCGAGTTAGGACCAGGAACCTAAAGTAAAAGGCATTTTGAGTACTTCTTAAAACAGAAGCCATGTGGGCAAAGGACAGGGCAAAGTTGAGAGCCTGTGTAGAGTAGACACCGAGGTCAATACCACTCACCCAGTCTGAGTGTCCAGCGGGTCTCCTAGATGGCGCCTCCAGTCTCTGTTCTGAAACTCCGGGAACTTTCTCATTTGTCGCCTTGGAGCTCTGCATTGCTTCCTGTCACCTGGGCAGCCGAGCCACAGTTTGAAAGTGAGTCATGACAGATGTTTGACATGTAAACCCTCGTTAGTAACCACCTCTGGAAATTTCTTCAATTACTTTCCCAATCAATTCACTTGTCTTCTGGAGCTTTGGCCTTGATTGGCCATGCCTATGCTCAGAATGGAAGAAGGAAAAAGGCTCTAAAGAAAGGATTGAGCAGTGTTAAAATAGTAGGTTGGGTGAGGGCAATGACCTTAACACTACTGAAATCATCTGCATTTTATACTGTTCTCAGTTTCAAGGTCTCCAAGGTATGTCTGTGCCCAGTGCAATCATATGCTGAGCTTCAGGACTTCCAGACCTTTCACACAACAGTGACCCTGAGCAACCTTTTAGTGCCAACCAAGTCACTAGCTCCGAAGATAAGGGCTGACTTTGTCTTGCCTTGTAAGAGGGGCTTTGGCATCTTTCGTGGACTAAAATTTTTTCTGAGACATCTTTTGCTTTCACTGGAATACGGTTGTTGCTTTTCCATAATAGATTAATAAGGGATGTTCTAGAACTGGCAGTAACATCCTCTCATAAGCATTGCCTTTGAGCCAAGAGACAGTGTAGTATCATCCCAGAGATTGAAGTCTCAGACTTTGAATCAATGTTATGACCAAGTGCAGTGGAAGGACCAGGAAGAGCAGAGCAGGAAGGAAAGGAATACAGCGATGTGGTCAGGATACAGAAGCAGACACGCCTTCGCTCCTTCCTGCCTTGTTATTGTCCAGCTAGGTACTTACCCAGAGCTTCAGTTCCCCCAGCAAGAATTCCCAGCGTGGCCTCTTGAAGAGGGATTCCTTATCTGTTTATTGAGCATCTATTAAGCACTGTGAGCCTCTTGTCAAGCATAGCCAGATATTCTTCATCTTCTATCCCAAATGCCTAACACAATGTCTGCTACATTTCAAGCATTTTATCAACAATTATTGAATAAGTAAATAAATGTATGGGTGGGGAAAAAAATAAATGAATGGAGAAACAAATGAGTCAGTGTAGAACTGCTGACCTTTGAGAATCTGCTTTGGAAGGGCTGAAGGTTAGAGGAAGTGCTGGTTTTGAGGTCCCTAGTGGTTACTAGTACCAGCCACGGAAGTAAGTAGAAATAAAAGAGTTGGCTCCCTTCAAAATACACAGCCCGTAGAAACAAGGTTGCTACGAAAGGGGTGGAAAAAGCCAGAAGTTAACGGGCTCCATTGTGTATGGAGCCATGTGGCCCAGCAAGACGGTTGGGTCAATTTCATTAATGCCCTTAATGATTAATTTCTTAGTTAATAATTGACATGTCGTAGCAGAGAAGCCTGAAAACTGAAATGGCGATTGTTTCATTATTTCAAATTCTCGTGAGTGTCTGGGTCCTGTTAATAGTCTCCATGGGAAACATCTGCAAGGGTAAGGTGCGCTTTTAATCTTCTGACATGTTTAAATAAATTCAAATAAAATAAATGTAAATACAGGTCTCCTGGGATACCAGAAGAGGGATGAGCATCATCAAGAAGGAATACTGGACTTCCTTAAATATCTGGGTTCTCTGAACAGGTCCTCATTTAAGATCTGAGGCTCTCCAAACAGGGCTGCCAGAGAATCGAGTCACCCCACATGTATCGGGGGTGACTCATATAACAGGAAGAGCGCTGGAGATTTTTGCTTTGTCATTTCCTCTTTGAATACAACAGAAAAATCCATTTAGCCAGGATTCTGGAACTCTGCCGATGCTTCCTGTCCTATCTGACTGTAAAATTCAACAACGGATCATAAATAATAGACACGAAGCCAAAAATACATCTGGGGAATCCTGTCAAAGAGAAGGGCTGACGTCAATGACTTCTGCATGGCCTCTGATATTTAGTCCCGAGAGTGAGAAGCGAGATTACAGCTGAGGGGAGGGCATGAAGCAGGGACTCAGCTCAGCCCAGGTAGCCCTGGTGTTCTCTGATCTGTGGCTGCATAAAAATTTCCCCAGGGCTTAGCAGGTTAAAACAGCAGTCTGTCTCCTGACCTTGGGGGTTAGGAATTCGGGAAAGTTCAGTTGGGTGATTTTTCTGCTTCATGTGTATCACCTCAGGAGGTCTCAGCTGGAGGGTCCGTGGCTTCACCCTTCCACTCACGTGTCTCGAGCCTGGTGGGCTTGACTGGAACTGCTGAGTGGAGTGTGTTCCCAAGACCTCATGGCATGGCAGTCTCAGGGCAGACAACCTCTTACGTGGTGCCCAGGGCTCCCAGAGAAAGTGTTCCAGGAGACCTGGGTGGAAACTACACAACTTCGTAGGTCTTTACCCCCAGAAGTTCTAGAATGTCCCTTGGACAGCATTCTGCTAGTCAAGGAGGTCACTAAGGACAGGCCAGCTCCAAAGGGAGAGGCATGAGACTCCACCTCTAGATGGGAGAAGTGTGTGCCCAGCTGCTCTGTTGTGTCTGACTCTCTGCAACCCCATGGACTGTAGCCAACCAGGCTCCTCTGTCTGTGGGATTTCCCAGGCAAGAATACTGGAGTGGGCTGCCATGCCCTCCTCCAGGGGATCTTCCCCACCCAGGGATCGAACCCACGTTTCCTGCCTTGGCAGGCGGATTCTTTATCACTGAGCCACCTGGGAAGCCCTGCTGGTGGGAGAAGGAGCAAGCCTTTGTGGCCCCATTGACCTAGGCCATTGGAGAATGGAAGAAATGTCCCCCCAGTGGAGGGTGGTCCCCTGCAGAAGCCTATTGTCATTTCTCTGCAATAGCAAGAAGGAGACTGGAGAGATGAAAGGCAGGTCTTTTTTTTTGGCCCCCACCCCCACCTCAGCACTGCATGGCATGTGGGATCTTAGTTCCCCGACCCACGGATCTAACCTGCGTCCCCAGGAGTGGAAGGGCAGAGTCTTAACCACAGGGCCTCCAGGGAAGTCTCACAAGGCAGGTCCTGAACACATCCTCCCAACCTCTCCCAGGGACTCAAGGGTGCTGCAAACAGCCTTGGGGACCCAGAGACCCAGGGCCTTCCCTGTGAGTACCTTTTTCTGAAATGAAGAGCTCTCTCTGACCTCCCTCCCTAAGCTTTCAGCCCATCTCGTCTACAAAGTCATATACCTTTGGAGGTCTTGAAAAAACAGAGATGCTCTTCCTGCAGCCGCACTGATGAGGAAATTGATGAGGAAACCAAAGCACAGGCCTCAGACCCAGCACATCCTATAAACATTTACGTGCGGGCCTTTCCTCACCTGTTAAAGACATAATTCTTCATAAACTTTTCCACAATGTTTTCCAGTTCCTAAACACAGGGAAGCAAGGTTATGGGTGAAGACAATCCATGCATTCCCTGGTAGACATTTATTGCCCTCAGTCCCGGAGCAAACAGAGCTGGCTCCTAGCAGTACAAGGAAGGAAGGAACTCGTAGACCCTTCACACCAAGTGAGTCATAGGGAATGACAAGAGCCCAGAACTCTACAAAAGTTTCTCAAAACTCCCTGAGTAAGGACTATCATTTAACCTCTTCACAGACGAGGAAGAAATCGACTCAAAGGGGTTAGGGAATTTGTCTAATGGCACACATTTGGAGATGGTGGCAAAGCTGAGATTAGAACCTAGGTCAGGCAGTGAAACCTCCTTTCAGAAGACAAAAATCCCCTCACAGAAAGGAAGCAGAGACTTCCCTGGCGGTCCAGTGGTCAGGACTTTGCCTTCCGATGCTGGGGGTACAGGTTCGGTCCTTGGTCGGGGACACAGAATCCCACGTGCCTAGTGATCAAAAAACTAAAACATGAAACAGAAGCAATATTGTAACAAAGTCAATAAAGGCCTTAAAAATGGTCCGCATTAAAACAAAAACAAAAACAAAACCAGAAAGGAAGCGATTGCACTTCTGGGTAAACACGTCTGGGTACAGAGGGTGGGTCTTCCTAAAGTCCCCTCCTTCACATCTCCATCATTAGTGCTGGAGAGGGTACTAGAGAGGAACCTGAAGCAACATACAGGACCAACTTTTCCAGTTAAGCTATGATCTCTCCAGGCCCTGGTTGTCTTCTATGGCACTTTTGAAAAATATCCATCGCCTCTGGAGATCAGGCTGGCAATATATAAAAGAGAGCTATAAAACTGTCCCTACACTTTGACCCAATGGTCCCCGCTGTGGAATAGACCCCAGGGGAAATATGCAAAAGAGAAAAGCAAGTAAATAGCACCGAGAGGTTTACGGTAACACCATTCACAACAGTGGAAAAATGGGGCATGACCCAATGCCCCAAATTAGGAAAAGGTTATGCGAACTATCGTACATTAAGACAATGGAATGTTATGTTACTATTAAAGGGAACTGAGTTTACAGATTCTGTTGATAGATCGAAAGGCACATGTAAGATAATCGCAAGAGAAAAGAAAAGAATGTGAAAGAGTATGTTCACCCTGACCGCGGACATAAATCAGTCTGTGTGCTCATCGATAAGGATCAGAAGCCCACAGAATGCTGCAGATAGCTGGTGCTCGACATTTATAGCATTTTTTCCCCTCTAAACTCCATAGTACCTTGAAAAAAGATCCATTATTCACATTTGTTCCCAGGGAGGAGAGAGGGGATTTCCTCATTCCGGGGCTCAGTATGTGTCTGCAATGTAATATGTCTGTAGGGAGAGCCAGTAGCTGGCTCATCCACATGATAGAAACACGGTGTTCAGGGCAAAGGGAGGGGGTGCCTGGCCTACACTCACTGGGCCATCTCTCTGTAATCACAGATAGTTCTGGGCCCCGCACCCCAGGCCAGATGAGAGCCCATTTCAAGGAGGATAGCTAGCATGTGTGGTGACTAAGGATCATGGAATATGGGAAGAGCTTGAAAAGCCTGGGAATATCTGGTCTGAAGCAGAACAACCTATCAGAGACCCAAGAAACTCTCCTCCAGCCCTTGGGAAGCAGTCATTTGAGAGAGGGTTGGGCTTTAGTGGGTTGGGAAGACCTATGGACAGAAGTTATGGAAGAGCAGACTTCAGGCTGACGTGAGGAATACAGTACTCAAGAGGCGGTGCGTCTCACACCACTAGACGTATGGAAGCAAAGCATGTAAATTTCCATCACATAAATGGCCCTCCAGTTTGACCTTCACCAGCTCCAGCAGAATTACGCATCAACCCAAGGGACAGACACAGTTCCTCTGATTCACGGAGGCCTGAGGGAAAAACATGGTAAAAATAGAATATTCTGCCCTCCATGTACCAAGATAATTTTACTGACCTGCTGTCAGCGGGGTTTCCACTGTCAGCTGTTTTCCTAGGACTGATCCTAAGTGTTTACAAAGTGATGTTGTGGAGAACTGCAGACAGGCCAGAGGTACAACCTATAGCTTTCCTGTTTTCCAATGGAAAGTGAATTATCCTGAATTGAGCAGTATCCATGATCTTTGACCTCATCAGTGACACAAACAACTATGTCTTCAAAAAATTTACCCTAACAGAATGTTGTAGTCTAGTGGCTTCTACACTGTTTAAAATGAGAAGCCCATCAGTAAAAAACAAACAAACAAACAAACAAACCTGAGTATGTACCCCTAATGGCTGGATGTTAATATACAAATTTAAACATGAACTGGGGCTTCCCAGGTGGTGCAGTGGTAAAGAATCTGCCTGCCAGTGCAGGAAACACAAGGGTCGTGGTTTTGATCCCTGCATGGGGAAGATCCCCTGGAGAAGGAAATGGCAACTCACTCCCATATTCTTGCCTGGAAAACTCTATGGATAGAGGAGCCTGGTGGGCTACAGTCCCTGGGGTCGCAAAGAGCAGGACACGACTGAGTGACTGAACATGCACACACGTAAACTACTGTCAAAACATATTAAATATCCACAAAGTTCAATTTCTTTCCTACCTATCTGCAAAAGTATATAAACAGAAGCTCCAGTATTTTCTCTCTAAGCTCCTTGGATCCTTTTACTCACCCCTCCCTCCCTGCCCTCAAACTTGAATACTCACTGAGAGTCCATAGCTCATGCCAACAGAGAGGTCAGTCTGATAATACTGGAGCAACTATAAAAGGAACAAGCACATTGGGCTTTAAGATAATGGGAATATCTAATAAACACTACTACCTCTGGGAAAAAACTAGATCTATTGGTAGGTATTGGAGCTGTGATTTGAGCAACTTTTCCCAAACCAGTTTAAAAGTATGATGAATAAAATCTTATACTAAAATATGAGCAACTTTATAACAACTAAATAGAAAGCTTTAAAAAGTAAAGGATAAAAAATAAGGGATCTCATCACTGAATGTCAGTCGTGCTACCTACTGAATGGATGGATTCATCTATTAATTCAGTGTTTATTAAGAACTTACTAAGTATCGATGAGGCATTGTGTGTTAGATGTTGGGGATACAGTAAGAGGAATAAAAACAGAGGGTCCCTGAGATTGTGAGATGATAAACAAGTGGATGAGACAGAAAACACACATGCAGATAAACAAATTTCTGATTATGAACTGTGGTCCGTGCCATGAATTAAATAAGCAAGGTGATATGATACACAGGGATGGGAGGAGGGAAGAGACAACTTCAGAGAAGGTCCCCAGGGTGGGCTTCTCAGGAAAGTGATGCTGAAGATTGAGAAGAGGCTGTCACACGAAAGAGGGGAAAGACCTACACAGCACATTGCCAAATGCAAATCGTGACACCCAAAGGCCCTAAACCAAAGGGCAAACTCACGCTCACCTTTTAGTTGGAGTCCATCGTGTATATTTTTTTAATTTTTTGGCTGTGCTACATAGCATTCAGGATTTTAGTTCTTTGACCAGGGATTGAGCTGGTGCCCCTGCAGTGGGGGCATGGAGTCTTAACCACTGACTGCCAGGGAAGTCACCCATCATGTATATTTTAATGCCCTCTAGGGTGGCTTCCTTGGTGGCTCAGTCGGTAAAGAGTCTGCCTGTAATGCCAGAGACCTGAGTTCGATCCCTGGGTTGGGAAGATCCCCTGCAGAAGGAAATGCCAACCCACTCCAGTATTCTTGCCTGGAGAATTCCATGGACAGAGGAGCCTGGTGGGCTATAGTACATGGGGTCACAAAGAGTTGGACTCGACTGAGTGATTAACTTTCAGGGTGGCGCTAGTGGTAAAGAATGAGCTTGCCAATGCAGGAGACATAAGAGACACAGGGTTCAATCCCTGGGTTGGGAAGACCCCCTGGAGAACGAAATGGCAACTCACTCCAGGATTCTTGCCTGGAGAATCCATGGACAAAGGAGCCTGGGGGGCTATAGTCCATAGGATCATACGGAGTTGGACACTCCTAAATCAGAGTTGTTTTTTTAGGCTCCCAATGCACTGAGTGAACAGGTATCTGGTGCTAAGAACTTCCCTATAATTGGGCCATTAATGTCCTCATTTAAGGAAGCACACACACTCTCCTCTCCTTGGTCAAGGCTTCCTGGCAACCTTTCTGGATGACACCGAGACAAGAAGACTTCATAGCTACAGACAAGCTTCCCACTGGCCCTGCCCATGGGGAGCCCTCTTAGTTGAGCAGGGTCACCCAACCCACACCAGTGGGTACAGCAAACAAAACTGTGGACTTGCTCTAAACTAGTTCAAATTCCCTGCAAGGGCACCTGACTTATCTTAAAATGTAAAACACCTGGATTGAGTATGTTGTAGTTTCCGTGCCTGCTGAAGACGTAAATGCATGGTCGGTAGGTTGGATTTATGAGACGGTACCATCTGGGATTCACATTCTGTCCATTAGGTCGAGCTAAGTGCTGTCAGGAATGCGGGAAGAGCCATGCTGAAATGGGGGAGCAGATAAGCAGTTAAGGCGCCTTAAGTGAACCCAGCTGGACGAGCAGGCCCATCAGTAGCAGCGCCACACCAGGCAACCCCGCTGAGCCAACTTCAGACTCACTTAACCCTCAGACGTTCGAAAAGCAAAACATCAGTCCTTTGCTGTTTCATCTCACTGGCTTTCTGTGCATGCTTACGTGACAAGAAAACTGGAAGAGAGATCACCCAGACACACTTCAGACTGCAAAGAAGAAGGGTAAGTCTGACCTTGAACTTGAACTTGACTCACTCTAGGATTTTGTGGAAGATTAAGCACCACAACTATGACTCTCAGAGGTTCATTGACACTTAGTTCAGTTTTGAATATCGCCAATGAAAGGGTGAGGAGGAGAGTCCCTAGATTCTGTTTATAGAAAGATAACCCTGAAGTCAGGTAAAAAAAAAAAAACAACAACTGGGTATTAAAAATAGTATTAGAAGAGAAAGATAGCTTTCTAATGGGACCAGGAATAGCAGAGACACTTCTGATATGAAACCTTTGTCACTTTAATGTCAAAGAAACATGAGAAAAGGGAACCCTCGTGCACTGCTAGTGGGAATGTAAATTGGCACAGCCACTATAGAGAACTGTATGGTTGCTGTTCAGTCGCTCAGTTGTGTCCAACTCTTTGTGACCCCATGGACTGCAGCACGTCAGGCTTCCCTGTCCTTCACCGTCTCCAGAGCTTGTTCAAATTCACGTCCATTGAGTTGATGATGCTATCTAACGATCTCATCCTCTGCTACCCGCTTCTCCTTTTGGCGTCAATCTTTCCCAGCATCAGGGTCTTTTCTACTGAGTCAGCTTTTCACATCAGGTAGCCGAAGTATTCGGAGAAGGCAATGGCATCCCACTCCAGTACTCTTGCCTGGAAAACCCCACGGATGGAGGAGCCTGGTAGGCTCCAGTCCATGGGGTCGCTAAGTCGGACACGACTGAGCAACTTCACTTTCACTTTTCACTTCCATGCATTGGAGAAGGAAATGGCAACCCACTCCAGTGTTCTTGCCTGGAGATTCCCAGGGATGGGGGAGCCTGGTGGGCTGCCGTCTATGGGGTCACACAGAGTCGGACACGACTGAAGTGACTTAGCAGCAGCAGCCGAAGTATTGGAGCTTCAGTTTCAGCATCAGTCCTTCCATTGAATATTCAGGGTTGATTTCCTTTAAGGTGGAAGTACCTAAAAAAACTAAAAATAGAACTACCATATGATCCAGCAATCCTACTCTTGGGTATTTTTCCAAAGAAAACAAAAACATGAAATTTGAAAAGATGTATGTACTCCCACGTTTGTGTGCGTGTAGTCACTCAGTCGTGCCTGACTCTTTGCAATCCCATGGACTGTAGCCCACCAGGCTCCTCTGTCCATGGGGATTCTCCAGGCAAGAATACTGGAGTGGGTTGCCATTTCCTCCTTCAGGGGATCTTCCCACCCAAGGGATCGAACCCAGGGCTCCTGCATTGCAGGCGGATTCTTTACCGTCTGAGACACCAGGGAAGCCCACCCCCATGTTTATTGCAGTGTTATTTACAATTGCCAAGATATGGAAACAACCTAAGTGCCCGTCAATAGAGCAATGGATAAAGAAAACAGTATGTATGTAAATACAATGGAATACGACTCAGCCATAAAAAATACAATGAAATCTTGCCATTTGTGATAATAAGGATGGATCTAGAGGCTAGTAGGCTAAGTGAAATCAGTCAGACAGAGAAAGACAAATACCATATGATTTCACTTACATGTGGAATCTTAAAAAAAACACAAAACAGATTTACAGAGAAGAGATTGGTGGTTGCCTCAGACAGGGTCTAGGGATGGATAAAATGGGGAAACAGAGTCAAAAGGTACAAATTTCCAGTTATACAATAAATACGTCCTGGGATGTAATGTACAACGCCCAAATTACTATAAATAATAATACAGTGCTGCATATTTGAAAGTTGCTAAGAGAGTAAATCTTAAAGTTCTCATCGAAAGAAATAAATTCTGAAACTTTGTATAGTGAGGGATGTTAACCAGACTCCTTGTGCTCGTTGTTTCATAATATGTACAAATATTGAATCATTATGCTGTATAACTGAAACAACATCATGTTTTGTGTCATTCATACCTCCATTAAAAAAAAACACAAATTGAAGTACATCCAATGGTTGTATAAAAATGTAATCTGGAAAAAAAAAATGTAATCTGAGCCATTCTCAGTAATCATTTACACACTTAAAACAGAGAGCAACCAAATGCACAAAAATTCAACCAGGGAAGAAACGTGTATTCCAGAGAATGTAGACCAGAATTGGTTTGATTTTGATTCCCAGCAAAACCTAAAAATTAGTGAATAACAGATGGTAAGTAAACCGAGAAAAGGAACAAGTGAAAGATACAATCAAACTAGCTTCAGTTATTTTAAAAGATTTTTTTAAGATTAATTTAAAAAATAGAGAAGGCTGTGTCCTGTGTGCTATGATTTGCAATAGATGTGTAACAGAATCCCTCAGGGTCTCTTGGTCAGAGGAGACACGTGGGTTCCATGTACAGGTGACGGGATCTGCGGGTGATAGAACAAACTGAGTGGGCTGTTGGCCCTGCGTGAGCCTAAAGAGGGCTCCCCACTGTCTGGCCCTAGTCCTGCTCACTGAACTGTTTTTGCTAGCTTCCCAATGGACACACGGAAGACCGTGTATCCTGTTTATGATTGATGCCACGTTATAAGGGACTGTCGGCACACTGGAGGGTTCCACCCAAGCGTCCACGCACGAGCTATGGGAGCTTTTGTGGGCTTCGATTTCCTTCTCTGAGTCTCAGCAAATGAGAATACCTCCTAGAGGCTTTGCGAGAATTAGACTGCACAGCAGAAGTTAAACACCCAGGAGAGAGATTCAGTAAATGTGGATTTCCTTCTAATCTTTAGGAAGGGCTGGGATTCAATATTATCTCGATAGCTGAGATTGATAGATTAAAAACCCAAAACAAAATAGAATACACACCTTATCTTAAAATAGACAAAGTGTAGCCAAGGGAGAATGAACCTAATATCAACTTTGATTAAAAAAATAGAAACCCTGGGAATGTTTTAATTGCCTACAAGTTCATGGTAAAAGGGTAGCTTTTAGACTTCTTTTTAATGTATCTGATTCTGGATTTTTTTTTTTTTTTTTTTTTTTTTGCCACGCATGCAGGGAGGGATTGGGGGCAGGAGGACAAGAGGACGACAGAGGATGAGATGGCTGGATGGCATCACTGACTCGATGGACGTGAGTCTGAGTGAACTCCAGGAGTTGGTGAGGGACAGGGAGGCCTGGAGTGCTGCGACTCATGGGGTCACAAAGAGTCGGACACGACTGAGCGACTGAACTGACTGACAGGGTTTGAGGGGATCCTAGTTCTCCGACCAGGGATCAAACCCCAGCCCACAGCAGTGGAAACACACAGTCCTAACCATTGCACCACCAGGGAAGTTCCAGAGGTAGCTTTTAAAAAGATACACAATCTGAAGATACCTACCGTAGGGCTGGTGTGGCATGGAATAGGGCTGATGGCTGGGTGTTGCAATTAGGCAAAGTTTGCTCAATGAAAGAATGTGTTTCCTAAAAGAAAAAGCTGTTTGTGGATGAAATTAGTTTCCGCATGAGGTCGTGGCACCTCCATTAGGCTCTCTAGGAGGAGAGTACTCTTGTTTAAGGTCTTTCAAGGTCTCTCTCAGCAACACCTGGGGTCCCTCATTCCTGGGCTTCTCTCCCGTGGGCTCCAGTCTGGGAGAGAGGTACGCGTGGCCTTTGCCTGAGTGCCGCCTAACACCTGAGCTCATGTGCAAGGAAGCTCTTCTCATATTTGGAGACTTGGTCTGGCAGCATCACCATGTAGCATTATGATTCTGTTTCTCACCAAGATGAGGCAGTAATAAAATAAAAAGAGAGCAAGTCCCAGTTCTAGAAAGACTGCATGTCTCAATTTCTGCTCACCTTTGAGTCACGTGGAGGTGATAACAAGTACTCAGGTAATGTCTGCACTGACCAAGGAGTAGACCTGTGTTTGACAACATCGTGGTAATCATCGGTTCAAGATACTGTATATTTATTGAGTGATCAAACTGATCTCTTCTTTAAAAATACTTATTTATTTTTATTTGCTTGGCTCTGCTGAGTCTTAGCTGTGGCATGGAGAATCTTTAGGGTTAGGGTTAATTTGCAGCATGTGGGATCTAATTTCCCAACCAGGGATCAAATCTTGGTCCCCTGCTTTGGGAAATCAGAGTCTTAGCCACTGGACCACCAGGGAAGTCCCTGATGATCTCTTAATAATGAAAAATTCTATAATTCAAATTTGATCCTGTGGGTGACCCTTTTCTTGCTTCTCCATTAGCTGAAAGTATTGTAACAATTTACAACCTAGTCTCATAAACTCATATCAGGAAGGACCATTGAGTCTTTCCTGGAACTTAGTTATTTTTGAAAATTCATACTGACTCAGATAATGTACTTTTCAAGTTTTGTTGTTTACAGAAGTAAGTCATCACTGAGTCATGTTTATAGTAAAAGTAAGCAAAAGGACAGTAACATACTTAAATAAAAGTAACACACCGCATTGAGCCTGTACAGAAATAAATTTGTTTCATATTTACAAATACAGGTACTCAAAATGGACTTTCTTTAAATAAGGTCTTTCTTATCATCTGCCACCATATTTAGTACATGCCAACGTTATTAAAAACAAAGCCATTTTTTAGTTAAGGGCATAAAAATGCATCGCATCTGCTTTTTTTTTTTTTTCCCCCAAAAAAAGAGGAAATAATTTCACCATTCTTAAAGTGATCAAAAACATCCAAGTGGACTTTTAGGGAGTTTTCCAAAAGCAAAAGAAAGGGGAAGTTAAATAGAAGAGAATCTGGTACCTGAATGAATTTTTTCCCAAAATATAAAAGATTAGTTTCGCAAAAATCAAAGCGCAGTGTATCTCAGGGGCTCAGAATAGCTCCTGAACTAGCTGGATAAGTATATCAGTTGTTATACAATTTATGTTGTTATAAATGTGAATCTGGTGTTAAGGCATGAGAAGAATACAAGCTCTATAAATGAGTATATTATGATTTTCTATTGGGACAAGTTGTTATCAGTAATTTTGAATCTCAGCCCTTTGCTTGTTAAGCTTTACACTAAGCAGAGCTTCCAAATTAAGAATAGATTTGAAACACTTTCTTAAATTGCCTTTATCACGAGACTCCTTGATTGAATCTAACCTGCTTTGTGCTGCCGACTCTCTTGTTTTCACTGGCTAGCTGCCCCGACCCTAGACAGTGGGTCAGGAAGGTAGAAAGACACCCAAATATCCTCCCCAAATAGCTGACATACCTGTGGAGGCAGAGCTGTCTTGACTACACTTCACCACGCTGGCATTTTTCTGTCCAAGTCTTCTCCCACCATGGGAAATTGTCTGTGGACGAATCTATCTTCTAGTCCACTGGGTTACCTTTTCCTCAAACTTCTGTTTACCTGGGGTTCTTCCTTCCTCTCCCCAGAAATCTATTGCCTTCAGTCTTTCTCCTCCTCCAGTTAGCTCTCTGATTGAAAACATAAATATTGAATTTAACATGACTTCTGGGTGCTGTTCAGAATAGTTCTAAGTGGCAAAATATCCCCCGCAAAAGAAGAGAGGATTATGGAGGTGAACGGTACTGAGAATGAATCTGGTGTGGATATACCTGTTGCTATGAGGATAAATCTATGAGAAGTATAATTGAGCTTGTAGCAGGGTCTACTAAAATATAACTTTTCTTAAAAATTATTTTATTGAAGTGTAGATGATTTACAGCATTGTGTTGGTTTCTGGTGTACAGCAAATTGATTCCGTTATACATATATAAATTTATTCTTTTTCATATGCTTTCCCATTATGGCTTATCACAGGATATGAATATAGTTCCCTGTGCTCTTCAGTAGGACTGTATTTATTCATTCTATATAGAGTAGTTTGCATCTGCTAATCCCAAACTTCCAGTTCATTCTTCCCCCACCTACTCCCCCTTGGCAGCCGTAAGTCTGTTCTCTGTGTCTGTGAGTCTGTTTCTTGTTTGTAGATAAGTTCATTTGTCATATTTTTAGTTTCCGCATATAAGTGATATATGGTATTTGTCTTTCTTTGATTTACTTCACTTGTTGTTTAGTTGCTAAGCTGTGTCTGACTCTTTGCGACCTCATGAACTGCAGCATGTCAGGCTTCCCTGGCCTTTACTATCTCTCGGAGTTTGCTCAAACTCATGTCCATTGAGTTGGTTAGTATGATAATTTCTAGGTCCATCCATGTTACTGCAAATGGTATGATATCATTCTTTTTTATGACTGAGCAGTATTCCATTGTATATGTATATATGTATATATACACACACACATCCATTCCATTGTGTGTGTGTGTGTGTGTATGTATATATTTATCATTTCTTTATTTAGGGACATTTAGGCTGTTTCCATTTCTTGACTATTGTAAATAGTGCTATATTAAACATTGGGCTAAAACATGAGTTTCTATTTTAAAAAATCAAATGGGATTTTATTATATGAATGTTGTATACACATAAAATCAATGATCAAGAACAGCTTCAAATAACCCGTGGATGGCCCATTACGTTAGGAAGCCTTGTGTTGCACTGTGGCCTGGTTTCAAATTTGCAGCACTGCCTAAGCTCAATGTCAGATATCTCAGTTTGCAAAGATCCTTTGGCTCTCTCTGTATAAATAAACGAGACTTTTTTTTTCTCAAAAATGATAATCACACTATTTGTAGATTGAACCAAGGACATGGGTAGAAAATTTAATGGAAGGGATGGAAGAGAAACAGGAGTTAATGTTGATGTTTCAGGTGCTAATAGGTTTAGGGGAAATTAATAAGTTCGGTTATGAAGACATAATCTATAAACTGCTAACATAATGTCCATGTTTGGTGTAGGTACAAAGAAACCAGCTGAGAAGAGAAATTCTGGGAAAGGGATACTGGGACAAAGAGTGATATATTTGGATGGGAAATTTCCACCTTGGAGGGTGAGATATTTAAGCAGATGTTTCTGACTCAATTGCAGATTTCCAATCGGAAGTTGAATATGGCAGTAAGTAAATTGGGTGGTGCTAGTGGTAAAGAGCCTGCCTGCCAATGCAGGAGACGTAAGGGACCGAAGAGATGCGGGTTTGACCCCTGGCTTGGGAAGATCCCTGGAGGAGGAAGTGGCAATCCACTCCAGTATCCTTGCCTGGAGAATCCCATGGGCAAAAGAGCATGGAGGTCTACAGTCCATGGAGTCGCAAAGAGTCAGACATGACTGAAGTGACTTAGCACGCTCGCACTGGAGACAGACACTTAGCAGTCATCCACACAGGGGTGATGCTTAAGGCTCCGAGTAGATAAGGGAGAATGATGACAATCCCGTTGATTTTTATAATATAAATCTTTTCATTGCCTTCTCCTCTGGTGTGTAGCCCATTACTATGTCTCTTCTGTGTCCATCTATTTTGGTTTAGCTTATGTGCTCACAGTGGGTAAGAATGTGTCTAACTCACTTTGAACAGTACACAATTCAATATCATTGCTAAGCAGGCTCTCTCTCTCTTTCCTTTTTTTAGTATTTATTTTTAGTTATTTGGCTGCATCGGATCTTAATTGCGGTATGCAAATATCTGATCTTGGTTGCAGCATGTAAACTCTTAGTTGCAGCATGCAGGATCTGGTTCCCTGAACTGGGATCCAATCTGGGCCCTCTGCATTGGGAGTGTGGAGTCTTAGCCACTGGACCACCAGGGAAGTCCCGCCAAGCAGGCTCTTAATGTGTACATTTCTCATCCAGATCTGAGTTGGTTTGACCTGGGCTTGGGGAGGGCAGGACCCAGCTCCAGGACACAGATCATGGAGTTAAGTATGAGCAGAGAGACAGGGTTGAGAATTAAAAACCCACTCAAAAGGCAGCGCTGTTGTGAAGGTCCTCCGAGGAGTCAGAATCCAGGCAGAAGACCATCAGAGGGCAAGCAGAACAGGTTATAAAGGGACGGCAGAAGCTTTAATGAGTAAGGAGGAAATAGATAACGTGTGATGGTTTTCTCTGAGCTCCTCCACCAGGGACATATTCCTGAGTGTATGATTTCAGAAGCTCTGACACACTCTCTGCATAGTTCACCCAGTATCTCGGGCTTTGGAGCATGCATCCGAACGTGTACCTTCCCACATGTGAATTAGTGTCTTTTCTTAGTCAGTTGTGATTTTGACCATCTGCAAAGTACTAACTTGTAAGCATCTCAATGGCAGGGATGTGTGAGAAGCGCCCCTGCCAGCCCCCTTCATGGTCTACCCTGGAATCCTTGAGGAGCTGCCCCAGGCCTCCTGCAACCTGGGTTGACTGAAAGCAGGGTCCACTGGGTGCCCCCAGAATCAAGGACTCATTTTGCTAATACTAAACCGAGGACCTCTCCCTCGCTGTACCTTTCTCCTCCCCCACATCATTCTCTTCGTACCCCCAGGCAACCTCCTCACTCCCCAGCCCTCACCAAGCAGGCTCTTAACATGCACATTTCTCAGCCAGAGCTGAGTTGGTTTGGCCTGGGCTTGGGGAGGGTAGGACCTGGCTCCAGGACACAGACCACAGAGTTGAGTGTGAGCTGAGAGACAGGGCCCTGGAGGAGGATGTTAGAGAAAGCCATCGCATGTTATCTCTTTCCTCCTTACTCATTAAACTTTCTGCCCTCCCTTTCTGACTTGCTCTGCTTGCCCTCACAATCCAGGTCTCCTCCGGCTGGGTTTGCAGCTTTCTCTGACACAGCACTTTCTCTGAAAAACCCTGCCTCAAGCTAAATGGCCCCCAGGCTGAGAATCTCTGCACTTTTGCGCAGGCAGGCTTGCCCAGTTCATCCCAGAAAGAGATCTGGTCCTTCTTGTGGTTGTCCGCACTCTTGGCTCTGGCCTGTTCATCCCACATTTCTGACATCCTTGCCCCACTTCCTCCACTATGAAGGAGAGTGAAAAGCTAAAGGTTGAAACACTTACATACTGTTTTAACAGGTATATGATCATTAGCAAATAAATATAATTCAAGTGAATGAATAAAAACAGCTCACCTTTGGGTGGATATAGCTTTGGGGTTAAATAGAGACTTTTTTGCGTAAAATTAGAACCAGTTGCTGTGTTTTCAGAAAAGGCTTTGCTTCGCCAAGCAAATTGGCAGAGATGTTCTTGCAATAAAAGGACTACATCCTAATATCTTTTCCTAGCTCCAACCTATAAAATGCGGTCTCTGTGGCATTTCCCAACATCAGGGAATTATAACTTCCTCTCATCACACCACCAACGTTGCTAGGAACAGAAAGAGACAAGCCAACATCTTTATTAATTTTTTTGAATAAGTTGTTACTGTACACATGTCAAGTGTTAGAAATTGGGCTAAGCACTATGAGAATTACAGCTGCATAGCTGCTCTGATCCCTGGTCCTCAGGCACTCACAATCCAGCGGGGGACACCAGACAGGTGCATTTAGCCACACTACGAGGCAGTGTGTTGTAACTGCCGTGGGAGTGAGTGGGGAAGAGGGGAGGGAAATCATGTGCCGTGGGTTTTCAGAGGAGGGAGAGAGCATTTCTGGCTTAATAGTGGAAGTTCAAGTTGAGCTTGCTTTTTGCTTATTCAGTAACTATTGACTGGATGTCTCTGAGGAGGACTGGGGACTGTGCTCATTGCTGGGAAACACAAGAGTGGGCAAACAGCCACGGCCCCATGGCTCCCATGAGAGCCTAGAGAGAAAGTAGACCTTAAAAGATCATATAGTAAGGGGGGGGGGGTGTGTGTGTGTGATGGATTGGGAGATTGGGATTGACATTTATACACTATTGATACTATGTACGGAATAGATAGCTACTGAGAGCTGGCTGTATAGCACAGGGAACTCTAGTCAGTGCCCTGTGGTGACCTAAATGGGAGGGAAACCCAAGGAAGAGGGGACATATGTATACGTGTAGCTTATTCACTTTGCTATACAGCAGAAGCTAACAGTGTAAAGCAATTATGAAAAAGTGAAAGTTAGTCACTTAGCCATGTCCGACTCTTTGTGACCCCAAGGACTATAGCCCACCAGGCTCCTCTTTCTATGGAATTCTCCAGGCAAGACTATAAGGGGTTGCCATTTCCATCTCCAGGGGATCTTCCCGACCCAGGGATTGAACCCGGTTCTCCCACATTGTGGGTGGACTCTTTACTGACTGAGTCACCAGGGAAGCCACTATACTCAGTATTGATTTTCCTTCCTGTGAAGAGCTTGTCTCAGCCCCTTCCTCTTCCTCTCAGGAGTGAGTGGCCAGAGAGCAAGCATTCTCATGGACTCCCAGCAACTAAACTCCAATTTTAAAAATCACACAATATATAATAATAACTTATGGTAAGTTGAAGGAAGGAAGTTGAGGGAGTTAAGAGGGCTCAAAGGAGGGGGTCAGGTCAGGGAAGAATTCCCTATGGAAGGGATGTGACAGCTGAGATCTATAAATGAGTAGGAGTTAACTGGGGAAAAAAAGAGAAGAAAAGCAAGAAGAAAGGAGAAGGGAATAAGCATTACTCTCAAAGGGAACAACACATGCAATGTTCTTAATGTAAAAATAAACGGCAACTTAAAATGTTTGAAATGCCCTATGTAGTGAAAATAATAGGGAAGAGGGAAGAACAGGAAGAGACTGGAGCCAGACCACTCAGGACCTGGGGAGATAAGCACTTTGGTCTTGATCCCAAGAGCGATGAGAATCTACTGAAGGAATTTAAGAAGAGAAACAGGACTTCCCTGGTGGTCCAGTGGTTAAGACCCCACCTTCCAATGCAGGGAATGTGGATTTGATCTTTGATCGGTGAACTACAAAAAAAGAAGAGGAGAAACAATCAGATTCATCTGTTAAAACACTCTTCCGGCCACTTTGCCAGGAATGATTATTTCTAGAGCTGCAGGGTGGGTGCAGAAGACAGTTCTGCTACAGGCAATTACACTGGTCCAGGCAGTGGGTGACGATGGCATGGGAGGAGAGAAGTGGGTGGGTGGGGGAGATAGGTGGGAGTACAAAGCTGGTACCAGTTCTTAGTAGTGGGTTGCAAGAATATGGAAGCCTTTATTCTCAATTCTGATTTTCCTTCCTATAAAGAGTTTGTCTCAGCCACTTCCTCTTCCTCTCAGGAGTGAGTTGCCAGAAAGCAAGAGTTCTCATGGACTCCTAGCAGTGACTGAAATGAACATGCCCCTTGGGACTGTGATGTGAGTGGATCTGCTTTCTATGTAGCTATCTGGCCCTCACACTGAATTCAATCCTCAACTCTATCAGTAAAGCCAATCTCCTGATCTTCATACGTCCTCTTCATTTTATTTCTCAAGTTTTTCACAACTTAGGAAGAGAGATGCTGTTTATCAGGGAATCCTTTGAAACTTCCAATAGACTAGAGATGGGACGTCCATAATGGATGAATCAGATTTTGACAGAAACAGAAGGGAAAGCAGATATGAGAAAAGCCTAAGGAGAGAGGAAAATGATAGAAAAGCCTACAAGGCGTGAGGGTGGAGAAGGGAGTGAACTAATCTGGCTAAAGCTAAAGATCTATGTGGAGAAGTTGCTACAATCAGGCTGGAAAGATTGGATTAAGATTATGGAAGGTTCCGAGGGATGTGCCAAAAATTTTGGACTTTATTCTATAAACAAAGGAAAGTCATTAAGGTTTTCAAGCAGGTGGCCTGAGCTAAACAGCTTGTGGTGTGTTGGGTAGGTTGAGCATGGAAACTAGTTAGGAAATTATTACAAAGTCCTGAACTAGTGTGGAAATGATGAAGAAGAAGCAAATACAGACATGTGAAGGAAGAATTCGCAGGTTTTTCCTAAAAGATGGGATGTGATGGGTGATAAACAAGATGAATTTAAGACAGCTCCAGGGTGTGCATTCTGAAAGCAGAGAGAACAAGAGTACCATGTGGATGTTGGGAAGAAAATGATAAATTCAATTTTAGACACCCCAGGAAAGGGACAGTTGTGGGAGACAAAAGACCATGAGGGACAGACAAGTGGGTGCATCAGCATGTGGAGATGGCACTGAACCTCTATCAGCTAAGGGCATCTCCCTCCCCTATGGTTACAAAGCGCGGTTTCCCAGGTCGGGGGTCCTCAGGCTATTGTTGGTCTAGAGGGCCTTAAGCATTTACAAGCTGAGTTTACCTTCCAAGAATGGGAGAAGACAGAAGACAGTTGCCTCGTCCAGATACAGGAATAAATTTTATTTAATGGGTTAACATTTAAAAGTCAGGAACTGATTTTCAGCAAAGATATCCAGCCTGAAGGGGGAAAGAATAGCGTTTTAAATGAATAGTGCTAGGAAAACTGGATATCAACATTCCAGAGAATAAGACTGTACCTTTACCTTACATCGCATATAGAAATTAACTCAAAAATGGACAAAGACCTAGATTTAAAAGCTAAAACTGTAAAACTCTTAGAAGAAAACAGAGAGGCAAATCTTTGTGACCTTGAATTTGGCAGCGGTTTCTTTAAAATAACACCAAAAGCAGGCAACAAAATAAAAATAGATAAATCAAACTTGATTAAAATTAAAAACTTTTGTACCTCAAAAGACATTATCAAGAGAATAAAAAGACAGCCCAAAGAATGAAAGAAAATATTTATAAATTGCATATCTGACAAGGGTTCAATATCTGCGTTATTTATTTATTTGGCCACACCATGCAACTTGTGGGATCTTAGTTTCCCAATCAGGGACTGAAACTGTGCCCCCCGCAATGGAAGCAGAGTCCTAACCAATGGACTGCTAAGGAATTCCCTGGGTTATATTTTTTTAAATTCCCGGAACTCAACCACAAAAAGATAACGGAGCTAATTTAAAAATAGGCAAAGGATGTGAACAAACATTTCTCTAAAGAAGATATGCAGATGGCCAATAAGCACATGAAATGATGTTCAACATCACCCGTCATCAGGGAAATGCAAAATCAAAACCACAGTGAGATAGTACTCGATACCTGCCAGGATGGTATAATAAAGAATGAATCCTTGTACATTTCTGATTGGAATATAATATGGTGTAGACATTGGAAAACAGTCTGGCAGTTTCTTAAAAAAGTTAAACATAGAATTACCAAATGATCCACCAATTGCACTCCTAGATGTATACCTAAAATAATTGGAAGTAGGGGCTGAGGTATGTACACCAATATTCATAGCAGCATAACTCACAATAGCCAAAAGGTGGGAGCAACCCAAGTGTCCCTCACAGATGAATGGGTAAACAAAATGTGGTATAGCCATACGATAGAGAATAGCAGTCAGCCTTGAAAAGGAATGAACTTCCGATGTATATTACAGCATGAATGAACTTAGAAGATACTATGTTTAAGGAAATAAGTCAGATACAGAAGGACGAATCTTGTATGATTCCACTTAGATGAGATACCTAGAAAAGGCAAATTCACACAGACAGACGGTGGACTAGGGGTTACTTAGGCGTGAGGGAATGGGAATGGGAAGTTACTGCTTAATGGGTACAGAATTTTGTTTGGAGTGATAAAGTTTTGAAAACAGTGGTGATGGCTGTTAAAATGGTTAAAATAGCAAATATTCTTACCACAAAAGGCCAATAATAGTTGAATGCAATAATTATATTTTTATTTTAAAAATTGTTTTATTTTTTCCTTTTTTATTTTTAGTTGGAAAATAATCTCTTATAATGTGCTAGTTTTTGCTGCAGTAATTTAACTGTCCTTTACTGACTGCTGTCTGCATGCCAGGAGCTTTACAAGTACCATCCAATGTTATCTTCGTAATAGCCCTATAAGGGAGATGCTATTATTATCCCCATGTTATGCAGAAGGAAACTGAGGCTAATAGAAGCTAAATGATTTTCCCAGAGTCACCAAGCTGGTAAATAGTGTGAAAGTAAAATGATTTCAAGTCACTTAGTTAGAAGTTAAAAGAATTCTGCTTTCTTTTGTTGCTGTTACAGTTAAATTTTGTATCTAGAAATAATATTTCTAAGAAAATAATGTTAATAAGACTATAATTACTTCTAAAAACAAAGTGGTTTTAGAACAACAGTGAAATACCAATTTCTGCCTCTTTAAAAAAAAAATATCTATTTATTTTATCTGGCTGCATCAGGTCTTAGCTGCAGCATGCAGCATCTTTTGTTGCAGAAGTGCTCAGGCTCTAGAGCACTCCAGTTCAGCTGTGGTACCTCGAGGGCTTAGTTGCTTCAGGGCATGAGGGAGGTTAGTTCCCCAACCAGGGATGGAACCATTGTCCCCTGCATTGGACTCTTAACCACTGGACCACCAGGGAAGTCTCCCAATTTCTGCGTGTATGTTAGTCACTCAATCCTGTCCAACTCTGAGACCCCATGGACTACAGCCCACCAGGTTCCTCTGTCCATGGAATTCTCCAGGCAAGAATACTACAGTGGGTAGCCTTTCCCTTCTGCAGAGGATTTTCCTGACCCAGGGATAGAGAACCCAGGTCTCCTGCATTGCTGGCAGATTCTTTACCATCTGAGCCACCAGGGAAGCCCAATTTCTGCTTATTTAATCGAAAAGATGTAAACCTGTATAATAGCTGCTGTTTTTGAGGATGTAATGAGTTGAAAACCTTTGAACAGCAATCTGGTAATGTAAATCAGCCATTTCACAAGATATACCAGAATACTAAACACTCATTTTCAAAGTCGTTCTACTTTTGGAAATGGATTCTAAATGAGATTCTACATATATAGAGAAAGTTAACTATGCAAAGGTATTAACTGAAGCATTGTTTAAAAAATGGTTTAAAAAAAAAAACAGCTGTACCGCTTGATACAACCCTGGGCTCCTCAGGAAGCCCATATTATTTCTTTTTAAATAAAATGTTTAAAATCCTTATTTTTATAAGATCCTTATTTTTATAAGATCCTTTTTTTTTAAGATTGAAAAGGGTAAAAAAAATTGAAAACAGTCTAAACTGCTCAAAAATTTTTGAATACATTATTATATATTTATTCAGCAGAATATTGGAGAAGGAAATGGCAACCCACTCCAGTGTTCTTGCCTGGAGAATCCCAGGGACGGGGGAGCCTGGTGGGCTGCCATCTATGGGGTCGCACAGACTGAGTCAGACACGACTGAAGCGACTTAGCAGCAGCAGCAGCATTTAGCAGAATAAATTTCTTAGAATATCACATATAATATTTGAAAGTACCTTTTTACAAGGTTGTTTTAAAAGTTAGATTAAAAATTGGATGTCCATTATGAGTGTAGTTCAGAAAAAAATAGTATACAGAAGAGAAAAATAACTTTAAATAAATAAACAAAAAATTTCAAATGAGATTATCTTTCAGTGGTGGAATTCTATAATGTATGGAATTCTTTTATCTATTTCTCATATATTTTAAAATGAGCATATATTACATTACAATTGTAAAATAAACTTTAAAAAAAGTATAGTTAAAAAGGATCAAATTCATATTCTTCTTCTGGATTAGTGAGTGAAATAAAAGATTTTATTTTCTCATCTTCAAAGATGGTATGTTCTTTCTATCACATCTTAAGAGCTCTGGTGTGATTAAAAAGACTGATAAATGACCAAGAAATCATGGGTCATCAACTACAACTCCCTGAGGAATGAGCAGAAAGCCCTAAGCCTTGAAGTTAGCATTAAACTAATGTAAAAAATTAGTCATGTTAATCCACCCAAATTACATACATGGTACTTCATTTATTGCTTAGTTATGTAAAGACTCAATACACCAATGCAGTGAAATTGAAACAAGTTTTAATAACAAACAGCAATGGAGGTTTCACTAAGTGAAGCAGAGATACGACCGGAAAGATTTTGAAATGATTAAAATATTACAAAGAGCTGAAGACAATGCCAACACAGGGAAAGCCCTTGGCTGATTTATAGCCAGATCACCCCCTGTTGGGGTTGGCATGTGTACCTCGGGTGACCCTGGAAGAGACCTGGCTGAGACATGGGACAGAGCTAATGATTCCATCAAGCTGAGACCAGGGTACAATTAGATGAACCTTTATCCTAAATGGACATCACACATTTGTGATTCTGTCCGTGTAAGATTTTATTTCTACCTCAGGCTCTGTCCTGTGTCAAAATTTGCCAGTGATTTTTATGAATCCCTTGACGATTTTACACAGATCCAAATGATGCCTCTGACTTCTTAATATCCCTATTTAGCCATTAGATTTTGATGGATCAATTTAATTTTTAATATTGAGCATATTCTATATTTTAGACCAGGGAGTATAAAGCCATTCGGCAGTTAATGAGTTTCATCATTACATACAAGCCAATGAATGGTGTCTTATTTAACCTGGGCAAACATTAACAACATACCCAGAACATTTTTTAAAAACACTCTATGGCATATGGCAAAGTTTCATGGTAGATGTGAGAAAAGAAAAGGAAGAGAGAATTGACAGTGGGGAGGCCAGAAGGAGACACCTCCTCAGCCTACTCTTTTACTGGAAGGAAGTTCTGTGGGACAGGGGAGGCGGGTGGGCACGGAGCAGACCTCCTAGTTGTATCCATCTTTCCTATAGATTTATCACAGTGCCTGAGGTGCTACCATTACCGTTTTCCCCTGGAATCTTGAAAGCTAATCATGTTTATGGTTCTGCTTTGAAGATTGCAAAGCGCCTCTGAGAAGACTTCTTTTCTAATACCTCCAAGCAGGCGCTCTAACCAGTTGATCGAGATTGACTGGTGGACCTTTAATGGAAGAGGTTTGGGTTTCCGTTCTGCCTCGCCACTTACTGAGAATGACCCGGGGTGGGTTATCTTCTCCAAGACTCAGTTTCTCTAATTATAAAACAAGGATAATAATATTTACTTCGAAGGGCAGTTGTAAGGAGAAAACAGATGTAAAATAACCACAACAGATGCTACCTGGGCTTCCTTGGTGGTCCAGTGGTTGGGAATCCACCTTCCAGTGCAGGGGACATGGGTTCCACCCCTGGTCTGGGAAGATTCCACATGCCCCAAGGCAACTAAGCTTGTGCACCATAACTGCTAAAGCCTGTGCACCCGAGAGCCCGCGGCAAGAGAAGCCACTGCAATGAGAAGCCCACACAGCCACAAAAACCCAGCGCGGTCATAAATAAATAAATGATACCTCTTTCAGCACAGCCACGTGGGTCAGTGGGAAGCTCTTAGCTCCTGACTTTCAGCAGCTCAGATCACGAGCTTCTCCAATAGAAGAGTTTTTGATCTAGAGGCCTCCAAACTTGGAAAGGTGGAGATATGTTTGTGTAATAAAATGAGATACTCAGACACACACACTTTATTTTTGTGGTTCAGTCGCTAAATCATGTCCAGCTCTTTATGACCCCATGGACTGCAGCATGTCGGGCTTCCCTGTCCTTCACTGTCTCCCTGAGTTTGCTCAAATTCATGTCCATTGAGTCGGTGATGCTATCTAACCATTTCATCCTCTGCCACCCCCTTCTCTTTTTGACTTCAATCTTTCCCAGCATCAGGGTCTTTTCCAATGAGTCAACTCTTTGGATCATGGAGCCAAAGCTCCATGTATTGGAGCTTCAGCTTCAGCATGAGTCCTTCCAATGAATATTCAGGGCTGATAATACTACAAGGAGAACCAATCAGTCCATCCTAAAGGAAATCAGTCCTGAATAATCATTGGAAGGACTGATGCTGAAGCTGAAGCTCCAATACTTTGGCCACATGATCCAAAGAGTTGACTCATTGGAAAAGACCCTGATGCTGGGAAAGATTGAAGGTGGGAGGAAAAGGGGATGACAGAGAATGAGATGGTTGGATGGTGTCACTGACTCAATGGACATGAGTTTGAGCAAACTCCGGGAGATAGTGAAGGACAGGGAAGCCTGGCATGCTGCAGTCCATGGGGTCTCAAAGAGTCAGACACGACTGAGAAACTGAACAACAAAGCTTTAGGATGGACTGGTTGGATCTCCTTGCAGTCCAAGGGATTCTCAAGAGTCTTCTCCAACACCACAGTTCAAAAGCATCAATTCTTTGAAGCTCAGCCTGCTTTATGGTCCAACTCTCACATTCATACATGATTACTGGAAAAACCATAGCTTAGACTAGACAGAGCTTTGTTGGACCAACACTTTAGAGACTGTGATTCAGGAAGTCTAAGAGGCTTTGGAGGTCAAGAGTATAGATTCTGGAGTCAGACTGCCTGACTGGGTTCAAATGCCAGCTCCCTGGCTTACTGTGTGCCTGTGAGCAAGTCATCCATCTTCTCTGACCTAAGTCTCTTCATCTGTAAAATTGTGATAATAACAGTAACCTACCTCAAATAATTGTTCATGGGATAAAATTAGTAAGCGTGGGGTAGAGCCTAGCATCTGAGATGTTTAAAAAGCAGAAGATCATGAGATGCAGCTGAGCTAAAATCACTTTGCTACAAAGCTCTTTTTAATTAGCTTCCAACCACTGGCCCTTAATGTAATTTCAGAACTAGAAACAGAAGATTCGGGGACATCAAAGAATAATTTTTGGCAAATGACTGGTCGCTGACAAGGAAGATAAAAATGAGGTGGCATTGCTTTTTGATCACGCCTTATATGGACACATTTATGCCACACTGGGCAACTCTCAAGGTAAACCATTTACGTCAAGAAGCACAAAGTCGAAAGATTGGAAGGAAAACTGAAAATTACAGGATTGCACTTGACAAATCATAAGTAAATTAATCATTGCCAGAAATGTTTAACACTGCTTGAGTTGGACACTGAAAGTCAAGGGAAGAAGATATACCCATCTTAAAATGGAGAGAATTCCATAAATTAGATCCAGATGCATTAAGAGCTTCATACTTGTATATTACAAATAGACCAGCTCCTCTAAGAGTCAGAAATGGAAAGTAGACAATATGTAGAGAGGAAATTTCCGTACTTTTAGCAACTTAGTATGTTATCCATACTTCCAAAATTCAGAGACTCTGTCGGGCATTTCTTACAGCTTCTCTTCCTTGCTTTTTAAAATTGCCCTTTCCAAATTCCTTTCTCTTCGTCTTATGTGCCATCATTTACTCGTCTAAGCTGCTATAATATCAAAACCCATCGAAAACCATGGCATCTAGGTATTTACACAGCATATTTTAATTGAAAACTTTTTGTTGCAATAACTATAGATTTACATGCAGTTGTCTGAAATAATACAGAGAGTCTCTCTATCCTTCATCCAGTATTCCCTAGTGGTAGCACTTGGCAAAATTATACTATGGTATTATGACCAGGTAATTGACATGGCTACAATCCACTGATCTTATTCAAATTTCCTTTATTGATACTCATTTGTTTGCATGCCTGTGTGTTTATTAAGTTCTATACAATTTTATCATCTGACCAGGCTCATATATCTGCTACCAGAGTCAAAATACTGAATATTCCAACACCACAAGGATGCCCCTTTAAACCACATCCACCTCCTTCCTGCCCTACCCCACCCCCAGCCCCAAGTCCCCTACCCTGACATCTATCTTTCTCCCATTTCTAAAATTTTGTCATTTTTTGAAATGTTATGTAAATGGAATCATCCACTGTGCAACCTTTGGGGACTGGCTTTTTTCAGTTAGGACAATTCCCTGGAGAGTCATTCAAGTTGTCCTGGGTATCAGTAGTTCATTCCTTTTTATTGCTAAGTGGTAGGAAAGATGTTCCACAGTTAACCTGTAGGAGGACATTTCGGCTGATTCTAGCTTCTGTCTATTACAAACAAGACGTCCATGAACATTCATGCTCAAGTTTTTGTGTCAATATAACTTTTCCTTTCTCTGGGATAAATGCCCAGGAGTACAATTGCTAGATCATAAGGTAATTGCATGTTTAGCTTTCTGAGAAACTGCCAAAATGTTTTCCAGACTGGCTATATTTTTTACATTCCCACCCACAACATACAAGTGATCCAGTTTCTCTATAGCCTTACAAGCATTTAGTGCTGAGATTTCTTAATTTTAGTCTTTCTGGTAGAGGTGTGGTGATATCTTGTTGTAATTTTGATTTGCATTTCCCTGAGGGCTAATGATGTTGAATATCTTTCATGTGGTTATTCGCCATCTGTATATTCTCATCAGTGAAAGATCTGTTTGCGTCTTTTGCCCATTTTCTGATTGACCTTTTTTTATTTTGCTGTTGAACTTTGCAAGTTCTCTGAGTGTGTTTTATATACTAGTGCTTTGTCACACATGTGATTTGCAAGTACTCATTCCCAGTCTGTAGTTTATCTTTTCATCATTTCAACATGGTCTTTTGCAGAGGAAATGTTTTCAATTTTGATGAAGTCTGCCGATCTATTAGTTTTTCCATTTATGTATTGTGCTTCTGTGTCAAGTCAAAGAGCTCTTTGCCTAGCCCTAGACCAAGATTTTCTCTTATGTTTATACCTAAAATATGTTACAGCCTTACATTTTACGTTAAATCAGTGATCCATTTTTAGTTAATTTTTGCATAGGTGTAGAGTTTAGGTCAAGCTTTGTTTATTTATTTTTTGGCCTCTGAATGGCCAGTTGCTACAGTGCTATTTGTTGAAAATGTTCTACTCCCTCCATTGAATTGCTTTCTCACCTTTACCAACAATTATTGACTGTATTTCTGTGGCTCTATTTCTAGAATCTTTATTCTCTTCCATTGCTGCATTTATATCTCTACCTTGATTACTGTAGGGATACAGTAAGCCTCAATATAGGTGAGTGATTCCTCCACTTGATTCTTGCCAAGATGGTTTAGCTGTTTTAAGCCCATGACTTTCTTTATAAATTTTAGAATAAGCTTCTCTATGTGTGCAAAAAAATCTTGCTGGGATTTTGATAGGAATTGTATTAAATCTATAGGTCAGTTTGGGGAGAACTGATACTTTAAATATGTTGGACTTTCTAGCTATAATCACAATATGTGTATTCATTTATTTAGATCTCCTTTGATTTCTTTCACTGAAGTTTTGTAATGTTCAGCATACAGATCATGCTTTATGTATATTTAAATATTTTTCCTTTATTTGAGCGATTGTAAGTGGCATTGTGTTTTAAGTTTAATTTCTGTAAGTCTACTGTCAAACTGAAATGCTATAGTATTTTTGTGTGTTGATCTTATATCCTAAACCTTTGCTGAACTTATTAGTTCTAAAAGATTTTTTTTGTAGACTTCTTGAGGTTTCTACATAGACAATCATGTTGTCTGCAAATAAAGGTAATTTTATTTCCTTTCTACTCTGTCTACCTTTTAAAAAAATTTGTTTTTCTTGCTTGTTGCAATGGATAGAACTTCCAGGACTATGTTGATATGAGTGAGAGTAGACTTTTTTGCCTTGTTCCTGATCTTTTTCTTTAATTATTTATTTTTATTTTATTAAATTAAAAAAAAAATTGGCCATGCCACGTGGCATGCAGGATCTTAGTTCTCCAACGAGGGATCAAACCAGTGCCCCCTGCAGTGGAAGAGCAGAGTCCTAACCACTGGACCACCAGGGAAGTCACTGCTCCCTGATCGTAGAGAGCATTCATTTTTTCATCACTGTGTTATTAGCTCTAGGGTATTTTGTAGATGCTATTTGTTAAGTTCACATATCTCCCTTGTATTTCTAACATTCTAAGAGTTTTATCATGAATCAGTTCTGGGATTTACCAAATTATTTTTCCTACATAAAGTTGATACGGTCATACAATTTATTTCTCTTCAGCTTGTTGATCTGGTGCATTATCTTTATTGATTTAGAAAATTTTTAATTGGAGTATAGTTGCTTTACAATGTTGTGTTAATTTTTTCTTTATTCTTGAATGTTGAACCAGCTTTGTATACCTAGAATAAATCTCATTTGGTCATGGTTCATAATTCTTTTTCTGAGAGATGTTGTTTTGGTTTTGTTGTTGTTGTCGTTGTTTTGTTTTTGTTTTGAATAGATTTTTGAGTTTTATTGAAATCTTACATGAACAAGAAATTGGAAATACAATCACATCAAAGAACAAATTGTCACGGCTTTGACGTTTAAGCCAAACAAATTTTGTAGGGCAGGTTTCAAAAAGGTGTGAAGTTATAACAATTTAAAAACACAGTTGACCTACTTCTAGGAATGCAAAACATACAATCATAGGTTATTTTCAATACAAGAAAACTTAAATTTGTTTGCTTTTAATTTCTTCAAACTACTAAGACAAAGCACTAGCTTGTATTTTTATTTGCTTTTGTTATCAGGGTTCATAAAATTAGTTGGCTTCATAAGATTAGTTAGAAAATGTTCTCTCCTCTTCTATTTCCTGGAATACGTTGTATAAAATTGGTCTTAATTCTTCTTTAAGTGTTTGGTAGAATTCTCTAGTAAAACTATCTGATCCTGAAGATTCTGGGGGGCAGGGTGAGATGGAGGAGGAGAAGGGTAGTTTTAAAAAACATATATATTTTTTTAGAACAGTTTAGATTCATAGGAAAATTAGATGGTACAGAGAGTTCCCATGTATCCAGTTCTTCTGTTATTAATATCTTACTTTAGCAAGGTGCATTCATTCTAACTAATGAACAATACTGATACATTAATATTAACTAAATAGGGGACTGGAATGCAAAAGTAGGAAGTCAAGAAACACCTGGAGTAACAGGCAAATTTGGCCTTGGAATACAGAATGAAACAGGGCAAAGATTAATAGAGTTTTGCCAAGAAAATGCACTGGTCATAGCAAACACCCTCTTCCAACAACACAAGAGAAGACTCTACACATGGACATCACCAGATGGTCAACACCAAAATCAGATTGATTATGTTCTTTGCAGCCAAAGATGGAGAAGCTCTATACAGTCAGCAAAAACAAGACAGGGAGCTGACTGTGGCTCAGATCATGAACTCCTTATTGCCAAATTCAGACTTAAATTGAAGAAAGTAGGGAAAACCACTTGACCATTCAGGTATGACCTAAATCAAATCCCTTATGATTATACAGTGGAAGTGGGAAATAGATTTAAGGACCTAGATCTGATAGATAGAGTGCCTGATGAACTATGGAATGAGGTTCGTGACATTGTACAGGAGACAGGAATCAAGACCATCCCCATGGAAAAGAAATGCAAAAAAAACAAAATGGCTGTCTGAGGAGGCCTTACAAATAGCTGTGAAAAGAAGAGAAGTGAAAAGCAAAGGAGAAAAGGAAAGATATAAGCATCTGAATGCAGAGTTCCAAAGACTAGCAAGAAGAGAAAAGAAAGACTTCCTCAGCAATCAATGCAAAGAAATAGAGGAAAACAACAGAATGGGAAAGACTAGAGATCTCTTCAAGAAAATTAGAGATACCAAGGGAACATTTCATGCAAAAATGGGCTCGATAAAGGACAGAAATGGTATGGACCTAACAGAAGCAGAAGACATCAAGAAGAGGTGGCAAGAATACACAGAAGAACTGTACAAAAAAGATCTTCACAACCCAGATAATCATGATGGTGTGATCACTCACCTAGAGCCAGACATCCTGGAATGTGAAGTCAAGTGGGCCTTAGAAAGCATTACTACGAACAAAGCTAGTGGAGGTGATGGAATTCCAGTTGAGCTATTTCAAATCCTGAAAGATGATTCTGTGAAAGTGCTGCACTCAATATGCCAGCAAATTTGGAAAACTCAGCAGTGGCCACAGGACTGGAAAAGGTCAGTTTTCATTCCAATCCCAAAGAAAGGCAATGCCAAAGAATGCTCAAACTACCACACAATTACACTCATCTCACATGCTAGTAAAGCAATGCTCAAAATTCTCCAAGCCAGGCTTCAGCAATATGTGAACCGTGAACTTCCTGATATTCAAGCTGGTTTTAGAAAAGGCAGAGAAACCAGAGATCAAATTGCCAGCACCCAATGGATCATGAAAAAAGCAATAGAGTTTCAGAAAAACATCTATTTCTGCTTTATTGACTATGCCAAAGCCTTTGACTGTGTGGATCACAATAAACTGTGGGAAATTCTGAGAGATGGGAATACCAGACCACCTGACCTGCCTCTTGAGAAATCTGTATGCAGGTCAGGAAGCAACAGTTAGAACTGGACATGGAACAACAGACTGGTTCCAAATAGGAAAAGGAGTACGTCAAGGCTGTATATTGTCACCCTGCTTATTTAACTTCTATGCAGAGTACATCATGAGAAACGCTGGACTGGAAGAAACAGAAGCTGGAATCAAGATTGCCAGGAGAAATATCAATAACCTCAGATATGCAGATGACACCACCCTTATGGCAGAAAGTGAAGAGGAACTAAAAAGCCTCTTGATGAAAGTGAAAGAGGAGAGTGGAAAAGTTGGCTTAAAGCTCAACATTCAGAAAACGAAGATCATGGTATCTGGTCCCATCACTTCATAGGAAATAGAAGGGGAAACAGTGGAAACAGTGTTAGTCTTTATTTTTCTGGGCTCCAAAATCACTGCAGATGGTGACTGCAGCCATGAAATTAAAAGACGCTTACTCCTTGGAAGGAACGTTATGTCCAACCTAGATAGCATATTCAAAAGCAGAGACATTACGTTGCCAACAAAGGTCCATCTAGTCAAGGCTGTGGTTTTTCCTGTGGTCATGTATGGATGTGAGAGTTGGACTGTGAAGAAGGCTGAGCGCCGAAGAATTGATGCTTTTGAACTGTGGTGTTGGAGAAGACTCTTTCGAGTCCCTTGGACTGCAAGGAGATCCAACCAGTCCATTCTGAAGGAGATCAGCCCTGGGATTTCTTTGGAAGGAATGATGCTAAAGCTGAAACTGCAGTACTTTGGCCACCTCATGCAAAGAGTTGACTCATTGGAAAAGACTCTGATGCTGGGAGGGATTGGGGGCAGGAGGAGAAGGGGATGACAGAGGATGAGATGGCTGGATGGCATCACTGACTCGATGGACGTGAGTCTGAGTGAACTCCGGGAGTTGGTGATGGACAAGGAGGCCTGGCGTGCTGCGATTCATGGGGTCACAAAGAGTCGGACACGACTGAGCGACTGAACTGAACTGAACTGAACTGAAAGTCTATACTTTATTCAGAAGACCTTAATTTGACCTAGTGTCCCTTTTCTGTTCCAGAACCCCACCTAGGGGTTTCCACATTGTGTTTGTCATGTCTCCTTAGGCTTTCTCTTGACTCTAACAGTCTCTCAGACTTATTTTTGATGAGTTTAAAAGTTTTGAGGAGTACTGACCAGATATTTCGGAGAAGGCAATGTCACCCCACTCCAGTACTCTTGCCTGGAAAATCCCATGGATGGAGGAGCCTGGAAGGCTGCAGTCCGTGGGGTCACTGAGGGTCGGACATGACTGAGCGACTTCATTTTCACTTTTTACTTACATGCATCGGAGAAGGAAATGGCAACCCACTCCAGTATTCTTGCCTGGAGAATCCCAGGGACGGGGGAGCCTGGTGGGCTGCCGTCTATGGGGTCGCACAGAGTTAGACACGACTGAAGCGACTTAGCAGCAGCAGACCAGATATTTTGTAGGATTCCCTTCCATTGGAACTATCTGATGTTTTTCTCATGATTAGAGTGAGGTTATAGGTTTGGGAGAGGAGGAACATAGAGGTAAAGTGCCATTTTCATCACACCTTTCCGTGTTATTAATACATAGTATCCACACGATTTATCACTGTTGATGTTGACTTTGACCACTTGGCTGAGGTGGTGTTTGCCGGCCTTTTCCACTGTAAATGTAAACCCTTACTTTCCATGTTACTTTTTGGAAAGAATTTACTACGTGTAGCCCAGGACTTCCCTGTTGGTCCAGTGGTTAAGAATCCACCTGCCAGTGCAGGGAACACAAGTTTGATCCCTGCTCCGGGAAGATCCCACATGCCTTGGGGGCAACTAAGCCCATGCTCCACAACTGAGCCCACTCTATAGAGCCGGTGTTCCGAAACAAGAGAAGCCATTGCAATGAGAAGTCCATGGACTACAACTAGAGAAAGCCCACGCACACCGCCAAAGACCCAGCTCAACCAAAAATAAGAAATAAACTAATGCTAATACAACGAATTTATTATGTGTAGCCCACACTTAAGGAGGAGTTACGCTCCTTCCCAGTTCCCTTGCAGGCAGAGTATTTGTATAAATTATTTGGAGTCATACATGGGAGATTTGTCTCTTCTCCCCTATTTATTTATTTATGGTATGGCAGATTTTCCTTAATGCATCCACCTTCTCACATGTCACTAATGGCAGATATGAGATGGCTTTCCAGGTGAAAGCACCCATTATCCTTTCTTGGTTCTGCAATGCTTGGATACATAACAACCACCTCACTTTATAGGTGCGATACGGCACAAGATCCTTAGTGAGACGGAAGTGAATACAGACTCATCAGGATGTCAGGGTGTCAAGGCGCAGAGGCTGGGCTAGGAATCTGGAGGCTGCAGCTGGACTGCTCTGGACTCTAATGAGCTACGTGACCTTGGGGAAGTCAGACTCTGCAAGACAGTATGTTCACATGCAAACACGAGAACTGAAACCGATCAGCCCTTCCGATTCTAAAAATATCCACGTGTTGCAAAGCCACAGCTAGGTTCAGAGTGGTTAGCTGATCACTGCAGGTGCAAACGCTGCGGTTTTCCCTGACCAGCACTGGTGTGTGGACTTGAACCATACAAGCGGTGGTCTTGTGCTTGGCCCTGCCTCACGGTTCCATAGCCGTGTTTCCTGACTCTCTCTTCCCTTTCCGTGCCTATTACTACACTATCGTTAACATCATCAAGCTTCCATACCGAGACCCCCACAACACTCTTCTGGTGAGTATCCCAACTCCCATCTCTTGCCCAGCACTTCAGCATACATCCTGCAGTAAGGGTTATCTGAGAGCTGCAGATTTATTGAAGTTATAGGTTGAAGGAGACCTTAGAAAACAACCACTCCAGGGTTTACCAAACTGTGTTTTTGTTTTGTTTTGTTCCCTTTACATAGAGTTTCCTTTTATTTTTTTCACTGTTCACATTTTATTTTATTTATTTTTAAAATTGGGCTTCCCTGGTGGCTCAGATAGTAAAGAATCTGCCTGCAATGCAGGAGACTTAGGTTTGATCCCTGGGTTAAATTGATTTTTATTGAAATATAGTTGCTTTAAAATGGTATGATAGTTTCTACTGTGCAGCAAAGTGAATCAGCTCCACATATACATACATCCTTTCCCTTTTGGACTTCCTTCCTGTTCAGGTCACCACAGTGCATTAACTAGAGTACCCTGTGACCTAAACTGTGTTCTTTTTAATAGTGGTTATGCTCACACACATAAACCTGAATTTGTGATAAACTGCTTTTGAAAATTCTGTATTCCTCCCAGAGATTTACAACTCATGCTTGTATATGCAAGCATGTTCCTTGCATCATACTTTACCACCACCTATGAGTCAGGTCTTAAGACTGCTGAAAAAAAAAACAGGATATAATTTTTAAAATATTATAAAATATTTCTACACATATACTTTTTAGAAAAATAACATGTATGTGGGATAAAAATGGCTCTGAGAAGTCTTGTTATAGGGAAACCCTCTTAATGTTTAACCCAGAGTTCCTCAAATGAATTTGACCACAAAGCTTTTTTCTTGTTGTTGCCACAAAATACCAATAACATATCTTAGAACTAATGTTCTGAAGAACATGGTTGGAAAGTGCTGACCTGCCCATTTTCTAGATGAGGGAATTTTATCAATTGTTCAAGGTCACAGGGCTACTTAGCAATACTTGTTGTTGTTTAGTTGCTAAGTCATTTCTGACTCTTTTGCGACCCCATGGACTGTAGCCCGTCAGGCTCCTCTCTCCATGGGATTTCCCAGGCAAGAGTACTGGAGTGGGTTGCCATTTCCTTCTCCAGGAGATCTTCCCAACTCAGGGATCAAACCCCTGTCTCCTGCGCTGGCAGGCGGATTCCTTACTGCTGAGTCACCAGGGAAGCCATTTAGTAGTATGCTGCTGCTGCTGCTGCTGCCAAGTTGCTCCAGTCGTGTCCGACTCTGTGAGACCCCATAGATGGCAGCCCACCAGGCTCCCCCATCCCTGGTATTCTCCAGGCAAGAACACTGGAGTGGGTTGCCAGTTCCTTCTCCAATGCATGAAAGTGAAAAGTGAAAGGGAAGTCGCTCAGTCGTGTCCGACTCTTAGCGACCCCATAGACTGCAGCCTTCCATGTATTTATTTATTCAGGGCTTCCCAGGTAGCACTAGTGGTAAAGAACTCACCTGCCAATGCAGGAGTCGTAAGAGAAGCAGGTTTGATTCCTAGGTTGGGAAGATCCCTGAAGGAGGCCATGCAGTGTTCTTGCCTGGAGAATCCCATGGACAGAGGAGCCTGGCAGGCTATGGTCCATAGGGTTGCAAAGAGTCGGACACAACTGAAGTGACTTAGCATGCATTTATTTATTCTCCTGTCAATTTATATCTGAGATGATTCCTTCTCTTTTTATTTTGGTTGCTTTGGAACTGTGGTGTTGGAGAAGACCCTTGAGAGTCCCTTGGACTGCAAGGAGATCCAACCAGTCCGTCCTAAGGGAGATCAGTCCTGGGTGTTCATTGGAAGGACTGATGCTAAAGCTGAAACTCCAATACTTTGGCCACCTCGTGCGAAGAGTTGACTCATTGGAAAAGACTCTGATGCTGGGAGGGATTGGGGGCAGGAGGAGAAGGGGATGACAGAGGATGAGATGGCTGGATGGCATCACCAACTTGATTGACATGATTTTGAGTGAACTCCGGGAGTTGGTGATGGACATGCTGCGATTCATGGGGTCACAAAGAATCAGACATGACTGAGTGACTGAAATGAACTGAACTGAAGCAGTGTTGTATGAATTATCCTGCATGTACACACGTGTGTGAGCACATGTGCTAGTGTTTCTTTAGGCTATAACCTCAGAGAGAAGTTGATGAGTTATTAATATAAAATATACTACCTTCACTTTTACTGCTAAATTGTTTCAGTCGTGTCCGACTCTGTGTGACCCCATAGATGGCAGCCCACGAGGCTCCACCATGCCTGGGATTCTCCAGGCAAGAACACTGGAGTGGGTTGCCATTTCCTTCTCCAATGCATGAAAGTGAAAAGTGAAATCACTTTTACTAGATAATATGAAATAGTGTTCAGTTCACATCTTCACCAGTAGCATATGAGGATTTCCATTGTTCCACATCCTTGGCAGCAGTAACTTGGCAGATTTTTTTTCAAGTTTATATTATAGAAAATTTCAAACATAAACAAGAATTATAAGCATTCTTCAGCTTCAACACTTACTGACCCACAGCTGATCTTCCATGGGCCATCCTGGGGTATTTTAAAGCCAATTCCAGACATACTATCACTTTATGTGTAAACATTTCTGAATGTATCCTTAAAAAGATCCTACCTTTAAAAAACTGAGCTGAGACTACATGCAGTAAAGTACACAAATCTTAAGATTACAGCTCAGTAAATGAGTTTTCTCACATACCCACAACTACCACCCAGATCAACATCTAGAATGCTTTCAGTTCACCCAGAAGGTTTCTTTAAGAACCTTCCTAAGACCTAATAAAAGACCTTATAAAAACACAAGAACAAGACCACTATCATACTGAAAATTGGATAACAATTCTTTTAAAAAATATTTGTGTATTTTTGGCTGCCTTGGGTCTTAGTGGTGCAAGTGGAATCTTTGTTGTGGCACGTGGGCTTCTCTAGTTATGGTCGAGGGCTTAGTGGTCCCAGGGCATGTGGGATCTTAGTTTTCCAGTTCAGTTCAGTTGCTCAGTTGTGTCGGACTCTTTGGACCCCATGAACCGCAGCACACCAGGCCTCCCTGTCCATCACCAACTGCCAGAGTCCACCCAAATCCATGTCCATTGAGTCGGTGATGCTCTCCAACCATCTTATCATCTGTCGTTCCCTTCTCCTCCTGCCCTCAATCTTTCCCAGCATCAGGGTCTTTTCAAATGAGTCAGCTCTTGCATGAGGTAGCCAAAGTATTGGAGTTTCAGCTTTAGCATCAGTCCTTCCAATGAACACCCAGGACTGATCTCCTTTAGGATGGACTGGTTGGATCTCCTTGTAGTCCAAGGGACTCTCAAGAGTCTTCTCCAACACCACAGTTCAAAAGCATCAATTCTTTGGCACTCATCTTTCTTTGTAGTTCAACTCTCACATCCATACATGACCACTGGAAAAACCATTATCTTGACTAGACGGACTTTTGTTGGCAACATAATGTCTCTGCTTTTGAATATGCTATCTAGGTTGGTCATAACTTTCCTTCCAAGGAGTAAGCGTCTTTTAATTTCATGGCTGCAGTCACAATCTGCAGTGATTTTGGAGCCCAGAAAAATAAAGTCAACCACTGTTTCCCCGTCTATTTCCCATGAAGTGATGGGACTGGATGCCATGATCTTTGTTTTCTGAATGTTGAGCTTTAAGCCAACTTTTTCACTCTCCACTTTCACTTTCATCAAGAGGCTTTTGAGTTCCTCTTCACTTTCTGCCATAAGGGTGGTGTCATCTGCATGTCTGAGGTTATTGATATTTCTCCTGGAAATCTTGATTCCAGCTTGTGCTTCTTCCAGTCCAGCGTTTCTCATGATGTACTCTGCATATAAGTTAAATAAGCAGGGTTGATGTAAATATACAGCCTTGATGTACTCCTTTTCCTATTTGGAACCACTCTGTTGTTCCATGTCCAGTTCTAACTGTTGCTTCCTGACCTGCATACAAGTTTCTCAAGAGGCAGGTTAGGTGGTCTGGTATTCCCATCTCTTTCAGAGTTTTCCGCAGTTCTCCAAACTAGTTTCCAATTTCCTAGCTCTCCAACCAGGAATCAAACCCACGTGCCTTGAATTGAAAAGCAGATTCTTAACCATTGGACGACTAGAACAGTCCCACAATTTTCTAATATCATGAAATATCAAGTCAATGTTCAAGTTTCTTCTGCTTTTGTTTTATTTCATTAGTCCTATTAATTGTTTCTATTTCATTTATTTGTTTTTATTTTATTTCATGTTATTTCATTAATCTGCTCAAATCAGGATTGAAGTAAAAAACTACCCCTTTCTCCTTCTTGCAGTTTGTTTGATGAGCAAAACACGGAGTTTGTTCTGGAGCTTCCTGTGGTCTGAGTTTTGTTGGAGGCATTCTTGTGGTGCTGTTTCACAGGTTCCTCTGTTCCCTGTTTCCAGCAATGTGCTTGTTGCATCCTGAGACTGGATGAGATTCAGGATCAAATTTCTGGCAAGAGCATTCTGTAAGTGGTGGTATGTTCTTCCATTAGGAAGAAGGTTGTCTCTGTTTCTTGTTGGAAAGGCAGAAATCATTGATGATCATTGCTTAGTTCATTAATTCACTGGAGGCTGCAGACTTGTCAGATGCTATCATTCCCTTTTCATTTATTAGCTAGAATATTTCTTTAAAGAGAAACTTCTGCTTGCCATTTATTTGCTTAACCTGAGATGCATTTTGTATGAGAAATTGCCAAACTTTAAAATTTCTACCAATATAAAATAATATTGTGGTTTACATTTTCTATTTCCCTAATTACTAATGAGATTTTCATATATTTCATGATTTTCTTCTGCCAATTTCCCATTCTTTTCTTTTGCCCATTTCCCCCCATTGTACTATAGGTCTTCTTACTGGCTTTTGAATTGTTCACATATTTTGGATACTATTTCTTTGTTGGTTGAAAATATCTTCTTTTGGTTTGTGGCACTCTACTTTTGGCCTCTGAGGCTTTCCCCTTGCTTTGCTACCAGCTTGGGAAAACATTTTAAAAGATGTTCATTTTGCCATGTAAAAGGCACAGATATGTACACCACTAGAGGTATGTGTAAATAAACATGATGTTTACATGAAATATGCAGAAAGAGCAAACGGAATGGTCTGCCGCCTGCCATCCTCTCTCTATTCTGTGAATAAATGTGTTTGAGTAAGGTATAGCTCATTTGTAGAGAATTTAGACCACGAGAATAAAAGCTTCCTAATCAATGATACTGCTGCTGCTGCTGCTAAGTCGCTTCAGTTGTGTCTGACTCTGTGCAACCCCATAGATGGCAGCCCACCAGGCTCCCCCGTCCCTGGGATTCTGCAGGCAAGAATGCTGGAGTGGGTTGCCATTTCCTTCTCCAATGCAGGAAAGTGAAAAGTGAAAGTGAAATGGCTTAGTCATGTCTGACTCTTTGCGACCCCATGGACTGCAGCCCACCAGGCTCCTCTGTCCATGGGATTTTCCAGACAAGAGTACTGGAGTGGGTTGCCATTGCCTTCTCCATCAATGATCCTAGCTTATTCCAAAGAGGAACTTCCAGAGCTCATCTTCTGATATCCTTTTGCTGAAAAAGCTATCCTTTTGCTGAACTATGGTAGACCTGCTGAAGCAACTTCTTACTAAGCTACAGAAATGGGAGAGGAAATAAGCCTCCAGAGCCATCTTTTAAATTATTTGGGGGGGGCGGCTGTGCTGGGTGTTTGTTGTGGCATGTGGGCTTCTCTAGTTGTGGCCCACGGGCTTAGGTGTCCCAAGGCATATGGGATCTTGGTTCCTCGACCAAGATGGAACCTGTGTCTCCTGCACTGGACCTCTAAGGAAGTCCCTTGGGAATTTAATTTTAAAAATATTATGCAGATCCTAGCATGGAAGGCAGTTGGAGTTCACAGGAAGAAGGCAGCCAAGCAGGGTGACAGCCTGGCAGCCCTTAGAAGAGCGTGTACAGTGAAACTGAGCAATAGGTGAATTCATTGAGGGTAATGAGAGCCAGGTTACTCACTGATGGAGGAGGGAATTACAAATATAGAAAAGGAAAAAACTAGAATGAGCGTTGTATGTTGGATTGGGGTTACAGGGATTGATGTGAACTAATGGTATGGAATACAAATATGTAGAAATGAAGATATATATTTTATGTATATATATGTGTGTGTGCAAAAATCTAAGTGTGAGGGTGGCACTTTTATATATTCCCTTGCTCTGTCCATTAAGAGAACTAGTAGCAATGAGCACCTAATACCCAGATTTTGGTATCTAAATTCCTTTTCTCCACTAAAAGGGGTCCTTGTAGAAATGACTGATTCCAGGTCTGGGGCATGGGAAGTACAATTTGAGTCAATGATATCTTTTACCAGAATGTAACGAAGTGCGTATAGATGGATGGGATGTAACAAAGGGACACAGGAGTCAGTTTGAATGGGGCTCAAATCTGGGAAAATCTGAGCAACAAAATAAAGAAGAACAGGGACCTCCCTGCTGGTCCATTGGTTAAGGATTTGCCTTGCAATACAGGGGACTCAGATTCACTCCTTGGTCGGGGAACTAATATCCCTATGCCATGGAGCAACTAAACTCTCATACCACAACCAGAGAGTCTGTGTGCCTCAGTGAAAGTTCCCACATGATACAACGAAGATTCTGCGTGCTGCAACTCAGACCCAGTGCAGCCAAATAAATAAATGTGTACCCTGTAGCCTGTCAGGCTTCTCTGTCCATGGGATTCTCCAGGCAAGAATACTAGAGTGGGTTGCCATTTCCTTCTCCAGAGGATCTTCCCAACCCAGGAATCAAACCCAGGTCTCCTGCATTGCAGGCAGTTTTTTTTTAACCAACTGAGCTACAAGGGAAGCCCTTAAATAAATAAATATTTAAAAACAAATAAATAAATAATGACAGTAACAGATTATATTCCATTGAATAGAATAGGAATCCACCAGTCCACACTACTTGTCAATAGACAAATGAGTAAACACACAGGGAGAAGGCCAACTAACAAGTTTAAAAAGAGTGGTTGAATTAGAAAATTACCACTTGTCAGTCATTATAATGATTTTTAACTGAGGCAGGAAACATCGACTGATGCTAAAACTGGAAGGTGAAAGTTGGATGAGAACAGGATATTCACACAGCCTCAAAGTTCCTTCCCAAAAAATAATGATTAATTATGAGGAAAAAGAGTAACCTTTCCATCAGACACTATTAACGTTATTTTCAGACCCTCTGACATGAGCTTCCTGATACGCAATAAGAAAAACACAGCATCACTTTTCTGATATCCCTGCCAAAGATGGATGATAATCTAATCATGAAAACAGAAAGCACCAGACACACCTAGTTGAAGGATATGCTACAAAATAACTGAGGAACTATTCTAGGTCAAAGGAAACTGAAGAGACATAACAAGACATATACACACACGACAGCATGTGACCCGGGATTGGATCCTTTTGCTTTAAAGGACATTATTGAGACAGATGGGGTTTCCCTGGTGGCTCAGATGGTAAAGAAGCTGCCTACAATGAGGGAGACCTGGCTTTGATCCCTGAGTCGGGAAGATCTCCTGGAGAAGGGATTAGCAACCCACTCCAGTATTCTTGCCTGGAGAATTCCCTGGACAGAGGAGCCTGGTGGGCTACAGACCGTGGGTTCACAAAGAGTCAGATATGACTGAGGGACTAACTCCTTCAGTTTCACACGTTTTCATTGAGACAGACAGTCCATGAAACTTGATGTTTCTGGGTGAATAGTATATGAGAATTCCTTGTACTGTTCTTGCCATTTTTTCTGTAAGTTTGAAATTGTTTCAAAATAAAAAGTAAAACACACACACATCATAAACCAGAATAAGTTCCAGATTTATAGTCAGATGTGGGAACAGGATGGAACACTTAGATACTCAAACGCTTCTTTGTGGTTAATGGAAGAAAGAGAACCCTTTAAATGAAAGGAGAAACAAAAAGGCTCATATGGCTGTAAATATCAATATGTCTTGCCTAGGTCTTTATGGAAAGTACTTCAGCAAATAACATTTGTATTAATTAGGAAAAATATAACAGAAATGGGCTTCCCAGGGGGCACAGTGGTAAAGAATCCTCCTGACAATGCAGGAGACGAAGGAGATGTGGGCTCAGTCTCTGGGTCAGGAAGATACCTGGGAGGAGGAAATGGCAACTCACTCCAGTATTCTTGCCTGGAAAATTCCATGGACAGAGAAGCCTGGCAGGCTACAGTCCATGGGGCTGCAAAGAGTCAGGCATGACTGAGCGATAGCACACACCCAGGTAAAAGAAATGATTGATCAAAAAATGAGGCAGACCTGTGTAGGTCAATGCGATTCTAGTCACTATCTCACAAACAACTACATAGTGAAAAGCAAGAGTTGAAAGTGAAGAAATCACATGCAGTTCAAAATCCAATAAAATATATAATACTGAGAAAAATAAAAAAGAAAGATAAATATATAGGACTGTGGGCCCAGCGCCAGAGGATATTCTCAGAATGGGCTTCAGACCTAAATTTTAACCATCTGGATTTTTTTTTTTTTTTAAAGACTCATCCTACTCAACCTTTTCAAAAAGGATGAACCTTTTACTAGGAAGTCTGTATTGCCTCGTAAAGACCTGAGAAGCATGCCAAGTCCTTAGCTGAGTTAATCTCCAGAAAGCAGGCTCTTTTTTAGCATTGCAGAGTATATTGTATGGACTTGGCTTATGGCAAGCTTATTTCACGTGGTCATGTGTCAGCATACCAATCAGGAGCTGATGGACTGGCAATGTGCATCCTAACTTTGTACTTCTGTTAAAATAAAATATGGTATTGACTTTCCAGTGGTCTTGACTTCAGCTCTGAGAAGAAGGCAAGTCACCGTCACTAGCCGACTTTACAAATAAGGAGACCACATCGAAACGAGATGAGGCACCTTTCCCAAAGTTGATTCTTACAGGTGGCAGGACTTGGGCTTAACATAGATGCACTATTGCTAAATTTGCTTCGGTTTCCATGATACCAGGCTCATGCACAAAAATAAAAAATCAACAGTAAGCAGTAACTCTGTGATATCAAACAGTGGTTCATATGTTATGATGTACAGCTCAAAAAACTTATCCATTCAATTACAGCTAGTATGAATAACTCATTTGTAACTCATTTCTTTTTAAAAAAAAGTATTTTTAATTGGAGTATAGTGGCTTTATAATGTTGTGTTGGTTTCTGCTGTACAACAACATAAATCATCTGTAAGTATACGTATATCCCCTCCTTCTTGACCTCCCTCTCATCCATCCCCATCTCACTCCTCCAGGTTTTCATGGAGCCCTGAGCTGAGCTCGCTGGGATATGCGGTAGGTTCCCACTTGCTGTCTATTTCACACATGGAAGTGTATATATGTCAATGCTACTCTCTCAATTCGTCCCATCCTCTCCTTCCCCCAGTTTGCCCAAAAGTTCGTTCTCTATGTCTGCATCTCTGTTTCTGCCCTGCAAATAGTTCATCAGTACCATTTTTCTAGGTTCCATATATATGCTTTAATATATGGTATTTTCTCTTTCTGACTTACTTTTGTATGACAGACTCTAGGTCCATCCACCACACTACAACGGATGCAATTCCATTCATTTTTATGGTTGAGTAATATTCCATTGTATGTATATACCACAACTTCTTTACCCATCCCTCCACTGATGGACATGTAGGTTCCTTCCATGTTCTGGCTATTGTAAATAGTGCTGCAATGAACACTGGAGTACATGTGTCTTTTTGAATTATGATTTTTTCTGGGTATATGGGCTTTCCCAGTGGCTCAGCGGTAAAGAATCTGCCTGCAACGCAGGAGCCAAAGGAGACATGGGTTAGATCCCTGGGTCAGAAAGATCCCCTGGAGGAGGGCATGGCAACCCACTCCAGTATTCTTGCCTGGAGAATCCCATGGACAGAGGAGTCTGGCAGGCTACAGTCCATAGGGTCACAAAGCGTCAGACACGACTAAAGCGACTTAGCATGCACGCACGCACGCACAAGAGTATATGCCTAGTAGTGGGACTGTGACCAAGCAATTTCTTTAGAATGTATTCAAGGGAAATAATCAGGCAATGTATGAAGACATTTCTGCATGGATATTCCTTATTTAATATTAAGAAATTGTCAACAACTTAAAGGTTCACTCATATACAAGTTGAACACCCATAGGGGCATTCTTCAAAGCTTAAAAAAAGATTAGATAGGAAAATCTAAAGTGTCTTAATACAGATAAATATTCATAACATGGTTAATTTAAAAAGCAGGTATAGAGTATTAGTATATAATAATAACTTTTAAATACACATTAAAATTGATTTAAAAAATAAATTTAAAGCAAACCAATTAAATAAATTGTTGAAACAAACTGTTTAAAAAATCTACTGGACCAAGACGAATATATCCAGCCTCTAGTTTTGAACCTTTTCAGTCAGAGAATATCCATTTTACGTTTACAAAGATTAGTCATACATACATTTTAATATAGGTCACTTAGGGTAAAAATTATGGTAATGCTCAGGATTGCTGAGACCTTAAATTTATATACACGTACACACACACACATACACACATACACACAAAGATCTAGGTTTGCAACTTTTCAGCCACTGGTGTTTAAATTAGTCCTATTTCTTTGTCTTTTAAAAATTTATATACTTACTTTATATTTAAACTGATTTGATGAGGCTTTTTTTTGGGGTGGGCGCCAGGCTCCATGGCATGTGGGGGCTTCCCTGGTAGCTCAGCTGGTAAAGAATCCGCCTGCAATGTAGGAGACCTGGGTTCGACCCCTGGGTTGGGAAGACCCCCGGGAGAAGGGAATGACTACCTACTCCAGTTTTCTGGCCTGGAGAATTCCATGGACTGTATAGTCCAGGGGGTCACCAAGAGTCAGACACGACTTTCACTTTTGTGGCCTGTGACTTCTTAACTCCCTGACCAGGGATCGAACCCATGTCCCCTGCAGTGGAAGTGTATAGTCTTAACCATTAGACCGCCAACAAAGAAGTCCCAGTGAGGCTTTTTTCATTAGAAGAGAAATTAATTTCTGATATATAGGAAAACATGCTGTTTTTCTTTTTTATGCTGGATATTCCTAAAAAAGAGGAGAGAGACTTAAAATGTTAACAATAAAATGTGCAAAAAAAAAAAAAAAAAAAGAGGAATCTGGGTATAAAATGCTTTCCTTTCAATCAATCCTCCAGGCTAGAGCCCCATTTTCACTCTCACTTCCAAGGTACCAGCTGCTCTCAAAGCTTTTGGGGATTCTTCAATGTAAGGCTGCTTCTCAATTTTCTCCCATCAGGCTTAGGATTTTATTTTCTTAGTTTCCCCCAATTTTATTGCTGTTGTTCTCTTTCATTTTCTTTATCCTTGTTAATTTACGTCTTAAATGGTAACAGCCACAGCAAGAAATCTTTTCCGTGTTTTTATTGGAGATTTTGGAACAGAGTGAACAGAAACGTGTAGGTTTCACCTGCCGTCTTAAACAATAAAATGTGACAATCCACATGAAGTCTGTAGCACCGTTCCCTGGCCAGTGCTTTTAGCTGGTATTATTTTTATTAGTGTGCTTGTTCCCCTTTTATATCTGACTGCTTGGTCTGCCTCTTTTCTGGCTAGTCTTTCTCCTTGTCCTCTCTTAGCATAGATGCTTCCTAAGATTCTACTCTTCAATCTCTTATTTTTTTTTTTAAGCTCACCTATGATTCCAATTCCGATGGCACCCAAATATACATATTAGCTCCTATCTCTTCTGGATTGCAGACCCATTTTCCAACCATCAGCGTGATCCTGACACTTGCAAACCTTATAACCTTATAACCTTGATGTTGAACTTGATGCTCATCTAACCATACAACCAACTCTTTCCTGACATCTGTTTTCTTTTTTTTCTTTCTGGAGTTGGCATCACTAAATCCTTGAAGCCTTGAAACCTGGCTTTTAGGTCAGATGCCTTATTCTTCCTTCGCTCCTACATTCAGTCATTTGTCACATCACATAGCTTTCATATTGGAAATGGCATTCACGTCCATCCTTTTTTCTCTGCTTGTCCATGGACCATTCACCATTCCTGTTTCCCATCTCCCACCTCACCTCACTCAAATCTATACAAGCCACTAACGATTTCTTTCTAAAGGGCAATTCTTTTTTTTTTTTTTTTAATGTATTTCTATTTATTTATTTAATTTTTGGCCACACTGTGGGGCTTGTTGGCTTTTAGTTTTCCAACCAGGGATTGAACCCAGGCCCTTGTCAGTGAGAGCATGGAGTTTGAACCACTGAAGTGCCAGGGAAGTCCCTCAGGCAGTTCTTAACAATGACTAAATGAATGAAATCTTTAGCCTTATCCCTAATACTCACATATAAATTCTTTACATTCTCAACAAGTTAGAGTACGGTAGGCATTTACCATGTTTATTTTAGCATTTGACTTTTGACTGTTTATGAGTCTCTAAAAGGCCAGAGACATTTGCTAATTTATTAATTTCCTGAAGCACAAATTCAAATCACAGCTATAAAATTGGTTACAAAAAAAGAGTCACTTATCAAAAGCGTGCTTGCCAACTGCCCTGTAGCCACACCTCAATCTGGCTTTGTTGTTTTCTACTTATCATCATGTATTTAGCGAAATTTATTGAGGTTCTGAAGGCACTGCATATATTTTTTCAATTCCACTTTTCTTGTCGTGGAAAGGAAAAGTACACGTCAGAAATGGCATCTGCGATCTTCGCTGTTTTACAAATCTAACTCTTGGGTCGAGAGTTACCATACTGGCCCGTCCTTAAGAATGTCCAGTGCTTCCTGGTTTGCAGAGCTTGGCTTCCATTCTTCCCTGCTCCAGTGTGTTCATTGTCTATTGCTATATAAATAACCACCCCAAAAGCTAGTGGCTGAGAACAAGAATCATTTACCTGCCCACGAGCGAAGTGAAAGTCTCTCAGTCGTGTCTCTTTGTGACCCCATGGACTGTAGCCCTCCAGGCTCCTCTGTCCATGAGGTTTTCCAGGCAAGAATACTGGAGCGGGTTGCCATTTCCTTCTCCATGGGATCTTCCCAATCCAGGGATCAAACCCAGGTCTCCTGCATTGCAGGCAGATTCTTTACCATCTGAGCCACCAGGGAAGCCCTGCTCACAAGGGTATTTACAATTTGGGCCATTTCTAAGACCCACATGGGTCTACTCCATGTGGTGTCAGCCATGGCATCTCACTGGAGAGCATCCACCGCCAAGCCAGCTCACTCCGAAGGCTGGCTGCTGATGCTGGAAACTCAGACAAAGCTGAGTGGGGTTGAAGGAGCATGGCTAGGGCTTAAGTTTCCTCCACGTGGGCCTCTCCCGGTGACTGCTTGTGCTTTCTTATTACATGGAAGCTGGGTTTCAAAAGGGAGGGAACAGAAGATACCAGAATTTTTTTTTTTTTTAATTTATTGGAGTATAGTTGCTTTACAGTGTCGTGTTACTTTCTGCTCTACAACAAAGTGAATCATCCATACGTATACACATATCCCCTCCCTCGTGGACCTCCCACCCCACCCCCATTGCACCCCTCTAGGTCATCATAAAGCACGGAGCTGAAGTCCCTGTTCTATGCTATACAGCAGCTTCCCACTAGCTAGCTATTTTACACATGGCAGTGGATATATGTTGGACTTCCCAGTGGTAAAGAACCTGCCTGCCAATGGAAGAGACACAAGAGATGCAGGTTCAATCCCTGGTTTGGGAAGATCCCCTGGAAGAGGTCTTAGTTGCTCTAAGGTGTGTGGGTTCTCCCAGACCAGGGATTGAACCTGTGTCTTCCACATTGGCAAGCAGATTCTTTATCACTGAGCCACCAGGAAAACCCTACCCAGAAATTTTTTATGCCTGGGTGCAGAAATGTCAGACTGTCATTTCCTCCACATACTATTGCTTGAAGTAGAAATAGGCCTTTACCTCTGGATGGCAGGAGTGGTGTGTATGTACCAAAAAGTGATGTTATTTGGGGCCATGTTTTATTTTTTTTATTTGAACTCGAATGGCTCAGATGGTAAAGAATCTGCCTGCAATGCCAGAGACCCGGGCTTGATCCCTGGATAGGGAAGATTCCCTGGAGAAGGGAATGGCAACCCACTCTAGTATTCTTGCCCAGGAGAATCCCATGGACAGAGAAGCCTGGTGGCTACAGTCCATGGGGTTGCAAAGAGTCAGACACGGCTGAGTGACTTTCACTTTCTCTGAAGATTAGCTAAGACCATCCACCTTGTGGCCATAATATATTCTCCTCCCATATGAAAATATACTTGTCTCCTTCCCTAAAATATCAAAATATCTCATCACATTATCTACCAGTTCATAGTTTAGGATAAGGGTTGATCAAGTCACTATCAAGTCCGTAGTGGCTTCCCTGGTGGTTCAGTAGGTAAAGAGTCCCCCTGCAATGCAGGAGACCTGGGTTCGATCCCTGGGTCAGAAGATCCCCTGGAGAAGGAAATAGCAACCCACTCCAGAATTCTCGCCTGGAGAATTTCATGAACAGAGGAGCCTGGGGAACTACAGTCCATGGGGTCACAAAGAGTTGGACACGACTAAGTGACTCACTTTTCAAGTCACAGACTGAGGGCCAAACCTCACCTGTGGGCTATTTTTGTACAGCCCTGAGATAAGAATGGTTTTTAGATTTATTCAGGGTCATAAAAAACAAAAACAAAGAATAATATGCAACAGGGATCACACATGTGACCTGCAAAGCCTAAAATATTTTCTATTTGGCTCTATGTGGGAAAAGTTTGCCAGTCCCTGGTCTAGAATATCAGTATCTAAGTCAGGTCCAAGTGCACACGTGGCTTCTTGGGTGTGTTCCTTAACTGTGGCTCCTCAGACACAATTTTTTTTTTTTGATCTGAAGATCAGTGGACTTAAGAGACAAAATATCTGTCTCTCACATTTGTTGTTGTTCAGTTGGTTAATTGTGTCGTACTTTGTGACCCCTGGACTACAGCACGCCAGGCTTCCCTGTTTTCACTGTCTCCCTGAGTTTGCTCAAACTCCTGTCCATTGAGTCGGTAATGCCATCCAACCATCTCATTCTCTGTCACCCTCTTCTCCTCCTGCCCTCAATCTTTCCCAGCATCAGCGTCTTTTCCAGTGAGTCAGCTCTTTTTATCAGGTGGCCAATGAATATTCAAGGTTGATTTCCTTTAGGATTGACTGGTTTGAACTCCTTGCTGTCCAAGGGACTCTCAAGAGTCTTCTCCAACACTACAGTTCAAAAGCATCAGTTCTTCAGCACTCAGTCTTCTTTATGGTCTAGCTTTCATATCCATACATGACTACTGGGTAAACCATAGCTTGACTAGATGGACCTTTATTGGCAAAGTAATGTCTCTGCTTTTTAATAGCTATCTAGGTTTGTCATAGCTATTCTTCCAAGGAGCAAGCATCATTTACTTTCATGGCTGCAGTCACTGTCCGAGGTGATTTTGGGGCCCAAGAAAATAAAGTCTGTCACTATTTCCATTGTTTCCCCATCTATTTGCCATGAAGTGATGGGACCAGATGCTCTGATCTTACTCTTTTGAATGTTGAGTTTTAAGCCAGCTTTTTCATGCTCCTCCTTTACTTCCATCAAGAGGCTCTTTAGTTCCTCTTCGCTTTCTGCCATAAGGGTGGTGTCATCTGCATATCTGAGGTTATTGATATTTCCTCCAGCAATCTTGAGTCCAGTTTGTGCTTCATCCAGCCTGGCATTTCGCATGATGTTTTCTGCAGAGAAGTTAAATAAACAGGGTGGCAATATACAGCCTTGCCATACTCCTTTCCCAATTTGGAACCAGTCTGTTGTTACATGTCTGGTTCTAATTGTTGCTTCTTGACCTGCACACAGGTTTCTCAGGAGGCAGGTAAGGTGGTCTGATATTCCCTTCTCTTGAAGAATTTTCCACAGCTTGTTGTGATCCGCACAGTCAAAGGGCTTTAGTGTAGTCAATGAAGCAGAAGAGGATGTTTTTCTGGAATTCTCTTGCTTTTTCTATGATCCAACGGATGTTGACAATTTGATCTCTGGTTCCTCTGCCTTTTCTAAATCCAGCTTGTACATCTGCAAGTTCTCGGTTCACGTACTATTGAAGCCTAGCTTGAAGGATTTGAGCATTACTTTGTTAGCATGTGAGATGAGCACAATTGTCTCTCACATACCCAACACCTAATGGTAAGGTAGGGACAGAAACCCCATAACAAATACTCCCATTTAAAAAGGGAAGAATATGAGAGGGAGGTGGATACTGGTCCCTAGCAATTCTGAAACCCATCTGGTCAAATGATATCACTTCCTTAATTATGCTCACTCCTGATCTTTAGAAGTAATTCTCAATGACTCTTTCATGCATGTTGAGTTATCTTCCATTTTGGAAACAGTTCATCATTTCAAATAAATAGTTTCCTCAGCCTGTCTATAATACTGAAGGTCCAGAGACCTCTTTTCAATATGAATAGTTTCTATTTCAGTGCAAGCTATTAAAGTTACAATCATCTCTCTTAGGCAAAAACCGTATTCATATTTTTTATCAAGACAGGCCCTTCTCAGGGACTTCCCTGGCAGTCCAGTGGTTAAGACCCCATACTTCTAAGATCCCACAAGGTGCAGGCAAAAAAAGAAAAGAAAGACCCCTCTCTACTTTCTCTGCCTTTGTACACTATTAAGGGACAACATCATTTAGATCCCCAGAAGCCCTGCTCTATAGTTGAAAGGATCTATAAGGTACTACCTTAAATTTTTCTGAGATATTCTCTTCTTGTATAACAATTAACTCCAACATTTAATGGATTCAAACTGTTATATTTCACACTTTCTGTTGGTTAGGAATCCAGGCTCTGCTTAGCCAGGTCCTCTGCCTTAAGGTCTCTCAAAGGTTGTAAACCAAGATGTCAGCCAGGGCTATGATCTTGTCAACCTGATCTGTGTCAGTTTCCAATAATAAGATAACATAGACTAGTGGTTTAAACTTTTTTTTTTTTCTTATAGTTTTGGAGGTTGGGAAGTCCAAGATCAAGGTTCCAGACAATTTAGCTTTTGATGAGGGCCCTCCTCATGGCTTGCAGATGACCATCTGTATACTCATAGAGCAGAGGGGCCAGAAGCTCTGGTGTCTCTTCTTATCAGGGCACTAATCTGATCATACAGGCTCCTCCCTTGTGACCTCATCTAAACCTAATTACCTCCCAAAGGCTGTACATCCTAATACCATCACACTGGGGATTCAGTTCAGTTCAGTTCAGTTCAGTTGCTCAGTCATGTCCGACTCTTTGCAACTCCATGGACTGCAGCACGCCAGGCCTCCCTGTCCTTCACCAACTCCTGGAGTTTACTCAAACTCATGTTCATTGAGTCAGTGATGCCATCCAACCATCGCATCCTCTGTCGTCCCCTTTTCCTCCTGCCTTCAATCTTTCCTAGCATCAGGGTCTTTTCAAATGAGTCAGTTCTTCACATCAGGTGGCCAAAGTATTGGAGTTTCAACATTGGGGATTAGGGCTTCATAATATGAACTTGGGGGAGGATACAAACATTCAGTCTGTAATAGTCCTTAACTAAGGCTGTACTTAGGTGAATGCTTCCAGGCATACTCACATGGTTGTCGGCAGGATTCAGCTCCTCGTGGGTTGTTGGACTGAAAGCCCCAGTTCCTTGCTGACCCTTGGATGGAGGCATCCACCACTCCTTGCCACATGTGCCTCTCTATCAGACAGCCAATATCATAGCTGCTGGTTTCCCTCAGAGGCAGCAAGTGAGAAAGCAAGAGAGAGTGTGTACAACGGGAGCTGAGGTCTCTTTGTAATTTAACCTCCGAAGTGATATCCATCACTGTTGCTATGTTCTAGTCATTAAAAGCAAGTCACTATGTCCAGCCCAGGCTTCCTTGATGGCTCAGTGATAAAGAATCCACCTGCAATGCAGGAGATATGCATTCAATCCCTGGGTCGAGAAGATCCTCTGGAGGAGGGCATGACAATCTATTCCAGTATTCTTGCCTGGAGAAACCCAGGCACAGAGGAGCCTGGCGGGCTACAGTCCATGGGGTTGCAAAGAGTATGACACAATTGAAAGGTCTGAGAATGCATGCACGTGTGTCTAGCCCACACTCCAGGGGAAGAATTTATTAATTTATTATACCAGGGCTTGTGTACCAGGGAGTAGGGATCACTGGGGGCCACCATAGACGCTGCCTACCACGGGAGTCTTCTAACTGCATCCTTGTGGTTTTCTTTTTTTCAGGTCATGCCCTGGGTCTTAGTTGCAGTATGCAGGATCTTTGATCTTTGATCTTAGTTCCAGCCCGTGGACTCTTTAGTTGCGGCCTGTGAGATCTTGTTCCCAGACCAGGGATAGAACCTGGGCCCCCTGCATTGGGAGTCTTAGCACTGGACCATCAGGCAAGTCCCCTACATCCTTGTCTTGAACTTTACCTATGGCCAGATTTTTCTGGTAGCACCCTGGCTTTGAGCTTTACCCTGAGGCCATATTTTATTTTGAGAGTGGAGAATCTAGGAATAAAGCAGCTTTATTTCAAATCCAGTAAGTCCTGACTTCTTTAGATTTCCCCCCATATTCTGATTGAAAATGGAACAGTTCCTTTTTCCTTTAGCTCACCTCATTTCTCTTGCACTAAATCAAACACATCTAAAAGAAACCATCCAATCCTTTTGGCAATCTATCCAGATCTAGCTAGATCCACAAGTTCATTAGGTATCTTTCACATAATAGCAGGCTAGTTTGGCTAACTGTTCTTCTAATACGTAAATGGGGTCCCCTTTTCTCTTGCCTGTAGTGACAATACTCAGTGTCCTTAAACAAAGTTCTCTGGCAGTGGTCCAGTGGTTAGGACTTGGGCTTCCATGGCAGGAAGCACAGGTTCAATCCCTAGTCCGGGAACTAAGATCCTGCAAGCCACAGGGTGTGGCCAAAAAAGAAAGAAAAAAAGAAGAAGAAAAAAAAAATGCTCTTCATGAGCAGACTCCTCAAAGTTCTTCCAGCTTCTAATACAGGCCCCCAAAGCCACTGCCACTTGTTTGGGGTTGGTCACTGTGAAAGCAGGATCCCATTTCTAGGTATGCAAATTATGTTCAGATATCTATTTCTGTATAACGAACCACCCCAAAACTTAAGTGTTTTCAAACAACAGTATTTGCTTTTTGGCTAAAAATTTTGCAGTTGGGGAAACAACTCACTGATGACTGTTCACATCTCTTCCATGCGGTGTCAGCTGGGACAGATCAAGTGGACAGGAATGTCCACTTGTGAGATAACTCACTCGTAAGTCTGGCATTTGCTCCCCACTGTCTGCTGCAAGCTCAGCTGTAAGCCAGGGACCTAATTCTCTTCCACTTGGGCCTCTTCATGTGGCTGCGTGGGCCTCCATAAATGTTGGAGGGAAGTAATTGAATCTCAGAATTGTTTTAGGAGGTAAAAATCAGGATGTTGTACAACAATGTGAATATACTTCACACCACTAAACCCTACACTTAAAAGAGGTTAAGATGGTAAATACTATGTTGTGTGTTTTTAGGCACAATTAAAAATTAATAAATAAAATCAGGGGAAGGTGGTTATGGCCTGGAGGTGAATGGGGGCGGGGTGAGGGAGAGAGAAGTGCTAAGAAGGAAAAAAAAACAATCAAAGTAGTGGCTTCAAAAACATTTTTGGTCCAGCAAAGTATGTAAAAGAGTTAACGGACAATCTAACACTTGTGGTAGATCCTGCAGCTTTCTGCCACGGGTGCTAACAGAGTTACGAAGCCCACGCCACGCAAACTGCCTCAAAATAGACCTTTAATGTCTGCAATTCCCAGAGAGGAACATTTAAGACATAATTATAGGTTTGGATTTCTTAAAGCAAACTTCAAAATGAACACTGCCAGAGAAACAGAGATGAGTAATGAAAACTACAGGTGCATAGAATATTTCCCTCTCAATCTAGTAAAGAACCTTCTTTCAGGCCAGAAGCAATGAGGCAAAGCGGTGGGCAGGGGGGTAAGCAGATGTTTCTTGGTCATTAGCCCTGTTTTTCTAGGACTATAAAATCCCTTTGTTGTCTGATAACTCTTAGCATGTCTGGAAACTATTGCTACTGAGATCTCATTTTGATACTGTCTTTCTTTGAAGTAGTAAACCAGGTCATAAAGATCATTTATATCCTGATTCAACCGTTTGTCCTCCTCACTCTTTTGCTTCACTGACAAAGTTTTATAAATAGCCAGTCTATTTACAGATTTTCACTGAGTTTTGTTGGCAACTTAACTCTATTGTTCTTCCAAGTAAGCCTAAACTATTCTTCATACAAAGGACAAAATAGGAGTCCCTCTTTTCTGGTATATTATACCATGAATTTCACCCTCACCATTGACTATATGTTGTAGATTTCCCTGCTTTGTTGTAAATTGCCTGATGTGTCTGTCAGTTGACTGGCTGAGTGGTGTGATTTTATTTTTTGAAATCTCATCAGTTATCCCATCCTGCACAAGCTCTCTCTAGAGGGTCTCCCACTGCAGAACAATGACTAAACACCAAGACCAGGAACCTGCCTAGCGCTTCTGCGGTGCTCTCCATGCTGAGAGACCTCCACTAATTCAGTCCCTCCTGCAAGGTCTTGGAAGGGTCTGTTTGAATCATTTACGCCCTAGAATGAATACCCGGTAATGTGTTTATTCATTCCAAAGAAACTATAGAGTGCCTACTATCTGTTGGGTGAACACAATAATAAACAGGCCAGACAAGGATCCTCCATAGAACATATCCTCTTTTATTCCAGAGGCTTTTGACTTTTAACAACGGACAAGGTGCCAAATTGGCTTAAAGACAAAGGCATCAGGTTCTGTGTTTGAGATTAAGCCACATTTCCTTGGATGGGGTTAGGGGAAGTTCTCCAGCATCCTAGAATCCCAGGACACCCACCTACTCCTAAGTGGAGTCTGATGGGGACTAGTTCTATTGTCATTTTTCCTGGGCCTCTGCCAGGCTCCAGTTAGACAATATCTTCCTGTGAAGTGTATTCAGGAACAGGCAAGAATGGCCAAGGAGGGCAAAGAATGGCCAGTGGCTGGCATCGGTGGTCAGCACATGGGCCCAAGACCACCACTCTGCCATTGCTCAGAAAGACATTGCCCCCTCGTGGTTCCTTGTATAACCCAGGGAGGAACTGGAAGTTCAAAGGGCCAGTTTTCAGATTAACTTTTCTCTTACCTCTTTTGAACTTCAACTGCAATTTCGATAGTCTCTTGGTTTATTTTCATCCGGGGTATTTTTTTTTCCCCATAGAGAGAAATGACATCATGACAGCAATGGAATCTTTTATCAAAATCTCCACCCCAACCCCAGAGAAGTCTAATTTAATATGTAAATCCAAATATCACTCCTGCTTTTTTTTTTCTTTTCAAAATGCTCTCAAAGCAAATTATTTGTTTCGGTTTCTACGTTGAACCAGAACCTGCTGTTCTGGTGATGTTGCCGCGGAGCTGTTTGGGGTATCTTGTCTCCAGGGCACCACTTTAAATTCCCTAAAAGCAGAAGCCTTATCTTCAACTCCGTCGCCACCCCCATCTCATTCCCAGGAGCACTTAAACCAGTCCAGGGTGAAGAATGTCTAGTGGGGGAGGAGGGCGGGGGCAGAAGGGGGAGGGGAGGAGATTGAAGCAAGCCAATACGTAATTAGAAATTGTGACCGTCGCTGGGGCTGGAAGGGCTTGCTGTGCGAAATCCCGGGAGTGAGAAATGAAGGAGAATCTACCCATGTTTAGAGTTTTAAATTATGTGTTTGTAGAAATGGCAACCCACTCCAGTATTCTTGCCTGGAGAATCCCAGGGACGGGGGAGCCTGGTGGGCTGCCGTCTATGGGGTCACACAGAGTTGGACACGACTGAAGTGACTTACCAGCAGCAGCAGTCACTCAGTTTGAAAGCTTAAATGATACAATATTGGAAAAGTTCTCGGTGGCGCAGGAAAAGTGGAAATTAACCATGTCAGCTTCCAAGTATAGCCAACAACTGGGTCCGAATGGGTGCCAGCTGCTATAGTTTTATCTATCAATTTACAATCTCCTCTAATAACAAACTCCTGGGAGAGGAATAGAGCTACTTCTATTTCACAGAGGAGGAAGCAGAAACCAGGCAGTTCGGCGTGTGGGGAGCCAACAGGCATGGTACGCTGACCTCCCAGTATGCTGAGTCTCCCTTCTTTCAGCGGCTTTTACCCTCCGAAGATCATCTGTCTTGGCCTCCAGGTCGGCTGGCAGTGAGAAATGTTCCCTTAGCCAACAAATATTTATTGAGTGCCTACGATATACCAGGTAGCGTTTTCAAACTGCCATGGGATTCAAAAGACAAACAGGGCCCGGTCTTGTCTTCCAAGAAGGATCTCCCGAAAGGGTGAGAGAGGCAGCCAGGTAAACAATTCCAGGACAGTCTGATAAGGGCCGTAGAGGAGTCCGAGCAAGGGTGGCCGGAGAAGTTTCGGAGGACCCGGCGTGGAGGTGAGGTTTGAAGATGCGCCCTGAAAACGCCGGCCCGGCCCGGGCTGCCCCCGGACGTCACCCCAGTTCCCGCATCCTGTCATTACCAGCTGCCCACTAGGTACTGAAGAGGAGGGGCAGGGATTGGGGAGTGAATCCCTCGTGAAGAGCGAGCAAGCAAACAAAAGTAACACATCACACTTCCCGGTCGCCGGAGCCCCGCAACAAGCTGCGCGCACGGCCCGGCGGCCTCCAGGTGCCAGGCGGACCCAGCCTTTTGCCCTCCCCCTCGGCCCTCGCCCTCCGACCTACCGCGGAGTCGGGGGCCGGGGTCCGCCGCTTCCGCCCGCCGCCCGCCGCCCCTCCCCAGCGCGCGCCATCCGGCCGCGGGGCCGCAGCCCTCGGCGCGGCCCCTCCTCCCGCGGGGGGCTCTGCCGTCCCTCGTCCCGTCCCTCCGGGCTCCAGCCGGCAGCCCACGTCCAGGGAGGGCGGAGAGAGGAGGAGGGGAGGGGAGGGAGGAGAGAGCGGGGGGAGGGAGGCAGGCAGGCGAGAGAAGGGGAGCTGCTTGGAGCCCGGACTTCCCAGAGCCAGCCAGGAGCGCGCACTCGGCGGCTCTCCGGGTCCCCACCGCGCCCCGCCGCCCCGCACCTCCCTCCTCCTCTCGGGGTACCCCCTCGCCCTCTCCCTCCAGCAGTTGCTACGCCCGCGCCAGCGGCCGCCCCCCAGCCCCTCTCGGCCACATCCCCAACTCTGCGGACTCACTCCCGGGACGCGCGTCCTCGCCCCATCCTTTCTTCCTTCCTGCCTTCCCTCGCGCCCGCCCGCCCTCTCCAGGTCTCCCTAGCGGGTCGCGATTGTCTCCGTCCCCTCCGCGCTGCGCCGGCGCCTCGCCCTGCCCCGTCTCCCCCTCGCACTTCCTGAGTCGCCGGCCGCCGCTGCCCCGACTCCAGCCCGCGGCGCCCGGGGAAGGGAGAAGTGGGCGAGCGCGCCCTCGCCCAGCCCCGCGCCCTAGCCCTGCCCGGCGAGGGAGGACCGGGAAGATGAACAACGGCAGCAAAGCCGAGAAGGAGAACACCCCGAACGAGGCCAACCTTCAGGAGGAAGAGGTACGGAACGGCTCGGTGCCGGGGCGGGGACGACCTGGGACGGCGGCCGCGGGCTCTGCCCAGAGTACGGGTGGGTGGCCGGCGGGGCGCGGGTCCCGGGGCGCGCTGGGGAAGGGGCACCGAGGGTTTGGGAATCGCCCTGGCGTGGAGACGCAGCCCCAGACTGCGGCCACGGGATGAGGGTGTATCATCGGAGAGTGTGTTTTGGTGGGTCCACGCGCGTCTGCGTGCCTGAAAATTGCGTAACTTTGAGGACTTTCCCGAGACCTCTGTAAGTATAATGGTCAGCTTTGTTTGCCCCGGATTTTAAAAGCGGAATCGAGAGCTGACTCCTGGGTGACCTCAGATGATGGGGACCCGGAGGGTCAGCACTTAAGTTCTGCGTTTGGGGCTGGAAGTTGTGGGGTGTGTGTTTGTGTGGTTTAGGGAAAAAACTCGGGGAAAGTTCTCCTGAAAAGACACCTTCCGTTCCCTGCCCCCCTAACCCCCACAATTTCTATGCGAAAAGTTCTCGGTGAAATATCTTTCCCAGCTAAGGCGTTTTGGATTAATAGATAACTCATCAGCCGCATTCTTCTCTGATGAGTCAAAGACCCCGAACCTGGCTGATTAGTTTTTGTAAATTTAGGGGCGTTGCGGTTGTGGGGCGCAGCATGCTGGAGTTTCAGACTTTGCAACTCGCGAAGTGTTGATCCAGACTATTTTAATAGGACTTTGACGTCTGAGCGTAAATTTTATGTGGTGCGTCCCTAACAACGGTAAAAATGTTGCGGCTGCAGAGCGTTCCTTTGGTAGAAACAAAACTCAGTACATGTGGGGGGCGGGGAACTCCTGAACAATCGTTTCAGAATTTTGTCGTTGGGATATTTGCGTTATCTTGTTAAATGGGCTCTGTTCTTGTTGGTGCGTTATCTAGAACCCAGTAAACACTGTTTTCCGCCTACCTTTTGAAAAGCCCAGGAAATTGACTTCTGAAACATTCCAAAAGGAACTTTAGAATATATGTAGATGCAAGAAAGTATGCAGTCTAGATAAAAGCATTCTTACAGAAAGGTGAACTGATTCCTAAGCGGTTAAGGTGTTCAGATGATTATGGAAATACTATGTTGCGTGTAAACGAAAATTCTGATTGTGAAACCCAAGGTTGCGGAGGACTTAATACATTTAAGCCCTCAGCACTTGTAAAATGGGAACTATTTAAATGGGGAAGACGGAGAGCTCCAAGACCAAGCCAAACATTATGCAAAATAACAAGATTTTACTCTTAACACAGGTGTTTGTGGGTGCAACCCAGGTGAAATGCTGTTGAGCCTGAAGTTGCCGTCTCATCTGAGCAAATCGCCTTTATTATTATAAACTGTTCTGAAAAGCATTGTTTTTACATGCTGGTTTTTTAAATTGCAAGTGATGGAATAGTACTGACATTCCTTCTCTCTCAAAAAGGTGGAGACTTGAATTTCAAGTTCCGCTTTTTTTCTTGAACCTCACTGTCTGCTTTCCTATTTTATTTTCCCTACCACTGAAATAACCTTTAAAAATGTAGCTTTTTGTTTTTTTTGAGAATGCTGGAGTATTTTATTTTTTATAATTAATAAAAAATGTAGCTTTTTTAAGGAGTTGCAATGGCTTCAGAAACCTTTCTGTGTTTCACTTAGATTGGCAATCTGTTGACTTCTAAGGGTAAGACTGTATCACATGAAACCATCTTTCTCTCTTCACCTGAAAGAGAAACTTGTAAAAGTTCATTAGGGTAAACCAAAAACTTTTTTTTTTTTCCTGCACACCATAAACTATTTGACAGAACTAAGCAGAGAAAACTCAGGTTTTTCTTTTTTGACCTAGCTCAGCTTAACTGCCTGCAGCCCTGGCCTGTTCGCCCAAACCCCGGGTGTCTTGATGTGCGAGGCTGTGTACCAGTAAAATCACAGGTGATTCCAATACAATCGCTGTCTCTTAACCTGTCCTGTTGCCTTAAATCTTCCTTAATGGCCCGTGGTTCTAGAAAGTATCTGTCTTTTTAGCTAGATACTTGTTATTTTAAAAATAAGGGGACAGATTAAAAAATCTTAGAACCCAAGCTGTACAAGAGATGGAGTAGACAAAACAGATACACCGTGAAGGGAGAGGTTTTATGATATTAAAAATTTGGTAAAAGAAGTTGGCCTGAACTAGGTAATTTTGCCCTAATTCCCTGTTTGGGGCTTATGTTTTGTTTGTGAAAAACTCCTTTTTTCCCCAACCCTGAAAGCCACAAGTAAAACACATGTGTTTGAGTCCCATTAATGTGCTCAGCAGTATACAAAACCACCCGAATGGTCCTTTCCCTTGCCCACCCAGGGATCAGCAGTTTGTCCTCAAACACATTGGAAAGCCGTGCAGTGGAGGATTCCAGTAAACAGAACACACACATAAATGTATATACACATAATGATTGTTTTGTAGCTTCTGGTAGCCATTGAGCTGATGAGGAAGAGTAAGTCCAGTTATCTTTGAGGGAAAATAGTTCATTTCCTAGATCATCAGGGTTGTTTAGACTTCCTCTATCGACAAAATCCAGGTTTTATTCCACACTCCCCCCCCCCCCCCCCCCATTTAAGTGTGTTCCTTTATCTTCTGGTACATTTCAGCGGCCCACCTCCTGGTTTGAGAGCTTCTGAAGCTCACTCTGAAACAATGATGCTGAAACACTTCCTTTAGTTCCATTGCTATAGAAGGAACAGTCTTGAGACCTAGGAGCATTTCTGCAGCTTTTTAAGTAAGGTTGGAAGTTTTTGAGATTTTGGGCAGGATATACGCTTCTGCTTTGGGTAATATTTAAAACTTTGAGGAAAAATAATTTTAAGATTTGGCTAGCCAATAGTGTAAGAGAGAGGATACATCTGGCTTTCTGGCTTCTAGTGTGTTGTACATGCATAGTCCTATGCAACTTGTCCCGATAAAGAAGAACCGGTTGTCAAAATCTTAATGGCATCTGAGATTTACAAGGCTTCTGTATACATTTGTGTAGGGCAGACAAGACTGGGTGACTGAATAACAGGGCAGTAGAGCTTTTCTTACATAGCTTTACAGTTAATAAAAAATTCCTCGAATTTACCTCTACTTTTGGACTAGACATTCTTCTCTTCAAATACTTCACACTTGACAAGTTTCAGTACTGTTAATATGTGAGAGACATAATTTTTTGGCTTGAAGTTCTGTATATTGAAACAGTCTTGTAGTAGATATTATTTTTGATCCCTGAATTTTCAAAATGGAAATCAGATAAATAATTTGGTCTTATTTTTACTTTTATGGTATGCCGTTGGACACTTTTCAAGCTGATTACGAATCATTTCTAAAAGATGTGTTATTACGTCGAAGCACTGATGTGTGTTTTCTCCTTAAATCGCTGTGAACATTCTTTAAAACAAAACTTGGCCTTGTTGAAATATTGATCAAAAAGATGTTTGGCAGATGGTGGTCAGAAATCACAAAGTCAGGTGTTGAGAAGTTTAATACAGATCTTTACCTCGCATTCTACATTTTAAAGTGCTTTGTAATTTTTCCCAAATAACTGGGGTCATGAAGAAAATTGTTTGATACAATTGGCACAGAGAAATGTGTGGTGGTTTGATGCGTCAACCTCAGGTTTTCATTGAGCATTAAGATTAATCAGTATTTTGACCTGGGGGAAAAATACCGAATGGTTTTGTACAGTTTTACCAAGTTTGGAGTCTGTTACTCCAAATCAAATCAAATACAGTAAACTTATATTTCAGTCATAAATAGGATTCGGTGACAGCGTTTTGGATGAAAATGTGATGATTTCATAGTAAAATGATGCTGCAAGACCACTGCCAATATGGCATGCCCTTAGTTTTCCAGTAGAGGTTTTAAAATTTCCATGATAAACCCTGACGCTCACATGCAGTCATCTGTTTCTAAGGGCATTTGTGTGTTTAATGCTCTCACTGGACATGCTTTCATGTAAATTTTGCAGGTTCATCTTAATTTTCCACTTTGAGGATAGAACTGTGACGTTGGTGATGGGGCAATAAAATGGGAAATGTTGGGCGCTGTGATGAGGGCATGAATTATTGCGGCTTTCGGAAGGACTTTGGTGCTCTATGTCAAATTTTCAAACCCTTTTATTCCGTGCTTTTATTTTTAGAAATTTACCCCAAGGAAATAAGCATGCGCAAAGATTTATTTGTAGGATGAATATTGGTTACTTAGGACAGACATATCTAGAGTCTGTGAATTTTCACTAACAAGGAAATTGCTAAGTAAATCGTTGTATAATTCCTCAAAGAGAATATTATGTGGCCATTAAAAGCCACAGTTTAAAAGAATGTACCTATGTGTATTTACCTTTTTGGGGGGGAGTGGCTTAAAACATTTATTCTCTCAGTTCTGGAGGCTAGAAATCTGGAATCAGTATTTACCTCTCTGAATGCTGTAGTAGAGAATACGACTTAATCTTCCAGCGTCTGCATTTTAATTGAGTTAATTCCCATGACATTACATGAAAAAAGTAAAAATGAAAGTTTGCTATTACGTGATGCCAATTTTTAAAAGTAGTTGAATATGAATACAAACAATGTGGTGGATTACAGGTCTTTGTATTTACCTTGTGATGCTTTTCTGGGTTCTCTGAATTTTCTGTAATGAACATAGACACAGAAGCAGTTCTAGGTCTTTGCTTAGATTTCATTAAAGACCCTTGCAGTATCTGTAGGTTTCACAAAACCATTGTGCCGGCCACGCTGCGTTTTGCTCGCAAGCCTTGCCCCAGGAATCAGGCCTCCATTCCTCATAGCATGTTTATCTCGCTCATTTCCTTGTCCTGTCTGTTCTAGTGATCTTAGCCTGCTCTCCTTGTTCTGACGTTCTTTCTCAATCCGTCCACACATATGCTGCCGGATGCTCTGGTGCCCAACTCCGTCAGCACTTGGTGAAGTTTAAATATGACCTTCAAGATTGCTCTTGGTGCTCCGTAATATTCTGCACACCATTTATTTCAACCAGTTTTCCCCTCTTGGGCGATCTTGACCTGCTTTCTAGGCAAAAGCCAAGGTTCAGCATGCATTTTGCAAGATCCCATCACCTGAATGTCTTATCCCAAAGAGATGACTTTCCTCAGATTTCCAGAAGTTATATTCTTCTATCAACATTTAACTCCTGGATCATTATCTTTAAAAAAAAAAAAAAAAAGGCTGTGCCATCTTACCAGAGTATTTCTAATCCCCAGCACATCCCCAGGTAAGTACCACCGACGCACGCTTACACCTGTGTGTGCACATATATTCCTGATGAGCAACTTATGAACGTAGGAAATATCCTTACTGGTAGGAGTGGTGGCCATGACCTTGAATAGGTAAGCTCTCAAAAAGCAGCCACTTAACTTCATGTGCAATTTAGAGCCTGTGATGGATGGACCCCCCACGTGTCACCTGCAGCCTCCCTTTGTGCCCAGAGGCCAGTGTGCTGGCTGCATCTAACAGTGTGGGCCCCTCATCTCCAGGTGTAGCTGGGGCTTCACTGTTAGAATGTGGCGTCTGCTGTGGGATCCGTTCTGACCTTTTGGACCAGGGCTTCTGGGAGCTCCGGTTCGATGCGAGAGGAACCTTCCCAAAGGAGCCTGCTCTGTGTGACCTGCGCGACTGCCACTTTGGAATGTTTGTGTTCTTTTTCATTTGGCACCTTAGTGTCTGCCCGGGGGTAGGGGAGACGGAATGCAAATGGTCCTCTTGAACAGTGCTTGCTTTGGTGAAAGGAAAAATTTAGGAAGGAATGAAGAGAATGAACCTTAGTAAAAGCTGGGGCAGAAGTGGCAGCCTGGCTCTGTGGGGCTTGAGGCCAGCTGGGACCAGGCCTTTAAAGTGATGCTCTGTTGATTGGAGAGTGTCATCGGTGGATGACCTTGTCTGCCTTGTGGGGATAACTTGGGTATGATTGCACCGACTCGCGTCCCTCCTTTAAGTGTGTGGGGAGGATATTGCAAGCCACTTCAGTGCATTGTGAGTGTTGGGGGCAAGTGGGGAGTGCTTGACTGCAGAGCTGATCAGAGCAGAGTTGCCTAGTTTGTGGCCTGGTCATCTTTGCTGGGCATCCCAGGTGGCTCAGTGGTAAAGAATCTGTCTGCCAGTGCAGGAGACTCTGGTTCGACCCCTGGATCAGGAAGATCCCCTGGCGAGGGAAGTGGCAACTCTCTCCAGTATTCTTGTCTGGGAAATCCCATGAGCCTGGCAGGCTACAGTCCATGGGGACGCAGAGTCAGACACGACTCAGCGACTGAGCACGCACGCACATCTTTGCTGAGTGCAGAAAAAAGAAAATTCTGAACTACTTGATCTGGGAAATTTTCAGAGATCTTTTTAGCCATTCACCCAGGTAAGAATTATTAACTTTTGAGTATTTACTCTGTGCCGAGTACGGGCCAAGCACTTTTATATGTGTCTTATGACTCATCCTCACAATGAGCTAATGTAGGGATCAGGGCAATGATGAAACTCATCATATGGGAAGGTGACTGAGATCCTGAGTGACTTGGGACCTTGAAGGTTCTGAGGAAGCCAAGATCTGGGACAAAGCTCCGACTCTTAAGTTGCTCCCAGGTTTAGTGGAGAGGGCCTTGAGTGCACAGGTACCATCTAGCACTGTCTTCAGTTAAGTGAGGCAGTAGTTTGAGCTGGAAACCAGTCAACACCCTAAGGAGGGAGAGGGTCATGGAGCTATATCAAAGGAAACTTTTTTTAAAAAAAGAGGTGATACTGGGATATTTTTTTTTTCCAGGCGAGGGAAGGATTGAGGCATTAGGGGAAAGATGGTCCAGTCAAAGGGATCGGGCCTTCTATGAAGAAACAGAGGCTTAAGAAGTAAAACAAGCAGGGGAGAAAGGGGAAGTACGGATGATTGGGGTGGGAGAGGGATGGAGGAGTCCCTTCCGTGCCAGGGACCAGCATGCTTCCTGTGATGGGAGCGGACTTCTGTGCAAGGGGGACGTGGCATCCTGGGATGTTCCATTGAGGAAGTGGATGCATTAGGTTTCAAGGCTAACGCTGCAGGAATCCTGCTCTCAAAATAAGACAGTGGCTGCTGGTGGTAACTGAGCCTGGCAGGGGCAGGAGACGTGTTCACGGGCTGCAGTAACTGTCAGATGCTCCAGAGAGGAGACTGGGAGCCTCTTGGATTTCTCTTTTCGATGATTAGCTGCGTGGTGGTTGTATTTGTAGAAGCCAGAAAATTTACCTTGAAAGGGGAAGAAAAGGCTGCTGGGAGGTGAAGAGGTTGGATTTGAGATGCAGAGGTCTGCTCTTGCAAAGAAATTTTCAGAACACTTCAAGATTATGTGGGACTTCCCTGGTGGCTCAGGGGTAATGAATCTGCCTGCAGTGCAGGAGACATGGGTTCAGTCCCTGGATCAGGGAGATCCCTTGGAGGAGGGCATGGCAACCCACTCCAGTATTCTTGCCTGGAGAATCCCATGGACAGAGGAGCCTGGTGGGCTACAGTCCATGCATGGAGTTGCAAGAGAGTTAGACATAGGGACTCAACAAATAAGATTATGTAGCTGGTCATCAAAAAGATGGGTGAATATGAACTGGGTGCCCATAAAATTGGAGAGGGTGTAGGACCCCAGTTCCTAGGAAACCTTGCAAGGGTAGGCAGCAGAAGATGGACAATTGACTTAAAATTTGAAGCTTTTTTTTTTTTTTTTTTTTAAGGCGTGGTGGTGGGGCGGGGTGAGGGGGAGAGCTGGACATTCTCAGAAAAAGTTAAAGCAAAATTTTAAATGCGCTTTCAATGTAGGAACACGAACATGTATTGCATATAATCTGCCTAGTTATACTAGTGTTCAAGATACTTAACCATTTGAAAGGCTGGCTCGGGGGAGCCTAAGAAATCTAGGTATATATAGTGTATATCATATCCTTTTATTTTTTCTTTCATCAGCAGTCTTTGAACATTGTTTTCCTCTAAAATTTGCAGTTTATGCTTAGGCTTTTACTTAAACTTTTCTTTTCCCAAACCTTTACCTAGAAGGGACATAAAATTTGCAAATGGGTTTGGAAGGTAAAGATGGAAGGCCTGAAGAGGCTTGCGTATTTTTATAAGAAAATCTCAAGTTGCTTTGTTCTTTTTCATTTCATAAGGGTTGGGGGAGTTAGAATGAGTCTTTGGCTAGAGCCCAAAGTTGTCTCTTCTGTGGGTTATATTTTCAATTTATTCATTTCGTTTGCTGCTTTTTCTGCTCACAGCGTAGTGTCAGCTTGTGAATAAAGAAATGCGGTCCAGGAATTTAAGAATAAACAATTGTGTTTCTCGTAGGTTTTAACCCTACTGCAACCATTCTGATGCACATTATGTAGAATACAGGAGTTAAGAAAAGGAAATGGCAGTAATAAATGCCAATCACGCCAAGGAAGATGGTTCCAAATTCCAGGCTGTAATACAGTATTGTTACACAAATTTAAAACGCTGAGGGGTTGCTAACAGCTAGCTTAGTTCTGTCACCCCCCCTCAGACTTTGCAAACATACAAAGAAATTTAGGCATCTCAGAATCAGTGCATCTCATGAGCCCACAAAAAGAAGTTAGAGACTAATTTCTACTTTCAGTTAATCTTTATTTCTCATGAGTTTTTTTTTTTTTCTTAAACATTCTTTGCTCTTCCTAAATTCTTATGTCACCAGGTAGATAGGCTGGCAGGTGGCCAACTTTAAGAAATCCTAGAGATTTAAAAAAAAAAAAAAAAAAAATTTTTTCCCCTCAGATCCCCAGGATCCTGTTTTATGAACTTTTATTTTTCTGATGCCCACCTGTAGGATGGATAGTTTTGGCCTCATGAGAGAAGGGATGGCTCAGAAAGTGCTATCTTATAACAGAAGTACCAGAATTTCCTTTGTGCTCAGAGGAGAAGTGCTACAAAAGTGTAATTACTTTACCCAGCATGTGTGATTTACAGGCCTGAAAATGTGCGAGTTTCCAGAAGCATCTGTTTTTATATACAGTATCCCTCTAAGCCGGCAGGATGTGTTTTGGGCCAGGGAGGGGACATACACCACACACACACACACAGCTCTCTCCACTGTGACACACACACACACTCACACTCCCCGTCCTGTCCTATGCCTTCCGTGAGATGCTGGGTGACAAGAGACTGAAAATGTCGGTAATTGCTTCTCTGGGCCTTGCTTATCCTGAGAAGAAACACAAGCTGTCCTGGAGTCCAGTCAGCCTCCCCTCTGCCAGATCAGTGTGTCCTGAGTCTGCCTTCTCTCCTCTCTACCCTTCTAAGCCTGTTTCTTTCTTTTCTAGGAACTCCAAGCATTTTCCCAGCAGTGACCAAAACAACAAAAAAGGTCAGAGCCAGTGCTGAGACCATTTTTATTGCAAACATTTTTTTTTTAGTCTTCAGAGGTATAAAAAAATTGGAGGGATAATTGAAGATCAGGTGCATAGCCCCAGTATAATCAAACTTATAAAAGCTCTTATGGATTCTTGGCACATTGATTCACTAAGCATCTGTGGACTAATGTCGTCTCTTTTAAGCACTGCACTTCGAAATTTTTTCTTTTGGAGTATAGTTGTTTAATGGTGTTTCACGTGATTCAGTTATCCATATACATGCATCTACTCTTTGAAATTGTTTTCCCATTTAGGTTATTACAGAGTACTCAGCAGGGTTCCCTGTGGTATACAGTAGGTCCTTGCTGGTTATATATTTTAAATATAGCAGTGTGTACACTAAGTGTGTACTTTAGCCAGTGTGCACTTTAACACAATGAGGTGTTCTCATGTTTAGGGATGAGGAAACCAAGGCTCTGAGAGATTAAGTAATTTGAGGTTTTATTTGTAAGTGGTGCTAGGAGCTGAAAATGTCTATAGTAGTATGTGGGGTTCATGTAATCTGGGCCTGCTGGTCTCTCTGACTACATCCACCAGGAGTCACAGCTTCATTCATTATGCTTCAGCTGCTGGGCCTTATTTAAGTCTCTCCAACATGCCAACCCTTTGCTGCCTCAGGGCCTTTGTATGTGCTCTCCTTTCCGCCTGGGAAACCATACACCCAGGCATGAGGCAGCCTTGTCCTTCTCATTCATTCAGATCTCACTTCAGATGTTACCCAGAGGGACCTTTGACCTCCAAGTTCAAAGGAGCCCCAAGTTCCCAACCACAGTCAGCTTCCTCTTATTTTCCCCACAGGACTTCTTCCTCACTGATGTTACCTTGTGTACTTGCCTTGTACTCCTGGAATGTGACTCTGGTCTTGTTTAAGGCAGTAATTCCAGCGAATGGAACAATGAGTGGAACTGCCTGATGCATTTGGTGTTTGTTAAATGACTGGAATACAAACCAACTTGTCAGATTCTGAGGCCTGTACAATACATTCCATCGTCCTAAACCTTTTCCAGCAGTTTTTCAGTTCAGTCACTCATTCGTGTCCCATTCTTTGCGACCCCATGGACTGCAGCATGACAGGCTTCCCTGTCCATCACCAACTCCCAGAGCTTGCCCAAACTCATGTCCATTGAGTCGGTGATGCCATCCAACCAACTCATCCTCTGCCGTCCCCTTCTCCTGCCGTCAATCTTTCCCAGATTTTCAACATTTCCCAGCAGTTTTTAGATTAAATCTTAACGCTGCCTTCAAGATGATCACTTCTGGATTCCCATTTAATTACATCAGAAACGACAATTAGCATATGCTTTTAAGCCAGAAATTTTGGATGGGAAGTGATGAGTCCCATGGAGATGAAGAGGGTGGGAGAGAAAAGCTGATTTTCACGTGTAAAGGTCTGCTTCCCCTTGTCCAGTAAAAATGGAAACCGAGTACATATTTCCACAGAAGCAGGAGTGAAGTGTGGGCTGCCCAGAGAGTGATAAGTTGAGTGGAGCAGGGTGACTTGGATTCCTGCTTTGCAGATGTGCTGTTGGTTTGCAAAGAGTTAATGTTAACAGCCCAGGTGGAATTGATTTGGAGATAGACACACAGGCCTTTGATTCAGTCTAGCCTCCAGCTCAGTGTGCTTTCTTCGCTTTGCAAAGTGAGAAGGCAAGCAATGCAGGACGCTGTGGGCTTTAGCTGGCCCTGTCCAGCCTGTGAGCACCTGTGCAGTAGCCCCAAGGCCGCCGCTAATCTGAGCCCTGTGAACCCTTAGGGAGGCACCTCACAGCCACTGGTCAGCCTCACAGACTCAGGAGCTGCTTTTATTCCCTGTAAAACACAACAGATGACAGGTAAGGATGAAAGAAATCTAAGTCATCCTTACTTTGGTCATCGGATTGTCTGTTAATCGAGCCCACGAAGGCACTCATGAAAACGCAGGCCATTGGCATATTCTTGTTTATGGCCTTCAGGTCTAATACTTAAGCCTGAACAGACTTTTTATTTTTCTTTTTGGCCACCTGTGCGGCAGGTGGGATCTTAGTTCCCCAACCAGGGATCGAACTTGTGTCCCCTGAAGTGGAAGCATTGGAGTCTTAACCACTGGACCACAGCGGAATTCCAAGAGCAAACTTTTTAAACTTTGCCGTCGTCCAGTGTCTGATAGTCTTGGAACCAGTGGTATATAATCTTTTTATTAGTCGGTTCTTGACCAAATAATCAGTACTCTTTAAGATCCCCTGGAGAAGGGAATGACAACCCACTCCAGTATTTTTGCCTGGAGAATCCCATGGACAGAGGAGCCTGGAGAGTCGCAAAGACTTGACACGACTGAGTAACTAACATACACGTTAAAAAAAAAAAAAAAAAAAAAGATACCTTTTTTCCCTTTTGTAAGGGACCTAGGACAAGTCACTTAAGTATCTTGTTTCCCTAACTAAAATATAGAGATGGAGAGTCAACGCTTGCTGTGCATTCAAAGAACTGAAAGTTTTTCTATTTGATCCCACTTTCCATCTCCTCTGTGTGATGCCAAGTGCTGCGGTGGCCCGCCGGCCCAGATACATCCGGGGTGGAGGGGGAGAGACGGTTTGGGAGGAAAGGTTTTAAGCCTGAGATTGTTTTGTTTTTGTTTTTCGCTAAGCAAATCAGTGCCTCTTCTGGAGAACTGGGTGGGAGTTTCTGGGTGTGAGCTAACGGCAGGAAATGACCCTCTCTAAACAAAAGGACTCTTTAAGGCCCATCCTGAGTCTTTGTGTTTCTCGAGGAGGGGTTATGCAGAAAACCAGAGCTAGGAAATTAATCTCTGCTTTTAGCCTTTCTAAGGGGGGGGAGGGGAGAAAGAAGATTCCTTCCCTGCTCGCCCTCCTAAACGTCCAAAGGGCCCGCCACTACCCACTGTGAGCGCAGAGAGGTTTAAGAGCAAGGCAGCTTTTGGGCCACTGTGCCTTCATGCGTACAACACGCAAACAAACACCAGGTTGGGTAGAATTACACCCACTGTGACCTTCAGCTTTAACCTTGGCTTTCAGCTGCTGCTTGAAAAAACCCATCACCAGCAAAATGCAGAATGGGGAAAGGAGAAGAAAGGAATATTTTGTATGATCTATTAGTTGGGGTGCTGAGGTTTGCTAAATAACGTGAACGTCGCTCAGTCGTGTCCGACTCTTTGCGAGTTCGTGGATAGTCCATGGAATTCTCCAGGCTAGCATACTGGAGTGAGTAGCCTTTCCCTTCTCCAGGGGATCTTCCCAACCCAGGGATCGAACCCAGGTCTCCAGCATTGCAGGCAGATTCTTTAGCAGCTGAGCCACCCCCATAAATAAAAGATTTGAATACATTAGCCACAGTCTTCATTTTTCTAAATCTTAACAGATAAGAGCCTGTGACTTCTGCCAGTTGATTAACACAAGGCATTTCTAAGCTTTTCTGTGTTAAATGGCAAGCCCATATGAAGAAACGTTGGGCCTTGCCCCTGCTTTGGCATGCTGCTTCTCTTTAAAGTGACCGTTCACTGGATTTCTGTATCTGTAGGGCTGAGTCCCTCTGCTGTTCACGTGAAACTACCACTACATTGTTAATTGGCTATACCTCAATACAAATTGATCTTGCTGTTAAAAATAAATTATAAAAAATGGCCATTATATCAATATTTATACTGTAGGATTCTGAATTTATATTGCTAGGGAAGTGTCGATAGTTCTGTCTTATCAAAAATTATTTTGCTTTTACACATTCTTGCTGACTTGCAGTAATGAACTTCTTCCAACCACACCACTTTTATTTTTTTAAAGGAATATAAATCTTCCCACTAATAATTAGAAACACATATTTTGTTGAAAATGGTTTTGTGGTTTTACTTCATTTTCAGAATGAAAATGACAAACATCTTCTCCAAGAAACTTCCTTAGCTTACTATTTTAGGCTTTATATTGTAACTGTATTTTTAGAAAGGCCTGCCGATGTATTTGGTGGGTACAGTGTGGTGGGGTGGGGGGGCGCGGTGCGGAGGAGGGTGGAGAGGTGGATTCTGTCACAGCACCAGACACTTAACAGAATCGCAGAGATAAGATTAAAGCCAATGCTTGGATCCCAGAATGAAAGGATTTTGTCTGGATGTTGCATGTGTTGAAAGACTCTGTATCTCAGATAGGAACTGAGTGTAGTATCATTGTAAATTCCAGGGTTTACAGGGGAAAACTACTCTTGTTAAATTCTAGTGTCTGATGCGTCGGTAGGTTTTTTCATTTTCTTAAACTTTTGAAAGAAAGGTTTCTGTTGTAGTGTTAGTAATTTACAGATAGGAAAATTACACATTGACTTAGATTCCTTTGGAGGCTTATGGTATACATTTGGCATGTGTTTTTCATTTGTGAAAGATGACTTATTTTTCAGTTATTATCTGTGTAACATCACTTGTTATTTTTACAAAGATTAAAATACCAGCGATGATCTGCTCTCTGCATTTAAGCACTTATTTAACTACAGTGTCTGGCCAGTAGAGTTCTTTACATTGAGAACCATCCTGCATCTGTCTTGGTAGAAACTGGGACCAAATTCCCAACCTGCATTTTTTACACAGGTTAGTGTGTGGTTTAGCTGGATTTTGGGAATGAAGCGTATCTGATTGTATTGGGTGGAGGGACAGCTTTTTCCGTAGCTCTGTCCACTCGTGCAACTCCTGGTAAACCTTGAAACAAACTTGAAAATGTCCTGATCAGGAATGTTCTTTGATGATCAAAAGAAAGCGTCTTGCCCTCTGCATCTGTTGCTGTTTGGTCATAGTGCACCCAGCCTGCTGACTCTGTGTCTTAAAAACAAAAACAAAAGCCAGTAGGGAGGGAGCAAAGAACTCAAAAATACGCGTGGGGCTTTGGAATATGGTGAATTTCTGGTTTTGGCAGATGATCATTTGAGAAGTTTTAACCATTAAGTTGTCCCTTCTCCCCTCCCAAAGCCCCCCAGTTTTAATTAACAATTAACCAGTATCAAAATGGGTCATGATTATACAGAAATCCTATTGGTCTGAGCTTATTCTGAACTTCACTATAAAGTGTTACTTCTTTTGTTGTTTAACAAGTCGTGTTTCTAAGTCGTTGTCTAACTCTGCGACCCCATAGCCTGTAGCAAGCCAGGCTTCCTGTCCTTCACTATCTTCTGGAGTTTGCTCAAACTCCTGTCCATTGTGTCAATGATGCCATCCAACCATCTCATCCTCTGTCCCCTTCTCCTCCCGCCTTCAGTCTTTCCCAGCATCAGGGTCTTTTCCAGTATGCTGGATCTTCATATCAGGTGCCCAAAGTATTGGGGCTTCAGTATCACTCCTTCCAGTGAATATTCAGGGTTGATTTCCTTTAGGATTGCCTAGTTTGATCTCCTTGCAGTTTAAAGGACTTTCAAGTCTCCTTCAGCACCACAATTCAAAAGCATCAATTCTTTGGGGCTCGGCCTTCTTTATGGTCCAGCTCTCACCCTCATTCCCAGTTGGCACTAGGTGGTAAAGAACGTGCCTGCCAGTGCACGCGGGTTTGATCCCCAGGTTGGGAAGATCCCCTGGAAGAGGGCATGGCAATCCACTCCAGTATTCTTGCCTGGAGAATACCATGGACAGCCTGGAGGGCTACAGTCCACAGGGTCGCAAAGAGTCAGACACGACTGAAGTGAGTGAGCACTCAGTTAGCACTCACATTCATACATGACTTCCTTATTCACTAATAGATTCAGTCCCAGGTAAAAGCTTGGGTGCTGCTCACAGCAGGAGACCCAGGCATAGAAATCCAGCAACTTGACCGCAGTCCTCCGACTCATCCCCGTGCGTTCTGAAATCTTGCCACAAAACTTAAAGGCATTATATTCTCCAAACTGAAACTGCAGTCATATTCCTTGGAAAAGGTATACCGTAAATACATCACTTCCCGCCCCCGGTGGGTTAATTTGCAGCCATACAAATAGGTTTGGGATGACGAGTAAGCATATTGTTCGTTGTATAATCCTGGAGTGGTTTCCTTTGTCTGAAGCTGTAGGATGTTAATTCCATTTTTTGTTGTTTTGGACATCTGTGGCCCCCACTCCTGTAATGGGCCACAGCTTAGCTTCCGTGTACAGCCTAGGTGATCTCCTGAGTAACTGCTGCATATTTTAAATCCTTTTATGCACTTAACGTTGCAGTCATTTCTCCCAACACTAAAATAATAGCTCCATTGGATTTTTAATTTATCTGGTTTGTATTATCGAGACTACCAAAATGCATAAACCACTTGTTGACTTAATTGGATGACATTGGGTGGGTCCAAATTTCTTCACTTCTCCCCGCCCCCAAAATAAAATCTTTTATTTTTTTTAAATAGCAAAAAGTTTACTTACATTATCCTTTTTTTGCCTTCTCCTCATTCCAAAAATAAAGGTAAGCAAAAAAAAAAAAAAAGCTATAAAATTTGTTAAATTTTTTTTCTTTTTGTTAAAATCTTATAATTTCTTTCTCTACAAGTAGCATTAATATTTTGGTGTATATCTTATGTATATGCTTTTCTGTGTGTATGAGTGTAAACACACTCACTCCCCTCTTTTTTTACAAAAATGAGATCATATCATAATAGTGTTTAGTTACATTTGATTTTCTTTTGACAGTATGAGTATCTTTGCATGCCAGTGGATAACAGTCTGAGCCCCATCTTTGTTTTTCTTCTCTAAGGTTCTAATTAGTTATCTATTTTATACATAGTAGTGTATATATGTCAGTCCCAATCTCCCAATTTATCCCACCTCCGTTTTCCCCCTCTTCGTGTCCTTGTATTTGTTCTCAGCCCCCTCTTTAATTCTTAATACTGTGCCGTGGTAAGGATGTGCCTTCATACACTGAACCATTTTTTGTTACTGAGCAGTGAGTTTGTTTCCAGCTTTGTAATATAAACTGTATATCCTCCTAGCTAAATCTGTGTGTACACCCTTAGTGATTTCTTTCGCTTAGACCCTTAGAAGTTGTAATTTCTGGGTCAAAGGACTTACATTCCTTTTTAAAGACATTTTGATGTTTATTGCCACATCTTCCCAAGAAACAATTGTACTAATTTATACTCCCACCAGGAGAAGGCAGTGGCACCCCACTCCAGTACTTTTGCCTAGAAAATCCCATGGACGGAGGAGCCTGGTAGGCTGCAGTCCATGGGGTCGCTAGAGTTGGACACGACTGAGTGACTTCACTTTTACTTTTCACTTTCATGCATTGGAGAAGGAAATGGCAACCCACTCTAGTGTTCTTGCTTGGAGAATCCCAGGGACAGGGAAGCCTGGTGGGCTGCTGTCTATGGGGTAGCACAGAGTCGGACATGACTGAAGCGACTTAGCAGCAGCATACTCGCACCAAGAGTATTAGCAGGTCCATTCTCCTGCATCCCTGGCCACTGCAATTTTTAAATCTTTCAAAGGTTGCTTCTTCACCCTGTGGCTCAGTAGTAAAGAATCCACCTGCAATGCTGGAGACTCAGGTTCAATCCCTGGGTTGTGAAGATCCCCTGGAGGAAGAAATGGTAACACATTCCAGTATTCCCAAGGAATACTGTCCCTGGGAAATCCCAAGGACAGGGGAGCCTGGCGGGCTACAGTTCACGAAGAATTGGACATGACTAAGCGGCTGAACACAGCACACACTGATCTGTACAACACCTGGGTGTTACACTTTGAATATTTTTTTTTTTTTTTTTTTTTTAGTGTCGATTATTTATTTGGCTGCACAGGTCTTCGTTGTGCCCCACAGGATCCTCCATCTTCGTTGGCAGCATACGAGATCTTTAGTTGTAGCATGTGAGATCTGGGTCCCCGATCAGGGATTCATACCTGGGCCCCCTGCATTGGGAGTGCCTTGTCTCTATATTGACTTCTTTAACCCCACTTCAAGACAACCCAGTTGTCTCAGGTACTGCTGTAGGCACTAAAATACTTCGCAGTTCATTTCTGGAACTGTTATTCTTGAGTTCCCTTGAACCCAATGAAAAGTGTTGATTTTGTGATCCTTGATGTATATTTATATTTAGGTCCTTGATGTATATTCTGGCTAAAAATGTAATGACTGGGTGGTGAGGCCAGTACTTGAGGTGTTCTGTGCGCATGGATAGAATTTCATTGCATTGGTTGCAATATCTAGTGAACCAGTAACGCTGCTGATTAAACCGTATTGTAAGGTGCATCCTGATCTCAGAGATGTTACTTGGTGGGGAGATGTCAGAGCCGGTGGATATGTCCTTGTAACTCTCCTTTTCTTGTCTCATGGCTTGAGGTAAGCATAGAGACACTTGGAGACACATTGGTCAGTCTGACATAAGTTTTGGTGGCCAGTTAGCCAGTTCTATCCCTGGAAAGAACTTCTATGGACACAGTTAAAACAGTAATGCCTTTCCTTAGGCATAGACACTCCAGTGGTCCTTTTCCTCCCCTCTAGATTGAGGAGGGCGCCTGGACCTCAGTGTAGACTCTGTCATGAGGATTCCTCAGTCTGAACGAGGGACCATCAGCACTTTCTCGTCTGCTCCAGAGGGGATGTTTTCACCATGATGCCCATAATGTACCAAGAGCTACATGTGGCTGAGGAGTGGGGCTCAGGTCTTCCCGTGTGGGTTGGGCAGTCTCCATTAACCCCAGCCCACAAGGTCTCCTTAATTGTTTCCAGAACATTCCTTCAGAGCACACGCCCTCCACAAAGCCTACACAGATGTTCTTAGAGTGTGGCTCTAGGAAATGAGCAGATGTAATGGAAACCTCAGTCTTGACTCATTCTGTTGCATATGAATGGAATTTGCATCTCATTTTGCATTTACTCGAACACTGTTTCAGGGCAAATTCCCACTGAGGTCATGAAATCCTGAATTTTATGCACGCGGCACCTTTCTCAAAGGAACTGGAAGCTCTTTTGCAAAGAAAAACATGCCTTTTCCTTGAGGCCTTGATTGTGGTTGACAGATAGGGAAGGAGTTGGTGGAGAGACCATTGATTAGGGGTGAAAGAGGTACATCTCCCTGGGGCTCTTTCTTCCTTACCGCTGGTCCTTGTCTTGGCCCTTCAGGTAGGATGAGGAAGTGCTACAGAGAGTTCTCTTGTCTGCTTGGAAAGACTGTCAACACAGAAGACAATGGGAAAATACCGCGAGTTCCTTTGTAAATTGACGCTATTGTGCAATATAGACAGACAGCTTAGTAATTCAGAGATCAGTGTAGATGCGAAGGAAACAGACATTTAAGAAAGTGAAAAGAAAGATGGGTCTTTATGAACTGGGAGGATTTAAATAGGTAGAATTGGGGACTGGAGTGGAGGTTCACCATCTTAAAGGGTTTGGAGGTAGGAATGAATATGATTTATTTCTGTGATGGGGGGAGCCTTTTCTGGCTGTGTATTTTGAATGAATGGAGGAGTGATGATAAAGCCTTGAGGATATTTTAAAGTTTCTATCAGTTTTCATTGGTTCCCCAACCAGACTTGTTCCATAAGTGACAGGTATAACCACCTGCAGAACACAATGCCAACACATAAAGCCCAGCTTGTCTGCTGGCTCTGAGGGTGGAGAATCTGCCTGCAATGCAATCTTCAATCTCTGGGTTGGGAAGATCCCCTGGAGAAGGAAATGGCAACCCACTCCAGTATTGCCTGGGAAATCTCATGGACAGAGGAGCCGGAGGGACTACAGTCCATGGGGTCTCAGAGTCAGACATAACTGAGAGACGAGCACTTTCTTCTTCCAGTTCTTTTTTTTTTTTAAATATGTATGGCTTGCAAAGCCACCTAGCCATTCAGATTAGCATACTGGAAAAATGAAACAATTTCATTTTTGACTCTTCCCATTCAGCTTCCTCGATGGAGTCATTTACTCCATGAGGGCACTTGTTGCTTTTTGTCTTCCTTCTACAGTAGTGGGGCTGCTAATCAGTCATGGTGGCCCTCAGCTTTAGAAACTGAATATATAATTCCCCGGTGATGCAGTCACTCCACATATATATTAAACTCCGAATGTATTAGGCCCCGGTGATAAAAGGGACAGCGAACTTAGACATTGTCCTTGACCTTCCTGGAACTTCCAGTGTAGTGAGAAAGCATATACTAAACAAAAGTACCAGTAAATATAAAATTATAAACAAGGCCAAGTCTCACGTCACTACTGGAAAAACTGTAGCTTTGACTATATGGAGGTGTTACTTCTCATAAATCAGCTAGCACCTGAAAACATTTGGGGGCTTCTTGGCAAAGCATCTGACATCTAGGGAAGTACTTTGAAAACTGGAAAGCACTGTCTGCCACCATTTTTTTTGGTTGTAGTTAGTAGGTAGGATCCTGCTTTCCAAAGCTGACACACAAAGCTCTCAATGATCAGGCTCTTCAGTGCATTTCCAAACTTGGTGTCTGCTGTCTGCCTGCGTGCATTCTCTCTTCTTAACCTTCATCCCTGCATCTAGTTGGGTGATGGTGTCTTCATTCTTTTTTAATAACTTTCTCTCTCTCTCTAGTCGTTAAGTCATGTCTGACTCTTGGGACCCCATGGACTGCATGAAGGTATAGTTCACAAACCTTAAAATTCACCCTTCTGAAATACAGAATTCTGTTGAGTTTTTTTTTTTTTTTTAATATTTATAGAGTTGTGCAACCATCACAGCTCTAATTTTAGAACATATTTTGCTATCCCTTCTCCCTCCCAAAATAAAACCTGTACTCATCAACCCCTCCTCCCAGCCCTTGGCAACTATACTAACTTTTGTCTTCATGGATTTGCCTATTATGGACATTTTGGACAAATGGAATAGTACAAAATGTGGCCTTTTGTGTCTGACTTCTTTCACTTAGCATAATGTTTGTGGTTCATCCATGTTGTAGGATGAATTCATCATTTGTTCCTTTTTAATGCCTGAATAATATTCCGATTATCTGTCTGTACTGCATTTTGTTGGCATATTCATCAGTTGATAAAACATTTGAGTTGTTTATCAACTCACTTGTTTATCAACTTCTGGGCACCCTGTTCTTAGAAAGTGACAATTCCATCCAGGTCCCTGACTTGCTTGTGCCTGACCTGCTTTGTTCTGTCCTCTCCATAAATTTACATCCCCTTCGCACTTCCAGGCTTCCCCTGTGGGCTTTCCTACTTGTTAGCCTGTCTGGCTTTCCCCCATAGAACAATTATGTTAGTCTCTGACTTAGCACCCTGAATATGCTACCTAGTATTTTTACTTCTATCCTTTCATGAATATCTCCATATATTTATTTGGATCTCAGACTCGCTTGTTAAAGACGGTTCATTCAACAAATACAGAGTTGAGGCTAAGTCAGTGAATAAGGCTAAGAGCCTTACCTTTGTGGGGACATTAAATTCTAGCAGAACTTAGGTGACTTTTTAATTTAACTTTTAAAATTAATTTTTATTGAATATAGTTGCGTTAAAATGTTTTTACTGTACAGCAAGGTGAATCAGCTATTTGTATACATATAGCTTGGATTTCCTTCGTAGGTGGACTTATTAAATACATATATATTTTACTGCTATTCTTTTAGATTTCCACCTGACCACAATATATCACAGTGTAGATTCTCAGTAAACATTACTTGATAATTATTGCATTGAAATTTTCTTAACTTAAAAATTGAATGAGGCCACTTAATCCTCTCTGAACGGCATAGGTTGCTGTCTTATTTCCTACTGGCATGGTAATCACAGCTTCGGAGGTGATTCCTGAAGGTGAGAGGATGGGTGTGAAGTGGCTCCTTGGAGACTAGAAACCAGCTTGCAGAGGACGAGTCTCTCATCCTCCTCTACGCCGTCTTGAGTCCAGACCCTCGCCGCCGTTGTCTTATTTTGCTGGGCTGTTGGAGTCTGAAGTCTTCGTTATTCTAAGGACTGGAATCTGGGGGAGAGAGAGGAGGACGGGCGGAGTCTATTCTCCACGTACTGTCAGAGTTGAGAAGCTTTCCTCCTCCTTCCTGTTCATGAGGAGGAAAGCGTTTACTCAGTTCCTGATAAAGCTGAGGCTTGTCGGGCCCTGAGCAAGGCGCCGGAGAAGGGCTGCCAGGCCAGTCTGGGAGCAGGGTTTGGGGGGGAATGGATGCATGCATGCATGTGTGTGGCTGAGCCCCTTGGCTGTCCACGGGAAACTCACAGCATTGTTGTGTTTTGTTTCTTTGGCTGTGCCGGGTTGTAATTGAGGCATATGGGATCGAGTTCCCTGACTGAGGTTCGAAGCCGGGTCCCTTGCATCCGGAGCTCAGAGTCTTAACCACTGGGCCAGGGAAGTCCCTCACAACATTATTAATCAGCTCTTCTCCAATTGAAAATAAAAAGTTTAAAAAACAAACAAACAAACAAAAAAAAACCTGCCAGCTCCTCACACAATGTGCCATAATTACCTGTGAGGTCAGGTGTCTGGCTTTCCCAGCCTCTTTTGGAAATGGTGGTAGAATGGCTATCCCAGAGCCCTGTGAGGATTCAAGAGTTAACATTTGTAGAGGCCTCTGGAAATGTTAAGTGCCTGGTGTTCTTATCTCCTTTCTGGGCATAGTTGCCTTATAAGGCTGTCCACTGGGCTGAGGGACCTCTGCTGGGGAGCTGGGCCAGCCCGGGAGGCTGCATGACTGGCAGGCTGTGACAGTTGGCCCAGAATGGGCTCCGATTTCTTATTTTAATACTGGTGATACCACTTTTTTTTTTTTTCCTAATTGTTAGTGTCAGCCTCACAAACACTTTACCCTCAGCTTTATTGCATCTATTTTTAGCCCCGCATCTCCGTGATTCTTTCCCTGTGAAAACCAAGTATAGTAAAATCCATTTGAACAAAATAACCCAGTCAAAGTTTTTAAATTTTCTTTTTTTGGAAAGGAAGACTACTCATCCCAAGACGTATTTTGAAGTAAATGAATTCCCTTTTTTTTTTTTTAAAGCTGTATTTAAAAAAATAGCAGCTATGACTTTCCCATAGCGCTTCTAAAATAATCGATGAAAATGCACAGATAATTCAGTCTAGAGGACTATGAACTTTTGTTCATTTTTCTTTTGTGAAATAGACTGCTTTTCAAATAGCAGTATGTAAACATGGAAACTTAGGTGTTTGAGAGCTGGTTTTAAAAGGTCTTCCTTCTTACTCTGGCCATTTACTCTTGGCATGTCCATTTATGCTTATCAGAACTTTTTGGAGCTTGGCGACACCCAGGAAGTGCTTTTGTTCAACACCCTCCTCTGAGCAGTGAGTCAGCTGAAGGCCCAAGGTTGGGTCTGGAGCCCATTCTGTTTGTAAGACCGTGCTATTCAAATTGACCCTGTGTCTCTTTCTGGGTCCCTTGATGTCAAGCAGAATGACCCCTATATTTTGAGTTGGTTAATTTATAAAGTAGAGGGGATGATAGCTACTCTCAGCCTACTCCAGGAAAGGTGCTATCAAGGTGAATGGTGTAAATAGTCCAAGATGTTTTGGGATCTAGAGACAGGGAGTAGAAGGTTAGAATATTATTTCTTAGATCCTTATTGATCTCTAGAAGTATTGAAACCTTGGTTCAAACCTGGCTTCCTTTTTTTTTTTTTTTTAATTGAAAGTATCATCAGAACAACAGGTATTGTGGGGAACTTCCCTGGTGATCCAGTAGTTAAGATTCTGAGCTTTCTATGCGGGGGGGCATGGGTTTGATCCCTCGTCAGGGAACTAAAATCCTACATGCTGCATAGCGTGGACCAAAAAAAAAAAGAAAAGAAAAATAAAAAAGCTAATTAAAAAAGAACAACAGATGTTGAGTCATTGGTAACTATCTATACCAACTTACTGGGTTACCATCATTTTCATTAATGATACACTTCTGCTTGCCAGGGCAGTACCTTGTGAGTAAACCTAAGTCCTATTTAGAGGCAATAAGAAAGTATTTTTGGTGAGCCTTGTACCTCCTGTATCTGTGTGAATGTTTATAGGCAATCTTGTTTATAAGAAATGGTGCAGAGTTGGGGAACTTTGGCCTTAGTAGTGGTGGGAAGTGGGACACAGTAGGCTGGGTCTGTTGCTGGTTAGCTCATTTGATGAGAACAGTATGCTCATGACCCCGAGGTCAGTGGACCATCTGTGTGTAGGCCAGCCAGCTCTGCTCTGCTGGGATTCCAGGAGGCTGGGCCATGTGTGTCACTGGTCACGAAGCTGGAGCAGATAGATCACCAGACCCAGAGAACGAATTCAAAACACATGCCCTAAGGATAGAAGACTGTTTGTGGCTCTTGAATTTATGAGTCTATCATAACAGTTAGACATTTTACACAGTTCAAGTTTTCAGAGGAATAACAAAATACATCACTCTCAAGGATCCTAGGAAAAAACAGTAGAGCATAAGGAAGAAAATTTAAAAAATCACTTATCCCACTAGTGACAGATTTTATATTTTGGGTTTTTCTCATTCTTGACACTATCTATCCTTGACTTTCATAATACCGTGGACTTTCACCCTCCCCCCTCTCCCCCGCCACTTTAACCTCACTCCTTTTCATCTGTTTTCCTTGGTTTGGTTCTTAAGTGGTAGTATCCCTTAGCCTTCCGTTCTGTCTTCATTTCTCATTATCCTACCCTTCCATGGATGATGTCCTTATGCTGGACTTCTCTCCTCAGCTCGATTCAAATATCTGAGTGTCCACACCACCTCCAGTTGAATGGCTCCCATACACCTTAAACGTACCATGACCAGTAGCTGACTTCAGTATCCACACCCCCCTGAACCTGCTCCCCTGTATTCTGCATCTGAGCCACCCTTTACCTGGGTGCCCACTTCTTCCTCCTCCCCTCCCTGTCTGTCTGGCAGCCCAACAATTCATCCTCTCATGTGTCTCTCACATGTGTTGACTTCTCTCCATCTTCCCTGCTGCTATCAGGAGGCCACTGTCAAAGCTTTCTGCACTCTGTGCCAGGTTTTGAAACACCTTTCTGTCTCGAGTGCTGCCTCGCCACGGTCCTTGATCTTTAGGACAGCCGGGGTTACCTTTCAGAAATTGGAAATATGCTCTACTATTCTGCTTAAAACCTTTGGCCACAGCCTCTCACTAGGTAGCCTCACCTGTGACCCCGTCTCCTGCAGATTCTGCCTTTAATCATACTGAACTGAGCTTCACTGACTTCGCTAGTAGCGCACCGTCTCATTCGTTTATTCAGGAAGCATTTTTATTGAATATCTACCATGGCAGATGCTGTTATAGGTTCTGGCAACGTGCTCCAAGGAGAATGAGGGAAGGGGTCAGGATACACCTGGGGGAGGGCTCCCCTGAATGGCTGTAAGAGCTCTGTTTTTGGGAAAACCTGGGCCAGAACCGTGCAGTTCACTGCATTCTGTGTTAGATGGCAGTGCTTGTGCATTCTGTGCCTAGCCCAGTGCTTGCGATGCAGGAGGCACACTCAGCTTGCATTTCTGCAGGACTTTGAAGGATGACTCCTTGGAAGGACTGTATGAGAAGCACATTGTACAGAGGAAGGGACATCTGATTTCTTCATCAAGAATTAAGTGTCTGAGGTTTGGCAGTGTGGTTTTGTGTTAGTTTAATACTTAAAATGAGTTTGGATAGGGCTGAATTTTCATTGAATACAGTAATTCCTTTTTGTAACATTCCAAGTCATGTTACATTGCAATGTGGGATTTTCAGAGTTGGGAAATTCCTGTGGAGCCAGGATAGAGAGTGTTGTTTCTGGATATACTAGTGACTTATGACTTGAAAAAGTTGCATATATAGTAGCCATGTCCCCTGCTTCGTCTTGGGTTTGTTTCGCATCATCCTGGACAAATAAACTAAACAAAATGATAAAGGGTAGAAAAGGGCCTGCGTTAGTGGAGTCAGTGTTTGTATAAATGTTAATCCTTAGGAAATACAGTGTTCTTCAGGCCTACAGATCCATCCTTTGACCCTCATTCTACTGCCTCCACGTTTCTTCATATATGTTCCTTTTTGTGGGAGAAGCTTGTGTGTCAAAAGGACAGATACATCTTTTTGCCTAATCTCAGAATACAGTAAAACCTTTTGATAGTGTTTGTGATCTCTGAAAAATTTGTTAAAATGTTCAGATGATTTACTTTCATATGGAAACAGAGCAGAATAGATCACATTGATTGGGTACTTAAGTGTTTACAGAATGTTTGCAATCGTTGGATGCATTCTGATTTTCTTGCTCACTGTCTCCACTTCCCAGGGACTTTTCCTACCCAGTGCCAGAGAACTGATACTAATCAGTGACTGAAATCAACATGGAGACTCCTCAGAAAACCTGTTGTTCATAAACTTTTAGAGACCTGCAAAGGGCCATAACTACGATGGCTCCTCATTTTTCCATTGTTAATATAATGTACAAAGTAATAAGACGTGATTTTTGTATGTCAAAATACAGAAGTACATGCAGCAAAAAAATGTAATTTCTCCCTCAACCTCCCACCCTATCCTGTACCAAAAATGTAATCACAGTTAATGATATAATATTCATCTTTCTTTGCACTTAGATACAGATAAAAATGTCTTCTTACATGCAGTACATTATGATTTGGTCCCTCTTTTTAACTTGACAATAAATCTTAGATCTTGTGTATCAGAATGTATAGCCTTACCTCATTCTTTTTAATAATTATATAGAATCTGTTGTATGGATGTACACTAATATATTTTACTACTTCCTGCTGACATTCAAGTTATTTTTCAATACTTTTGCCATTACTAATGTTATTGCAGGAAGCATCTTTTATGCATACATCTTTGGACAGGAATGTGCTGGTATTTCTAACAGTAATGGAGTTGCATTTTATGCATTTAACTTATTAGAACTCAACCTCATAATATGCTCTTATGTAATTAAAGATGTAAAATTTTATTTTGCCTACATGTTCTTTATGATATATGTACATTAGTAAATAAGTTTATATTTATGTATATTTTGCATATTCAAATTAGGTTACATGACACGTGGACAACTTAAAGGATATTTAAGGATTAAAACAAATTTTTTTTTTTTTTTTTACCATATGTCATTTTAAAATTTACTCTTTAACTCTGAAACATGAGTATAATGTAAAGATTCCTAGAATTGGATTTTCTGGATGAAAAGGTTATATGCATTTAATTTTTTGATAATACTGAATTTGCCTCTAAAAAGACTCATTAATACGCAATTCCATCTAGTGTTCATTTCTTCACCTCCTTTTTAACATCAGATGTTATCTTTCTTTGCAGTCTTTGGCTGGGAAAAAGGCATTTCATCACTTGAATTTGTATTGTCATTAATGAAGTTGAACATTTTCATATGTTCACTGGTTTTCTGCTTTTAAACAACTTGGTTAGTAGTCCTCTCTTATCCAAGGTTTTGCTTCTGTGGTTTGTTACTCACAGTCAACTGTAGACCCAACATATTAAATGGAAAATTCCCGAAATAACTCATGAGTTTTAAATTTCATGCTCTTTTGAGTAGTGTGATGAAGTCTTTGCCATCCCACTCTGTCCCATCCAGAGTGTGAATCATCCTTTGTCCAGTGTATCCATCTTGGGCATGCTCCCACCAGTTAGGATGGGAAGAAACATGTATAGACTGTGGGTTTCAGGCGTCCTCTCGAGTCTTAGAATAAATAAAATGGTGGCTCAGACAGTAAAGAATCAGCCTGCCATGAAGGAGACCTGGGTTTGATCCCTGGTTCAGGAAGATCCCCTGGAGAAGGAAATGGCAACCCACTCCAGTATTCTTGCTTGGGAAATCCTATGGACAGAGGAGCCTGGGGGGCTACAGTTCATGGGGTCACAAAGAGTCAGACACGACTGAGCGCCTGACACTTGCACTGTATTTATATTCTTTATTTTTCTATTATTGATTTCTAGGCTCTCTTTATATATTATAAACATTGTTTATGTACTTTCTAAAGTATTTTGGAAATATTTCGCCTAGTTTTTTGCTTGTCTTTTAAGAATAGGTCAAGGTGTGATTGTTTGTCTAGAAAATCCAGAATTATCAAGTGAAAAGGAAAAAAACCTAGAATAATAAACTTCGGTAAGGTGGCCAAACAGGATAAGCACAAAATCACAAGGCTTTTTTTGTTTGTTTTTTTAACCTACCAGCAGTATTAAAGAATTAGAAATTTTAAGAGATACATTTTTGGCACCAGTAAAACAAACTTGAAAGAACAACCTGAAGAATATTGTAAAGAACATAAAAGACCCGAATAAATGGAGACAGAAACTATATTCCTGGATGTATATTGTAACGTTGCCAGTTTCCTCCAGATTAATTTATAAATTAAATTCCAATAAAAATTTCAAAGTAATTTTAAAAGAATTTGACAAACTAGTTCCAAAGTTCAATTGGACTTAAAGATGTAAAGACAGCCAAGAAAATTTTGAAAAAGAAGAACTATGAAGGGGGACTTTCCTCACCAGATAGCGAAATCCATTTCAAAATGTTTTGTTTTTTTTTTTTTTAAATTTTTCTATAGTGCAGCATTTGAAACAGACAAATCACTAATTGAGGACAGTGAAGTCCAGAGAGGTGAAATGAGCAGCTGAAGGTCATAGAGCTCAATAAGGTCATTTTTCATGAAGTAGAAAAATATTTCTCAGTTTTTGAACGGATGGCATGCCATTCTAACTTTGAGCAAAACTCCATTTGGGGATTTCTGGTTTCATCATCTGAAAGAGTATTTTAGTATGCATTCAGAGAATCAACTTGCAGAACATTCACAAAGCTTGAATAGAGTTTAGAAAAGATGCTTGTACGCGTCAGCCAGGCTCACATGTTTTTTGTGTTGTGTGTTTCCTGGTGGAGGTGACTCAGTAGTTCAGAGGTGCAGGGGTGGAAGGTGAGAGTTCTGGGGTGTATCTAGGAACAGGAAGTAGGAATAGTTTAGAAATTTGGAATCAATTGACAGACAGGTTGGTTAGTATTTTCTTGATATTGAGTTAAAAGTTTCAAATATTGATCTGTTGCAAGTCATGAGAATGGCCAATTTTATTTCCCATTGATTTCCCCCTTATGCTTTAAATGTGTGCTGTGCTGTAAAAATATGCATGGATGGGAAAAGGGTGTGGAGAATTTGTAGTGACTTGTATGAAAATTTGGCTTTTTTTTTTTTTTTTTGACTGTGGCTGGTCAGCTGCAAAATGTTCTGTTTAAGGAACTGATAGCATCTTGGGTGGAGCTAGGAGCAGAATCATGTCTAATCACATACTTACCAACTTCCTGGCACTAAGAAAATTATCACCAGGCAGCAGCTACCGGGCTCATGTAACTTCAGTTCTGGACAGGCACATCTGAACTAAATCATTTTTGAAGTAAAATTTTTTTGAGCAAATGTAGGCATTACTTGGCTTCCTCTTTCTCGTGATGTTTTCTTGCATCCTCTACAGTGTTTTTGTCATTGGTGTGTGCACATATGTCTTTCCCATTAAAAAATGCGTTAAAGTACAAATGTCATATCTGAGTACTATATTAGTATTCTTAAATTTGAAAGTACAATATCACATAGATGATTCTTGAAGATTTCTGTGTTAATCTATGTATCTACTATTGCAGTGCCCTCAGGTCGCATGTAGGCTAGGTGGAAAGTATTAAATGGAGGTTGAAAGTGTTGAAAATGTTAGTTGCTCAGTCGTGTCCAACTCTGCAACCCCATGGACTGTAGCCTCCCAGGCTCCTCTGTCCGTGGAATTCTCTAGTCAAGAATACTGGAGTGGGTTGCCATGCCCTCCTCCAGGGGATCTTCCTGACCCAGAGATTAAACCCATGTTTCATGCATTATAGGCAGATTCTTTACCGTCTGAGCCAAAAAGAAGTTAGAAAAGGTTAATTGCTGTAACAGATAAAAATAATCGCTGGGCAGGGTATTGAGGAAAGCAAGCAGTAGCGTTTGGGCAGGGATGTGTTGGATTATCTACTGTTACTTTATACACAAACCTGGGCTTTGTTTAGGGATGAGAGAGTTCCATGGCACTTCCTTTTGTAGGAACTTAATGTACAAGAGAAACCCAGATATGTCTTTCTGAACAAAGACACACGAGGGTAGATTTTGAAATCCTTCTACTTGGGCTCATTGCCATTATGTTCTCTTATATAGCCTAACACACAAGAAGTTGCAGAACAAATATGTAAAAAATTTAAAAAATAAAAAAGCTCCTTCTTAAAATGGAAAGATCCTATTCTTCATGGTATTGAATGGATGTGTGTTCATTTTCAGTTAGTATTGGTCCACTCTTCATGTTAGAGGAACTCATGAAACAGGAATCTTCCTGTCTGCAGTAAGTGCCTTTCCAATTTAGTTTGTTTTGAAGAGGTCATGTGTCCATTGATCCCCACTATCTAAAGTAGGGCTGAGGGGGACTTCCCTCATGGTCCAGTGGTTAAGATATTTTCTTCCCATGCCAGGGGGCTGTGAGTTCGATCCCTGGTTGGGGAGCCTTAGCTGCCATATGCCTCCCTGGCCAAGAAACCAAACCATAAAACAAAAGTAATATTGTAACAAATTCAATAAAGACTTTAAAAAATGGTCCATATTAAAACAAACAAACAAACAAAACACAACGGAAAGCAGTGTTGAGAAGCAGGACCTGGCCCAAAGACCTTGGAGCAGCTGAAATAGGTATATATTACAGAGTCCACACCCTCCTCCTTCATGGCTGTGTTCATAGCAGAACTGTTCAACCTCACTTTTGGCCTCTTTGCTCTTGAACAGCATCGCCATGGGATTAGCTATCTGGTGTCCCTACCTAGCCCTGCAACTTTCTGCCCACCAGTGTCTTACCAGGGCTTTTAAAATTCTTACCCGGACTAGAGATCCAGACTCTCAGACATCTGTACTGGGTGTCCCTTATCTCTTTGTTCCGTGTTTCCGTCACCTTGCGGGTATTTATAGGTCACCAGTTCTGCTTTTGTTGGAAGCCCTGGTGGCAGGGCTTGGCACCTCTTTCCTCTTTGTGTACGTGGGGTCTGGTTGCCCAGCTACCTTGGAGGGAGAGTGAGGGAGGGTCTAGAAAGGGAAGCCTGGAGTCCGGGTTAGACTCTGACTCTCCTTGTTCTCCAGGGTGGGCGGAGCTCCAAGGGCCCACGGAAAATCTATTGCTGGGAAAACGGCCACTTCCCTTCCATTTCTTCTTTATGGTCTTTCCCTCTTTTTCTTCTCTCGTTAGTTCTTCATCTCTGCTTCTGCCGCAGACGCACTGGCGCTCATCGGGACCCAAGAATCTGCAGAGTCGATTGGGTGAGGGGTGGGGGTGGGAACTTGCTGAAAGAATAAGATTTAACTTTTCTGTGAGCGGACTCAGGGATCAGTTGAGAAGAAAGTTTTCGGGATGGTGGAGAGTTTTACCCTGGGTCTGGGTTCAGAAAATTTAGATGACCTTTCAACTTCTTCAGAGTGCCCACATTGGCACACCAGTGTAGGTTTTGAATTCCGGTCTCCTCTGCTGGCATTGTCAGCTAATAGCTGTGTTACTTTGGGCAAGTTACTTGATTTCTCTGAGGCTGTGTCTTCCTGTGTAAATTGCCAATCACAAAATATACCACATAGGGGGCTGCATATGGGCTTCCCTGGTGGCTCAGAGGGTAAAGAGTCTGCCTGCAATGAGGGAGACATGGGTTTGATCCCTGGGTCGGGAAGATCCCCTAGAGAAGGGAATGACAACCCACTCCAGTATTCTTACCTGGAGAATTCCATGGACAGAGGAGCCTGGTGGGTTGTGGTCCATGGAGTCCCAAAGAATCTGATATGACTGAGCAACTGACACAGGGTTGCATATGGATTATAGCAATAGTAATAGAGAGTATGCCTCCTTGGATTGTAAATATGTGTTGTACAAGTACAGAGTTACCATTATTATTACTAATTTTACTATTTATTTGGAAGGGAGTCATCATGGAGAAATGGATGAGGACAGGTTATGGAGAAATCAGCCAATAAGCTTGGTTTTTGTGACGTAGAACATTTAATTATAAATCACTTACTTCAGGGGACTTTCCTGATGGTCCAGGGGCTAAGACTCCATGCTCCCAGTGTAGGGGGCCTGAGTTTGATCCCTGGTCAGGGTGGATTCCACATACCCCAACAGAGACCTGGCACAGCCAAAGAAAGAAATACTAAACGTGTATTTTAAAGAAAATAAAATCACTTGAGGTGCAATTATGTTGGCTTCATGACTAGGTTCATAATCTGTTTTGCCTGCTAGCTAGGTGAGCTTTAACCTTTCTAAAATGATAGTTTCTTCATCTGTTTTTAAGAAAATGATAATATCTACTTCATGGAACTGTAAAGTAACCTTGTATGTAAAACATGTGGCAGAGTGTCTGACTCAGAGCTTGACCTAAAGGATCTTATTTTTAACTCTTAGTAAACTTTAAGGTAAAAGAGCAGTAAATTCTACAGTTAAATTATATCAGCATACTCTCTGTTCCTGGAAACATGGCTGTTTCCAAAATTTTTGACACTCCTGCTTTATTTTCCTGGAGAAAATATACATACTCAGCAATAGCATGAGCCCATTATTAAGGAACACTACTCCATAAAACCTTTTTTAAGTTTTTTGGCCATATCATGTGGCACGTGTAATCTCATTTTCCGGACCAAGGATCGAACTCATGTCCTCTGCATTGAAAGCATGGAGTCTCAACCATTGGACCACCAGGGAAGTCCCTACACTGCTCCATTATTACTTGGGTAGAAATTTGTCTTCCTTCAAAAGTTAAGCCTGGCTCTTCAGTGTATTGCAGTGGATATAAGCATGAATACTACTCTCAGCTTTCTATGCTCCTGTGATATAAAGATATATATGTAGAATAATTTTTTTTTTTTTTTACCACCAGCATCTAGCATAGTGAATAATATGTGGTAGTAGCTCAGTAAATGTCTCTTTAATTTGGTTTGATTTTCTGATTTTTAAATGTTTTTCTTCTTAAAAATATATTTTTTTTCATGGAGAGTTACATTTTTTGCACTTGTAGTGGTTATCTTGGTGTTTTGTTTCACACTGAACAGGAGGCATATTACCCTGGATATTGGCATGTTACTGAACATGACTTTTCCTTCTCAGTTTTGTTGAAACAGCTCTTTTCTTTAACCAAGGAATTTTGGTGAGATTTGGCGTATTTGTCAAACACTAGCTTCCAAACACTGTTCTAAACATTTTACGAGCCTTACCTTACTGACTTCTCACAACAATCCTATGAGAAGTTAAAACCATGATCCCCATTTCATACTTGGAGAAAGCACAGAGAGGGCAGGTAACTTGCCGGAGCTCACACAGCTCGGTGATCAGGCTGGCAGTGAACTTGGACCACCGCTCTGCTGTTTGCTGCTGGGCGTGCTGCATGCCCAAAGGCTCGTCTCTGTGTCTTTCATGAAAAGTTGCTTCTAATCCCTTGGCTTTGTGCAGCAAAGAAATAGAACAGAAATAGAAAAGATGCTGACAACAGAGGAATTGTGATATGTTGCAATGCTGGTGATGTGATGTAAGATGTAATCCTGATGACATGCTGGGTTAGCAATGTTCACATTCCACCAGGGGACCCAGTCGCCAATCGGCATATAAGCTTTCTTGTGTTCAGACTCTTTGGTGATTATTATTCCTCAGAGGGCAGTCATCCTTTTAATCTTGTGGTAGAAAATTAAGAGCGAGTCTCACTGAGGTATGGTTTATTTTTAAGTTTTCTTTTAAATATTAGTTTCGAGAAGTTAATTAAGTACCCAGCCTGTGAATCCAGCGTCTTGGATTTCCTCCGTGTCTTCCCCGTTTAGAGGGCAGGTTTTCTTAGGAGAGTTAGATTACAAATTGGTGAGTTTATGCCTTATCAGTAAATCAGGAACATTTGGGGTCCTGAATAGGTGGCCGGCTTGCATAATATGACCTGAGTAAAGTTAGGCAAACATAACTATCTCAGATCTTAAAGGCCTTTTGAACAGAGCCTTAAGCTAACTAACGTGTTTCTCAGCTTTTCAAGTAAAGCTCAAGAGGCACGGATACTTTATCATTTTGCTTGCACTGATTTTTTTTTTTTTTTTTTAAACATAATGTCTTAGGGTTGCTCCCGGTGTTACACGTTACGGGGAGGTCTGGTCTGCTTGAAAGCAGTGATTGTTGATTTGAGGGGTCATTAATCCCTTTGAGAATCTGGTGAAACCTGTGGGTATTCTCCCTAGAAAATGCACACACAGTTTTTTCCTAACCCCCTAAGGGCCACAGACCTAGACTTTAGAGTTTATGGAAATCCATCATGGGGGCAGTCACCTTCCCCTTCTGTGTGCCAGCTTCTGCCTGCCTGGCTCTAAAAATTTCAGCTAACTGGTTGGTTTATCACACTTACATTCTTGCTTGCACCCCAGGACTATTTGACTCTGGGGAAGTGTTACCTCAGAAGGGAAGAAAAGATATTCCTTTAAACTCCACCAGATATTACCCTTGTAGGACAGGGCTCCCCAACCTCCAGGATCTAATGCCTGATGATTGGAGATGGAGCTGATGTAATAATAATAGTAGAAATAAAGTGCACAACAGATATAATGCACTTGAATCATCCCAGAACCATCCCCCTACCCTGATTCATGGAAAAATTGTCTTCCAAGAAAGTGGTCCCTGGTGCCGATAAGGTTGGGGACCGTTGCTGTAGGAGACAGCTGTCAGTGGGCCCTTTCCTAGCCACCGTTAGTCAGGTAGGATGAGGCAGAAAGGGGTCCGGTGAGCGAGCCTGGAAACTCCCTGTCCCTGGCCTGCCTTCTCTCCCCTCCTGCCCCACTGGATTCCGTGGCTTCGCTCACCTTTATGTACCTTGGCACATGCTGTTCTCCACCTGGAATGCCTTTCCATTCTTCCTGCTCCCCAGGAATGCGTGCTCATCTTTCAATACCCAGCTCAAATGGAAGCCTGGCTGAACTCCCAGGCAGCCTCTCCTCTCTCGCTTTGCTGTGTTGCCACAACAATGTTTAAAGGCCTGGGTTACAGCGCACATACTGTGTTGTAATTATTTCTTAAAAGTCTGGCAGGCTCCACCACCTGTAAACCAAGCGCTTGTCTTAATTATCTTGATCCTTTCGAACGGTGTCGGATGCTTGGTAGGTTTGCCGTCCAGCGTTTATAGACAGGTAGGCCGTGGGGTCAGGAAGGCAGAGTGCAGATTCTGCCTTCACGACCTTGTGAGGAAGTGACTTCTCTCTGCCTCTGTTTTCCTCGTCTGTAGGCTTCTGGGGGCAGGTGGATGCCTGTTCTCTCTGGCACATGGTACACTAGTCAGCAAGTGCTAACCATCATGATTAATCATAATGTTAAGCAGTTGTATTATTGAGTGAAAAACTCGTAAGTAATCCAGCTGTAATTGGAGATAACATTGTTTAAAGAAATTTAGTCAATGCTGTACTGTCCAACCAATCTAGCATTTATAAGGCACCCCAAGAGGCTTGGTAAGACACCCTATACTTTCAGCCTACTATCCGTCTCCGTATTAGTATTAACTGTGATCTATGTGAGGGCTTTAAAACAGTTAGAAGTAGGTACGTACTGTGGGAGACTTAAAAGAACAAACATATGGTTACCAGAGAGAAGGGGCAGGGGAGATAGATGGGGAGTTTGGAACTGACGTGTATACATTTATCACATTTAAAATAGATAACCGACCAGGACCTACTGTGTATAGCACAGGGGACTCAGCTCGGTATTCTCAAATAACCGAAATGGGAAAAGACTTTGAAAAAGAATGGATATTTCTGTGGATATAACTGAATCACTTTGCTGTACACCTGTAGCTAACATACCACTATTAAGTAGCCATGCTGCTGCTGCTGCTGCTAAGTCACTTCAGTCGTGTCCGACTCTGTTCGACCCCATAGACGGCAGCCCACCAGGCTCCCCCGTCCCTGGGATTCTCCAGGCAAGAACACTGGAGTGGGTTGCCATTTCCTTCTCCAATGCATGAGAGTGTGAAGTGAAAGTGAAGTCGCTCTGTCGTGTCCGACTCTTCGCGACCCCATGGACTGCAGCCTACCAGGCTCCTCTGTCCATGGGATTCTCCAGGCAAGAGTACTGGAGTGAGGTGCCATTGCCTTCTCCAATTAAGTAGCCATACTCCAATATAAAATAAAAAATTAAAAAACAAGTACTGTGGGAATATAAGACTTTCTTTTCTTTCCCTAAAAAAAACGCACACGGTTTTAAGGTGTAGTTTAAATGTGTTCACAACCTTGTGTTTTTTTACATCACTTTCAGAGCATCGCTAGCGATCTTTGGGAAATGGAACAGGTCACCACCATGTGTAGCCCCAGTGTATCCCCCTTCGGCCCTGTGGGAATCCCTAAGAAACACTTAATCACAAAAGCATTTGCTTCTGCTTCTAAGACAAGTCAAAGGTGGTGAGAAGAAAACATCTTCTAAGTTTCTTCCTGTGTGTGTTTTGTTTGTAGGCAAGCTAGAGACATCCTGCTAAAGTCATAAATGTCATAATCCTGTTTTAGAACTGGAAGGAGCATCACTGGAGCAGCCTTTTCTCCTTTTTCACATAAGGAAACCGAGGTCCAGAGAGTGGCTTGCTGTGCTTTGTAACATTGTGTGTGAAGGTGGGATGGTTCTGTGTCCCTGGTCCTCACGTGAGTCACATGGATGGCTGTGTGACGGGCTCGGGGTGAGAGGGTGCTGGAGAGCCCGTGGTCTCTGTGCAGGACGAGAGAATCTGCCTTCCAGCACGCAGCTGGCTTCTATTTCTAGAAGGCTTTCGCCTTCCTGGACTCCCTAGGCAGTATCTCCTTTATGCTTGCAAAACTAAATTATGTCTAAATTAAAAGTCGTGAAATCCAGACCTCCTGGGAGGGTATTTACTTTTCCCTTTTAAAAAAAGTAAAACAATTAAGCTAATGACAGTGTTGGAAGCCTTAACTACATCATTTAGTGACCAATATCTATGTCCCCCAATTTTTGTAGGGAAACATAAAAAAGTCTATAATCTTATTTTTCAGTCAAAGTTTAATCAATTATAGTAGGTCTCAATACATCCTTATCAAGTTTTTTTTTGGGGTGGGGGGAGGGAGTCCTTAGGTCACCCAGCAAGAGATCCCTTTTGTCAATTTCTTTATTTTTAACTGGAGGATAATTGCTTTACAGTGCTGCGTTGGTTTCTGCCGTACAACATGGCGAATCAGACACACACACACACACACACACACACACACCCTCCCTCCTTTAGCCTACACACACACCCACACACACCCACCCTCCTTGAGCTTACACACACACACACACACACACACCCTCCTTGAGCCTACACACCCACCCACCCACCCACCCCCTCTTTGAGCCTTCTTCCCCCCTTTTATCAGCTTCTTGCTTCTCTTTTTCATGTTTTGGCTTCTTGATGTCTACATAGTTTATAAGCTCAGCAGCCCAGTAAATGGTACTATTATCTCCAGATTTCCATGCTTAAAAAACAAAAGGTATATACTTGCTATTATCTCCTTTTTCAAAGTGTGGGTCAATTTGTGAATTTAAAAAAATTTTTTACATGAAAGAAGGGAAGGAGAAAGTGCTCTAGAAGTAATTAAATGCTAGTGGTTTATAAATTAAATTCCTGAGCCCTAGTAACTGGATTCACAGAAGGTTCCTTTTGTTGTAACTGTATGGTTATATAATCTACACTTAGCAAATTTTGAAAGTGTGAAATCTCACAATTCCTTTTGCCACTGTTGGCGGCACAGGAGAGAACCATACTACTTGTTCTAAACTTGTAGTATTTCTCTAAGAAAAAACAAGTTGCATGTCTTGATTCTTGGCTTCATGTGGAATCAGGATATTTGAGGGGTGAAAGCAGAGAAGAGACTTCATCATGCATATCCCTGAAATGTACTTTTTGGACACGTTTTTTGGAATCGAATAAAGAGCCAGTCTTCTAGTGAGTTGTTGAATAACTTTGATCCATTCCTCCACTGTATGTTACAAAGTAAATAGCATATCAAAGAACAGAAATGCAATAACGAGAGCATTTAAAAAATTAGTGGTATTGAAGTATTATATGGAGAAACCAGTGTTTTGAGTTCCTGGTAGCCCTCTCAGTTACTGATTGGAAAAAGTGGCATAATCATGCAATAATCCTTTTATATGTGTTTGAGAATTTATGGGTAGCTTTGAGAGACATGTACTAACACTCTTTATTATTTTTTATGGGATACTGGGCTTTTTTATTTAATTGGGCGATAATTGCTTTACAATGTTCTGTTGGTTTCTACCGTATGGCAATGCAAAGCTCTGATAAGATATATATATATCCCTTCCCTCTTGAGTAATAATACCTTATGTGGTAGTTTGTCCTAAAGGGCAAAATTTTAGCTTCTTGCTTCCTCTTCATTTACTTTTCTTGAGCTATGGATGAACATGCTGTGCATTTTTTTGAAAACCCATCTCTTACAATTCACTTATTCCGGTAAGATGTATTAAGTGTCTCCCATGTACTTGGCACTGTACAAGCTGCTGAAACTTAGACAAAAACAAGGCCATTTTCTCAGTGAAGGTGATGAGAAGTGAAGCGGGTGACAATGGAGGATAAGTAATTACATGTGGGTATGATTTACTATATGGTTTTAAAATGAAAAAGGCCTACTCCATTCACTCTCTTTAGTTGAATTAGAGTGCTTATCAGTTTATGAATGACTGATCATACAGTTCTGTTGTCAAGAAGACACTTGTAAAGGCTTCCTTGGTGGCTCAGTGGTAAAGAATCCACCTGTCAACACAGGTTCAATCCCTGGTCCTGCAAGGTCCCACGTGCTACAGGGCAGCTAAGCCATGCGCCCCAGCTACTGAGCCTGCGCTCTAGAGCCCGGGAGCCACAACAGGAGAAGCCCCCGCATTTAGATGCTCCCGTGCCACAACTACCGGAGAAGGCAGTGGCACCCCACTCCAGTGTTCTTGCCTGGAGAATCCCAGGGACGGGGGAGCCTGGTGGGTTGCCGTCTCTGGGGTCGCACAGAGTCGGACACGACTGAAGCGACTTAGCAGCAGCAGTGCCGCAACTACAGAAAAGCCTGTGAAGCAACGAAGACCCAGTACAGCCAAAAATAATAAAAAAGGAAAAGACTTAAAATTTTTGGTTCAACCTCTCAAAGATCACTTTTCTTTAGAGCCAATCTTTAATTTGACTTCTTATCTGGTAGTTGTTTAAAGTGACCCTTTGGTCAAAAAGTTACGATTTTCCATCCCTTTGATGAGATGTCCGGAGTCTTTGGTTAGAAGGAAAATTGCAGTCAGGTTAGCAACCCTGCATCTCATTTGCATTATTTATTTATTCTTTTACTCTTAAGCAAGGCATCTTCCACCAGGACCTCTGATCTGGCACTGACAGGTATGGACCTCAGAGGTGCTCTTGACTTCTTTTGATGTTCCTTGACGATGTTGGTGCCGAGGGCTACTTAAATCCTCCTTGGAGTGATTTTTTATCCCTTGAGGACTATTGCCTTAACTTAATGTCGCTTACCTGTTTTGCCTTCCTGTCAACCAAGCCACTTTCTTTGTTCCTTTGACTGCAGTGACTATCTCCATGAAGGTAGTTATTTTAAAAGCAGACGACAATATTAAAATCAGATAGACTTCATTAAATATAGCATGAGAGTATGGTATGCCTATTAGTCATATGGCTAATAGTTTAATAGTAGCTACTGTAATAAAACCAAGTACAGCTTCTTGGCTCATTCGTAGCTTTGGTAGTTTCAATTATTTGTTACTATTTATGGCTTTATTCTTGATAGAACAAGGCAAGGAATAAATAAATGGGAAAATATCCTTACACAGTTGCTTTCTATCTGGCTATATTGCAATGTAGGAAAACAACAAAAGCAAAACTCTTGAGCTTGGACATTCCATTGACTCAAGAAAAATCACCCAAGCTCTGAAGACAGCTTTTATTTGGAGAGCTAGACTTTCTGAGTTTTTCTGTGTGGAATGTTCAATAGAAATCCAATGCAAGCTTCTGCTCCTCTAAAATGATGATGACTTTTGCCTAAGAATAGACCCTTCTTTCAGTATAGAAACCAGATAAGCTGTCCCACAGTGATCCAAACAGCTAGCAGCCTCACCCCCACCCCACCCCCAAACTTGAATAACAACACAGCAATATAATTTTACCGTTTAAAACTTGGCTGACCCAAACATGAACTTTCAAAGAAAACAAGAGTCATTACTAAAAGAGATTCCATTTCTTTCCGGGGCCTAATTTAAGATGACTTTCCAGAACTTTGAAAAAACTTATTCTTCCAATGGCCACTTAATTGTGAAACAAAATAAACACCCACAAGGGAGGCAAAAGAGAAAGTTCTCTTATGTTTGGATTTTAAAATTATCCTTTTTTGCGGGGTGAGCTTTTTCTTTCTAGGGTTGTCATCCGTTGTTTGGAATGATTTATCAGGTTCCATCCGAAGATTATACTCTTCTGTGAATTTTAAGGGTGATGATTTATGAGTAACTCTTAGTAAGACTTCATTTCTCAAAATTCTGCCCTGTTAAGCTTCTCATAATACCTCTCTAATCTGTGTGCCCTGGGTTATTCAGAACCAGTGAGTGATGGTGTCAGGAGTCTTAAGCCTAGTGGGCCTGGCTTCTAATCCCTTGCTTGTTTTAGTAGACCATACTGCTTTTCATTGGGTATGCCTTTCTGAACATTTGGAAACTTCCTAGAGAACTGAAGAATTCCATGAACAGAGGAGCCTGGCGGGCTACAGTCCATGGGGTTGCAAAGAGTCGGACTTAACTAAGTGACTAACACTTTCATTTTTCTTTCACTTGTGAGAATTGAAACAGCTTTGAGGAACTAAAAGGCAGCAAAGTGGCACAGCAGAGAGTGGACAAGCTTTGAAGTCAGGCTGGGGTTTAAATCCATACTCTGCATTTTTGAGACATTGTCTTTGGGTAGAATGAGTCTCTTTGGCCTCATCGGTCTTTTATTTGCGTAGCAGGGTCATTGGGATGATGGCATGGTTGTATGTATAGGATCGAATCAACTAAAATGCAGTAGGAGTTTATGACACGATAGCTGTTTTTACCATAACTGATTCATTATTATAGTTGTTGACTGGACCTAGAACTCCTGTGTTCTGATTTTTGCCGTTGGGCACATAAGACTTGTCATTGTACCCATGTTGTCTAAGTGGTGATGACTTCCAAGTGTGAGTTACTTCAAGAATAAAGTAACTGAGCGGTCATGAATCTCAGGTGGTCCTAAACCAATGCAGTGATTTCCATGAGGTGATTGAACCTGTATTTTATTCTTGATTTGAAAAGAAAAAGTGAGAAAACTGTTAAGAATCCTTCATCGTCAAGTCATTTTACTTTTCTAAGCAGTAAAATGAGGGAACTGCGTTAGATGGTCTCTAATGGCAACCCACTCCAGTACTCTTGCCTGGAAAATCCCAGGGGCGGAGGAGCCTGATAGGCTACAGTCCATGGTGTCGCAAAGAGTTGGACACGACTGAGTGACTTCACTCTCACTTTTCACTTTCATGCATTGGAGAAGGAAATGGCAACCCACTCCAGTGTTCTTGCCTGGAGAATCCCAGGGACGGGGGAGCCTCCTGGGCTGCCGTCTATGGAGTCGCAGAGTCGGACACACCTGAAGCGACTTAGCAGCAGTAGCAGCAGCAACAAGGTACCTTCTAAGTCTGAAATTCTGTGATTGGCATTAGACCCAGTAATAGAATCCTGGGAACTTTTAATTTCCACAGCTTGTAGAAAATTAGGTGTATCAAGGATTATTACATGAGTGTTGGCGGTAAGAGAGTTATTGTCGGTGGTCTTCTGTGTCCACAAGAACAGAAAAAGGAAAAAATCTGATTCTACCAGATTCTCAAAAATAGTAAGTACCCACTCATCTCATACACACACACACACACACACACACACACACACACACACACTATTACATGATTTAGTTCTCCAAGTGTAAGTTTTTTTTCTATTTATGAGCAGTTTATGGAATTTCATTTAACCAGCTACTAAGGTCACTTGTGGAACTGGCAAAGGAAGACTTCTACATCCTTAAGTAATTTATAATCTTAAGCAATGCTGAACTATATAAAATGACAAAGATTCTAGAACATGTTTCTAAGGGACAGATGTTCAAAGAAGACACACATCCATATGATCCAAGTGGTTCCTAACTCCTTGGATGTCAAGGTAGAACCCATACCCTCTGGTCACCTTTTTAGGTGTATTACTTTTTTTAAATTATTTTTTTATTGAAGTGTAATTGATCTGCGATATTCTGTTACTTTCAGGTATATAGCACAGTGACTGTTGTATATATGTATACATATTTATTTACATACATATTCTTTTCCAGATTCTGTTCGCATGTAGGTTATTACAAAATACTGAATACAGTTCCCTGTGCTAGACAGTAGGTCCTTGTTCATCTGTTATACATATAGTAGTGTGTATATATTACTCCCAAATTCCTAATTTATCCACCTCCCCCACCCTTCCCTTACGGTAACCATAAGTTTGTTTTCTATGTCTGTGAGTCTGTTTTGTAAATACATTCCTTTGTATCATTGTTTAGAGTCCACATATAAGTGATACCATGGGATATTTCTTTCTCTAAGTGAAGCTTTGCTTCACTTAGTCTGATACTGTCTAGATCCATTCATGTTTCTGCAAATGGCATTACTTCATTCTTTTTTTTTTTCATGGCTGAGTAGTATTTTGTTGTGAGTATGTACCACATCTTCTTTATTCCTCCATTGATGGACATTTAGGTTGCTTCTGTGTCTTGGGTATTGTAAATAGTGCTTCAGTGAACATTGGGGTGTATGTATCTTTTTGAATTACAGTTTTCTCTGGTTATAAGGTGCATTGCATTCTGATTTAGTTCTTTCATAAATTTCATAGGTTTTTGCAATTCAGTAGTAATACTTTATGGTACAAAGTCTTAAGCTCTAACTTAGAATTCTGTTCATGTCAATAATCCTTATGGGACAGAGCAGTATGTAGGGTGATACACACAGAAAACCATGAAAGCTTAAAGAGATAGCAGCCTGTGAGGATGTGTGCACAGTCTTGCTGTGTGCATGGTGATGGGGTGATGAATTACGGAAGACTGTAATCAGAAATGATGTTGAAGTGGTTTCAAAGGTAAGTTGGTGACTGGGAGAAAAAGAAACAATTTTTGGTTAGATTATTTAAATCAGTTATATACTGATGCAAGATGGAAAAATTTGGAATATGGATAAATACAGGAAAGGAACCATTTCTGACATCTCCTTAAGTCCATATTTGGAATTTGTTTCCAATAATTATCCCCCTTTTTCATTTGAATAAAATATATGTTCATAGTAAAACAGACTAACTTGGAGAAGAGAAAGCTTCTGGCCCCAGAAAATGTTTAGAGGTTCAGAAAAGTAATGACTCCAGGCTTTTCATTTTTCTGAATCCTTTAAACGTTTCCTACAGCCAGGAGCTTTCTGGTCTTGAAGGTATTCCGTTTTACTATAGACACTTCCAGTGGTTCTACACGCCTGGAACTCTGACTTCCATGCTTGATGCTATTCCTGCCTAGTTGGATGGTGACATAGTTAACCTACTCCTTGTATAGGGGCTTCCCAGGTGGCACCAGTGGTAAAGAATCTGCTGCCAGTGTAGGAGACACAAAGACATGTGGATTTGATACTTGGGTCAGGAAGATCCCCTGGAGGAGGAAATGGCAACCCAATCCAGTATTCTTGCCTGGAAAATCCCATGGACAGAGGACCCTGGTGAGCTACAGGCCATGGAGTCACAGAGTTGGACACGACTGAACGTGTGTGTGCATTTGGTTGAACAGGGCAGCTCTAAAAGTATTTTAAATGTGCTGTCAAGTTTCTCCCAAGCCCTTGTATTTTTCCCTTTAGGACAAACATATCTACTTTGATCAACCATTTTTATGTGCCATGGTTTCCAGTTCCTTTCCTGACCGGATTGCTCTTCTGGGAAGTCTTCAGATGGGGTTCTGTGCTCTGAGCACAGCCCTTCTATTCAAGATAGGTTGACACCATTTTCATTCCTTTGTCTAACGACATTATTGTCACTTAGGACTACACTGTTTTTTCTCGGCACATAGCGGCCTGTTTCGCTTTTTTCCCCAAGACTGGGGCGTGTGGTTTGTCGCAGCTTGCTGGTGCCCTTATATTTTTTCATGCAGTTTTGGTTTTCCTGTATATTTGTTCTCAAAAGAGAGTTGGATTCATTGTGTTGAATTCATATGATTGGATTTTGTACTAGCAGAGATCCTTGTTCATGGGATTTCATGTTTCTTGAACATTCGCATAAGAACAATTTGAATAAGTCATGAACCTTTGTATGTTTATATTCCTCGTCATGATATGTGTAGCAATTTGACCTTAAGTTGTTGGGATTATAGGTCAAACGTTAAAATTGATCTTATCAAAGCCTGCCATTTGGATAAACAAGTTCACTTCAGAAGAATTTTGTAGTGAACTCTGAGTGCTTAAAAAAAGAAAACAGTGTTGTTTTTACTTAGGAAATGATTTATCTATTATGGAAGTTTGTCTTAAAGCATAATTTTAGATAGTTATTTGCTTAGTGTTCATTCCTATCTTCCTCTTCCCTCGCTGATGAATTAGCCTCCTGACTTTTAGTAAGATAACGGCAAATCAACAGGGTTCTCTGAATATCTATTGTAAAATCACTGAGCCAACTGATGCTCTTACTTCCCGGGTTTTAGGATGGTCATTGTAACCTGTATCAGATACAGAATATAACTGGGTAGGTTCACCACTTCTGTCCCGTCTGTGCCGTGAGGTAGACTGATACTGTGTAGAAGCAGAAGTTGATGGTGGTCATTATTGCAAGGGGTAAGGAAGATGATAGCAGCCAGGAATACCATTTTCCCTGAAACTTCTAAGTGACTTGGTAGAGGAAATACTTGTTCAAGCAAAGGTGTAACTGATTACCTTTCACAGAGGAATAAGAATTGCCATTTAGTTCTGCATTTGGAATTAAATTATTTAGTCCTTTATCCTTACACACGTGAGAAGGTGAAAGGCGTTTCAAGTACAGACTGTACTTCTCTACCTTTTTATGTTTTTCTTTTCCTTTGCATTAATGATATATATTATTAAAATATCTTGGATGTGCTATGATTTACATTAAGTTTGTATTTATTACATACAGAGCTAGAAATAGAAAGACATGGTCTTATTTGAAATGTCTGTTTGCAGAGGGGAGGTATTTGAATTTACTTGAAAATGTCAAAAATACTCTGATACTGTAATACTGGTGGTTATTTTGACCTTATTTTAGACAAAGTTAATGTGAGCTGTGATCAGTCACTAACGTGAATTACTGTTTGGAGGATAAACTGTGTGTGTGCGTCACTGAAAAGTAAATCTCTTTAATCCTAAAGCCAAATGGAAAGGATATGTTCTTTCTTCGGCGTTTCCTGTTGGGTCTTACAGGAAGAAGTTGAAGGAGTTGTGAATCGGCACTTTCCAAGAACTTAAAAGTAATTTTGATAATTCATAGAGCAAAATCTCCTTGGAGAGCCCTTTTCCAGGATAGCCTAATGACGTGGAGACACTGATTCACAGTTTACAAGGACCCTTCTGGAACCTAAGAGCCCTTTAAATAGGCTGGTTTGCAGTGACCATCTCAAAAAAGGAATGTTGTGAGAAATCTTTTGACATTCTGAAAGCGAACAAGACAGAAGTTTGTCTGTAGAGAGTTAATCTTCCATCGGGTTCTCTCTTGCCAATTGTTTCTTCTTTTATATCATCAAAAATTTTTTTAATTGTGGTTAAAAGATAAAATTTGTCATTGTTTTTAAGTGTAGAGTTCAGTAATGTTGAGTATATTCACATCGTTATGCAATAGGTCTTCAGAACATTTTTTTCCTAACAAACGTGAAACTCTATACCTGTTAAACAGCTTCGCATTCCCCGCCCCCCACCCCAGTCCCTGGCAGCCGTCATCTACTTTCTGTTTCTCTGTATTTGTCTGCTTCAGATAACTGTGTCTAAGTGGAGTCATATACTATGCCTTTCTGTGACTGGCTTTTTTCACTTGGCATCATGTCCTCAGGTTCATCCATATTGTAGCATGGGTCAGAATTTCCTTCCTTTTCAAGGCTGAATAATATTCCATTGTAGGTATAGACCACATTTTGTGTGGCCTCTCTGTCGGTGGGTGTTTGGGTTGCTTCTACCTCCAGGATATTGTGGATTATGCTGTGGTGAATGTGGGTTCGCGAATACCTTTATAAAATCCTGTTTTCAATTCTCTGGGATATATACCCTGGAATAGGATAGCTGAATGATACGGTAATTCTATGTTTAATTTTTTGAGGACCTGCCATACTGTTTTCCTTAGCAGTTACACCAGTTTGCATTCCCCACTAATGGTGAAGAAGCATTCCAGTTTCTTCACATTTTCGGCAACACTTTTGTGTAATGTTTTTTTCCTATGGTAATTATCAGTTTTTCACATTAACCATAATGAGCAAATGCTTTGAGTGTCTGAGAGTACACACATAGGAGATTTGTGTGTAGTCTGAAAAGCTGGGGTTTTGATTGTTCTCTAACTTGCTTTTAATAGGTCTAGTGCTCTGTTTCTGTCTTGATTTTCAGCAAAGCCAGTAGGGGATTTTTTAACCAAGGTAGAAAAAGCGGTGGAACATCATGGTAACTAAAATTGCCGATTTCAAACTTGGCACAGCTATTTATGCTGATAGAAATAAGGTAAAGTTCAGTAGACCAGATTGTAGGGAAAGCATTATTCATGTCACAAGAGTTTACAAATAACAGGTGTACATAGTGTACCAGGGTCTTTCTTGCCCATTAATGGAAATGTTCCAGAGACTGAGCAGTCTAGAAAGATGGATAAGGTGGTGGATCTCTTCAGCTCCCCAGGGTTTCACTTTTTCCATCATAATGCTGCTTTTCTGTCCTTTGTGTGCGATGATAGAGGCTAGGTAGTATCAGGATTGTTTCCTTGCTGTTATGCCACAACACTAATCTGGAGCAAAGGGCTGTGTGAATGTTGCTTGTTTATGAAATACAGGCACACACATTGGCCCGGTCTGTTTCCTTGAAATGCAGTACTTTCTGTACTTTTCCCAAAGCTTAAATATGGTTTTTAAGATTTTTTTTTCAGTGTCCTGCATGAATAACTTTGGTGATTATGATTAGAAAACCCCAAACCTCATTCATGTGGATGCTGTAAGAAAGAAGAGACTGCATAGCATAATGGTTAAGAGTTCAGGCTCTGAACTGCTTGAGTTGAAGTCTTAACCTTTAACACTTAGCAACTTTGTGAGCTTGGGTAGTTTCCTTGATCCTTAGTTAGCCTCATTTTCAAAATAACTCCTATCTCCTTGGGTTGTGATAAGGGTGATTGAATTAGTACAAGTCCACACATCCTTTTCTGAAATCTTTGGGAGCAGATATGCTTTTAAAAGGTAACACAGTATATAACCCACTGATAACACAATACCCTCAGTGAGGTCTAAAGTAGAGCCTTTTAAGCACACTGTTTCTCCGGTGAAAGAAATACGCGGAGGAGGGGAAATGAAAACTCCTCATTTCAGGTCACGGTTTGCTGCTCAGTGTATTTGCATACACCACTCTTTTCTCCCAACACATAACAACTTTAGGCTTTATAAGCATTTAGGTTTTGGAGTTGGTTTAGGAATTGGATCCATACATTTGTAAGCATCATGTTCATTATGTACAGAACTGAGTTCTTTCTATACTTTATGACCTTTGGCCTGTCATTATAACTGTTCTTATAATAACAGTTAAATCATCGTGGTTTAAAGTGAGTATGGTGGGGGTCATGCACTTTTATGTATTTTTCACACATTACTATTTCATTTGGGTTTCAGGTCTACCCCTTTTTCCTGTTATAAACAAACTAGAAAGATTGGGGACAAGGTGTGGCAGAAACATGGCATGTTCTCTGAACTTCCAAACAAAATTTTTTTTTTTTTTTAAGACTATCTTTTTCTAGGACTTCTTTGGCGATCGAGTGGTTAAGACTCTACTTCCACTGCAGGGGGCTCAGGTTTGATCCCTGGTTGGAGAACTAAGAGTCCTCAAGCCATGGGGAGAGGCCAGAAACAAAACCATTTCTTTCAAAGATTTAAAATTTCTGAAATGGGTTTTGTGATTTCTGCTTTCATTTGCCTCTGCTCCGTAGTACACATTAAGAACAGAAAACTGCCCAGTAAATCTTAATCTTTTGATGTGCTTTGCTGCCAGCGAATCATGGCTAGAATATCTGGTGTAGAAAAATTTTAAATTTTAAGTGAATTAAGTGCACTTCAGACTTTAGTTTTCTTTTCCAAAGAGAGGAGCCTCCTGAGCTTAGGACTGTGGGGTTAGCTGTCTTGTATAAACTCATGGTTAGTATTACAATTGGCCTGAATGTCTAGCAATCTGGTATATTTTATTCTATTTAAAACATGCATTTAAAATCTATTAAAATCCATTGAAAAATCTCTTGAAGCTTATACTAGAAAATAAGTAGAGCTCTTGGTTTTCATCCTTTTTTCAACTACTGCATGTATTTGCTAGTCAGAACCTGACCCAAAGGACAATGTGAAATGTTTGGAAAAAATAATGTATGCTTTTGAAAAGATAAGATACTGTGAGCAGAAACTGTGTACTCTGAGAGGCAAATTTAAAAATTTAAAGGAAATGTTAGTATCCTTAAGTCTGTAAGAAACATCAACAGAAGTAACTTAAATACATAGGTATTTAAGCACTACAGGAGAATAATCTTTTAGATTAATTTGCTGGCATATATCTGTTTACTGAAGAACTTCCAATTCCACTTAAACTCATTTATAAATCAGTAGTCTATTAGTTCCTAAAAATAACTAATTCTCTATAGACGCCATGCTGATACTGGGGCTTTTAGATTCTTGTGCTCTAACATTTCTTTATCACTTATCTTTAGTCTGCCTATAAATATATTTGTGTGAGGACTTTGATTCCATTGCCTTGTTAAGGCATACCAGTGTGGCACATTAAAAATAACTTGGAGGGGCTTCCTAGGTGGTCCAGTAGCAAAGACTTTGCTACCAGTGCAAGGGGCCCAGGTTTGATCCCTGGTCACTAGATCCTGCTTGCTGCAACTAAGATTTTGCACGCCAAAACTAAGACCTGGCACAGCCACACACACACACAAAGAATTAAAAAAACCATAACTTGGAAAGTTAGATCAAAATTGCCAGAAATCATCCTGAAGTAAGCATTGTTTCTTTGTATAAAGTTGCCTTGGTTGCTGCTTTGCATCACAGTGATGTGGGGTATTAATTTCAAAGATGATTTTATAGTTTAGTATAGTTTATGTGTCTAGTGATTGCTCCAAGTTCGCTTTTCTCTTTATTGTGGTTAATCTGTGGGGTACATTAGTCACTTGGTACATTTTATTTTTAGTAGTCTCACAGTATTTTAAATCTGAACATTTTACTCCTTTCCCAAGTAAGGAACCAAGGCCAGCAATCGCTCAGGGTGAGACTGCTCCAGGTTTTCAGACTCGCTGCTCAAAACGCAAGGAGCTTAAGAAAGAAACCAAGATATCTTAGGTTCTTCTGCTTTTGTTTTCTATTTTAAGATTTAACACAGGTAGATTAACTTTTAGTTTTTAGTTTAATGAACTTTTAGTTTTTAGTTTAATAAACTTGTTTTTAAAGTGAGATTTATAGGATTCGAGTGTATGTGTGTGCATGCATGCAAGCTTGCAGTAGGACATTGACTGCAGCAATGGAAAACAAAGGCCTGTGGCTGAAACATAGCAGATGTTTATTTCTCTCACATGAAAGTCTGAAAAGTGGTCCATGATCTGTCCGTATGCTTGGTCCACATTCATCGGGGACCGTATTTTGTTGCTCTGTCATCTTCAACAGGTAGCTTTTATCTTAAGGTCTAAGATGGCTACTCCAATTTTCACCATCATATCTTCTGTGTAGCAGAAAAGAGGGAAGAGATACGGTGCCTTTGTGGGACAACTCAGAACTTGCAGGCAGTGGGGTATAACCTTAACGAGCAAGGGAGTTTGGCAAATCATGTACCCAACTAAATTTTCTTAACATTGGCTATTCATCAGTATTTACCAAAAGGAAAAAAGACCCACCAGTGTTATACAAAGGTCCATCTAGTCAAAGCTATGGTTTTTCCAGTAGTCCTGTATGGATGTGAGACTTAGACTATAAATAAACCTGGACACCAAAGAATGGATGCTTTTGAACTGTGGTGCTGGAAAAGACTCTTGAGAGGCCCTTGGACTGCAAGGAGATCAAACCAGTCAATCCTAAAGGAAATCAGTCCTGAATATTCATTGGTAGGACTGATGCTGAGGCTGAAGCTCCAATACTTTGGCCACCTGATGTGAAGGACTGACTCACTGGAAAAGACCCTGATGCTGGGCAAGATTGAAGGCAGGAGAAGGGGATGACAGAGGATGAGATGACTGGACGACATCACAGACTCAAGGGACGTGAGTTTGAGCAACCTCCGAGAGTTGTTGATGGACAGGGAAGCCTGGCATACTGCAGTCCATGGGGTCGCAGAGTCGGACACGACTGAGCGACTGAACTAGCTGACTGTTATATAGCCATTGGGATTTATACATCACCAGTCTTGGATAACCCTGAAGAATATTTTCTTAAAAATCTGCCCTGTATAGAGAAGGATGCATGTGTGTTTGCTCACTCATGTCTGAATCTTGGTGACCCCACAGACTGTAGTCCACTGGGCTTTTCTGTCCATGGGATTTCCCAAGTAAGAGTAACTGGAGTGGGTTGCCATTTCCTTCTCCAAAGGACCTTCCCGACCCAGGGATTGAACACACATCTCTTGCATTGCAGGTGGATTTTTTCACTGCTGAGCCATCGGGGAAACCCTACATGTAGAGAAGGATCTCCTAATTCTTAATTTAGGAAAGACTTTCTAAGGAGAAAATTGTTAAAAAAAAAAAAATACGGTTTAAAAAAATAAAATCAATAGAGATTAAAAAGTAAACGTTTTTCATCTAATTTGCTTTGAAGTAGTTTTGGAGCTTCACTATGTCGTTGTGCAAAATTGCACCCTCATGTTTTTGAATCTTCAGCATCTTTCTGTATCAGCAACATAGCTCTCACTTTACAAAATGTTATTTAGCAATTATTTGGCAATTTTTTTAATTAAAATTTTAATTGGAGTAGAGTTGATTTACTTTGTTGTGTTAGGTTCAGGTGTTCAGTGAAGTGATTCAGTTCTGTATAGATCATTTTTCAGATTTTTTTCCATTATAGTTTTTTACAAGATGCTGGATGTAGTTCCCTGTGCTCCACAGCAGGTCCTTGTTGTTTATTTTATATATAGTAGTGTGTTTCTGTTCATCTATTTGGGGAATTTTTAAACAGTGCTGTTAATGGAGCTGTCACATACTTCATTTGTGATTACATTTTTTTTTGTTAGTTGATGAATTATAGATCGCTCCCTGATTAAAACAGGAGTTTTATAAAGCTTCTTAGTTCATTTTGTTCTTGCCTCAGAAATGTGTAGCTTGGTCTTTCAGTGTTCCAAATTTTCTCTGAGAATACATGGGATGTTGAAAGTTGGAGGCTGTTGGCATGAAAAGCAGACAAACAAAAACTGAGATGGTTGCCCACTGTTAAATTTAGAATGAGGGACTTCCCTGGTGGCCCAGTGGATAAGACTTCATCTACCAATCAGGGGGTGCAGGTTCAATCCCTGGTTGGGGAGCTAAGATTCCACATGCCTCGTGGCTAAAAAAAACCAGAACATAAACAACGGAAGTATTGTAACAAATGCAGTAAAGACTTTTAAGACTTTTTTTTTTTTAATAATGTGAACCATTTTTAAACAATTCAGAGTGAAACATTAAAAAATAGATCTGTTTTTAAATTCTGGATCACTTTTGCATAACTCCTTTCTGTTCATTAGAATGTTAGAGTTTAACAGATTGTATGTTAGTAAAGCATTAGAAGAATTGGTATTTTTTGCATGTTATTTGAATGCTGTAACATTAAGGATGTGTGAAGTCCTTTGCACATTTTTTAAAAAAATGTATAGCGTGACAGTGTTGGTGGAAGATGCCAAGAGACTTGCGAGGTTGTGCACTCCCAGTGGTTGGCCCCCATGTCCTTTTTACCACTGACACAGGGATCCCCTCCACCACTGTTACCAATGTAAGCCTGTATGCTCCAGTCTGTCAGCCATGTCTGACTCTTTGCAACCCTATGGACTGTAGCCTGCCAGGCTCCTCTGTCCATGGCATTTCCCAGGCAAGAATACTGGAGTGTGTTGCCATTTCCTACTCCAGGGGATCTTCCAGACCCAAGGATAGAACCCAGGTGTCCTTCGTCTCCTCCATTGTCAGGTGGATCTTTACCACTGAGCCACCTGGGAAGCCTATTGTGTTGTTTAATAGCGAAGTCGTGTCCGACTCTCTGTGACCCCTGGACTGCAGCCCACCATGCTCCTCTGTCCATGGGATTCTCCAGGCAAGAATACTGGAGTGGGTTGCCATTTCCTTCTCCAGGAAGCCCATACTTGGGCCTAAAAGAGATCAAGCCCTAAAACTCACCCTCTTATATTTTTAGCATTTGTAAACTTGGGGTGTTGGTTAAAATACTGGGAATCTCTAACGTGATCCTCCTCTTCTGACTTAGTCCTGTATTCTTATATCCAGAAGCCACTTAAGTTGTGTCCCCTTTTCCCCTCCAGCCTTTAGCTCTTCTAGGTCATGAAGTCTGTCCTCCTCACGTACCACCTCCTCTCAGGATGTCAGCCCTGGCACCTCACCTTGGACAGGGAGAGACGGCCCCCTGCGAGATTGACCCAAAGATATACTAGGGGGTTTCTGCCCCTCTGATAGTCTCTTAGGCGTTTCGTCTTTCAGAGTACTTTTCCATTGTTTTAGAAACAGCTTCTTGAGCACCAGAGCCTACAGTTTTATGGGCAGAGTTTAGTTTCAACAGCAAATCATGAAAAATTACAATTTACATTTAGTTATACTCTAAGTCAACTCTCATGTCCTGTTAGAAGCAGGGTTCCCAGCCTTTTTAAAGAACAGTTTATCTTTCTTTTAAACAAATGGAGGTAGTACAAGGGACACAGATGGAAGACAGGTTGCCACACCAAAATAAATTAATGCATAGTTTCCTTCTCCCAAAGAACTTTCCTCTTAAAAAGAAGGGTGGGAGAATGGATTAAATGTACAGAACTTTAGATTGCTACAGTTAGTCCCTTTACAATCAAGAAGCACAGTGCCTAGCCAGCCTTCTAATAATTGTTTTAAAAGTAGACGGCTTGAAAAGCCCTAGAGGTAGAATATTTAATTGCTTGCGTGCTAGTTCCTAAGAATTAATAATTAAGCAGTTCAGCATGAAATGGACTTGCAGTCTACCAAGTAGACTTTCTTTCAGTCTGGTGGAAGCTCTGGATGGTTATAACCTGATTTATTTGCTTTTATTGCTTACTTCCAGAACCATTCTTTGAAGGGGACCCCAATGGAGGTCACTTTAGGGTAGGGGCTGGAAGGCTGTGAGCAGAAAGCCAAGCCCACACCTGTGGCTGGAACTTCACATGGTAAGCACATAGCAACTTCTGATAAACAGCCAGTTCAGGCTTTCAGTCCCACTTTCTGCCTTGGAACTTACGACAGCTTGAATGGGAAGAAGTCATCACGTAAAATGCTGCATAATATTTCCAGAGCGGCATGACTGTGAAAAAATAAGTGGCATTCTACAGACTCATAGAGGACGAACTTATGGTTGGTGGGGAGTGTGGCAGGGGGCACGGGGGAAGAGGCAGAGAGTTTAGGATCGATGTGTATACACTGCTATATTTTAAATGGATAACCAGCAAGATCCTCGTGTATAACACAGGGAACTCTGCTCAATGTGATGTGGCAGCCTGGATGGGAGGGGAGTTTGGGGAGAATGGCTACATGTCTCTGTACGGCTGAGACCTTTTGCTGTCCACCTGAAACTGCCACAATATTGATAATTGGCTATACCCCAATAACAAAATAAAAATTAAAAAATATATATAACTGGCAATCTGAAAGCTAGCATAGTCTCTTATTGCAGCAGGGGTGACCGTGGCTATTAATTTATTGGTCATTTTTTATTTTATCTGGTTTCCCTTTGTCTGAAAGCAGTAGAAGTAAGGTTTTCCATTGGAGAAAACGTTCTTTAATAATAGAGAAACTTCAGAGTAGAATTATTTTTCCTTAGTCTTGTGATACTATGATGAAAGGCAGGTGTGTTTCTAGAGCAAAAATCCTGCTACATATGTTGAAATGAGTAGAAAACATATGATGAGCGTGGTGACTAGCCAGCATTTAATATTTGTTTAAAAGTGGACTGCCTTGAAAGCCCTGGAGGTGGACTATGTAATCAATTGCATGCCCCAAAATGTTTCAGTCGTGTGGTCTTGGACAGGCCCTGAGTGATGCGACACAAGAGGCCTTTGGTTTTTCATGACCTGCTCTGTAGCAGAAGTAGGCAGACCAACTCGTTTCACTGGCCTGGGCTCCTGAGATCTTTAGAATCACACCTGCCATCCCAGGACCCTAAGCCTCAGAAAATTTTATTTTCATGCCACCCTAAGCTAATATCTAATAAACTTCATGTATAAAATGGTGTATATTGGGTATTACTGCAGCTGTTGACACAGGTCTGTACTCATGGGGCTTTGTGGATTTCACAAGACTGAGCTGTCTTTCATTATTTAGTGGGCATTTTGATATAGGTCAGGTGAAGGTTGTCAAGAAAGGCCTGAATGGTTTGCACAGGAACTGAGATTTTGATAGATATGGATTACCTCCCCTTACCCCCAGTCTTCTCTTTGCAAATAACTCCCATGATTTCAGCCTCTCCAGAAGTATGAATGGGGCTAGTGTCTTTTCTCAGGGGAAACTGTCTTTTTCACTGACGTTTTCCAGCAGGAAATAGTGTGTTAGTGATGGACATACTGATAAGAAGGGAGAACAAGGGAGAAGCTGGAGGGTTTTGGGTAGAGTTGGGGGATGATTTTGTTTAGGGGGATATTTAACCACTTTTTTTCTCTTTTGTAATTTCATTTACTTATTTTTGGCTGTGCTGGGTCTTGTTGCTGTGCAGGCTTCTCTCTAGTTGCGGCAAGTGGGGCTACGCTGGTTGCAGTTGACAGCTTCTCGTTGCGGGACACTGCTCTTGTTGCACAGCACGGGCTCGTGGCCACGCAGGCTTCAGGAGCTGCGGCTCCCAGGCTCTAGAGCACAACCTCAGTAGTCGTGGCACACAGACTTGGTTGGTCCGTGGCATGTGGGATCTTCCTGGATCAGGGATTGAACCCATGTCTTCTGCACTGACAGGCTGATTCTTTACCACTGCGTCATCACTTCATGGCAAATAGATGGGGAAACAGTGGCTGACTTTATTTTGGGGGGCTCCAAAATCACTGCAGATGGTGTTTGCAGCCACGAAATTAAAAGAAGCTTACTACTTCAAAGGAAAGTTATGCCCAACCTAGACAGCATATTAAAAAGCAGAGATATTACTTTGCGAACAAAGGTCCATCTAGTCAAGGCTATGGTTTTTCCTGTGGTCATGTATAGATGTGAGAGTTGGACTATAAAGAAAGCTCAGCACAGAAGAATGGAAACTTTTGAACTGTGGTGCTGGAGAAGACTCTTGAGAGCCCCTTGGACTGCAAGGAGATCCAACCAATCCATCCTAAAGGAGATCAGTCCTGGGTGTTCATTGGAAGGACTGATGCTGAAGCTAAAACTCCAATACTTTGGCCACCTGATGCGAAGAGCTGACTCATTTGAAAAGACCCTGATGCTGGGGAAGATTGAGGGCAGGAGGAGAAGGGGACGACAGAGGATGAGATGGTTGGATGGCATCACCGACTCAATGGACATGGGTTTGGGTGAACTCCGGGAGTTGGTGATGGATAGGGAGGCCTGGCGTGCTGCAGTTCACGGGGTCTCAAAGAGTCAGACACAACTGAGCTACTGAACTGATACTGACATCTGGGAAAGCCCAGTCCATTGGTTTTTAAAAACCAAAAATAACTCTACAAATGGCTCCCATCTTCTAAGGAATGCAGAATAGTTGGCCGCTAGATGCAGTGTTGATTCAGGAAGTCATTAGCTTGGAACCACTGTAAAGTGGTTGGTTCTAGGTTTCTTCTCCATCATGATTTCTGTTGCTTTATTATTTCAAGCATCCTTAGAAAGATGGCGCATCCATAGACAATACAGTTTTTAGGGATGAAGCAGTGATCAGAGGTGTTTAGTACTAGAACACAGAACTCAGAAT